>NC_084666.1:42053307-43253307 GCF_028389875.1 Rhea pennata | reverse complement strand
ATAGAAATGAGAGAAGGGATTGGCATGATGTGTCAGTTCAGTCGCCTCTGTTTCACTTGTTTTGGAGAGGCAGAGAACATACAAATCTTGAGAGCTGTCAATATGTTTGTCAATTATTGCCAAACACCAATTTCAATTAAGCAAAGCAGTAAGTAGGTCAAAGCAGCATAACAAATGCACGTGACTTGGTGGGGCTGTTAACTCTCTGGAGAGTGAAAACAAATACGCAACGAATGCAATCTAGCATTACACCCGTTTTTGCATGCAGCGCTCCTTAATCACGGAAGAAAATAATTTTAAAGAAATGTGAATGCTCACTGTAATATTAACTTCCAGTTTAATTGTACTCTGCAAAATAACGCTCTGCTTCCTGCTGGAAGAACTGCAGCTGCCACAGTTTTAATTTAACACAGTAGGCAGGTAATTTTTTCCCTCTTACAAAAGTCTCCAGTCTCAGCTGCCTGTTTCTTCATTTTTTTTAAAGCAACTTGCTGCTTGGTTACTGTTCATAAGCTCCAAGCTGTTAACTGTTGAAAGGCCTCCTGCAATAACCAAATCTTTAATAGTTTTAAATCATATATTACACAAAGTTCAGTAAAATTATTTGCCCTTGAACCTTGGTGGCAGTAGCCGGTTTAAAGACTGGCGCCAGACATCACTGCCATTGTGCCAATGTTCAATAGTTAAAACCAAGTTAGGACTTAGGCTCCAAATGTAAACATTAGATAGATAAAACTACAACTAAAGCCTGCTCAGCAGTTGTCTCCCAACCTGGAGGCACTTTAATTTGCATGACGGTTCCTTATTCAACTCAAAATTGTTGTAGGTAGGTAATTTTTCTTTCTTTGCGTAATCGAGAATGCTGTAGTCTGAATAGTCAGGAAAGCAGACCAGACTGCTAAGGACGTAGAGCAAGCGTACAATGCCCAAATCCTCCAATGAGTCCCCGTCCCCAATATGCAGGAGAGCCCTAGGCAGCAGGCTATATGCCGAACCGGACAGGGCTAGCGGCCGGCTTTCGCTCGCAGAGAGATATTCCTGGAACCAAAGGAACAGACGGCAAAAAGGGGGAGACCTTATAGCCCGCTCACCTCAAACCGAGGTCTCCTAGCTCTAATTCAGAGCAGCTCAGTGTATGATTTCTACTGATTTCATCTGGAGTTCAAGACTCAGACGCCTGGGCACAGGTTTCCTCTATCCAATGCAAAACTGATGGCTTAACAGTGCAAGTGAATTTCTTTATAAATTTTAATCACAAGCTGACAGATGTGATATTATGCTTTTTTAACGTATGAGAGGAAAACAAGACCATATTTTAAAAGGCATATTAATATGGCAATAAAAGCTTAGCAATGCGAAAACGTCCATTTTAAAACTTGCTTAAATCCCCTTCCCGCAGAATCCACAAAGAAAAATCGACAGATGAACAACTTCTGTCTAAATGGATTTGCACTCCTTATCTGAATTCCCTAGGCCTTGTGCTTCAGAACATAAGAAAATTGGAATCTGTAATTTTTAGAAGTAATAGCACAATCCCTACCTCTCTCCAAAAAACCAGGAGGATTAAGAGGGGGAGGGAAGGGGAAGAAACATCAGATTTCAGATGGCTAATTAGAGCACATCTTTAAGCTTGCATCTTTATGACAACTAATTATGTTAATAAGCCACATAGTGACTGACTCCTTTTTTAGTAAGTCAGAGAAGCTAGAATTCGCTCTACGGCGACCGTTTAAGCAGGCAGCTGTTGAGGGACACATTTTCGAAGCGGTGCGTGGGAGTTGCAACAAAGGTAAGGCTGGCCCTGACAGCAGCTATCACAACTGTTGATGTTGTAGCGCTTTCTATTCAATATTAATAACTTCAGCCTGCAATTATTTTACCATCTGTCTTTTGTAAAACCTAGAAAATAGGTTCACTAGTTTCCTCATATATAATAACTAATAAATTACTGAAATAAGTTTTCGTGTTGGAAAATAAGAGATTCACTGACATGACTTGCTATTTTTTTAAAACTATGCATAATTGCCAAGACAAATTGTTTAACAGTAGAATATCATCATCATACGTTTCAACATGCGCAGAGGGTTTTAAAAAGCTCAAAAATTACTATCAGTCTGAAATTTGCAATTCAAACACCATTGTTTCAAATTTACATTTTTAGTTTTGTTACTCTCTGCTAATTTCCCCAAGAAACTCAATACATGTTAACTGTTCTATCTGACTTAACTAAAAATAAAAATTATTTCCATGGGGACATAGGCTTATCTAAACACAATCAAAGGTGTCTGAAACTTCAAATTTCTGTTTTGCAACTTTTAATATTTTGCTGAGGTTGCCTTTGTGAAAGCAAACTATCAGCAAGGGGGAACAAAAACAAAGTCATTCCTGCTTTTGTTTGCGGCTAAAAGGACCAAGGATATTTTGGAAGTGCTGAAGAAATAGAAAGGTAAGGAGAAATAAAAAGTATGAATAAAAGTCATGAATAAATAAGCATTCATGCCAAAATTGCTCAAACTTATGGAACTTAAGAGAACTTAAATCACCATTATAATCAAAACTGGAATGTCAAAGTCATCTTTTTTGGATACTATTTTTCATATTTTGGTAACATATCTATTATATTGTTAAGGAAGAATATGATATAAGAATGAACAAGAAAACTACAAGACTGAGGAAGAAAAGCAGTTGTCAAACTGTCCGGGCTGCCCCAGTCTGGTCAGCTAAGGGGAATAAGAGGTGACCACTCTCAGAAAAACACAGGCCCTCCTCTTGTACTCTCATGGCGATAGTGATATGAAGATAAGGTGAACTGGGAAAAAAAAAATAAGAATCCATTTTTAATAAGTGACTCCTATTATTTTGTACCCCTTTTTGTTGCAGGGATGCCAGCTTACTTATTATTTTCCTATTAACTTTGATATGTCAGTGAATACTTGCTATAATTAAGCAATGGGATTTCACACTTACTTCTTAGAAAATTACTTTGAACTACCCTTTATCATCCTGACTTGAAAACTGTGAGCTTGCACTGATGTACGCAATAAATGAGAATTTGATAATTTTAAGCCATTTCAGATGAAGAATAAAGATTAAATACGTGCCTCATCAATACAAATAGCCTTGAAGGGCCTGGTCATTGCTACAGCTGGTAAAGCAGCTTTCCTTTTTAGTTACTGCTTTCTATCATATTTTGAGCAGCTTCAGTTTCAAATATTGTTGCTGTTCATCTGAATGAGTCAATCAGTTATTAATTTTGTTCCACTATTAAAAATAAACCGATTTTTATTCAAATTATGGCTTTGATTGGGTGAGATATATTTCAGTTTCAGTTTATTTGCAGCTGAGGCTAAAGTTGAACAGCTGTTTGCTTATTATTTTGCAAACTTATGAATATAAACATTTTAGAGCAGCATCTATAACAAAGCATACAAATTTATTTTTCCTTTCAAAATTACAAGATAGGCAACCAGCTTTAGATGGTTACATTTTTGAGAGCTGTGCAGGTTTATCATGACCTAAAAATCACCTTCTCAAAGTAGAAAAACAGCAGGTTAGCACCTTTTAACTTCTAGGCTTCTTTATGCTAAAATCAAATACAAAATTTGATAACTAGCAATTCTGGCCAAAATGTTAAATCTTGTGTAATGTGTCTGCATGTATGTACATATAAATAAATATATTTTTTTGTACCTTAGCTACAAAAAGCATTATAACAAGATCACCTCTTACACAGACCAGATTACGTGTCTTTTTCAGGCTATTGCATCCACTAAGTAGTGGTTCTGTCGCCCCGATCACTGACGTTACCCATCTCAAGAGCTTGTAGTAGCACTCACTAGAAGTAAAAAGGTAGATCTACTGTCTTCTTGTTACGCTGACCTGTATCACATGAGTTAGTTCTGAAACCAAAAAAAGTCTCCTGATCTCCTATTTTCTACACCTGACTGAAGTGTTGTTATTCGCTGCTGCCACTAGGCAAGACAAACATTTGCCTCCTTTTTAACTTGAATTAAGTTTCTCGGATTGTACGTTTTTGTCAAAATATTTGATCGGTTGTACAGTCTGGGTAAGTCTTTTCTCTTACCAAGGTCTATCTTTGCGCGAGAAAGTCTCATTGTGTGACTAGTTGGCAAGTACATTTGATTTGAAATTCAGTCCTAGTTTTTACACCTGCAGTTTCAAGACTTCATATCACTAACAAATAAAGTTACAAAATTACCTCAGTAAAGAAAGTGCCACACACATAACTTAACCATTTTAAATTTTTATATAAAACCAGTAGAGACATTCATCTATATATTGTTTCTTTGAGATAGAAGTATTTTTCTCTTAAGTTTTAAAAATGTAGTTATAACTAAAGAAAAGTTTCAAGTGGAGAGCACTAATAACACCCTCTATGAATCTCAAAGATGACTTATTCAGTCATCTTGTCCTCCCTCTCTTTTGTTCTGTACCCCAGTTTCCAGTTGCTGAATATATATAACACCAGTGACAAGCTATGAGCCTAGATCCCAAACGTCAAGTACAGACTAGTAAGAGAAAATGAAAGCCTTCCAAATTACCCTGAAGATGTGTGTGTCAATTCTCATCTAGAAATAACTTTCTGGTCTTTATGACTGTTCAGTTCTTGGTCTCGGGGCTGAAATTAATTTTGAATAAAAATAAAATTGCTGAATTCATACAAATCATTAAAAGGCATTCAAAGGAAAAGTGATACTTAGTTCCATCTGAATAGAACTTTTGGAAGTTAGATGTTGTGTATCATGGGATCACTTGAGCTCTGAAGAAGGTCCAGATTACAGCTGAAGAAATGTTGCATGCAAATAAAATGCTTAAGTTTTAAATGCCAATATGACATTGATAAAGGGGCCAACAGAGTGCCACATGAATTCGGTGAATTGCACTATGTAAGCCAGCTTAAACTACAGAAAACACAGAAGTGGGAACCCAGTGATTTTCTGAACAAAATCTGCAACAGAACACACCACATACAGAAACGGCAGCCTACCATTCGCAGAAATTCTCCTGCATCGCTTCCTGCATCTCCTGTGGATGGTTCAGCTTCTACCCTATTATTTTCTGGTGGCCAGTGGGACACCAAAGTCTGGACTATCTGTCAACTCAAAGTTTACACAGTCCCAGAGGGCCAAAGAAGCTGTCTTCCCTTCACACAGCAATAGGAGGAGGACACTCGCCTTTGAGTGTCCTTTTCTCTACTTCCCCATTTCCCCTCCCTGTCCCTCTTCCCCCACCCCAGCCAAGTCAGGATGCCTTTAAACAACCACCACAGACTGGAAAGGGTTATAGTGGATCTTGACAAAAGTTGGTGATGATAACTTTGCAGAGTCAGTCAAATCACATAGTCTTGACTTTGTCTCCTTGCGCATACAGTAACTTTTCAAAGAATTTTATCAGCTTTGAAAAAAGAATCAGAAAATTAAAACTGATAATAACTCTGAACGCTACATTGCCAACCAGAGTACATGCTAGAAAATTACCTGCCTATTCTAATACTATGGTAATGTCATAATATCCTAAATTCAGAGAAAAATAAAGTGTTTTAAAAGTACAAATAAAAATTAGAACTTTGAATTAAATATAGTTCTTGTAAAAAAAAAAAGAGAGCTGTAATAGAGCATTTATTCCTTATTTCATTTTCCCCGTACACTCACTGAACACCTGCTTCAGTAATTCAAAGTATTCATTCAAATGTAGATTCAAGTGACAACATCAAAGTGCTATATTTTAACGAAGCTAATGTTTTGTTTCTAGGTGTTCAGAAGGTTATATTTAGATGTTCTCTATTCAAACGCGCGCGTAGTTAAAAAATGCAACCTATTTAGATATCATCATTCTTAGGAAATGCATAGGTCTTTTTAAGAGCTCTTTTCCCTACCTGTATTTAAATGTGAAAGTAAGCTACACTTTGAAGTAAAAGTATTCACATGCAGTCAACCAACTTAGGTAAAGGTTACAAAAACTGTAGGCAGCTCCCAAGCAAAATAGAAAGCTGCTCCCTCTGTTCCGCAGTGTACAAACATGCCCACGGATGAGGGAGAATTTTGTAAAACACTTCCTAAAAAAAACACAAAGTACACATCTGCTGGGAGAACAGAGGACAGGACAGATGATCTGAAATGTTCATGGAGATCTGCTGGTGTTATAAGAAAAAATTAGTTACAGAAATTAACTTCTATATAAAAATAGTAATATTTAAAGCATCCTCTCTAGAGGTCAATAAAGATGTAGGAAGCTTCTCTCATCAAGTAAAGGGGAAAAAAACTCAAATAATTTTCCCTAGCATTGGATATTGGCAATTTAAGTCATTAAGTGGTAAGATGTTGAAGCTCCTATACAAATAGAAACACTTAGCTACAGCCATTATGTTGCACTAAGATGTTGTGGAGAAGAATCAGAAGGTAACTAGGTTATCTGGGTTTGAAATGACCTTATCGCGTGGCATGATTTCAACACGACCTTGCCTGCCTTTTCGTTAGCATCTGACCCTGCCAACCAGCAGCCTCCAGGCGAGAGGCCGAAGCGTGGGCAGGGGAAGGCAGGCAAGGCACTACAGCCACCCCGGTAGGGTGGCATCTGTCCTGACTGGTGGTAGAAGTCTTGATGAACTATCTGGAAGAAAATAAAAAGGAGTCAGTTACTCCATTATGAGTATATAATGATGAGTTAAGTATATACTGGTGGCAGGATGGAAGATTGAGAGCTGCTCTGGTGTCCACAAATAGGGATGGATCTCGGCGTGCGGTGCAGAGGCACAGGGCTCATTAACACACAGCAGCCATCAGCAAACAAGACAATTATCTGGGTGACTGCTTCTGCTCTGCTCGCATGACAGCTTAAATTAACCTGTTTAATACCTGATTGAAACAGAGGTAAAAAATGCTTTAGTTCTTGGATAGAAATCAGAAATTCAGCTGACTGAAGACTGCCCGACTTGAGAATCCTTTCACTACGCTATTCCTGGGAAAGAGCAGCTAATTTTTTTTTCTCTCCCTCACTGGCATCTTCTCAAGGCAACATTTCCTAAGATACTTTGGCATTTTGATATGCCATTTCATCCATTCAACAATGAGAATCGAGAACAGTGGCTAGACTTACTCTATCCCAAAACATCTAAGAAAATTCAGAGAGCCAGTCTATAATCCACATTTTAGGGTGGACTTGAAGTAAATTACAATCCAGATTTGGGCTCTGACTTAACACACAGAGTTCCCATATACCCTGCAAAGTCTGGATAAAAGAGGCACTAGGAAGGTTGAGGTATTAAGCAGGGTTTTATGGAGAACAAACATTTCTTGAATTCATCTTTGGTAAACTACTCTTTATTCTTCTTCAACAGATGCATACAATTAAAACATTCTGTCAATAAAGCTTAAGAAAATTTTAAAGATAATAGGAGTAAAAGATATCAAACAAACCATTTATGAAGGAAGCCTCAAGGCAATGGCAGAAAGGTTTTGCAGCTGAGAAAGGCACTAGCTTCTATAAAGCTACAAAAGGTAATAATTTTGCTTTCTTAAGGAGAACTGTCCTTGAATAGGGTTAAAGCATCTGATGACATGAAGTAGCTATAATTAACATGTTTGATAACTGAGGTTCAATGACTGAGCTGTTGAAGGGCAGGATGTAGCTTAACCGGCTGTGGAGAACAGCGTAGAGCCTAATTGCCAAGGGAAAAGCCACAAATCAGGCTTTCCACAGAGCGAGCGGTGCAGTGTAGAAGTTAGGTAAAGCCAAAGCATTAAGCTAAATCCCACATGTTGTAAAGAGATGTTGTTGAGCTGAATAGTATATTCACAGTGGTACTATAGATATGGTAAGAGTGTATTCTGGAAAAAGGCTAATTCAGTAGCAGATCTGTGTTCAGTGGAAAGGTAAAATAGACTCTACAGCTTAGCAACAACGAGATACAGATCTCTGGAAAAGAGGTGGGGTTTTTGCACACAGTGAGCACATTAAATTTTTGAGCTTTCATAGTTGCTCCCAAAACCCTCTACCAACAGAAGCACCTAACTCTTGCATAGCTGGTAAAGTCTCAGAGCTGACCCCCCTCACTCACAGCTACAACGCATACGCTAGCGCTTGGGATAAAAATAGCTCTCTTCCCTTCAGATTTACAGAATTTTTTGGTACGTTAACAGAAATTAAGTTACTTGCGTTCAGTTATCCAGTGTTTGCTTTTCGTGACTGGTGACTGGGAATTTTTTGCATCACTGTTATTTCTCAGCTATTCCTATAGTATTCAAGTACGCACTCAGGCGTCCACCCTGCCTTCAGTAAGTGCTACCAAGCAGAAGGTGCTGTTCTAATGCAGCTGACTGCGACTATTTCATCGGGCAGCTTCTGGTCACGAGACCCGAGCAGCTTCTTACATTCCCTCAGCTCAGAGTTCATTCGATCTAGAAACAGCCCTTCAGAACTAGAGAAGCTCTGGCCCACAACAGATACGAGAAACACAAGCGCCTGCGTCCCAAGCGTATTCATCCTGTTCTGCGATAACACAATTAAGAAAGATTCTGGCTTGCTGGGCTGTTTGGTCAGAGATTAATGCTTTAATGCTGTTCGGCTGGTGCAGCATTTTGTACTAACAGCTTCGTATTTAGAACAAGTCCAAAGTCACATGCACCTGAAAAGCTGCTGATAGAAAATTCCAGAGTCTTATCCATTTGCTTGTAATCTTCAGTCAACAAGAGATTGAAAAACATTCTGTTAACATGTCCCTCTGAGATTTCTTCTCTGTAGCTAAGCATGATTATGACAGTAGAAATAAAGGCTAATAAGCAAAATAGAAAGCAACTCTACACATACACATATATGTATGTATGTATGTATTTGGCTCAGTTTGTTACCTGATATAGGCAGACTATATCAGACTAAGTCATGGGTGAAGTTTCCTATGCTGCCAGGCCCAATACAGAATTTCATCTTTTTACCTAGAAAACTCTGTCAAGTTTTGTATGACACTCACTCCTAATTTCATAGCTAGAAAGCATCTTCAGGAAACATGCGTCTCTCACCAGTGGGCAGACAGCAGTCTCAGCTGTGCAAAGCCAGAAAGCTGCATTGCATTCTCAGTGATATAGTTTTTAAAAACACTGTTTTCTCTAATATGTCATCTATTTCCCATGCAAGGGCCAAAGATGATAAAATATATTTGCTGTACAAAAAGATTTGAACCATGAAAACAGAATCCGTTTAATTTTCTTCAATTGTGTAGAGACAATCCAACATCCTTCTTAAATTTCACTGGGGAAAGAAAGGGTAACTACTCAAGTCTCCAAAATCTTCAGATTAACCACCAAAATCAAATTCTTTGACCAGCTGTTATTCTGGAACCTAAACAAAGATGAAGGTCCTACAATGTCTTATCTCTTGTGTAATCAGAACAGAAAGGGAGCCTATGATTATATTGTTCTAATTACCCTGAATAAGACTTAATCCATATGCTTTTCTCAAGGTCTCCCATGAGCTCCCCAGGGTTTTTTTTTTCCTCCTACCTTTTTTGCTCATGAGTCATAATGCCCCATATTCAATGGGCATAAAAATATGTATGACAAAATTACAATTTTTTTAATAAAGACATGGGGGAGGGAACTTACATATTCAGAGATATTCCAACTGCTGATATTCAACCTGATAATTGTCCATTATTGCTTTTTCAAGCTGAACAACTTTGAATTAATCAGTGCTTACTATAAATTGAATATAATCACCTAATGTCATCTAGGGAATTCATTTGAATTTGTTGTGTAGATTAAGATATAAAGGTGTCGGTTTAATTCTTTTGATCTTTAAATCAACAAGTTTAACTGCTGCTCAGATGTTATATTAATAAATAAAAGGGAAATTAGACCAATTCAGTTCATTTCAGCACTTACGAAAACCATGTGGCCTCTGGGTAGATTTAATATCATTCTTTGTTCTTGTTCTGCCTCCTTTTCTTCCCTCTCATAATTGAAGAAATAAAAATAGTGTTTCTTTCTAGTTGATCAAAGAATTTGGGATAAATACAGATTATTTAGAAGCATAAAACTGAGGTCAGCTCTTTCTATAGCACTTAGGAGGATGCTTCAATTTTACTTGCTTCCAGCCATCAGCCAGTCCTCTGATCTTCAGCCAGCCTAATCCTGTTTGGGATGCTGAAGGCTGCCCTGTGGTGGATCTGACAAGACAGAGTAGCGAATGTCCTCCTAATAACTTTTATTGCCTGTGAAATTCCCCCTCAATCGAGAACATCTATAAACTGTCACAAAGCTTATGTTGCCTGAAGTAAAAAAAGCAACAAAATAAGACTGATAAGATACAAAGGCTATATGGAGAACGCACTAGAGAGGAATCCTTTTCCATTTCTGAAGGAAAAAGTTCTACTTTTCATTGAGCCTCAAGAGAGCTTTAGGGTCCCTTATAGCTTTCAATCTATCTAAAACTTATTTTTTAAGCAATTTTTAAAATTCTTTCTTATAAACAATCTTCCAAAACAAGGAATTCAGAAGTGAAATTTAGAAACACGAAATACAAGGTCTGCGTAAGCAAGAATAGATCTGATGTAAAGATTACAAATTTGCGTGATTTGCAGAACCAAAGCAGCACAACCTAGAAGAAATTCCAGTGCACAGAGGGTTGAGCCAATCTTTCATAAAAATGTCATGCACAGATCAGTAAATAAATTGGAGACAGACAATTAGAGAGTCTAGCTCAAATACCTCTTATTTTGGAGTGGGGGAAAAAAAGAGAAAATAGAGGGATGTACTTGTGGTATTGAGGGCTATTCAACTACAGATGAACTAGTGTCACATTTGAAGAATTGCAGATAACATGAAGATCATGTATTCTGAGTACATTTTGGAAAAAAAAAAAAAGCAGTCGTGTTACACAGCAAAAACAGTTAAAATTGTAATATACCCCTGGAAGTCTAGAAATTAATACCCAGCTGCTAAAAAAACCTTATTACAGGCAAATATCTCCATGATATCAGTAAATACACTGTGATTCCATAGCATTGATTACTTACCTAGTACATTCTCACAGTTCCTTCCTTGCTTTGAATCTAGGAATCCTTGCAATCTGTCTGGTTTTTGCCTGGCACTAGAGAAAGCTCCCCATGGAAACAGAAATACATTTTCTTAATTGAGGAGTTTTTCAAATCCAAGTGCTGAAAGGTTTTCTATCTGTGAAATACAAGAAGGAAGAGAGTTAGGATTTGCCTGTCAGGAGGCCACGGCATATCCAGACCTCCCAGTTAGCCTCTCCGCTCCTCCATGTGCAGCCAGACAAATATAACTGCAAGGATTTCCTGGACATGAAGAAAAAAAGGGAAGGAACATTTCATGTGTGTTCTTAACAGCAATGCATGTATTTTCATTAAAGAGAAATAAAATCTGGGCAGGCTTTCAACAAAAAAAAAAAAAAAAAAAACAGCTAGAGCTGCCTCCTTTCCCCATGGAATAGAAATGGACTGTTATGCACAAATGATCCTCACTTTTAACATAGAGGTCTGGCTTAGACACTCAGAAACATTCACAAGCTAGCACAGCCTTTTTAATATTAATCTCAAAAACTGCAGCAAATGATGATCTGTTTAGAGGCTCCATTCCTCATATCCTGACTGATTCATCTTCTTACAACAACCAGCTCCACCTTGACTTTAGTACTGGTTTTAGCATACACTAAAGAACACATTCAAACATCTGCCCAGTCAGAACCTCCACCCTGTTATCAAGCAGAATACGTACAGAGCTAGCATCCAAAAATCATCCACTTCCTGGGCTCTGTCTTGATTTAGTTTACATTTGGCTTGTTCTCAGCATTGCCTCTCACTCAAAGTATTGTTCAGCACCCACTCTTATATCCCTGGATCTGCTCTGAAGAGATTCACCCGATATGAGTAGATGGAATACAAGCCCTCAATGACCTGCCCTGCTGCCCCTTAGCAGAGCAGCCTGTGATTTTCAGCTGCTGGCATTCACAATTAGAAACCAGTTCCTAGAATAAACAAAAACATTTTTTCCATCCTCAGCAACCAAGCGATTCAAGCAGAACAAATGGGCAGCGCAAACCTAAGGACAAAAGCTGACGGTCTAACTCTACAGAGGGCCAGAGGAAAACCTCTGTGCTTCTGACTGATCTGCCAGACATTTAATGACCGATATCAAGTGCAAAAAGTGAGCCAGTGAATTGGTGATGACCAGGGGTTATTCTACTACTCTCTTATTAATAAATAAACATCATGATACACAAAAAAGTCCTCAAATTAGCAATCTGATGAGCACACCCTAATGTCAACCTGGATGAATTTCAAGATTTCAAACTCTGTTATACAGATTACCCTTTATCTTTCTTCTTTGTTGCTTTGTCACAGTAAAAAAAGAGAGAGAGATGTAAACATCCCCTTGTACTGGAAAGCAGCCAGTAACTGACAATCCATACCACATATTGAGATTTTTCCACTGAGCAAACCACAGGCATTGTAAATCTCAATTTAATACAAATAATATCAAGGTTAGAATAAAAATATAATTTCATTTAGTTTCATTTATATCTTAAGTCATATAAAAAGTTTTACTGATAACTTTAAAATGTCAAGCCCTAACATTTTTTTCTGTCTTGAGAAGCATGCTCTAGAATTAACTAACAGACATATATATAAGAAATTTTCTGCTTAGTGTCACAATATAAATGTGATGGGACATAATTATCAAGAGCATCATTAAGCGCATAGATCCTTGCAAGACAGAGAAGAATTCTAAGCAGCATCTCCGAATTCTCTACATATAAATATTTCTAATTCCTCCATTTACAGCTGAAAAAACAAATTAATGTCTGGCTGGTCTCAAGAATAAAACATGTATTTAAACTCAGGAACTAGTAACATGACTCTGAATTGTTTTTCAAAAAAACTCATGAACTTGGACAAGATATGGTCACCATCAAAATATATCTGATGCTGGTTGTTTCTGCTACTAGTGATAGAGTCCAAGAAGAAAATGTACCATGGACAAATATGCTTTGGAAAAAGCCACAGGAAAATTTGGTATAAGAATTCATCTGAAAATATTTTAATACTATATTTATCTATCACAACTTACTTCATTATTACATTCTTTGGAAGAGTTCTGACCACAGAAAGGTCCTTACTACATAAACTCCACAGTAGTTCATGGTTAAAAATAAATATAGAGTTATGATGGAATTATCACAATGTTCTGTGTTACATTCAGGAAGGCAAATTTCTAATTAGAGTTTTTTGCATACTGCTATTTAATTAAAGTATTTCAAGTATGGATCATTCCAACCAGAAATACTATTTCTAGTTAAATAGACTGCTGAAAATAATTGCTAGCATAACAAAATAATTCTTCCCTGTTCTCCATTTCCTGATTAACTTATTTAATAAGCATCTCTGACTCCCTCAGAACCCAAGAGAAGCTACACATCTCGGTATAGAGGGCTCTCGGTCCTATGAGAACCTCCTGTCCAAACCACTCTAAAAGAAGGAGCGCATCAGTATAACAAGGAAGAAAAGAATTAGCCAGAAATACTTTTCTGTACTGAAGACTATTTAGGAACCTTTGGAAAGTGAGGACTTATTAAAAGAAATTTCTTTCTGATTAACTAGAACATTTTGATACTGGTGTGCCAGTCACACATATGGAATATAGTCACATACAAAGATGTAACAGATGCTAAAATGCAGACAGTGGAGCTAAGAAGTTGTTTGCTCAGCATCACAAGAGAGAGCAGACTAAACAAGTGTTAAAGATTGCACACGAGAATGACAAGCATCTTAAACTAAAGACATCTGTGGCATAGAGACAAAAACATGCCCCAGCAAGAGCCACATCTGTAATTTATGTAGATACTTATTCAATAGGACATATATTGAAGCAGCATTCTTTTATACTCCCAAAGCAGCAGTAAAAAAATAAATACAGAAAAGGACCATCATATTCTAAGTATTCTCCAGCTGTTTCATACTTCTTTCCTACCCCATCTGCCAAAAAAAAGGAAAAAATATATTTCTTCCTTTTTTCCCCTCATATTTTCATTTTTAATTTAGGTTATTGAATTGTGGAAGTCCACAGGAAATAAGAAGAAACTTTGTTTAAATATTCAATGTCATAAATGGAGTTTTTATCATTTTGTATGTAACAAATTCCCTAATTTAAATCTGCCTAATGTATGCCTTTGGCCTGTTGCATTAGGATCTACACAGATAATCATGTATGACATGAGAACAACTCAACATTTTTGGCCACATATAACATATTACAGAGTAGATAGGTCGGGGTAGATTTTTCTTTTAGGGACATTTTGAACTTATATTGAAGAGTGAACACAAGCTAAGTACTTTCCCATCCATCCAAATCTCTTCTCTTCTTATCTATGTAAGTCAAATCTTAACTCAAGCTCTAAATACAGTTCATGACACTTTTCTGATGCAAGGCTAAGCCAGCTGCTACTATTTGCAGGCACAAGGAACATATGCACAGGCATATGGCCATATTAATAATTCTCATCTGACGCAGGGATGTCACTGAAAGTTCATTCCTCCGTACGTCACCGAAGCAGCAGAAGGTTCAAATTCTAAATGGATATCTAATAATCCAAAGGACTCACAAATGTACTCAGAGAGCATTGCTGCATTATCTCAGGTCTGTTTTGTATTTACACATAAAGAGCACATAAACCCCATCCTAGCCAAAACTCTCAGCTTTTCATAGAAGGGGTTTTTTTTGACACTAGAATGAAAAAAAAATTGAAATCAGGAGTTAGCCCCGCTATAGTAATAATAGCATAGCAGTAGTACGACTCGCTAGAAAATATTCTTCTTTATTAAGGAAGTAACATGCAGTGGTTTTTTTTTTCAAATAGCTACAGTTTAGATGTTGTATTACTGTCAGTAATCCCCAGTTAGAAAAGGAGGGGCATGTGGAATTCAAACAGTGGTCCTGCCAGCACCTATTCGAAAAAGTACTGCTACGGTTGCGTACTAGGGTTGTACTTATAACGATATAACACATTGGACTCTTTATGGCTGACTTTTTGATACGCCTCTATATTAAACAGAGTATTCAAACCCGTAATAAGATTTATCATAACAGGCTAAGTTCACGTTTTAAAAATCAACAGCATTCACGCTGTGGAATGAACGTTCATTCGTCTTAGCTGAGAGACCATGAGTTGTTCCCGCTCTGCTGCCGGCGTGCTCATCCGAACATACCAGAAACATCGCCCTGGCCTATTTGCTGATGGTGACAGCGAGGGCTCTAATCTCAAATTTGGATTCTCTTTCTCTTCGGCCCGAAGATCTAGGCTGTGCAACTTTGTGTCTAGCAACTTTGCTTCTTGAAAAAGCCCATCTTCAGAAACACTGATGCTCTGAAACAATCAGAATTGTTAGCAGAACTGCATATATAGAGATACTATACTACATTTAGTCATTAAAAACAGATGTGTCTGAAGATCTTATTTGAAGTTATAAACTGACATTACTTTGAAAAAGATTAAATAAAAATAAACGGTACTTATTTAAAAATAAAAATACCTTTAACAAATGGATACCTTTTTGGCATAAAGAACAAGAAAATAAAGAACTGGAAATAAGTGAATCATAGTGGTTGTGGTCTTATGACAGTTAGTACTTGCCTGAAATGTTTTTCTCCTTTAATCTGCTTTTAATCATTCAGCAATCGCAGTTACCTCAACCAAACCTAGGCAGAGATTGGTCAAGCAAGAAGGGATATGACTGTAAATAATGAAGGGAACTATAATAAATAAGAACAGAGGTTTTCAAGTACATATGGAAAGGAATTTTGTTGTCCTTTCTAGTTTGATTATAAACTAAAATATACTTCCGTCAGATATAAGTATTAGTAATACAGAGAACAACTAATTTTCTACTATGTTGCTTCGGTAGCTTTATTAAAACTCAGGCAAAAATGACAAAATACTAGTTTTCCAATCAGGGAACATTTCATTGATTTTGCAGAGATGTAAATAACTATGTAAACTTCAAGGTAATAGAAAATCAAAAACATCTATTTTAAAGACAGACTTAGTGCCTTTCTATAAACTATAAATCTTCTCTCTCCAGAAGCAGAACTAAGAGGTCATGGTCATACTTGACAAAAACTACAGACCTGCTCTATATAGTCCTCCAAATCACTGGGAGATGAATAAGCTTATTTTCTTGGATCTTCAATATATTCATATACTATAGCTGAAAAAGTTCCTGGTTTATTTACAAGAAAATGTAGAAACAGGAGAATTAAGTAAAAAGGAAGATCACAGGATAAGAAGTGAAAAATAATCATTGAAAAACTGCAAAAAGAGCAGAGAGGGAAAGATAGAAGTACTAGGAAACAAACACATTAAACTAAAGCTGCAGACTATTTACATATTAAGGTCACTAACTTTGGAGAGAATAAAGTCAGTAGCGCAGGAAAAAAGCACTGGGCTACCTTAATTCTGCCCCCAAAGAACCATTGGTCAGTTATTTCCATGTCTGCTCTAAAAATTTAGCTCATTTCCCATGAATATGTTGTCGGAAAAGGTGTGCAGCTTTGCCACTGGGCTGGCCTTGGTCAAGCAGGTGCTATAATCACCATTTCTCCCATGCACGGACAAACTTAGCTCAGCGTAATGGCATTTGTTCAAGTGACTGCCGCACAGCGTCTTAGGATTTAGACTTCCTTTATGCAGGAAGCTTTAACCCAGCTTTAGTACCTCAGAAAAATCAGTAAGTGTTTAATCGGTGTTTGACACCACATTGATTTATTTTATGATGACAAAGGCAGCTTTAAAACTGTGCTTAAGATTTAGTATTGTTGACCAGATTGGCAAGCAGAGAGAGCAGAATAATGTAGACAGGAGAGACCTTGTGATGGACAAAACAGATCTGAAAGGGGTCTGCTTCAAGCAAATGCACATAAATGAGGGAGGGCTGAGGAGCTCTGTCTTGGAATGGCCAACGAGCCAGCTGAGAGCTTATGGGTCAGGATTAGAGTGCAGACCAACCAGGGCAACACAGCTGTGGATATCTACTGCAGGCAGACGAGGCCTTGTTCAGCCAACTGGAAGAAGCCTCATGTTTGCAGGCCTCGGTCCTCATGGGGGACTCCATCAGCCTTGGTATCTGCTGGAGGGATGACGTAGCAGGGCACAAGCAACTCAAGAACAGAAGCAATCTAACACACATTGACAATAACCAGTGAACGTCAGGATTGTTCTCCTCATCCACACCCTTAAGACTTGATACAAAACCTATTGAATTTTGTGAACCTTTCCTCCCTGTTCTGCTTTGGATTCTACTTTGCACACGTAACACCCATGGTATATTTATGTTTTAACTTGCTTTTTCAAGACCTTAAGTAGTTTGCATGATTTTGGAGAAAAGCTTAAGAATAGAATCCTCATTATCTAAAAAATTGCAAATGCTAACCAGAGGTTGTTGATTTTTTATTTTCCTAATTTCTGAGCAACTGGAGCATGCAATGCTTCAGTTCTGCAATATACTCAGATAGCATTACTTCTCACTTATTCAGCACCCTTCTGCATACTTACTCCCTATAATTCCTGCCATTTGGTAATAGGAGTCCAGTTCCCCCTCTTTCATTAAATCTCTTTCTCCCTGAAATCTAATCTGAAAACATCTCTTTCCTCTCTCCTTATACCTCTTAAATAATAAATAGTAGATGTCAAGGAAGAAATAAACTCCTTAAGGCATGATAAGTAAAGTTGACAGGAAAAGTTTTGGTTTTGTTACTGGGTTTTGTATTTGTTCTGAAGTAAGCGAAGGCTGTCTTTGATTATTAATGGCTTAAATGATCACAAAGTTTGTACATTCTTCTCTTATTGAAACAAATAACTTCAGTTTTTAAACTTTATGGTTTCAGTAAAACATTTTTCTAACAGCAAATGAAGTGCATGCAGTGCAAAACATCCATCAACAGCACCATTCATGCCCATATAATCAGCTTTCCAACACTGTATAGAAAAAAATGGCAATTGTCCTTCTGCATCAGTAGGAACATACTGGGATACATGTCTGGGGCAAAAGAGAGTCTATAGACTCATCATCTGATGAGCTAAAGTGCTGATGTTCCCATGAACATCTGTCAACTTCCTTGCTGGAAACAATCTGTTTAGCAGATATGTGTTTTAAATAAACGAAGGGATGCCAACTTGAAAAATCTTGTGCTGACTTACTAAGAAAATCTCAGTTCTGAATAAAGGCAAAAGTTGACTGGAAGTGAAGAGCAGAAATGAAATCTTGCACATGAAAAATACTTGTGTTTATATAAACACATGCAACATGACCATGATGGAACAGTACGTAAATAAAGATAGAAACTAAATATGTATTCTTAGTTGTTCAGATTTTTCAGTTCAGGAGAGGTCTTTCAAGGAACTAATTATAAGGCAATTAAGACAGTGAAGTTTGGTATAGTAAGCTAAAAAAAAGTTATAAAATTACATTAAAAATCAAAATGGTAACTTGAGAGAATAGCTTGGTCCATACCCTGCTTCTCATTGTGAAAAACTGACTTGGGAACTCCCAACACCTGTGCAGAGTGAGGCTTGAAAAATGCAGTAAAGATATGCCAGCAAATTTATTGGTATAAATAATTTTCAGTAACGTGAACTATAAACACTGTTCATATCAACTTATCTAAAGCATGGATTGCAGTTTTGTTTTTGTACTGAGTGCTGCTTTCTTGTGGGTCAATAATCTTGACAAACTAGTTATCTGAAGCTGCTTTCTTACAAAGCAATAAACAACAAATAACAGTACTTTCTCAGTGAACTCTAAAAAATAGTACTTACAAAAAAGATAATTTTCAACATGTTTATTGAAAACTTGCCCTCTTCCAAGCTGATTTCATTACTTTGAAGCCAGAATAATTACTTCTTATAACATCTACAGGAGAAATACTGGAAGAAAAGTCACCTCAGGGGGACATCTGGTCTTCTCTAATAGCATTCATAATTTAAAGAAGTGCCTCTACAGCACCTAATCCATCCAAAACATCACCTATATATTTGTGTGATTCATTAGGGAATAAAGACATTTTTATTTAGCCATTAAGATTTTAATTGTGCTATGTCTTCCCCCCCATATTCCACTTCCATTGATCTGCCTTGCAAATTTCAGGGATTGGCAGGTTTTGAAAAATATCAGACTTTATAACTAGGCAAAAATCTTTGCATTTTAGTAGTATGAGACTATGTAACCAGCAATTAGCATGGACAAATAAGAGATTTGTAAGTCTAAATGGCAGGGGTCAAGAGCTTAATATTCACTCTATACCTCAGCTAGCTCCACTCCAGTTCTGTGGAGCAAATGTCACTGGTATCTGCAGCGCATTGCACACATCCCTGGTGCACGTCTCCAGTTTAGTTTTGTCTGAAAGGAATTGTGTCCAAACAATTTGAGACTTCTCCACAATGTGAACTGGAACTCCACAAACAGAGACAGGTGGACCTGAAAAGCACACTTCGGTTCCAAAATAAAATGCTAATATAGACACATTCTCAGATACATCAGTGTTATTTGCAGGACAGAATGAAATGTTAACTCTCTTCTGATTACAGTCATATTTAGGCAGGGATAGGATTAGGCTAAAAATTTTTAGAAAAATAAAGCTATTGGGAATTTTACCCTGGGGGAATTGTACTTTTAACACATAATCAGAAAATAAAATGTTTTTATTCATGGTAGGAAGTAACCATTCTTGGAAGTCATCTAGTCCTCCTTGCCAGATAGATACTAATTAGCTGACTCTCACAGTGTTAAATCACAGAATCACAGAATGGTTGAGGTAGGAAGGGACCTTTGGAGATCATCTAGTCCAACCTCCCTGCTCAACAGGGTCACCAACAGCATGGTAGACAGGGTTGCATCCAGGCGGGTTTGGAATATCTCCAGAGAAGGAGACTCTACAACCTCTCTGGGCAACTTATTCCAGGGCAACCTGTTCCAGTGCTAATCTCCATAGGTATTAGTTTGCAGTTACAGGAGACTATTTTTATCAGTCATACAATTTTCATTTTTTACCCATAGAGAGAAAATTGTCTCTATCCTGGATGTCTTGTGATTAAATGGAAAGTTTTAACCAAGATTTTAGATTTGTTTCTGATAGAAAACAAATTTGTCAATCTGTCACATGGAAATATCTAGTGTACAGTGTTTTTTGAAACCTTGGTTAACAGCCTGGCTTTACTTCATTCTTCAGGGTAAAGGTAAACCGAAGCGGCCACTGTGCAAACTTGAGCTGTGCTTTGCTCTCAGTAATTTCAACAAGACTGTCTCTCTGAGTTCAATGAGTCTTAAACTGGCACTATAACAACCTTCTCTGCTGAAGAACATTGATACACTTTTCTTCAGCTAAGGAAAACACCTCCAATAGATAGTAAAGTCAGTGACTCCAGATTGCAGTGTTGAACTTCAATGCTCTTGCGTAGGGCTAAACAGGCAGAGAGGCAGCCCTAAGGTAAAGGGCTGATGGGTAGGAGGGGGGTAGGGGGTGCTGCAGAGCCCCAGGCGTATTGTAGAGGGTAGGATTACATGTCACTAACACAGCAAACAGTATAGACTAGTAAATCCAGGTGCAGACCAAAAGCCTCTCAGTTAGTATCCTGTAGTCCTGGCAAGAGTTTTCCACCATGAGTAGAACTCTACACTGCTTAGCATGAACAACTTTTAGAAGGCATCAAACAGGCTAGAAGTTAGTGGTAGTACAAAATGCTCTTTTGGTGCAGATACCTAAGTTACACTTAGAACTTACTAGGAATTGGTAAGGTTTATTTGCAGCCTTAAAAGCCTGAGGGTGAGGAGAGCAGGAAAGGCATGGAATGTTGTCTCCTGAAAGCTGGCGAATTAAACTCCAGTTTCAAAGCACCTGTTATTTTGGACTCAAAGAAATTTTTCAGCACCAAGAGTGAAATTCTATCCACTGTAAAACTAATGGAATTTGTTGTTGTTTTGATGGGATTGTTAAAATCAGTGAAATACTTGATAGTAAATATCCTTGGAAGTCAAAGCTATTAAGTAGGTCTGATTCAGCAAAACATGGGTGCATGCCCTTTACTTTCTGGTTAGATGTTTTACAGAATACAATTTCTAAACTGTAGCTTATGTTACAAAAATAAAATGTGTTCTGTAAAGTTACATCCCCTTCTCAATGCCAGGAGCTCCATCTCTAATCTGCAACCCAGAATCTATTGCACAGTGCTGCTGAGATACTGGAAATGTGTAAATACAAGCACTTAAAGTGAACATATCCATGATTTATCATTCCAAAAACTGCTTTGCAGCTCTTTGAAATGTACCAACTAGGATCATCTTTTTAAATACTCAAGCAGAGTGGTAGCTATGTGATGTTTACATCCTTGCTAATGTACCCAACAAAACCAGAAGGCGTTTTGAAGACATAAGAGAAGATAAGATGGGATATGTTGATGACATTTACTCAAAAATGGCTCTGAAATGATTTTAATTTTATTTTAATATTAAAATATTTTTCCTACGTCCTATTTACATAGCATATTTTTGCTATTATTTATTTATATATTTGCTATTATTGTTTCTAGACTATATAAATCCGTTGGAAACAGCTTTCTGTATTGCTTTTCAGTAACAGGAGTTACGTAGCTGATTAGGCTCAGCCTGTTTTAAAGTTCGTTACCGCCATCTAATGGCAGCTTGTAGGATTTTAGATGGCACATTCTTTTCCATGCGTTTCATTTATTGTGTTAGAGCAATCTGTTCAGATGTTTTCTGCTTGTCTTGCACTCAGTGGTAGTTAAGTACATCAGTTAAATATTTGGCTAGGATTTTGATGTAGAATCTAATCAGTTAGCATTCGTGCAATTGATGACTTCATAATATTTGGAAAAAGTTTAAAATTCATAAACTGCTCACAAGAAGGTGAAATACCCTTATAACTTAGCTGAGAAACAAAATGTGTTCAATATTATTGTCCCAATGTTGTGCATACTGCCTCTCTAACCCACCTATTTCTTTTCTTACTTACCCTACTTAAAATATATTAGCACAGGAAAAAATAAAAGCTTTTATTGCGTTAAAGATTGGTGATTACAAGCTTTAATAAGTAATCATGCACCTCTTCATCCTCAGCTCTCAAAATTAGTGCGTAATAGCAAAAATCACTGGACCTCATTAAATATTTGCTTGACACAGTATGGAAATATTGGGTTTTGCTGTTCTGACATACTAATTTACCTTTTCAATTATATCAACAAACAGTTTTACTTGACTTCCTAACTACTCAGTGCAAGAAACCAAGTTTTTACTATTTAAGTAAGAACATAGGATTTTTCATGACAATAACAACATCGAGCCATTAAGTACGTACGTTAAGTACGTAATGTAAAATTCAAAATCGGTCTTATCTACCACACTAATCTGAAACTCTCTCTTGCCATGTAATCTGATCTTTTCCTCTTTTCATCAGCTCATTCATGATGACATTTCTTACTATTTTAATGCTTTTTAATGTCTAAGTTTCCCAAACCAAGAGAAGAATCCAGAGTATTTGTCTGAGAGGAACTGGTTCAATTTTTCTTCTGGCCGAAGAGCTGCTACCTCAGCTCTTTGGGATAATCTGCACATCTCCATACAGGAATTCTTCTTCCTCTCACATGCTTGCCAGTTCTCCTAACCTCTGCCTTCTCCTCTTCCCATTTGTTCCCTGTTTGCAAAAGATTCTGCCCACACTTTATGGCTCCAGCAGAAGCATGCAGGTACTATGCAATAGAAATTAAGGCTGCCCTTGCCAAACCATTAAACCATTCCTTACCTCAGCGCACAGCATTTTTTATACTTTACCAACCATGACATCTTACCATTACTAACTTGGAATCCACGGAACAGCTACAAATGCTGTAGACTATAAAAATGATCCCAACCAATAGGCAAGTTTTATTACAGAAAGCCCCCTCCAGCATACAAAAGCTGCAATTTATAACAATAGGCCAGTCTGTGTGGTAAAAGCCAGAAACATAGGAGGCCTATTCTAATTTCATATGTGCAGAATCCCAACCAGAAGAGCCCAATGGAGAAAAAGCACATCTGACTGAGCTGCTAAGTACATGATGCCATCAGAACTACAAGTCAGTTGCAAAAATTGTATGAATATTTTTCAGTCTAAGACAGAAGAACTTGGAAAAAATAACTGAGCTCTTTCTTAGCTTTCTTAGAAAGAAGTGATAGGGTGAGGAAACAGAGAGGTCAAAACCACACTCTATTGCAGGTGACAAGCCTTGAGGCTTTTGGTATCTGCAGTTCAGTCCACCATGAATGTGAAAAAGATTATAAATTACTACAGTCTTTCAGAAATTATAATACTTTGAGCCATACAAAAATGTTAGTCAGCAAAGTTATTTTTTCTGGGTTTATTACTTTGTTTTTGAAAATGTAGTTACCATGCAAAACTGCACAGAAAGTATGTATGCTTGTTTGCACTTAGATATATTAAAATATATAGAGAGAGATCTGCAAATGCACATCCATTGAAGAGTAATGCACATCTTTCAAAGGATACAGTGAAGGACCCAATGAACTGAAACACAATATGAGCACTATGTTGCCCTAATATAGGTCCTTGTGCATTGACAAAAATATTTAAATACTGCAACAGCCTGCTAGCAACCAGTGACTAGGAAAAAGATGATATCAAGTAGATAGTGGAGTTAGTTAGCTATTATTGACCAACTATAGATGCTATCTGACTAACATCACAGTATGTTGCTATAATAAACAGTACCTTTTATAAACACTTCAGTTATGACAGCAGTATGAAATATAGGGATGCTTATGAGACACAAAAGCGTTAAAGTTTCGTCTGTTTGCAGTCATTTAAACGACTGAAGATTAACTTTGTTCATCAGCCATATATTTCTGCAGACTGCCAGGAAGTGGTAGTACAGAATGATTTCAGGCTGATACTCTTTTTCTGGAAGCTACCTATTTTAGAGGAGAGACATTTGAAGCCATATTCCCTCTGCCTCCTCGGTATATATTGTTAGATAAACGTATTTTTGTATGCTGGTCATTTTCTCTTAAGTTGATCACAGTTACATCAGCTCTGAGAAAGAGAAGTGTTCTGCAACATGGCTTGAATGGGTCTTCTCCAGAGACAGTGCAGGATTCAAAAGCATGATTTGGAAATTGGTGGTTTAGAAGAGGGAGAGGCAGAAGATGTGAGAAGAGGAAATAGCAATGGTCTTACGACAGGTCTCTAGATAAACCTGAGGCAAGCAGCCTTGTTGGCATAGTTAAGTGATCAAATTTGTCAGTTCATTAAGTAGCAGATTTTGAAACCAAAGGAACTGTTGTTACTATCTAATCTCACCCTCTATATGTCATAGGTCACAAAACCCCAGTCCACAATTGCTGCAAGTAGCCCAGAGCACCAGCAGCGCAGATCTGTTCTGCATTGGTGGTTCCCAAACCAAAGCTAAGCCTCGCATGAAGAGACTGGCAATGTTCTATGCTTCACTAAAGCATCTCTTCTCATATATTACATGCCTTTTTTATTACGTAGTATTACTACAGTCTTTCTGGAATTTAAAATCTCTATTAATTTTAGTTTTATGCTTTCTCTAGGTCACTATACTCAATTTTAAATATCCTATTAAAAATGCCTCTGCTCCACAGTAATTTTTTAAAGTTTTGAGATTTCTTGAGTTACCATGTGTTAGGTTATGTGATAACAAGCACATCTCCATGCACACAAAGGAGTGTGGCAGCACAGTGGCAGGTGAGAGAACCCCCATAGCTCACCAAGGAATGGGGCATCCAGCCCTGGTTACTCCCAGGAGCACCATCAGCTCCATGGGCTGGGGGCAACACCCATCACCATGTGCCAGCAGGAGATGCTCTCCCTTCAGGTCAGCTCACAGACTGGGGGTGGTAATTGCCTATGGGGCATTGGATACTGGGAAGGAGAATTTGGGGGTTGCACAGATTTATTATGGGATGTTTCAGGGATGAACCAAAGGCAAGGAAAGGGAGGAATCAAGATGATTGGGGAAGGAACAAGCGTGGGAAAATAGAGGGATATGGGTATAAAAGGGACTGACTGCACGTAAACAGGGGCTGGTCAGTACGCTTGTTTGGCCATGCCTCACACTTGATCCCCACTGCCTGTCCATTTCCAGCTGTTATCCTGGGTGAGGGGACTCTTTCCTCTGTGTGCACGGTTGTATGCATGGAGGTCTGAGTGCCAGTAACTAGATTGCAACCACATGTTGCACCTACGTGTCCAGGATGCCAGCGACTCCAGAAAGCGAGGGTGTGCAAGTCAGTGTGCAGTCACTAGCAAATATCAAGCCAGAGTAGCCAGCAAGTAGGTGGGGAGCCAGGTGTCAAAGCAACTGTAAGTCTGGACTGGACATGTGAGCATCTCTCGGTATGAGACAACCAGATGCAACAGGAGGTCCAGGCCAACTGTTGGGGAGACCAAAGGATTTGGGGTTGCCCGAGACCTGTTTGTGTGTCTGTGTGTGCATCTACTTGAGAGGCAACTGAGAAGAGACAGGATTTAGGGCCATTTACTGGATAGACTGAGTGTCTAAGCCCAGCTCCTGGAGGGATTCACTTTGCATATGCACATTTCCCCTTAATGGACCTTCATCTTGTTCGGACAGAGAGGGGAGAAGGACAAGGCTGCGGTGCTGTTTATGCGAGTACTTGGTTTCTGTTTGCATTGACTAAGTATATATGTACATTTGTTGCATACGTGCTTGTGTGTGTGTACGTGCACTGGGAATGAATGTTCAATCTTGATACTAGTAGGATCTCGGGGCATGGGGCCATGGTAGGCTCGGTTTGGCTGTTGGATTTGGCAGCCCACAGAACCACATAAACATATCTACAAAATATGTGTGTGTGAGAGTTCGCGCACACGCATGTATGTACCTTTCATGATTTCATATCATTCTAGTAATTTTGCTCAAAATCCATCTTGTATGTCTGAAGACAACAAAATTGGTGATGCAGAATGCTCAAAAACTGCTACCTATACAAAACCAGATTGTAGAAAAGGAAAAACACGGCAGTATGTTTGAACTCCAGCCTTACTGCAACTCAGACAACTAATGCAGAACATCTCACTAGAAACCTGAGACAACACATCTCTTTTGGAGGCTAACCATCTTGCTACTTTTTGAAAAGTCTACTTTTTCTTCAAAATGCTGGACATGTTGATAGTTACCTTTTGCAAAATATCTTGAGAGAGAAAACTAAATTATACTTCTTTTCAACTTTGAAGCATTTGAACCCACACTACTCATCTTCCATAGGTTATTAAAAGGCTGAAATCTGCTCTGAATCATCTATACTCAGGGTCTCTGTTAATATTACAGAAATACTTAAGAGTAAAAGGTATCTTACCTTTAGAGGATTTTGGTAAATACAGGTTGAAGAGCTTCACTCTCATTCTCTTGCTTCTGATTCCTTCTCATTCTCTTTCACCAAATACTAGTGTTCTAGGAAAAAAGTGAACATCAATTTGAGACACCAAAACTATCTAGTGACAGGGAAGATGAGGCACTCTGAAGACAAGAGTGAAGATGTGACTTCAGACTTCCTAGCTCCTGAAAAATTTCAGGAAGTGTTGAATAAGAGATGTTTTCACTTCACTTCATTAGTTTTAGAAACTAACCTGCAAAAAATAGAAATAATATAATCAATTTGGGTCAAATTTCAAATTTTCTAGAGCTACTGAAATAACTTTTGTACAGCTGATGATTACATTTTTCCAAACCTAGTTTGGAAAAACGAACCAAAAATAATAAGATTGACTTGTGTCACTTCAATATTAATCAAAATAGAAGGGAAAATGAGAAAAAAAAACATGAACTCAAAGAAGGAACTTATTTCAAGAGGAAAATACTAAGACTGAAATTACAATGTCAGTTATTTAAAATGGACAATATCTTTAGTATTTAGAAACACAAATCTTCAGTGTACAAATCTTCATAAAACTATTTTTAGACCACAAACAACTAAAATTTAACAAGTATGCATAGCAACCCATCAATAATTTATTTTCATGAAGACCCCAAAATTTTTGTCCCTCCACACAGAGAGGTAGCTTATTTTAAACCTTTTAAATCACAGATAGAGCATTCTACTGGCAAGATAAACAATATCAAATCTAAAGCAGTTTCCTCAGAGAAAAATACTGTTATTTTCCAAAATACATTGCACAATAGTTAATGTATTTATTCCCATTTTCCTTCCTAATGTGTTTGCACAAATACACACTTATGAAAAAAAATTAGTAGTTTAAAGGGTAGCCTGGGGACTTTCAGATACTGATTAGAAAAAGATACCAAAAAGAACGAGTTGTTAACAGTTTTTACCCTTATCATTACTATTATTCAACCTAAAAGTCTGAACAATAACCACCAAATAATGGATTATATTTTGACAGAACAGAGAGAGATTTCTACTATTTCTTAAACAATAATCAAGGGTTGCCCAAAATCCAGTAACAGAAGAAATACTTAATATAGTGATAAGAGATGACCTACTTTAAAACGAATACTGTTTTCATCTGGCTCTCTTGCTTTCCCTAATCCTAACGCATTCATCCATAGTGGATCTTGCAGCAACTTCTTAGCCAACTAGTAAGAAAAAGTAAGAAATAGCAAGAGTTTCTGCAAGCTTTTAAAAATTATACCACTCTCAAATCAATAGTTATTAAACTATATTCCAACAGCTCTTTCTTCTATCTCCCCACCCCGCCCCCCCCCCCCCCCCCCCCAGTACATGCATAGTATCTTCTAGGATCATCTTCCCTCTTACAACAGGAAATACTTGGCAGTAGGAAGGCAGAACGTAGGCAACACACGAGAGAGTATGTTCGGGAGCAGTCTGCCAAGAATTTGGGCAACTGCCCAAATAGCTAGAATTGCAGGCAAAGGTTTGGGGCTAGTGGTTTTCAGCAGAGGCTGCTTATATACAGCTGCTAGTGGATCTCCCCACTGCTTTAAGCAGCTCAAATGACTTATTAGGAAAGGGACAGTAGAACTGATACGCAGCTCAGTAAGTTTCCTAAACTAGTAGTAAAGAGGCCCATTATTATTCGAATAATTGGGTCTGAACTGAACATGTGAGACAAAATTAATAACTTTAATAGATAAAGCTTACACATGGCAAAGACAACAGATCTAAAAGTTTGTGACCTATCTGCTATCAGTGAACATGATTGTCAGGCACTAGCTTGAAAACATAAATCTAAGAATCTGTCGTTACTGAATAATGTAGTACTCCATTTATTCAGTATTTTATTAGAACTACATAAGTTGCTGAATATTGCATACATTAACCTTTATGCTAAAAGGCAGTTTTACATGAGAATAATCTTATTATAACAGCTATTTAACTAAATTTGACACTTGGCTCATTGCTATGTGTGATGATTAGGAGTTTTTAAACTTGTTTAGTTAAAAGATTTTTTTTTTAGCCAGTGACTTTAATGCTTCTTTTCTAAAGCCACATGAGCTCTCATGGTACATGATGGCTGGTCTTCATTAAAACAGAAAATTCTAGAGAAGAATGAAGCCAGATATTCAGAAATGCAGCCAGCTAAGCAAGGTATGAAGCCAGTGAAGTACAGAACTAAAAGTATCACTAGAGCTGATGAGAATATGTAGGGTTTTTTTGGACAGTACTAGAGGAAAAAGGCCCCAAAATCTTAATTTAGCAATATTTATTATAAATGAAAAATCTGAAAACATCTACGAAAAGCATGAAGTTTCGTGAAAGTTACTAGCCATCATTTATTGTCAATAAATCCTGTCTGGACAAGTCTGAGCATCACAGGAGGGTAGGAAAAAAAATGGCTGAGGAAGACACATTTATGCTACTGTTTCATGTCTCCTTACATTTACAAAAAAGCTTGGATTTACAAACCAGGCTACCGAAAAGTTAGAGTTGCAAACGTGAAGATGAAAGTAACTGACAGAGCTTATACTTAATTTATAGTTTTACTTTGTTTCAGTTGAAGCTAAGATGTTGATTTCAAACGCATTTTGGATGCACACAAAACTTCTCAGTGGGCGCACAAGAGGCAGCATTTTAACCCGAGTGAAACGAATCAGATATAATAGGTGTGGAGAAAGCAACATGACTTACAGCAAACAGCTTTGATGTGGTAAATCTGCACAAGTGTCTCATATCAGTCTCTCAACCTCAAAAACTAAGCTGAAAGCAGACAAAATTCAGAAGAAGAAAACATAGATTTGAGCTGCATGTTAAATAGTTGTGGCAAACAACGGGGAAGGCGGTAAACATTGTGTTGTTTTTGTGGTTTCCTCAAACTGAAGAGGTAGCTATACATTAGGCATGCCAAAGGGAAAGAACAGAGTCAGTGGTAGAAATATTTCTATGATGGAAGTGGTGGAAAACTGAAAAGTTTTACCATTTAATTTACCTGAAAAGATGACAGGCAACAAAGACTTGGAAAGAAGAATAATTGTGAATTTGTTGTCTATTTCTGAATTCTATTCTGCAAATCTAAATTCTTAATGAGAATGGCTGTGATACGAAAAATGTTTCTGGGACTTTCCCTTTTCAATAGTAGTGTCAGATCCTGACTAACTTAATGGCAACAGACAAACTGATACTTTCAACAATTTCAGTAATTTCTGATAATTTCTGGTATACGTGCTGGACTTCCTTATAGTTCACTTATCCTATTCCTTTATCCTAATTTTTCTTTCAGACCTCCTATCTTTGCCTTAACTAGGAATGTTTATTCCTGTTTTTAGGCAGATACTATCAGTGTCACAGCCTACATTAATATTAAAGATGTAGATCTTAAAATCAGTTGCACCACTATTTCTTTACAATCCTTTCATTTGTTAAAAAGGGAAGCATAAATTATATAAATAGGTGATACTCTGAAGAGCATATACTTAAATAATTTCCTGTGCTAATGCTTTGAGGACCTTGTTCCTCTTAATCTGGTAGCAGAAGTAGGTAGTTTTCATAACTGTGTTTACCATGCAAAGAAAGTTGGAGCAGTACTTAGATTGAAACATCTCTCTACTTGTATTTTAAAAGCAGAGTCTTTCAAAATTTTAAAAGCAAAGACTTAGATACAAGCTGAAGCATAGTGAAGGCCTACACACAAATGAATCACTTCACATTCATTGTTTTAAAGCATTCTTTAAGCAGTTTTGCTAATAATAAACAAACAGGGTGGAAAAAGGGCTGTTTTTTCTATTGTCAACCACAGGGTAGCAGCAAAGGATAAAAGGAAAAGTGAAATTTCAAAAATAGCCACTGAAGGCCATGGGAGAGAGGGAGGGAGAGAACAAAAAAACAAAACAAGACAAAAAAAAAAACACAAAGAAGCTTATTAATATTAATAGATCCCTCACATCCATGTGCAAATGCAATGATGTTTAAATGGTGTAAATTACATATTAATCTGCCAGAAGGAGTTACAGATATATCTAAGCGCAATTTTACTGAGACATCCAGTTGCAGGCCTCCTTTTCTTGCCACATCTTTGCATTTAACTGTTCACTGTGTTCAATAGCCTAGCTAAGATCTCATCACTATCTCCATTCAGTGGGCCAAGATCATCTGCATGAGAACCCATATACTGGTGACCAGGATCAACTGTATCAAGCATTGCTGTATATCGGTGGTTTCCCCTCCTCCTCTGGGTACGGGAGAAGAGGGGGAAAAAAAAGTAATCATCTCCATTTTGATAGATGATCTGCAGCCCAATATTTCAAACTCTATTCAAAACTGCATTCACGGAAATTTTTAGTTATTTTCTCCTGTATGTTACTGATATCGGTTATTTGGGATATTCAAAGTTAGATGAACTTTGCAGACATACTCCAGATGGTAACTTTTAAGTGTCCATTTAATAGCTTTTACTTACAGATGAAGACTTTCCTTGATGTCTGAACATCTCACACTTTTCATCCACTTTTAAACTGCACATCCTACCAGCAGATGGCAGATACTCTCCATCAGACTAACAGCTAATATTGACATTCAGAAATATTTTAAATATTAAAATGAATTTGAGGCTTGTCATATCTGCTCTCTTAAGCAAGTTTTATTAAGCAAGTTATACTGTCTAGATAAAATAATATCCTGTTCAACTGGGCAAGACAGGGTATTTTCTTACTCTTTTCAAATGAAAGTTCAGTACTTTTGCTCTTGTTCTGAGTAACTTTAGTCAAAACACTGCTTTCACATAAAATGCGTGTCATAACATTGACTCATTAATACAAAGGTAGACAAGAGTAATAAATGACAGGATTTCCTTTATTAAAACATGAAAAAGTGCCAGCACCTGCATTAAAGAAAAATCTTGACAAGATACTAACAGTGCTCAACATCTACCTACTCCAGAAGCTTATACTCCTAGATTTTTTTGAGGCTTTTATAGTTTATGATTGCTCAAGTAAACCACAGTTTCTAATGCTGTGTGTGTCATTCAGCTAGCAGTACAAATGGCTGATCCGTTACTGAGGTGATTATTCACTTATATAACTATTTTACTAAGGAAAAGTTGGGAATTTGGTGAAAATTGCGAAGTTACAGATATTTAAATATTTAAGATATATCATCTGCCATAGACACTTATTATTAATATAGAGGAACAGAGTAGCATTAAGGAACCAAATATGTGGCGAAGTCAAAAAACCTCTTAGGCAAGTAAGTCATAAATCACAGTAATATATGAAGCTTCTCTCAGAAACTACTGCAACTATATCAAGCACATATCAATACCACAGTAAGAAATTCTGACAACAGGGTGTTATTTTCTCCATCTTCAGTCTTCCAAGTGATTGCACATACAGCTAGTATCAAAGCTACTATTATAACAGCACAGTTGGCAAACAGACACTTACTGGTCAAGTAGACAAATTGTAGCTTCCAAATTAAACTGATTCTGGCCAAGAAATCACAGCAAACTACAGCAAAAGGCAACTAAGTTATTTTCCCTATCACCTGCTGTTGCACGTTCTGTGACATTTCTGTGTTTCGGTTAACTCTTCTGCGAGCCTTATTCTCTACTCAATTCCAGGTAAAGAACGTTAAAGCAAAGCTCAGCCAGTACGTAAGCGAGAAAAGTAAGCGTCCAAGGCATGCTGCAGGCGGAGCAGACAGGGTTTCTCTCTGTGCCTTTTCATTCCCATTGTCTGCAGGGTGCCGGGCGAAACGCTTCCCTGATAACCTCCGCAGACAATGAGACAATCAAGGCAAACAAGATGCGACAAACTTTTACCAATGCTCCAGTATTTCTACAAATTGAGGAAATTGCCACCTTTGTCTACGGAGATGTTTCAGCTATTCTGAAACTTCCAAATGATGCAGATACAAAAGGTACAGAAATTCAGCCAATTTATCTGCTATTGAATTATTTCTTGCCAACATGGCTTACTTTTTCACAGTTAAAGAAACATATAGGAATAGAAACTTTTATTGTAAGCTTTCCTACAGTAATCTGAACAATTTGTGTTAGGAACATTTTCACTGCAACTATTCACTATGTATTATTCATGGGAAGGATGGCTGAAAGGTTTCTGGGCAATATGTTATTGAAGATTTTTTACACTGGTATTCACTGAATTATTTACTTACATATTTGTAATATTTGTCTAATGTCTGATGTACATCTGTAAATGGGAATTTATTGAGATAACCAGTGAGGGGCAAAAACTTAACACATGAACTGTCCTTTAGGTAGCCAAATAGTATTAATCACTCAGGGCCCATAAGGATCTGAAACCACATTTATTATTAAAGAAGTCATGAATATTGCACACCTCTGCCTCTCTGTGTCCAGCTTGATTCACCGACATCTAAAATCTCAGACTTTATGGGTCCTGGAGCAGAAAGTTACTTTCATGTTTAGTCTAAGCCATGATTCAGTAATAAACTAAATTTATTAACTTAGAACCAGCATGCTTCAACATGTGCTATTTCATATACAACAGCAAGTTCACAGAGGGGGACCTTTTACAATGAATGATTTTTCACACAGAAATTTAGGGGACAGTTTTACCCTTTAGTGAATCAAGAAGTTAAGTGGCTTTTGAAATATGAGAGATAACCCAACTTCTGTCAAAATGACACTTGTATTTCCACACAAGCAAGGTATTCCTCAATTTATTTAAAAAGATATCAATTTATTTTTGTGGAATATTTAAAAATAAATATATTTAGGAAAGGAGAATATATCTTTTTGGACCTTTTGAAGTTCTCTAAGAAAGTCCTTTCTATAAAAGTCAGAATGCCTAAACCAAGGTAAGAAATGGTTCTCACTGAAAGCTCAGCCCAAGATAAAAGACATATAATTGAGAGATAGCATCTCCCGCTAAGTGTATTAAGGAGTTATCCATGACACAAAGACGACTGTGGAAACCCTACTCACTCAAAAGGATCTCTTGTTTCTTCATTGATCTCTTTCATAAGGAAGCAAAAACATAGTGCCATTCTGAGTGCTTCATTTAAAATGTTCTTAATCTGCCTTAAGTAAAGAGTATTTTGAAGCTAACTGGCTCATGCATCTCAAAGGTGAAATGTAGTAACTGAAACACTTACTGGAACAGTAAATGTACTTAGCAAGTGTCTAACTTCCCAGCTTACTTTACAAAACATTCAAAGAATAGGGGAATATATACCTACAGAAGTTGTGCATAGCAGGTGACAAGCTGACCATGAGCCAGCAAGGTGCCCTTGTGGCCAAGAAAGCCAATGGTCTCCTGGGCTGCACTGTGTTGCCAGTAGGTCAAGGGAGGTGACCCTGCACCTCTACTCAGCCCTGGGGAGGCCTCATCTCGAGTCCTGTGTCCAGTTCTGGGCTTCCCAGTACGAGAGAGACATGGAGCTACTGGAGAGAGTCCAGCATAAGGCTACAAAGATGATCAGAGGGCTGGAGCACCTGCCCTACGAGGAACGGCTGCGAGAGCTGGGCCTCTTCAGCCTGGGGAAGAGAAGACTGAGGGGGGATCTGATCAATGCATAATAGTACCTGAAGGGAGAGTAACAGGGGGATGGGGACAAACTCTTTTCAGTTGTCCCAGGTGACAGGACAAGAGGCAATGGGCAGAAATTGAAGCACAGGCAGTTCCGCCTGACCGTGAGGGGGAATTTCTTCCCTGTGAGAGTGACAGAGCACTGGACCAGGTTGCCCAGAGAGGTGGTGGAGTCTCCTTCTCTGGAGATATTCAAGGCCTGCCTGGATGCAACCCTGTATACCATACTCTAGGTGACCTGCTGAGCAGGGAGGTTGGACTAGACGATCTCCAGAGGTCCCTGCCAACCTTACCAATTCTATGATTCTATGAAACTAGTTAGGGAAATCCAATCAAATTATCTTTCATTTTCTCTTTCTCCCACATACAGGTATCATGAAACATTTTACAAACATTCTTAATGATGGAGTTTCTGGTGTGTCTTGGATAAGTGAAAGCAAGCATGTTCAGTCTCTTTTAGGCATTCTGGCACCATCTTAATTCACATGATCCTATTAGCTATTCGCTGACATGAGAAAGGTATGTCTAATAGTAAAGACTACAAAGGGAGGAAAAATTGATACGTATTCTGTACACTTCTTGTCACTCTTATGATTCCATCCATATCCAGGAAATTCAGTTAAAGACTAAATTGGTGACAATATTGACTCAGATGTTTGACAGATACTTTATCAACTGAAGGTTATTTACTAGCAGCTATATTCCTATCATGCAGCTGTTGAAAATGAGTAGCTGCTGGCCTTTCTCAATTTATTCTGTTCAAATGCTTTTCATGAGATAATTAAATCCAAAGGAGGTACTAGCTGACATCACCAAAGGTGGTTAGCTTGAGTCACCTATCTGTAAAAATAGAATATCCTCATTCCACTCATATTATGTTTGGATAGAAATAGATCTAAAAGTTCCAGTATGTCAGCAAATCTGAATGCATTGTAGTGGATTTGGAGTATCTGGGCCATACATATAAATTGAACTTGGAAAATACCAAGACAGAAATGGCTAAAAAACAAGTCTCAAATCAAAAAGTTTTTGCTTTGTGTTCATAACTTATCCTTTAGCTTAAGGATCCTGAAAAAGTATACATGAGAAACCTCAAAATCTTTTTTTATGTAGCAGGTCAAATAAAGAGAAGGACACAGCGCAGTGTTTATCTGCCTTGTAACTGTGACAATTTTAACCAGCTGTATGAAATACTGCTTTTTTTTTTTTTTTTTTTTTTTTTTTTTTGAGACCAACTGAAAATTGTCATAGACTTGAGAGGCTGTAGGAGTTTACAGAATTACAGAATGACAAATTATATCCTTTGAATATAAATTTATGGACATATAACAACTCATACAGGAGGAGACTACAAATTTTAAAACTCTCATCAACATCCAGATTTTCCTTGGACATTCTTGAATAATGTGACCCCAGAGATGAAAGGAATTATGCATAATTATGCAAAATTTACAAAATAATTCCTATTGTCTTATTCTAGCTTATGACTAGCTTTTAAAAGAGTGTCTATTTATTATGACTATTGGGATATGAATTGAGAGCTGTAAACGTAGCCCAGACTGATTTTTTTTACTTTTTTAATTTTTTTACTGAACTGTTAGCAGATGGTGACAGTTTTCAGTCATTACAGCCTGATCTGGCCTAGTCTTGCTTAAATAAAAATTATAACTATTTAAAGACTTCTGCTGTATCTAGCTTTTACCATTCAACTAGCTGCTATTCACTACATCAGTCCTCCTCAGTGCTCTCTGCATGTAACTACCCAGAAAAATGAACTACGTTAACAGAACTTACACTTTAGCTTTGTTTTATTGCCACTATGTTATTGATAGAGCACATGAACTAATGAGAATAGACTGGTAAACTTGTTTGGCTTCAAGCTGTAGAAAGGTATCTGTTATTTTATAGCAGAGATTAGAAAATGAAATCACAGAGGACAGTTTATAAAGTCAATCTAGAGTCATCTTCTGATCTCACTCTTGACTAAATAAGAAGAGGTCAAAATTTTAGGGGCACTTGATACCTAATAGAGCCTTTAAGAAGAATGATAAATGCAGGTGCCAAACATCTTGAAAGTCAGACAACATATTTCAGCATTAGTTTACAAGCTTAAGTTCAAACATCTCATTTTTGCAGTGGAGAGGCTTCTGGCATTTTGGTTTAGCTGTACATATTATTTTGTCCTTTTATCTAAAAGAAAAAAAAATCTCACTCCCAGATATGTCCCTCTGTAATACTTACAGTGGAGAGCAGAAAGTGCCTCAACGCAGCATTATTTACACAGCCCATGTTTCCCATCTTATACAAAGACAATCACAGAGCAGAAATATTTTTGGTAATGTATTGGCAAAGCAAATCCTTTCAGAGACAGAAGGCAGGCTTTTTAATGGATACTCTGATAAGCATGCACCTGCATATCTCCCAAAACCAGCAAGGCAAATCCTATTGAATTCAACTACATCCTATCTGTTCACATGGAGAAAAGCCTAGAACTGTTAGGTCATTTTAAATTCAATATTTATACCAATGGCGCTTTGCAGTCCTTGCTATCTGTCATACTGGGCTCCATAGATTTATTCCGCAGCATCATATTCTCATTCTGCCGCATAAAAATGCTTTTTGTTCCCTCACAGGAACTGCGCTATGCTTCACAATAAAAGACAGCTTAACACTCTGACACTTAACAGGTTTTGAGACACCAGCTACTACACACACAGACACAAACAGCTTCAGACACAAGCTCAAGTATCATTAGTTTCACTCCATACATAGCAGAGGTGCCTTTTGTATCATTCACATACTTTTTTTCCTTGAAGGTTGTTTGGTTTCTTTGTATTTGGGGCTAGTTTGCAATACTTCGGTAAAGCTGAAATTTTGTTGTAGAGTACAAATTGCCATAGTTTTTCTAATAAAATTCTTTGTGTTGATTTATTTCTGTGGCATGTTATAAAACATCTTCCCAGAGATGCATTTAAAAAAAAAATGAATATAGAAGTGGTCTGCCAGGCAAAAAAAAATATAAGGGACAGTTTTGTGTTATAATTTTGCATTACATCCCTTCCTCTATTTTATTCTGTCCTTTCAAGGTCAAAAAAGAAATCACTAGTCAAAATGTTCTAAGCTTTATTGTAATAGGAACATTGAAGAGGTTAAGGAATGGCTTGGACAGAATTTAGAAAATGACTTTCATTTTATCAGTAAGTGGCTGCAGAGACTGGGAAGTGAAAGAAAACAGCCAGAAAACACTAAGGAAGTGATCTATGGGGCTTCTGCAAGTAGCATCCTTTTTCACTAAACATATGTAGCACTCAGCAATTCTGTACCCCTACCAACCCTGAGCCTACAAGTTCTTCAGCACTTCCATATGGAGCCTCAACATCACACATTAGTTCCCTCCTTCCCTTGCCCTCCTCCTCCCATTAAAAAAAAAAAAAAAATCTACTGAAGTCCCAGTCTCTGATTCACCATTCCTCCACTTAGTTATATGTGCTTCTCACATTTCAATCACTTAACTTGCTTAGTGTAACTTTGAAACTGTTCATTTCTATATTACAATCATCATATGACTTTATTTCTGATATATATTTCAGAAACATTTCTGTACAGAAAAAGCCATCTGTCTTCATTATAGCGTAATACTTGCCAGATTTATCCCACTTCCTGCCTGCTGGCCTATATTATATCTTCTTTAATTTCTACCTCCCTCATCAACCTCCTCTCCACTTCTTTCCCAGAGAAGTTCCTCTGTTTTCATTCTCTCCATATTCTTCCATCTCCCTTTATGAGAAATGGGGTGGTCTGTGGGGGCACGCTTGTGGCACCAGCAGCGTTGCCATCAACCTTCTAGTTACTTTCCTCCAAATTCTACATTTTTCCCCTCTTCTCTTTTCATAGTAGAGATAACTCATTCTTTTGTTCTTTTCCCCCACTAATTAAAATCATTTATCATCAGAATTCAACCACTTTTAAGAATCTTCATGTATGTCTTTGAGAATTCCTTCTAGCTCTCTAGTTTCACATTGGCCACTTCACTGTTTTCAGAAGTCACAAGGAAAGAACTGTGCTGCTGCATCATACCTTTAACACCTCCACCAAGGAGGCAGATTTCATAACTGGCCACTCTAGGTACTCCTGAGCATCCACCCTGTTTCTTGGGCTTTCCTCAGATAAAAATGGATTTCATCCCTTTTCTCTGCCTTATCTCAGTAAATATATTGTCCAGGTATCTCCTCGTAATCCCCATAGCTGTAAAGCGTAATGAACTCCTCACAAATGTATTACACGTTCGGTATCGATGACCCTGCTATGCTTTATACAGCTCAGTCAGGCTGACTATTGTCCTTATTATCTCTCCCCTGTTCAGGGCAGCTTTTTCCTCCTTTTCTTTACCGTCAAGAAGAGCAAGCATTGCTACGGTCTTAATTATGATCCTTAAAACAAAGTCCTCAGCAAGTGTGTAGAGAAAAGCAATTGGTTCTGTGGAAGCAGTCAAAAAAACCCACTCGAACACACAAACAAAAAAACACGCTATAGAATGCTACATGTCCTATCAATCTCCACATACCCGTGCACAGGTATTATTGCCAAATATCATTCCCAGGACTGTTAAAAAAAAAAAAAAAAAGTAAAAATAAAGAAAAAAAAACCACCCAGTCTTGGAACCATCGTTTTTTTCATTGGTGCTGTTCCTCTGAACTTTATACTCCCTTTAGCTTATCACAGACAGCACATCCAAAATAGGCTGAAATTTTTCAAGCCAGGCTACATCTCATCTCCTCCTCCAAGCTACCTCTCATATCCTCAAGAGTCAGCAGGCTCTTTGAAAAGCACATTTTCTGCCTACAGCAGAAGTGTTCTCTAGATCTGCCCAACCGCTACAAAAGTTGGGGAGGCTGAACAGAACCTGTCGTGTAAGAGACTACTGGAGGGCCAGAGAATTACAAAGCAGTTTCTAAATCATATCTCCCTATGTACTTTGATTATATTTTTAATGAAATGCAGTATCAATTGGCTATAGTGAAAAAAGAAAAAATTGCTCTTTGATAAAACATTGGTGGTAACAGGGATGTTCCACATTTAAACTCTAAATGTTTGCTCTCAAGTTTTAGAAATTCATAGAACTTAGAGTTCATATTGACAAAAAAAAAAGAAAAAAAAATCCTTCCTTCTCCTCATCTTCTAGCAAGATAGAAAGCAGTTTTGGTCATAATCCTCATTTTTTAGCTATAATAATTTAGGTTTCCAATGGCCCTGACCCTTATTGTAATTTATATAGTCAATATTCAAATTTAGAACAGCAAATGTGCACTAACTCAACATTACTCACTGGTTTATAAAAACCTCTAAAGAGCACTAAATGAACTCAAACCTTACAGCTGTAAATCAGATCCATTTTGAATTCCATTTTATGGATAAAGGATCTATTCATTAGAAAAGTACCTAAAGAAACATAAATGTCTTCTAGGAGAGACATGGCTTTAGGACACTCCTAACATACTCTGTTGTTTCAGATAATAAATGTTAATTTTTTGCTTGCATATTTTGCTCCTTTTATGTTAACAGCATAATGGTTAGAAAATAATCATTTAAAAATTTATGTAAATTTTAACATTTGCATATATTTTTATATTACTGTTAGGGAAAAACATCTACAAAAAGTGTTAATTTATGGTACTTCTGTATTTATTGCTCTGTAGCCACGTGTATTAAAAAAGGTTGTACCATGAATGTTAAATTGGCTCTTAAAACTATTTAGAATATTATTCCTTAGCAGATGCTAGTTGGCTGTTTTGTCAAAATGATTTTTAGAAAAAGTGGATTTCTTAGAATCTAATTTTTTGTCAAGAACACATCTATTTAAAAACACACATTTTAAAGGGAAAGATACACTGAAGTTAAAACAAAGTGACAAAGCACTCATCTTTGATGTGAAAAAGACAGCAATTTAACTTATGTTTTCTCAATATGTACCATAGCTACTGAGCTGTTAGATACTTTAGGATGCTCTGTACACCTCTGTTTTCTCCCTTAAACTACACAGGAACACAAAGGATTTGGTTTCTGTTGACATCGATTGGAGAAAGCTGTCAAAATGACTCAAAAATGTTTTGCAACCTTCTGTTTGAGTTACAGAGCTTGGAACATGGCTGGGCTTCCACGGCACGAGCAGCTTTTTAAGAATGACCTGTGAAAATGATGGTGTTTGCCCACAAAGAAAACTTTTATATATATATATATTCTTTTTTATTTAAGCCATGAGACAGAGAGAAAGTGTGTGCTGCTTTTGTATACACAACTAGTATAGAAATATACAATAAACTCATTTAATTTCAAATGTATATGCACAATTTACAAAAGGGTTAATATGCAAACCACCTCCCACAGTTTCTAGTACTGCTTGATATAACTCTCAAGATATGCTATCCCTGTGCAGATCTGCTTTATCAATTTAAAGTTTTGATTTGCCACAGCTCTAATGTAGGATATTTTTGTGCTAGAGCCTGCAGTAGTGCTGAGCTGTGTGAATAATGGATTTTTCATTGTGCTGGCTGAACTAGGAAAAAACAAAGGAAAAGAAAAAAGAAAAAAAGTCTTGGATCAAATGGAATGCTTCATTTTTCTGTTTGGGTTTTTACAGCCGATGATTTCCTTTATTAAGTTTTGCGTAAGTTTTCAAATAGAGATTTATTTAATTACCAAACACACAAATACTTCAGCTTAAGGAAAAAGTTTGTCTTCCCCTAAAATAGTTGGAAATTTCTATTAATAGAAGTGCTTTGCTAGATTTTTCTGAGAATATCTCTTTTCTTCACATTATTTAACCAAGCGCTGGGCATTAACAAAGGCAGCTAGCATCTTGCTTCTGGATAGGTAACATCTATTGTTATAAGGTATAATTCTGTGGACAACTACTTTGAGGAAAGCTTATTTTTGTTTCCTTTTCTTTTTTGTTATGTAGACAGGCAAATAAGTTAGTTGCACAGGTTTAGTTTTCCAATTTGCTTTGGAAATATAAGGCACAAGTTAAAACATACTTCTCATTGAAATTTAGCACCTGGGATGGTTTGGAACCAGAAAGAAAAAGATAGAACACACTCTCCTGACAAAATGATGAAAAAAAATTTTCCTCTTGGAAAAGCATCTCTCCCTAGACCGCCTGCATCCATCACTGCTCAGTTTGTCCTTGGAGGTACAGAGCAACCCAAAAATCCTCTGTATTTTCTGCTATTTTTCTGGAAAGAGTTAAGAAATTACTATCCAAGCATAGCCACTTCATACTAGTTATACTGAAGTAAATGTGTGTTATTTGATACATTGACTGAGTTGCAACTAAATATAATCTCTCTCAGAGAGATTAGAAGCTTGGATGGAGTGCTCTTTCCTACTTTAAAAAAAAAAAAGAATTTTGAATCCTCAAAAGCTGGGAAAAGTGGAAATGAATAACATCAGGAATAACATTAAGTGTTGTTGTCAATCAATATAGCCTTTAATACAGTGTTTCCTCTTATATTCACATACAAACCTTCATTTTAAAAAAATACACCTTAGTAGAAGTAAGATTTTCAAAAATTCCAAATTTAGAGATTAACTTTTTGTTTGCAAAAAAATAAGACTTTGCTAGTCTGTTAACCAGACTGGAGCTGGTGATCTCCCAAGCAACTGAGCAGGGAGCATGACATGCTCCCCTCAGATGTCTCCTCATTCACAAAGCAACAAGATGATTGAGGAAGGGTCACCCTCAAGGCACAGGCCCTCCATGTTTCCTGACCCAGCTTCTCCTACTCTCTCCTTTTTATAACCTTAGCTCCTGCCTCCTGGAAAAGCATTTCTCCCCAGACCGCCTGTGTCCGTCACTGCTCAGTTTGCCCCTGGAGGTGCAGAGCCACCCAGCGAACCCAGTGCAGCAGTACAGGTCCAGGTTGAGGTACTCCCTATATCAGTGGAGTATTTGAACACAAAACTGCTAAGAAAACAACAACACTCTCCCTACTAAACAGTGACATTGCAGAAGCTGCAGTATCAAAACTGATAACTTGTCTAGGTAAGATAAATTTACAGAGTCATCCCGTGCTAAACAGAGTGGCACAAGGGGATTAATTTATGTTCTGTATCACTTTCTGTATAAATAAATAAAATGCATATATACCATTACCAACTGTTTTTTCTCACAGCTGTTATTAATCATATGATCTGGCAAGATGTTATAAGTAATACTACAACATTTAAACTTTCCATATCTCTAAAATCACCATCATTCACTGAAAAAGTCTTTCCTTTATCTTAAAGTTCTTGAGATTGATTGGTATTTTATCTTGATATTGCAAATCATTTGCCCTGTTTACCCTTCAGATCAAAGCTGAAATACAAGCTCTTCTGCAGCAACATAATTCAAAACATCCAGTATGGATAATATTTTATTCTTAAGGCAGCAATAAGTACAGGTCTATACCTGGATCAGAATATTCACTGTCTGCGATATGACTTTGAAGCTTTAAAAACATTCCTCTCACTCCCAAACTCCTCTTCCTCCAAACTTCATCTTTTATAACACTAATTTTCCATCTAATGCAGCTCTGTCTACAAGTAATTGTCCATATATTGATATATAGCTGCACTTAAAAGTTTGCAGTCATCTCTGCAGCCAGAGCCAACCATTCTCCAGAACACAGACCAGTGATAAGTCTTGAGATTTGTCATTTAATTAAGTAAAAGCTGTAGCACATAATTAAGTGATTAAAAACATATATACATTCCTTGTTCGGATTATAAATCAATTTAAGATTTAGATTTAAACTAATCACAGAACCACAGAACAGCTGAGGTTGGAAGGGACCTCTGGAGATCATGTCATCCACCCTCTTCTGCTCAGAGCAGTGTCAACCAGAGCAGGTTGCTCAGCGCCATATTGGATTTTGGATGTCCAAACATGGAAACTCCACAACCCCTCTGGGCAACTTATGTTTAATAGAATTTCCTATATTTTATTCTGTGCCCATTACCTCTTGTCCTTTCACTGAACACCACCAGGAAGGATCTGACTCCATCTTCCTTAATCCCCCTCATCAAGTATTTATACGCATGGATAAGATCCATGGTCAGTCCATTTCTCCAGCCTGTCAAAGTTCCTTTCCTTCACAGAGAGCAAACATCTGATGCATTAACCACTCCTGTTTCATATCATCTGCAAATTTGCCAAGGGTGCTCTCTGTCCCATCTTCTTAAGATGTTAAATGGTATTGGCCTCAGTATCCAATCCAAGAGGACACTATTAGTGACTAGCCTCCTGCTGGTCTTTGTGCCCCTGATCACAAAGGGACACAACAAGCTTTGAGCCCAACAGTTCAGTCAGTCTTCAGTCCACTTCACTGTCCACGTATCTAGCCCATACTTCATCAATTTGACTATGAGGATGTTATTGCAAACAGCATCAAAAATTTGCTAAAGTTATGATAAACAGGATCCACTGCTCTCCATTCATTCATTAAGCCAGTCATCACAGAAGGCTATCAAGTTGGGTAAGCACAATTTCCCTTTTATAGACCATGCTGACTACTCCCAACCACTTTCCTGTCCTTTATGCAACCTTGCAAATGGTTTCCAGGATTATTTGCTCCATCCCCTTCCCAGGGATCAATGTGAGGCTGACCAGCCTGTAGTTGCCCAGATCCTTTTTGCCTTTCTTGACAGTAGGAGTGACCTTTGCTTTCTTCTACTCCACAGATAATCACGACCCTTGCAGTGACATCAGCCAGCTCCCTTAACACATATGGGTGCATCCCATCAGGGCCCACACATCTGTGTCTTAAGAAAAAAAAAAAAAAAAAAAAAGGCACACACATGCACATGTTCCTTAACTTAGTTGTCCTCAGTGAAGGGTAGACCATCTTTTCTCCAAATTTTCTCACTAATCTCAGGGGCCTGGGATTGCTGAAGGCTGGTCTTACCAGTGAAGTTTGAGGCAAAGGTACAGCACCTTGAGGTACTGAGCATCACAAGGACCCCTGCACCATTCAACAGCATACCCACATTTTCTCATTCTTTTTGTTGTGATGTACTTGTAGAGGCCTTCCTTGTTGCCCTTCATGTTCCTCACCAGATTCAACTCCAGACGGGCTTTGGCTTTCTTAATCCTATTGTTGCATGCTGGAACAAAACCTAAATTTCTTCTGAGTCACCTACGTCTGCTTCAACCTCCCATATGCTTTTAGTTACTTTTGAATTTTGTCCAGAGCTCATTGTTCATTCGTGCAAGCCTCCTGCCACCTCTGTTTGATTCCTGCTCATCTGGACAAGCTTGGAGGGTGTGATCACTGAAAGTCAACCAGCTCTCCTGAGCTCTTCTCTTTAGGACAGTCCCCCATGGGATTCTTCCAAGCAGGTCCCTGAAAAAGGCCAATGTGTGCTGTCCTGAAGTCCAGGGTTGTGATGCTGTTTTTTACCCTGCTGCATCCCACAGGATCCTGAACTCTACGATCTCATGGTCACTGAAGCCAAGGCTGCCCCTACAGCCTTTATATCCTCAACCAATCCTTCCTCTAATCAGGTTCAGCAGAGAGCCTACATGCCATGAGAAGACCCCCTCTAGTAGTAGAAATACCCTTGTGATTGGATCTTGATATGAATACACACATAACAGTCAGTACAGATACAGCCTGTATTGTACAAGGTCCACATACTGTAGTTTAGTCCATGGGGAAACTAATCTTTAGTTCTGTAGTCGGAGGGGCATAAATAACTAACAATATTTGTAGGTAGTTATAACATTGTAATTTGTCAACTATAAACATATTGTAATATAACATTTATTACTTCTTTGTGAAGGTAGATATAGTTTATAGTTCGGATTCGTTAAAACAGAGTAATAACACAAATAATTTTTTCCCAGTACATACAAGAAGTAGTGGTTGCTGAAGTCCAAAACTTTACTTCCACAGAAGCTAGTGGTTAACATTTAACTGAATGCATGAATTAGAAATATAAACTCTACTTAATATTAAAAGATAACTGTAGCTGGGTAGGCAGAGAACAAAAATAAGTACGATAACAACTTCGTGCTGAAAAATGTCAAACTGAAGCCTTCTCAGGAAAGCAGCAGAAGTAATTAACCTACCAGCAAATAAATTTAAGTAGATTATTCAGGCAACAGGAAACTAACCATTACCCCCATAACTTTGATTTATTAACCTACAAATATGGTTTTTTGTCTTGCATCAGCACAGAAGAGTGAAAGGTGCTACTGATAAAACTCTGCAAGCCTTTTTAATTCTGGAGAAATGCATTTGTTATGCAACTGTCTAAAGCACAATTTAGCTGCTGAAAAAATAGCAATAGACTCATATGCTGTGTAATAACAATAATCAAAGAAGGTGATATTTGTCTTGTTTAGGCTGGGAAGTTCGAAGTCTTCATGTTGAATCTTTTCTACAGTAACTGAACATTGTTTTTTGAAATTCCATTTGGCTTTTTAGCAGCATGCTGGCATGTGATTGAAACAGAGGAGAAGAGTCCATTTGCACTGAAAACCCATGTTTAGAAAAATATATTTAAAAATGGAGAAGGGAGAACAACAGTAATATATATAGAGAAAAAACTAGTACAAGTATTGTGAGTACTTCAGTTTTATGCACCCCTCACTGAAGCTAAAAGCCCTGCATTTCCAGCAGGAAATTGCTTTTCATAGTAAAAGCTACATAGGCAGGCTTTGGGAAGAGAATTAAGTCATTACGTGGCAGTGAGATAGGAGGTGTTCCTGCTGCTCCCTTACACACATTCTAGCGTTGTTGAGGTTATTAGCTCAGCAGTTTGCAGAGACAATGTAATTTTCTGCTACAACTTCTGACCTTTAGGTATTTCTTCATACAATTTTAATGACATTTTTCTGCCCAAACTGTCTTCCATGCTATTTAAAACAAGAATACAAAAACAAAAGTAGTAGGTGAGGTGGAAACCTTCTTTAAATGAGGATTTTAAAAAAAAAAAATCCTGAAAATCTCTTCATTTAAAAAGCTTGAACTTCTCATGAAGCAATACATATGTTTTGTGACCAACCAGAAAAAAGTCAAGGACGCTTGCACTTTCTGAAAAAATTTTGATTGAAAAGAACCAATTAAATAATCTCTAGCTGCAGGAAGTTACATAATAGACATGACTACAAAGGTCCAGAGTTTACATACAGCCTATATGGCAAGTCACTCCAGCATTGCAGACCTTCTGGGTCACCAAAGGAAAAGATACCAACATGCATGATCCTATTATGAACAATAAAATAATAATCCCCTTAAGTTTTTAAATATTTTTAAGTTTTTAAAATGTAAACAAGTAGGTAAGAAAGAGCCTTGTGGTTAAATTATAGAACTAGGAGCCCTGGAAATATGCTCATTGCACCACAGTTCTCTTGCACAAACCATTCGAATTTTTGAATCTGCTTCTTTTTTAAGCCTTCTTTCCTCTTTCTCCCATCCTTATATACAGTAGTTGTGAGAAAAGTAATTTATCTACATATAGAGGGTTATTTAATGAACCTTAGAATTCTGTGGAACCTTTTCCAGGTTGAATTTGGTAGATGGCATCCACTGAGTTAAATCTGGTGAGTGACATTTGGGGACCAGATTCCGCATCCCAACGTGGAAGGCTCAGTCACAATGGAGCTAGGTAACAGCAAAATTCTGCAGGCACAGAAGACTGAGTAAGCTCACGTCATTTGTATGAAGAATTTTACAGTTGCCTTCACAAAGAAGGACTTTGCATTAACAAAGTCACATACCTATTACTATTAGCCAATCATAAAGAATTAAAAACCCATATGTTTACTGAGGATAGGTGAGGCCTTCTTGAGAAGGGTCTCACTACCTTCTTGCGGCTACAGGAGAGTCCAGGTCATCAAGGAGTACATCATTGCCCTCATCCCATGAGTGCCAGCTGGGAAGTCCAGAAACTCCATCTCTCCAGCTTTTGTCACTTCTTTCACTTGTTCTTCTAGATGTTGATATTTCTGGACTTTTTCTGCTGCTGTGTCATTCAGTGATAAGCCATTTTCACAGCACACAGTCATGTCCACTGCTTTTGCCCAGGATTCCTTTACCATTACCAAATCTGGCTTGAGGAGTTTGTTGTTACTGTCTCTAAAATCAGGCTCTACAATTACCACCCACCCCAGTTTTGGCCTCCTCAGCCAGCAAACCACATACGATGTTATGTCTTCAGATCGGGCCTCTAATGCTGCAAGGCAGTAGCTGATGATATGAGAACAAGCTACCCACTCCACAGCACAATTCCTGCACTCTTTTGGCACTCCGTCTCCCAACCCATGTGCCAAATACTCCTGAGTGGGATAGACGCTGGCTGGCAGCTGTATTGCCGTTATTAACTTCCTGTGAGGAACACCTCGATAATGTACTAGCCAATCATTACTGATGCTGTCATTTTCAAAGTTCTTAATTCCTCAGCCTTGAGATTTTAGATTGGCCCACTTCTCTTAACTCTTTTCCTCCACCTACTAGCAACAGGACAGATAATTCTAGGAGCTGGGATCTTTCATTTGGACTCTGCCTTGCCTCCACCTAGAGCAGCTGGAGTTGTCACTGGAGGTTCATCTCCAGTTAGTGGAATTTTGTCTGCTCTTCCTCCAGCAGCAATCCAGACCCTCTGGATCCCTTCCTCCAGGGCATAGTTCTGATGTCATCAGTGGAGTCAGCAATCCTAAGCAGCCAGTGAGCCCGTGCATTTGGAAACTGGCTCACCAGCCGTGCAGTTCCCAGATCACCATCAAGACTGCTGGCATATAAGATGGCATCACATGTACTAGAAGGCAGGTGAAGCCAGAAGGAATGGGAGCTGGCTTGGACTGTTCCCAAATTCAAAAGAACCAGGTAAATTTGAGACTACTGTAAAACTGTAAAGCTAACCATCAGAATATCAGCTTGTTTCTCAAATCTAGCCTACAGAAAACTTGCACAGCCTTGAGAAGTTAACATTATAGATATCTAAACCACACGGTCAAAAAATGACTACACAGATACCAGAGATGAGGGGGCTTAGGGCTGGGGGAAAAGGAGGAAGGACAAATTTTTGAGTGAAGTTTTCACTTCAGATACCTTTACATTAAATCTGTTCTTTCCTACTTTTGTTTTCTGATTGTCACATGAAGTATATTTAACTCTTAACATGTTTATCACCCTTCACTTCAGGTGCAAAACCTCAGGCTTCTTTCCACCCCCCTGACACCACAGAGGTATTCCTGTAAGCAAACGCAGACACTCCTTGTCACTCAAAGCCCAAAGGTATGCAGGACCTACAGAGGAGGAGGAAGGACTGCCACTGAGACAAAGAGCACCATGGAAACAGGCCCAGCAGAAATAGTCGTGGGCTCAAATCTGATTACTTGCTTATTATCTTAGCACCAATAAAACTAGAGATATATTTTGCATCAAGCACGGGCTGAAAGTTGCTTTACTAACAACTTAAAGCTTCTAACTTTGTCAATCCATGCTCTCCCCAGAGCAATGTGACTTTTCTCTGCACATAATTCTGATGAGATCTGCTTTTTACAGAGACATAACCAGCAGTCTCTCCTAATCTGAACAACCCCTGGCATCACTTTGGAAAACTCCAGATTTTGGATAAAAGAGTGTTTTGTTTTGTTTTTAAATAAAGAATGAGCAGTAATTACTGCTACCGCAATCTTTTTTCCTCTGTATTGATTCAAAATATGCTATGACAATCTTACACAGAGTCTGCTTGCTTTAAAGAAATAAGGAAACCCATCAGAACCTCTGTTGCACGTGGTTCCAGAAAATGTGTTCAAATCCACCAGCAACCAGTGGCATAGGACCCATAGACCAGAATTACAGCCACTTTGAAACCTGGCACCATTTCAATCACAAAGAGTCAAAGATTAACACAGAGGTTATCAATCTACATGGACTTTAGAGTGATCCTTTAAACCATTTCAGAAGGCTAAACCTATCAGGCAAACCTGATAAACGTTTTTTCATTCTGGAAGGAAACAGCCTGGTAAGCTATAATCAGAAAACACTAGTACAGATTGCTCTACTGAGGAATATATGTTATTGTGCAGCCACAAAAGCCGGGAAAGAGAAAAATAACACACAATAGCTTTAAAAATACTATGTAAAGTAATGAAACATTTATCAAAATCAGTAAGATTATCCTGCCACTGCAATAGAAGTATACCAGGGAATCTCAGAAAGAACTGAGGAAACAATCTCTGTTACTCAACTTAAAAAAAAGCCCAAAAAGTACACAGGAAATGAGTATATGGTCCAGGAAACTAAGAGAATGCAATCTTGATACTTATGCAAAAATCTTCAAAATACAGTACCACAAAACTCCACGATATTGAGTGTTCTCTAGTATTGAGGTGAGCAATCACACCATTTCATTGACATCATCTAGATAACACACAGGAATAGACAGTTGGAATTAGAAGGACAGGGTCCTCCAGGTGGGTTTTTTTTTCTTTTTTTTTTTCCCTTGGCTGTTTACATCTTTAACTCTTTCCTCACTGTCACATTGAAACACTGCTAATATATCTTGCTATGGAACTATGGAAAAATCCAGACCAAAATTCTCACAGCTGGACTGTACACTTCTAATACACATAAGTTAACCTTTGAAAATTTGTTTTGAAAGCTTCAGGGAAAAAGAATAACAAAGCATCCACAAAAAGCATGCCACTATTACTTTGTCAGAACAGAGGGAGATTTGAGCCCATTAAAATAACTCCGTATACAAAAAGTTCTGAATATTACATGAAGCTGTTAATTACCAAACCTCATACAATTTATTGTGGAACTCTCCAGTTCTTTGGTTACACAGGCAAACAGCAGGTGTTGAATAATCATCTCAATTTTTTCTGCATTTAACAAAATGAAAACAAAGTCATTCACAAAGAGTTTATAAAGTGAACTTCTCATGTCTCAGGTAAATCCTCTAAGAAAGTGTAGCTATTCCAACAGGATCAGAAAGAAGATTTGTGCATAGCTCGCTTAAGACACAGGTATATGACCCCTGAGCTACAACTGAATTACTGAACTAGTTTGGCACTACTACAGCCCTTGACATACTAGCATGTTATAAAGGATGTCTGAGAAAATCTGATCCAGATCTGCTATTATAAGATGAAATTCAAAATGAAGAGTTTCAATTTCAAGTTTTCCTCTGAATTCATCTTTCTTACTTAATTTAGCTAACTTTTTTCCTCAGATTTAGTCTAAATTTAATCTGAAAACAGTCAGTTGTCTCAACACTGTATTTTTAAGTATGACAAGATCTGTTGCTACAAAAACTCCTGGAACTAAAAAAAACCTTATATTACTTCGGTTCTAGCAAAGCACATGCAAAGCACATCTATTCTATCATTCTATATAAACCACTCTCAATACCCATCCTACTGAAAAGTTTTGTTGCAGGATTTGCAATTTATTAATAGTCATTTTAAAGAAGTTTTAAAAGTTACAAGGGGCAGGAGGTAAGGTTCAGTGCTACCTATGTTTTAGTCCAGGTATTATATTTGCACTATAACCTGTCCCCCCTTCCCCTTTCCTAAGTTTTAAAGTTCATGTCCTCTAAAATGTATTCAGTTAATTTATACTTTTTCCCCACAAATGAGGTCATTATTTTCTACAATTTGCCACAAAATATGGGAAGATATGTTTTTGTTTTACGCTGAAAGTGCTTAAATATCAGGGGTCAAAACTACAGCAACATCACTGAGTTCCCAGCCTACTCGAGAAAACAGAAATAACCAAAGAAATACATGAGAAGCAACAAAACAAGAAGATAAAAGTCTACATACAATTATCAGCATCGCTTTGGTATTTGCTTATATCCCAGCACATGGTAGTAGCAATTTTTTTTGTGTGTGTTTGCAAATAACCAGAGACTTCATTTTCATAAAGGTTCCCTCAAAGCCTAAAAGGCATCTAACTATATATCTAAATACATTTTAAAGCCAGAACTGCCACTGAAACCCCTAAGCAACCTGAGCAGGCACAGATCAGACAGATGGATTACACAGGCTAGACTTCATTCACAGAACTGCAGAATGGTTGACGTTGGAAGGGACCTTTAAAGACCATCTAGATCAACCCCCCTGCTCAGAGCAGGGTCACCTAGAGCAGGTTGCCCAGGACTCTGTCCAGAGGGCTTTTAAATATCTCCAAGTGGTCCAGTGCTCAGCCACCCACACAGTAAACATTTTCCTCATGTTCAGATGGGAACACCTATGTTTCAGTGGTTCCCATTTCCTCCTCCTGTCACTGGGCACCACTGAAAAGAATCTGGCTTCATTTTCTTTACATCCTCCCTTCAGATACTTATACACATCGATAAGATTTCCCCCTCCCCCAGTCTTCTCTTCTCCAGGCTGAGGAGTCCAAGCTCTCTCAGCCTTTCCTCATGAGAGATGCTCCAGTCCCTTTATCATCTTAGTAGCCCTTCACTGGACTCACTGCAGTTGCTCCATGTCTCTCCATGCTCCGCCCAAAACTGGGCACAGCACTCCAGTTGTGGCCTGGCCTGAGCAGAAGTGAAGGATCACCTCCCTTGACCTGCTGGCACCACTTTTCCTAATGCACCCCAGGATACCATTGACGTTCTTCGCCACAAGGGCACATAGCTGGCTCATGGTCAACTCCTCGTCAACTCCAGGGCTCCCAGATCTTCTCCGCAGAGCTGCTTTCCAGCAGGTCAGCCACCAGCCTGTACTGGTGCATGGGGTTATTTCTCGCTAGGAGCAGGACTCAGCACTTGCCCTTGTGGAACCTCAGAAGGTTCCTTTCCATCCAACTCTCCAGCCTGTCCAGGTCCCTCTGAATGGCAGGATAGCCCTCAGGTGTATCAGCCTCTCCCTCCTAACTTTCTGAGGCTGCACTCTGTCCCATCATCCAGGCTACTGATGAGTAAACTGAACAAGGTTAGACCCAGTATTGAGCCCTGGGTAACGTTATAGCTACAGGTCTCCAATTAGATTTTGTGCCAATGATCACAATCCGCTGAGCTCTGCCATTTAGCCAGTTTTCAATCCACCTCACTGTCTGCTCATCTAGCTCATCTCATTCCCTTTCTTCTTTTTCAATATCCCTACTATATAACACACTTGGTTCTTTTTACAATAAAAATCTCATCTTTCCAAAGTAATTACCTTCTTTGTCATTGTTAATTATATAAGAACAAAATATGTGTAGTGAATGACCTTTATAGAGTGCCGTATAATCTCTCTCTAGTCATGTATTCCTCAGACAAGCAAAATAACTTCTTCCTTTTTTATAGCCTCCAATTTCACTCAATTTTAGTATATTAGATCCCCCTACATCCTTTTTCCCTGAGTGTAACATGAAGATGTTTAAAGCCTCCTTTACAGCTGAGCTGCAAATAGTGTTCTATTTAAGGGTCCTAATCAGATCTTTATTTGTTACTACAGTAGATGTTTTTAATTTTCTGCAAAAGCCTTGTGATAACAGGACAATATTTTTAAGTTTTAATACTTTCTCCTTCAAGAAGCAGGATGCTTTCTCAGACACAAAAGGAAACTGGAAGTACAGTTATAGATTTGGACTCAAGTGACTTTCTTCCATTATTGTCACCTCAGCCTACTGAGGACCTCCCAGGGGAATTAAGTTTGATTGCATAACTGGTTAGAAAAGCAGATGGGTCCAAGTTAAGAAATACTGATCAAAAGATGTATATTTAGACATGTCATTCAATATGTGGAAGGCATACAAAATATGTTTTCTCAAAGTATATTCAGTAACATGACTTTTCAGAAAGACAAGAACATGAGAAGTGTTGGTAGAAGGTTTTTTTTTTTTTAAAAAAGGTGCTGATTGAATATACATTATACTATCAAAAAAATAAAAATAAAATAGACCAAGCCAGAGGAAAGATCTCTATCTCTAGTCACACTGGCATTCTTATCCTTTAGGAAACTGCAGCTATGAATCTCTTTCTAAGATGAGATACTGAAGTCGTGACTTCAAAGCACACAAGAGAGACCCCGGCAAGTTTTAAGCTGTCTCAGAAAAAGGGAGAGCCTGATATTTAAGGGTTGATTCACATAAGAAATTTAAGCCTCAGCATTTTTTGCTTACTGGTCAAGTGTCCTTGTGGAAAAAGCCAGTCATTTACTCTAACTCATTATATGAGGGAGAAGTGCTCTAACAGCTTGGTTCAGGCCCTTATCTGGAAAGCTGAGATTAAGATGCTCCAAGTAGTAGGCAATTAAGACTGCTCAGACTGATTGTTAGTGAATAGTGTGACTAGTAAATGAGTTGATTTAAAATGAGTTTGATCAAGCTCAACAAAATAAATAGCTAGCTGATTTCAGGAGTAAAAAAGAAAAATATTAAATTTTGAAGCCAGCTTTTTTTAGTGTGGTTCTGGCAGAAGTTGTATTACACATGAGAAGTTAAAAATTAGAAAAGTATAATTAGATATAATTAAAATCTCATTATATCACCATGGCACTTTGAATTGTAACAGAATGAAATGCTTTCCAGAATGGTGCAACACAAAGGGTAGGGATGCAATATCCTTTAAAACACATCCAGAGAGATATTTTAAACTGTCATCAAAACACTGCAAATTTATACCAAACAGCTGAAATGTACAGTTTCAGTAATGGTAACATTTTTCACATGTTCTATTGCACTTCATGGAAAGTGTCTGAAAGTATTTTACAAACATCTGTTTAAGTTTGGAAGTAGTCCCTGTGCCTTCACTTTGCTGGTTGCTGAGTAATGCTGCTGATCAGTAGAGAGCAATTGCTAAAAAAGGAAAAGAAAATCATGTACTCAAGGGCTTCCATTCAAAAGATAAACACATGTGGGTGATCACAAACTTGATTTGGCCTTATGCTTATATACTCCAACAATTTTCTTCAGAGTAAAAGTTTCCTCTTAGGATTACTGTTAGAGCATCTGAGTAATTTTTCCATTTCCTAAAATCATAAGAACTCCTACATTTTCCAGAATTAATCAAAGCTTGATATAGATACAGGGTTGACACCTTCTTTCGGGAGTCTCTTCCAGCACATAGTTTAACCCTTTTCTTGGTCTCAGACTCTAGCCTGCTTTAATAGTCTCTTCTCTATTTTTAACAAAATAACAATACATGGTAAACATTTTTGATTTTAAAATGTCACTTTTATCCACCAATTCTTAATATTGAAGTAGGCACGCATAACCAACCTATTCTTAGCCCCATCCAGTACATAACTTTTGAAAATAGACTAGAACTTCCACAGGTAAAAACACAGCTCCAACCCCATTTAAGGGCCAACTCTGTCTCCAGAAATATGCTTTAACTGTCAAAGTTTTTATATTTGAATCCAATATATCTGCATTACATCCAAGCCTCCTTCAAAGCTAGTTTCACTGTCCCCATAAAAAAAAAGAAAGAAAAAGGTATATGTTGCCTTATGTACAGCAGAGGCCATTTTCAGAAGAGTGCACCCCATGCACACAAATATGCCTGTCCACCTTCTACAGGATTAAACAATTTAGTACACTGCCAAATGACACCGCAAGAAGAGGCCCCTAACCTTTCTTTAAAGGCCTCACTGCTAACAAGTAGTAGGTAACCTAGGAGTATGCAATGCTCTCTGTTGTTTCTAAGGCCCAAAACCTAAAACTTGCAGGAGGAGAGTGTTTTTTTTTTCTTTTTTCTTTTTTTTTTAATAAATAAATAAATAAATAAAAACCATGCTCCACTTCCCTCAATCTCTCCCAAAGACCACTCAGCTTTCTCAGAAAATCACAAAGCAGTTAGACTGCAACCTAGCAAGAAACAATAACAGAAGCTTTAAGAATTTCATGCAAACTGATATAGAGGCAAAGATCCAGTATGTTTTGTGGCAAAATGAGGCTTGGACAAGCATATTCCATAATATTCTGCCTCTGCAGAAGAAGATCAGTATGTGCCAGGAAAGTTATGTTCAGTTGAGCTCAAAGTATTATTTATTCCACTCATAAAATTGTTATATCTCTCTTTATTCTCTTCACAAAAGAGAAAATAATAAATTTACTAGAAGATAGTACTTTAATTACGATTTTTCTTCCACGTCTCTGTGCTATCATCTAGTTGGATGATAGTGCACGCACTAGGATTGATAGCGCTTCAATAAAAGCCATCACAATTTACATATGCTGCATTAACATACCAGTCTGATTTACAGCTATCACCAGACAAAGACATTCTGTTCCTCATCTACATAAATGAGTTTATTCACACTAGTAATTAAATGGGATATACACATTTTGTCCTGTACAATGTAATTAGATATAATTTGGTTTTATTTTTGTTTCTCCATAAAGCTGCAACTAGATGCACCAACTCATCAAGAAATTTGATTTCAGCTATTTCTGTAGAAGTTTATTTCTTCTCTAGAATCATCTGAGTCTTTCCTCTATGTTCAGAGATTTTTTTCCAAATCAATATTTGGAGAAATGGTGTTAAGGGTTAGGTTAAACAAAAAGAAAAGCCAAACATTCAAAAGCAAAGTTAAACACACTCATCATTAGAGGAAAACATTGATCTGATTTACCTGGAGACAAGCACCTGTCAGAGATTTTCTGTTGATGCCATTTTAGTTTGGCAAAAAAAAAAAAAAAAAAAAAAAAAAAAAAAAAAAAGGCCAAAGTTTAATTGCTTCTATAAAACACTCCTTAGAAAAAGTTTCTCTTTTCAGGGGTAACATCCTCATCAAAATCAAGGAAGGAAAATTCTCTACCAGATCCAAATGGGAGCATTAGTTTCATCCATCATATTTCAGGTGAGGGTTATAATCACATAGCCAATAGTATTCCTTCAGATGGAATTAAGCAGATCTATTTATTGAGCAGCCAACAGGCCAAGTGAATCATTCCCCAAAGCAACTGCAGTATGATCATGTGGCTGTGGGAGATGTTATCAGGTTATTGGTCCAATTACGGTTCATGCAGATGGAGTGGAGAAAGGGAGAAAAAATTAAAGAATATCATTAATTTGGTATTAAGGATGCTTGCAGGAATTTGAAAGGCTTAATATTCTTCACATGGCTGTGTGAGAAAACAGACTTGAAGCCATTTTTTCATCCTCTCGAAATGTTCTCACAGTGGTTTGTTACCATTTTGGGATAAAGTTGCTCTTAAAAAAAGCTTCACAAATATTGATTCGTCCTAAGACAGAATGAAAGGCTAGATAAGATGAATCTCAGAAATCTTCAACTGTCTCTTCTGAAGAGAGGACTTAATCTTTAATGCATTTTGTGTTAGGATTCAAAAACAAAAATGTCATTTCTCAACTACAGTGGCAAAAGAAAAAAGAAAAGTATTGATTAGGTTTCATTTCATATGGTTAAGATGCGTTCTTTTCCAGCTATCTTTTTTGTATTCACATATAATTATTGTAAGAACAGAATGGTTTTATTTATTTGTAGCACTAAGTTTTGTTATAATTAAAATGCTGTAATGTATACAGATGTGATATTGAATTAAGTAGTGATCCAAACTGAGAAACAAATATTTTGCTTTAACAAGTAAAATTTTGACTGCATAAGCCAATAAGTGCTACATTGATTTAAGTGCAAGTTCTAACCATCTAATTTCAGGCCTTTTGTCACAGTGATTTTTTTCCTGTAATCAACACATACCATCATAATATTTGCTTTAATAGAAAGTCAAGATTATTCCCTATAGATAGATCAAAAGATTTGCAATTTGGGTCCTCATTTAGAAAGACACTGAAATAAAAACTTAAAAAATAGAAGTGTTTTCCTGAACTGATGCATTGGGAAAAAAAGATGACTGAAAAATGGTGATGATTTACGGCAAGGAATTAAGATTCATTTCACGCAGTAGTGCTGCTGACTGACACTGAGCTGGTTGTCTCTGCGAGTGAGTGACCAGTTTCAGAATTCATCTCTGGGAAACCAACTGCGGGATACGTATCTTATTCATTCATGTACAAAAATCTGTTCCTAAATCTATTTCAGAAGGTTTTTTTTCCAGTAAATTAGCGGAACACAGCTCTCAGCTGGTTTAATGGTGTGTCCATTGACTACATTTTTCAGATATTGTATTCTTCACAGTGTACAGGAATAGCTGGTAACACCCTGAGACCTGTGTCTTAGGGTGTCACACATTTTCCTACCAAATCTCAAAGGCTCGGTTCACCTAAGTTACAGTAGTAATTCCAGGATGAAAGCACAGGACCATGGTAAACTGATATGGAAATCTGAAAAAAGAAAATATTCCTTCTTCTAGAAAAAAGAAATGATCATTTTGTTCATCTAAAGCAAATGATTAGAAACAGACAGCAGATTTCAGGAGACTTGCAGAGATTTCTCTAACTCTAACTGTTTTGATGCAATTGAAAGTATCTCAGACCCTTGTGAATTATCCAAATATAACATCTTATAAACATACTAAAACACCCATGAATATCCTGAATGTAATTTCTATTAATATCAATATAGTCTTCATTTTAAAAAATATTTGCATTAGGCATTCATTTGAAAAAGGCAGATTGGACAAGGAATCATATTCAGAGCATATGCATATGCAAAGCATCAGCCACTTTGATTTAAAATAGCTAGTATTCCCAGAATAAATATTGCAAAGTTTTTAGAGAAAAGCATTCTAATGTTTCTGGAAGAAAAAAATAAAGTAGCACATGTCTTGCATTTTTTTTCTAAATGGGTGTCCCCATTCTGTCAAGTTTGGTTTATATAATTCTACTGGAGGTGCAATATTATATATAGGTTACCAGTGAAATGAAAATTGCTGTTATGAAAATCTGAGAGGGAAAGGAAAAGAGGAGAGGCGAAGGAGGCAAACTTGAGCTCATTATAGTGATAGATCTAGAAAATATTTGCAGTTTTAAATTATGTCTTCGCTTTTGCTGATGGCATTGATCATTATTTACGTGCCCTCTGCTAATGTCAATCTAAAAAGAAAAGTATTTCAGCTCATACATAGAAGAGAGAAGCAATAACTGCTTCACTACTGGTCATCAACTTTTACTTCATATTTCAGTTTTGGTGTCCAGGTGAGCAAGCAGTCTCTTCTTCAAGATCCCAGGGAGCTTTCACCCACTACAGGTTTATGATAAACCATTCCACTTTGCATTAAATACAGGAGCACTCACGGAGACCACATCCTAGTAACTTTGTAAATCGTCTGCATATGACTACATGATCGTTTCCCAGCTATTCGGGAGGCAAGGTCAAGAGCCTAGCTTTACTTCTTAGCCTTGAGCGGTACCAATACTTTGTGGATTTTGGCTAGCCTTTCTATAACAACAGATAATCCTGTCTGATTTTGCAGCGGAACAAAGCAGCCGTGCATGCAAACTGCAAAGTGGCACTGAAAGCAGCTCCTCTGCCAGGTCAGCTGGTACTCGCCGCCCTTCAGCTGAGACTCATCTGACTGTACAAAACTGGGACGACAATGGCAGAAGTTCGAGAGATGCTGAACCATGGCCCTTAACTCTGAGCATGCCAGAGGATCGTGCCCCTCATTGCATAGTAATGTTTCACTTCATTGCAGTAGGAATGCAGTAGGGTAGGCGTGGGTACTTAATTCTTATCATATTTACTTTAGAGTCAAGGATAGCTAACTTTTTACGCATTATTATTTTGTTTTCAGATTTTGATTCTATGGGAATAAAACAGCAGTAGGTATTATTTTAAAGTAAAAAAATCCACTTCTAATCCACAAATTATCTGTATTTTATTGTTCTCCCTTTGCACCCTAATCTGAAGTCCAAAGTGATGATAAAATGCAGTATTGCAATAGAGAAGTGCTAAACTTTGCTCATTGTGTAATCAAAGGGATGTTCCCACAGACAAAGGCTTGACTATTTTTTAGAGAAAAATAATATTTTTGATTGTCATGATTAGTTTTTAACTTTGAAAAGAGTTTTCCCCATTCAAAAAAAGGAACAAAGCAATGAAGTGTCACATACCAGAATAAATGTTCACATAACAGAAGTTATGAAAAAAAAAAAAACAGCATTGTGGTTTGAAGTTCTGAAGGAGAAAAACTTCAGGTTCTAAATGGAAACAGGAGAGGAGGAGTAAGCCAGAGAAAAAACAGAAGAGCCATTGGCAAAGACCAGCAAGGAGAAACTGAGGCATGAAAACTGTATGCTCATGTAATCCTGTTTATATCTATCCATTTAGTGCTTTCTTTGGAATCTTATATTGCTTATATGCAACTGCTAAGCTTTATCACTGGCCCTAAGAACGGGGAGCCACTAACCTCTGCTTCTCTAGTCTAAAGTGTGGTGTCTTAAGTCTAATAGTCTAAAGGTGGTGTCCGAGAATGTGAGAAAACTGCAAATATCCAGAAAAGCTTAGTTTAGACACAAATGATAGGGTTTTATTGTAATTTTTCAGAGCATAATAAGGCAGCAGAAAGGTAGAAGACCAAATTCAAAGATGATGCAAGTTCCACTGGAATGGAATCCTAATTAGCTAATCAACTAATTAGCTTAATATGAATTATTCAGTATCATTGAGACAAATACTGTGAAGGATCCTAAAAGCTCTGCCTATATCACACACACCAATATTTTACTGTATTGTTTTCTACTGTGACTAAAAGAGGCAACAGGGCTCCATATCAGCATCAACTTCCCTGACACAACAGCCTCCGACTATTTTAGTTGCAGCTGCTTGCAAGCACTGCAAAGCAGCCACGTTCTTACTGAATTTTGCAACAGAAAAAATTATTATTCTAATTGCACACACACTCATATATTTACAAAATTTACTTTCTGCTTTTCTATGCATGTCATTCTCAATTATCTCCATAATATCACAGAATAAGGTTAAAAGGGATTAGATGGCTTTTCTAGTTCCTTAGTCAGTTAATGGGGTGACACTAGCTACAGATCCAAGCTTCTTAATGTTCCTTAACATTCTTAATGTTCTTAATGTTCCTTAATAGAAACAAATACGTGGACCAAGTCACCGTAGCAGACCCTACCTCCACAAATTGATCAACACAGATGAGCATTGCAAAAAAGCCTCAAAGATTACTGAATTGTTGAATATTATTATTATGCTTCTCAGCTTATGAAGGCTCTTATGAATTAGTCTGGAAGGTACAGTGTCCTATGAGCAGAGTTAAAATATCCCGGGCAGCATGCTTTTCTGAACTAGCCTGCCGTTAGCCCCGTAGTTCTGTTGTTGGAAAGCTTTGGAAACTCCCTCCTGCGCTGGCACATAACCTGTTCGATTAAATCAATAGCTCGCTACAGGGTTCCTATTTGTCACCTGCAGTATCAGAGGAAACTGTAATTTTGTGCTCCATTTGAAAAATAGATTATGTCCTGATTACATACTGATTTTTTAGATGAAACTCCCATTTCACATCTAGGTAAAAAAGTAGTTCTCGGAAATCTTGGCCAATGAAGTTCTGGGTAAGATATAAATGCTAAACATAAAAAGGCATACTGTGACAAAAATGAAACGATACAGTATTTGAAAATGCATGGTAATGAAAGAGAATTGCTGAAAAATTTTTGTTACATGTATTTTATTTTAAGCATATTGTGCTTGGATCCATATTCATATAGCTGCTGACTGAAAAGAAGTCTGTTGGAAGAGTTTAAAGCTATGCACTCCTCAATGATTATCATGTTTTGAAGAAAAATATGAGTTATAATACTCCTTCTATAATTAGCTGAATAAATTCAGCTGTTCCAAACTCCAAATTTATCTTACAAAGGAGACAATATTTACTCTTAAAGATGTATTTTGCAACAACTCGTCCTCCCCCTCACTCCCCAGGAGATAAATAAATGAAAACACAAGACAAAATATGGCAATACACCAGTGCTGTCCCATTCTCTGCTGAGTTTGTCATAGAAGGGAGACCGCTGGTGAGTGTTTCTATACGGTCATTGCTAATATACCATTGCACACATCTATCAGCCATTCAATCGCATCAGCATACAACAGTGGTAGCACTATTAAAGATCGCCTTCAAGCTGGACTTCCATAACGCCAGCAGAGTTCTCTATTAAGGACTTCATGACTCCTATGCAGGAAATGACTCATGTCATAGTAGAAAGTCAGCAGGAATGGCACATATCCATGTACCTGAGAAGACAAATATCCTGTATTTATATTCTTTACGGAGGGAAGAACATGTCAAAATATCTTTCACTCATGCTTTCATTTCACAGAATTCTGATAATAGCTAAAGACAAAAGATTTTTTTTCTCATACACTTACGCAACTAGAAAAGCTTTCAGAGTTCTCATCTGCGTCGTGAATATGTTACGCTTTACACCAGTAACTGCTAAATATCAAGTTTCAAACAGTATACAGACTAAAACTTGTTAGTAGGATAAGGGAGCAGTGGAAAAGAAGGCAGGACAATCAAGATAATGATTAAATGTCTTAATTATTTGGGGGCAAAGTCCATAAAGGGTGGAGCGCCTGAAGTAAGCTGTAGTAGAACTGAGAAACTTACATTCAAAAAAATCTCATTTGGTTGTTCCAGAGCACCCAAATAAAGCTGATAGCTCTTTTTGAAGAATTCCACCTGTAGGCATGCGCCAGACCCCCTCTGTCTAAGCCAGTATTGATTTGGTCACTCAGAGCAGAGACTCTGCAAAGAACAACGCAGTCGTAGTTTGTAGAGCGTAGAAGAATTGCCTACTGTTTCTTAGCATGACAACATTTCTTTTTCACCAAATGAGAGTGCTTGGAAGCCACTGGCAGCCTATTAATGAGCAAGTCCTTTTAATCAAGAAATCCCAAACGAGTTTGCACGGCTTTGCAACATCTGTCTTCTACGATGCAATGACTGTATTTTAAAACTGAATTAGAATGTAGATTCTTGCCTAGGCAAGCAGAAGGAGTGACATTTTGATCACTCCTTTGGTGGAAAAAGCAAGGATTGACATAACTGTGTCAGCAAAATAAGAACCTACGAAAAGCTATGAGGTGAAATGAGAGGCATAAGATAAACAGTGTTACACTTGTGGGCGCTCTTCGTATGTAGCTGAACTGGTTTCAGTGACAAAAAGTAGTGGGAAGTAGGAAAGGAAAGGTTAGGAAGCAAGAGTAAAATACAGATTAGTGCAGAAGGCTTGGTCCTGCTGGAGAAAATTCGAGTCCTCTTAGTAGCATTCAGGACTCCATTAACTCTGCTTTAATGAAGACATAACACCCAAACACATGAATCTTCTTTCCTACTGGAGATATAAAAAATTGAAAATAGTTTCTGCTCTTCAATTAGCACAGCCAAACAGAGAGAGAATATTAGAACAGAGATGGTATAATGCTACTTTTTGGAATTTATGAAATATTAACAATGCTCTTACTGGTATTTTTCATTAGATCAGCTGGTGTACATCCAAAGGAGTAAGGAAAATTCCATGACCATGATGTTATTGCGTGTTATTAATTCAGTATATTCCTTTACAGAAATTGAAAGCTATACTTTCACATGGATGCCATTGAAAAGTCAATCAGTTCAAATTTAATAATGTTTGAATGATCAAAAATGTATTTGCCCACCCATTCTGTGAATAGGTACATCTGTACATCTAAAGCCCTTATCAACATCCTTCTGGTTTATTACAGGAAAATTAGATGTACTTTATAAAGAAATTCTCTGCAGATGCTAGAGAAAAAAATAATAAAGTATGTAAAAATGCTGAATTTCTTTACAATATTCACTGTTGAATATTCTTCTACTCTATTGAGAGGTAACCATGGAATTCAGTGAAAGAATCGTATAATCCAATTGTTTGTTTTGTTGTCTAAAATGAGGATTTGTAATATTTTTAGCTTTTCAAGTCACTATTTGAATGGCTGAACAGCTAACCTTTTCATGTAATTTAGTGAAAGAATCATGAACCTCTTGTTGAGTTATACTAGATGAAAATGCCAACTGAAAAGTCACTGAAAACAAAATTTGTTTCCATCCGTTTTCCTGCCTTGAAGCTAATATGCTATAGAGGCTGTAATATTAAAATAAATAAATAAATAAATAAATAAAAATAAAGAAAGATGAAGTCAAACATAGCTGAAGGCAGTCCTTCTAGGTGTGAAATCCAAGATAGAAATGCTTTTTCTGAATTAGCCAATTTACATACCTATCACTTAAGTTTCTTAAAGCCCCTTAGCTAAAATAATAGTGTCCAATTATGTTACCTAAAAAGGCATGGCAGCTTTTAAAAATTAAACTCTCACCGTGTTCAGTTTCTCCTTGCATGATTAAATAGTCATGTTACAACCTTACTGTTTGCCAGGGCAGGAGGAAACTGTAGCAGCTGCTACGCTCCATTTCAATACTTAGCCAAGCAGTTTTTCCAGGACAAGATGGGTATTTTCAGACATTATTTTACATAAAAATGGATGCTATACATTTTGTGAATCATTCCAAGCTCAATTTTGATAATCTGTAAAGAAATCATTGCTGTCTTTTACACTCGTTTTAGAAAAAGGTAATTTCAAATGGAAATAGTGATAAGTCAGCAGCTTCAATCCAATCTACTCTGCTTAAATTAAGGTTTACAATGGTTGCCAAAAAGCCAAGAAATAAAATGTGTTTAGCCTGAATAAAACGTGCCCTTCACCTGAACGAACGAGGGAGGGCGTTCACTTCTGCCTCAGGACCAGCCCAAAGCCTTCACAACTTCAAAATGCATTACAGGACTATGTGAAAGGACAGTGGCAACAAAAGCTTAGCAAGGGCAAAAAAGTGAAGTCGTCATGGAATCACTCAAGCGAAACAGAGCAGATGAAGCAAAAGATCAGTCCTTCAGCATACTGATCTTCAGAAGAACTTTGAGCAATATGGATTTGCCCCAAGGTGTTAAATAATTAATGATAGCAAATGCAGTTGCTCAGCTTGTATGAACACACTAACCTGTCTAAATCTGATTATACCCTGATAATATGAAATTGATTTTTCTCGTGAAACTCTTAATATAATTTCAGTGATCAAAACAACCCTTTAACATTTGAGAATTTTCACCGTAGAGTCAGTGAATATTACAGAATTACTGTGTGTTGCAAGAAGATTTTTTTCACAGCATCAGACTAACTTTCTAAAGTACAGTTCATACAGGTTAAGTGACTCCGAGTTAGCAGAATCCCTTCCTTTAGGGCTGCGCTAACTCTTACTTCCAGTTTTTGCTCTTTTCATGGTGCTATACCTGAATGAATTTATTTTGGATTCCCTGGCTGTTGGACACATCACCATGCCATTGCAACTGTCCTTTGATTTATTAGTGAAAATGAGTATGACAGTGAGACACGACAATGTTGTAGCTCGTGCTCTGTCTCACAGTGTAGTCATCTAGACTTGAAAATTGTCACAGGTGGTCCTTCTTCCTTCAGCAGCTCTGTTGGGAAACTTTCTCTACATTTAATATATAGTAAACAGGTGAAGCTATTGATGAATATTTCTCTCTTCAAGTAGATACAAAGAGGCAGCGGGTTCATTTTTCACCTGGCACTAGGAAGAACAGCAAATTACTGTATTGTTTATTTGACAGAAAGTCAAAGATGCCTGTATCCATAACTGACAACTCAGGGGGGGAAAAAAATCTCATTTTCCTATAGGAAACCAAAATGGATGCAGAAGTTTCAAAGAAGTGTAATAGCAAAACAGAGTGGCTGGGTGAAGATGGCTGGTTGCAAACAAATACTCAGCGTTTAATAGGAATCAATGTCATGCTTTTGAAATACACCACTGTTTGCAGAGTTCCTGTCACCTAAGATGCGAAAGGGCACGATTACCCAAGAATATCCTTTCCATGCTTTTAGCTCCAGCTGTATTTCACTAAAGACAGAAGAGGAAGAAATGCAGTCAAATTTTTACCCCACACGGCTGAACTTTCAGATGAGGTAGCCACTGCGTCCTTAACGCCAAAAATGGACACTGCCTTCCTCAAGGGCCAGCAAAAGTACATTTAAAAAGTACATACTCTTGAGAAGTGAGATCAGGGTAGACACAAGAGAGAGGCTGGAAAGCAAAGGTGAGTCAGTAGGACTGGGGTTATAAGGAAAGATAGGCTTTTCAATCGAAAACAAGCCCTTCAGTAAGTTTCAAGAGCCTGAATCATCGTTCACATAGCCAGGCTAGATGTTCCAGCAGCCTTAACTCTTGATTATAAATATAACTTTCACACTGTCTTAATCTCCAGTAGCTGTTGCTTTAGGCAAAGAAGTACAAAACAGCCTTCTTAAACATGCAAAATTTAACAGAAAAAAAATCATAAAAATAATTTTTTAAATTTGCAGCCCTGTTTATCCTAAACATCAGTTGTCTCATCAGCTGCTATTATGAGGGAGAATGTATTCCAAGTGCACAGATGTGTTTCGTGGAAACAAATTAGGTCTAAAAGATTTTTTTTTTCCTTTTCATAAAAAGAACTAAAAGAAAGAGTTGAATTATGCACTGATTTTAATAATGAACAATATTGGATGACATTTTTCACTTGACATAGTTGAATTTCTTCCCAATTGTTATTATTTTAGGCTGTGACTTTTAGAGAATATTAACCCACTAATAACTCCTATGTCTTCAGACTTGATTAAACTGTGAGTGAACATAAAGATGACTTGATTGAATGCACAGTACTACCATCCTCTCTCCTATTTCAGGAATTCAAAAATGGAGATTAAAAAAAAATACTGAAATGCTCAAAAGCGTATTCTACTGATTATCTGATTTGCTATCATAGTTCTTCACCTGAATTCTAGGGAGAAAAGGGAAATGCTATAGTTAGCTTTAAAAGTTTACACATTTTGACAACTAGATACCACAGGCTACCTGAGATGTCATTTTCAGCTAATTATTCTTTTCTGAACAAGCTCAAGTTATTCACTTTATTTTAAAATAATAGCCATTACCATTTTTGAGCATACAGAAAACCAAAATGTTTATGGCAACTAATGCAAATGTAAAAGACATACACAAATTAGACTCTTAGACACAAATGAAAAAGAACTCAGGAAATGAAACCAGCTCCCAACCAGGGCTTCTGCTACATTTTCCACATGGGATGGGCACTTGAGGCTGTGGTACGCTGCAAAAGACCCACGGAAGTGCAGCAGAGATAGAGGACCACCAGTCCAAAAATAGGTTCTTCCATGTTACATGTACATTTCATCTTTAGTAGAATTGTTTCATGTTATTTTTAGCAATATTCCTTTTCTGCATATTAAATATATTTGGAAACAGAAATATATGCAAACAGTTTTATCTAACTACATGGATATTTATGGTGACTTATTTACAAATAAACAGGAATTAGTAAAAAAAAGGAAAAAAAAAATCTAGTGGCCTGATAAAGAGGGAATAATCCACTGGATACATCTCTACTTACCCAGGGAACTTGCTTTTAACCAACGTTTCTAGTGATGAATGTTTGTTTTAATTTTCGGTCTGCGCATATTTAGCTATATGCTGTATGTGAGTCCAGTACTCTCCTTGATCTGTGCGTGGGGATCCACCTGTTATAAGCATCACTGCACATCAGAGACAGGAGATTTCATGGAGTGTGTATGCCACTAAAATTTTCCATTTTCTACTTTTAGGTGAACTCTGGGTTAAGAGGAGACTTCTTTTCTTTGGTCTTCCTTTTTGATCATTCTTTGGGTAGTGCTCCTAAAGCGCTTAACCTGTTTTCTTATAACTGCCTAGCTTCTCTGGTAATGTGAGCTATTCTTCTGCCTTTAGCTGTGATAAATGGATTTACATTCTGAAGATAGCTTTTCTTTCCAGGAAGGCAGGAAGCCTTTCTTTGTTCTGTTTTGCCTGAATTTGGGCATAATGAATGAATTAATGTATTTTCTACGAACAGTTATCTATGGTCTGACTACACAGAATAACTATAATCTACAATTTCACTATTACTGATATTAGGGTTGCAGCCCACTGTGTGAGAACAACCCCGCTCTTTATTCAGTTTCTCTGTAGTATAAAAACAGATGCTCCCTCCAGCTTTCCTACCCTTCTTAACTGTGCTTATTGCAAGCTTCTAAAAAGAATTGCCAGTTCTCTGGATTATTTCATTATTTCTTTCAAATCTGTTGTTCAATAGGCACGTAATCAATGGATACTCATATGAAACCAGTTGCATGGAGATTTTAGGGACATCTGCCCTTTCCATTTTGTTTCTAATAGAAAACAAAAGACACTTCGTATTTCAAGCCTGTAATCGTAAGCATTTCACAGGAAAACCTATAGGCAAGCTGGTTACCCCAAAGCATACACTGTGCAACCTCCAGGTCACACCGAACAACAGAAACTAGGAAATTCTGTGAGAATCAACAGATACTAAGTTAGGTATTTATATCTAATCCATTAGGATTTATGACTTCTTCATTATCCTTTGAAAATTCCAAGAACAGAGAAACTGTTAAAAAGATTTTTCTTTCCACAGAGAGGGGAAAAATTAAATCTCTTAATTACACAGTAAAATCATCATATTGTTTTATGTTTTTCACAATGTTAGAGCTTTTGTTAGTAATCAAAGATTAATGTTTCATACTGGAAATTTATCCTGTTTTATCACCTAATTTGAAGTGAAAATTTTATCTGGAATTTATAGTTACTTGTCATTTTCTTGGTACAAACCACTTTTATGCGCTAAGATTTAGGATATCTTTACAAGATCAAGCAGAAAGTGAAATCATACATATTAATGCAATTTTTTAAAAAGAAATGTAGGCTAATATAGAAAAAATTTTCACAAAGCCACTGCAGTCTGTCACTGACTCTCTATTCTCATAATGATGGGGGAGAGCAATTTTATAAAGGGACTCTTACATATACTTCATTAGAGGGTAGGATGCAACCAGTGGAAGGGCTAGTGGCTAAAAATTAGGAAAAAGTACTATTCAATATTTTTACTTATTTCTTCAATATTAATTTTCACATAGTTCTTGCCCAAGCAAAACGTAGACCAAGGCAATTACTGTTGAAAAAAACAGCAGCAATGCTAGAAACGTTGCTTCTCTAACCAGTGCATTTAAATAACTTAGCTTTTCTTGTTTTAAGATTCGTCTGCCAACTAGAAGATGTTTACTTTGAAAAATGCACAACTTAGTCATCTCTGCTTGTCACCACAATGAGCAATTTGGGACCCTGAAGAAGTTACTGTGGCATGAGTAACTGTGATGAAAGCTCACAGTACCTTTTGGAATATTTTTAATGTCCAAATGAGAAATAGCATAGCCTGTGTATGTGTTTTTAAGTCATTTGGTGGAAGCGTTTGCAAAATAGACTCAGATTTTTTGTGACATTTGAAAAAGCTTTCCTCAGCTCAAGGGTCCTCATGCACCCTCTGGAAAGTTCTTTTGTTATGACTGGTAAAATTTTTCTTTTTGGAAATGTAGGAATATAAAACACAAGTTTGTTTTCTGGACAATAATGCTAAGGCTAAACTGTATTATCCACAGTTACTTTGAATTTTGATAGAGTACTTTAAAAAGCGTGTATGTCAAAATCTTAGCTAAAGGCTTTTGAGCCTTGATTTTTTTTTTTTCCTCCCTTTTGAGTCTGTAAGCTAACAATTTCTTGAGAGGCTGCAGCTTCTGATATTGTGTTGTTCATGTGCTCATCACCATAAAACCAGCATCAAAATATACCTTGTCTTCCATTTCTCAGGAAGTCTCCTTCCTACCAATGTTCTCCCCACTGCCGAAGGCGATCGTGGTCCTGATCAAGGTGCCAACACGTGCAGATGACAACAAACTGAGTTCAAATAGGCTAGGCTGTCTTAGTAACTTCCCTGGTATATGCCCAAAAACGATTGTAAATCTTGTTTTCATGCAGTAAATACATATTCAGTGGTGCTTTCTGAGAGGTGCTTATCTGCTTTTATCATTTTCAAGAGCATTTGTGTTTTCCATTTCTTATTTCTGCAAAACCATTTCACAAATTTTCAATAAATTGGGAAACAAATAACAATGTTAAGTTGAAATACAAAAATATTTGTGTATATTTCACCTTTCCACACATAAGATATACCTACTCATATGTTAGAATAATAAACATTTATCAGACAAGAAGTAGAGCTTAAAACTCCTTTGGAGCATTTATTAGATTCAGAGTCTGATATCGGGAAGCAGTTGTCAGATTTTGTAAGTGGTCTAGTTTTAAAGCAAGATCTGAATAACAAAGAACTGAGAATATTTCTAAAAACGATAGGAGAATTAAGTCAGAATGGTTATGGGATTCTGCACTATTGCTGGTAGATTCAATTTTTCATACTATATGTTTGTATACAAATTTTAGCTTTTTGCTCAAAGTTATTAGCAAAAATAATTTATGAACTACCACAATAAAAATAGGATTTGGCAGACTTGTATGAAATAATTTAAACTAGGTTTTGACTAGATCCCTGGACTGAAACTCACAAATTTAAATTTTGTCCCCAGTTCCTGCAAGTGTCTCTGAGAAACGTGGAATCACTGGAGTTCTTCCCAGTCATAGAGGTGCTCATGTCTCAGCAGTCAATGAAACATGCAGAAAGAAAAAAAATACATATATACATTTTTATTAGCTGTAAGAAACATCACAATATAAACTATTAGACATTTCTGAAGTCTCTATTAAATGAGCAAGAACTAGAAAGGTCAAAATCCACATAACAGTTTAGTTTTTCAAATAAACACACAGACTCTTAACGTTCACCCTAACAGAAACAAAGCTTCATAAACCCGTGAGTCTGATACACATTTATAAAGCTACTGTAGAGCTAGGAAATGATAATCTTTTTGACAACAGGGTGTAGTTTGGTGCTATAATTCAACTACAGCCTTCTACACGCAACATATTTTATATTTTCTTTTTTTAATAGAGAAGATGGAAAATTCAGATTTGTTGTACTTTCACGTCTTAAGTGGAATCCTTCAGCTCCATTTAAACTTGTTACCTACATGATAATAATTAGTCCAAATTAAGAAGAGAAAAGATGAAATAAGAAGAGAACAGGTGTAAACAACTGATACGTTGGTGAACTGATCTCCCATAATCACTGCGTTCTCACAAAACACGGTCCTTTCCACAGGTTTGCCCTCTATCCAGCCACTATCACTGTAATTTTGATCCCAGAGACATGGTTTTTATCCGTCACCTCTGAGACGGCTGACTTTTCCTTGCACGCTCTCAAAAACAGGTGAGCTGCTTTGAAAGAACTAACGTTTACCAACTGAGATCGCGAAGTGACCGCGGATGCCGCCGGCTGATGCCCCGATAGCCTGCAGCATCTCAGTCACGTCTCAAATCCGTTGTGAACAGCTAAATGGCTGCTCCTCAGAGACATTTAATTATCTCATTTAGAGCTGTGTTAGGGAAAGTGGCACTATTTAATGTAAAATCCGCAGGATATTTCTACTATTTAATTACTGTTTTCTAAACCTTCTGCGAGTGCACTTATACAAATAACACCCTTATATAGCCTAGTGTCTCAGCTCAGCAAAATTCATAGGCATGTTTTTAACTGCTGAAATCACTGAACGGGGCTAGAAACTAGAGGTGGGCAGACTCTCGCTGCGAGATGAGAACACTCAATTTGCAGCAAGCACTTTGAAAGACCACTTTTCTCAGTTATGTTTTTTTGTTGCTGATACTTCATTTACTGGGGGAAGGGACTGAATATGAATGCATATTATTTCACGAAAAATGTAAAGTCAGACTGTTCTTATGAGGAAGTTTCTTCCTTTAGATCTATTTTTTTTCCCAGACCTGTAATAGCCCATCTGAAAGGCTGATGATCTTATCCATTTGGCTTAACAAATGCAGGATTACCATTACTTCATTAATTACCATTACTACATTTCTTTGATCTTTGAGGGCAGTATTCTTCTTTTCTTCTAGTAACAAATGTTCTCAACATTTTATAGGTCTATTTCTATATACCCAAAATAAAAATAGAAATAAACTCAAAGTAGCTTCTGCATGAAATAAATGCATTAAAGTTGCAATGAAAAGCTCTAAAAGACCAAAATCAAGACTACTTATATAATTCAAAGTCAAATTCTGTTTTGCAATATAATAAGGGAACCTTACCAGTTAAGCCCCAAATTTTCTGGCTTCCTCAGTTAACGTATATCTTTTCCCTTGAGATCCCATTACTCCCATTTCCTTCCTCTTCTCTGGAAAACACCTATTTCCTACCCCTACCATCCCCTGTATGTCACAGCTGACTTCAATGAGCTGCAGCTGCCATGCAGTCATGCCCCAAGAAATTCAGCATCTTCTGGAGATTTTGCATACCTGGTATCTGGGTACAGTAACTCGACAGACTGGCCAGGTTTTCTCTGGTTTCCTGTTTGAGATGTTCCTATGGATTCTCACAGCTGACAGGAGCGACAAAGTATCAAACCAGCTCGTTTTTGCTTTTTTTCTCCACCAGGCTTTTTCTAGTCAAACACTTTTCTAGTGCAAACACTTGCACTCGATGACTAGTTTTATTCTGTTATAAAAGAGAATTTAAATTAGCAGAATGAATGCTTTTGCTAGCTTTGTTGCTGCAAATGTTCTGTTTATCTGGAATATATGGTACATTTATATGGACAGGATAATACTGAAGAAACTACACAACTACAAAAAACAGCTTAATTAAATGTATATCAACTTACAGTAGAAAGAGAGCATAATCCAGTGTCATTCAATGTTATTCACAAGGCAAGAAAAATGAATATTTGAGGAACTGGAACACACTGAAATGCAAAGCTTATACAATTAGCAACAAGCTGAAAAAAAAAATGAGTGTAAAGATGCCTGGAGGTGCTAGAGAGCAGTAGTTAAAGCACGCAAGTTTGGGATCATCCCACTGGCTTTGTCAAATAACTATCAGTCTTTATTACAGATCTGTTTGGCACCACCACTGTTGAGTTAAACTCTGCCTGCAACTCGGGGGCGGGGGGGAAGCACTTAAGTCATTAAGTCATTTTGGGAAGTGATTAGTACGAACTGATGGAACAGTCTGCTATCTGGCTACTTAGATTCAGTAATAAATGTCAGACTGAGCTTCCCTTGGCAGAAAAGTTTGATTTAACTTTTGGCTCTGCTTTGAGCAAGGGCTTAGACCAGACGAGCTCCGGAGGTCCCTTCCAACTTATTATTCTATGATTTAACTTAAATTATTCTATGATTTACATAACACTCTTGAATTCTTGTTCAAATCAGCCTGAGGATGAGGCATTGCAGAATATCTTCTAAAAAGACATTATTCTGAAATAAAGCTTACAAGACCTTTTTAACAGCCATACTGCTAAACGTTTCAGGCCATCATTTAAAGGTAGCTCAAAGGTTTTAAAATGGCACAGAGAACGAAGGAATAACTCCCTGAAGCACTAAGAACAATTCAGTAACCCAGACACTACATAGTAAAAACTAAAAGAAATAAATGCGGGAAATAATAAAGACTGAGGCATATTCAGGCCTGTTTGAGGTGTGTATTCAAGAGTAATCAGAAATAATTATTCCATAAAATCCCTACAGATATTTAGAAACTTCAAAGAAAATAGTAAGTGTGCTTTCCCTCTGACATCTATATGAAGCATTTTAATTGATATGAACAGATAAATAACCACATATTTAAACTGTAGATTCTCCTAGTTAATATTGGACTAGTAAAATGTCTAAACAAAAAGTTTAAGACCTACAGGCTGAAGCTAATAGTTAATTTATTATCAGTTTAGTTTATTATTTTGTTATTTCAGACACATCTAGCCTTTATTTATTAAGATTAAAATAGCCTCTTTTTTTTTTTGCATTTTGCATTTTGCTGTAAAGACAAATTCTGAAGAGGCTCTTTGCCAAGAAAAACTAAAAAATTTGGAGTGTTCCATCATATATGAGGTTTGGGGGTTTTTGTCACAAATAGATTTTTTTTTATAGCTTTTTACAATTTTTTCAAAATGTTATATAAAATAATAAAACTTATTTCAGCAAATATAAAAATTCCTCATCAGAAATGACGGTCCTAGGATGACAGGATAATTCAAGTTGGAAGGATGTCTTGAGGTCTCTAGTCCTGCTCAAAATATGCTTTATCCTGTTCTCCTTAGCAATCTGCATAAAAAAATCTCTAAGTGACAGGTTACAGAATATATACCTATAAGCACATAAAGCTTCCTCTGTAACTGCAGATCTAAGCCAAGATCTGCAGTAAGAGTTATGCTAATGCCACTCATAACTCTCCATCTGAGATATTTCTTTACAGAACAAAAAAGAAAAAAGAGCCCTAGACAACATTTTTAATGCAACTCTGCAGGCTTGTCACCAAAAATTCAAAGAAAGGAAATCAATCCAGCTAAAATTGAATATGGAAGGGCATGAGATTTAAGGTATCTAAATCTGAGGTCTTCCATAGACAGCTTGTTTCTGACATTGTTCCCGAAACTGAACCTCACTTCTTGCCCATTGCTAAGCTGCACTTCTAGAATAAAGTATTATTCTGTGTAAGGGTGTCATATTCTCCTCCACTAAAAATCCCCAGATTACTGTATGTAAATATAAATATTTTAATTTTTCATTTTGAAAAGTTGTGTATATATTGCAAATGAAAATATTTGAATACACAGACATTTTATGAACACAGTTCATGAAACAAAATTTGGAAAAAAAAGTGCAAAGAGCGTACTCTCATGACTTGTTTGAACTATCTTGCCCTCACATACATTGTAACAATACCTTTATTGTAAAAACCTTAACATTAAGCTACTTTCAGCATACCCATTGAAGTGCTATGTTTGAATATTTTGTATAATGAGTTTATTCACTCCAGAAACTACCCTTTGTACAGGGTTTTAGCTGTTCATGTAACGCAATTTCTCTCAAGGAGAGTAATGATCTGAGCCCAAATTTTAAAGGAACCAGTCCTCTATCAGAAGAGAGTCAACACATGAAGCAGCCAACATCGCAAACAAACTAAAAATGTGAAATTGATTTAGAATTCTCTTTTTCAATACTTGCTTAAGATGCAACAGAACAAAATAGCCCTTGAGTAGAAGCACAGCTCAAGGACATCTGATTCATTTATTTCTATGGAATAAAAAGTTTTTTCAAATCCAATATATTTTTATTGTATGCTATCACCAAATAATTGAGCGGAGAAAAACTAGTGAAAGGAATGGAATTACGATGTCTTCCAGAAACGTCATGTGCTCTGATGCAACATTTTCATGACAACATTATAATTTTATTCCAGGTCCGATCTGCTTCAAAGGCCCCAACAGCTCTACTTACTTGAGACAGATATAAATGAGAAGACAGGACTGAGATGAGGAAGTCCCTAACCTGGAGTAGCTTTTTAAAAGTAATGTGTTTTATGGATTTGCTGAGATTATCCGTACTTCCTATTGTAAATTATTTTGCTGCCAATTACATGATTAGATCATGGGCACCAGCAAGAACCCTTAATACAGCAGCAAAGGCCTGGCCTGCTTTGCATCAAAGTAGATTATCCGTGCACATTTATTCCAATCTGTCACTTCCGTATGATAGTCCCCATACAGGTTGGACTAGCCGAGTCATTACAGTATCTTTCTCAAGTGGCCAATCAAGAATTGCACCATAGAGCAACTAGCTTCAAGCTGCACTTCTCCCAGTGATCAGTGACCTCACCTCACAACGTGACAAGACGTGTGTTTGTATGATGATGTCCTGAGTGACCCTTTCTCATGGGGCCTCTTGCTGAGGAGACGGTTTGGGCTATTTGACAGCAATTAATTTGCTATTTAAGCCTGTTTTTTTTTTCTTTCAGATTTAAAATAAAATAAAGCAAAGCAATCAGCACTCTCGAAGCATATTGCTTCTGACTTTTTTGTGAGAAATTGAAAGTTTAACATTAGAATCGCTTGCTCACTTTGGTATCTTGTCAAGGCATAGTCTAAGATCCTTTATCTCTTTTCAGCTATCCAGCTGTGTAATGTAGGAAGAATCAATTTCTAAATCTTGGTTAGGGTCACAAATGTCTTTTCTATTTGCCTTTCTTTATCAGCTAGGCAAAACAAAACTCTTCTACCTTGAAAGATAATTATCTTTATGATTTATTAAAAGCAGTGTTTAGCTTTACATTGCAACTATTAATGCTTTTACTGTGCTAGTGCACATATAGGAATTAGCCTTATACATCTTGTTCTTTTGGGCTTAACCCACATTTTGTCCATCCTCCCACCTACTCCTTAAAAAGCTTCACAGACTTGAAAAGATCAGTGACAGAATCTCTCCCTATGATCCCTACAAGGAAGAGGATGGAGGAGGAAGAACAATCAACTGTTTTCTTTAGGATATCCCTTCTCAGTTTCTATGCCCAGCAGCTCCCTCTTCTTCCTCAGTTTCTCTGGCTCACGTGTCTCTGGCTGGGCTGGTGTGGAAGGTGTTACTGGTGCTGCTCAGTTGCACGTCCTGCAGACCGTGGTGGTCATCTAGGCTTCCCAGTTCCTGTGGAGCAGCTGTGGATCCACTTACTGGAGGAGTCTATGAGAGGCATCCTTTGTGCCCTGGCATTCCTGTCATACCAGAAACATGATAGTGAGTTTACTTGTTTAACACAACCTACTACCTGCCTACTTGCACTCCTGATAAATACCCTCCACTAAGGCCAGATGTTTCTCCCAGGAAGTCTTGAGTTCGAGAAGTCAGTCCGCCTTGTGTTGTACAATCCTACCGTAAGATGCGTGTTTGTGGCAGGGTTCCCTTCAGTGCTGTCACTGAATGGGACCGGAGGCTCTGAAAAAAATAATAATAAAAAGAGCAAGTATAGTATTTTAAGATTGAAACAGATGATACACAGAAGAATATGCCATAACCTCACACAGATAGACCCCAGACATAGGCAAAAAGCACTTTTAATGGTGCCTTGGTTCTACAAGCATTATTCTGTTAGATAGGGTTGAGGTTGCCTGTGAGCTTCTTAATGGGAACCACCCTTGCTTCCCCTGTGTAGGGAGCAGCTTCAAGAGATCTCTTTTCCTTCTTTTCAAATCTTTGCATAAGGTCCCTGACTGCTTTCCCCTCCATGAAGATTAAGTAAGACAGCATCTGACTGAGTCACTAGTGCTCTGCACCTGCTGCCCAGATGATGCTGGGGAGCTCTTCCTTACATGTCAACTCATGAGCACCTGGAGATAGGATATCACAAATTCTGGCAGTTGTGTAGGGCTCAGATGGCTTTAGGCAGAAAAGCCATCTGCCCGGTGTGTAGCCTGGCAGCTGTTCATCTCAAGGAAGGGTTAGCAGGTCACATCCAGCTAAGGGCCAGATGCCAGATAGAAAAAGCCCAGCTGCCAGACATATGGAGAGAGGCTGGCTGAGTGACCCAGACAGCTGACAACTTAATGCTGTGACCTGGAAGCCTGTCAGGATGGTTCTATGCCATTACCAAAAGTCCTTGCTTCAGAGGCATGGAGGTGTTGCCCCTCTTCATCTTTCTCCAGCTATGCACTGTGGCCTCATGGCTTCCCTGATCCAACAGGACCTTCTGGAACACGTTGCATCTGAAGCAGCACTGCCTTCCTGATGTTTTCCATGGACATTTGAAATATGACTGTCTCAGAGTGGTTCCAGAGAACACTTCATCCGCCAAAGAGTGTCAAAAGCCAAGAAATGTTCTGAGCATGCTACTAGGGGTGTAACAAAGCAACATGGGCAGAGCTTTAGCACAGAGGCAAACAAGTAAACAGAACAAGTTCATGTTCTAAAAGAGAAAATAATCTACATAGCAGACAGTAAGATTGGGTGGAACCAGATGTAATTTTAACAATAATATGTCTAAAATTCCTAAGTTTTCTCATCGCATACTAAGGGAAAAATGTGCATTCCAATCTCCAAGAAACTCAAAGAATGGGCTTTTGTTTGGGAAAAGGGACAGAACCCACTGGCATGTCCCCAGTGTAGCATGATACATCTAACCAATCCACACCTGTGCCAATGCACTCAATGATTTTTTTGGTTTAGTGCTATGTTACTTATTTAATGTTATATATTACAGTGCTATATATTACATGATTTGTCCATGAGTGTAATGACAAAATTTAAAATCTTCCTCTTTAATTCCAGCCAAACTTGATTTTATGACTGCAAAGTGTTTTTCTCCTATATGGAAGAGAGATCCATGCCCTGAAGGGAGATATGATTGTACATATAAGTCATTACAAGAAGAAAAGAAAAAAGAAAAAAAAAAAAAAGCTTAGTCTGAAAAATGGCAGAAGAGAAGCTATTGCACAATTTTTCCAAGAATTACTCACTTCTCCATTGTGTAAAAAGGTGATCCTTAATGATTATAATTTTCAGTAATGTTCTTTCATGAATAAAGCATGAAAGAATAGAAGAATTTTAATTGTGTGAACCAAGGATAATTCTAACTTTAACATGTTAAGTGATTTAGAGCTAAATATTACAATATAACATGCTTTTCTTATGATAACAAAATGCTCTTTGCAGCTTGATTAATGAGCAGAGCACTTTGATAGCACTCCTAAAGGAAAGAATCAGCACACACAAAGCTAAAGAAAAGTTGAAAGATATTACCAAATGCAATCATTATTTAAAGATCACACTGAATCCAAAGCAGAGGATAAGAAAACACAACAGGAAAGAGACTTTTGTTGTCATAACCAAAGGATAGTCCTGAAACCTTTTGTAAAGCGATTATCACAAGCCTATATTCTGGGAACAGTTACAGATTTGTGCTGGAGCTACAATGAAAGGTTAATTCTATTTTATAACAATTACCAGAAAAGTATAGCTTTGTGCTGACCCTTATTCTGAAGCCTACACACTTTCAAAATATAGCATTTCCATGCTTCAGGTAGTCAGATCAGTGTCTGTCAAACCTGTAACTGTTATTGATAAACCTACATTAAAAAGTCAGCCATGACTGAACCATTTACTGGGTCCTATTTATCTTATTTAACAACTACTTTTTAGTTTTTATTTCCATAACTGTTATTGAATTTTGCTGCTATTTGCTGCTTTTCATAGCTACAAAGCTATGAAAAAAGTGATATTTAAGGGGCTTAAAGGAAAGAGAAAGAAAGCAGATGTGTTAGAAAATGAAAAGGGAGCTTATAACAGACAAGATAAACAGAAATGGAAAAAAACATGACAGAGTTTGAAAGAGAAGAAGCTGGAAAAAGAGTCAGGGAATGATTACAAATAGGAAGAACATAAACAAACAACTGAAATGAAACAGATGAACCATCCTCATGGTCTGGATAATAATAGGATTTACTATCACTTAAGTGTCTCAACAAAGAATTTAATTTCATTACAATTAAATTTTATTTAACCGTTCAGATTAGAAGTCTAATAAATCTCAATTAGTTTTCTTTTTCCATATACCTTTGAATGTGAATGTGCGTGTAATATCAAATAAAACTAAGATGAATCATTTCCATGTAATTATCATGACATTTTTAATATATAAAGATATTCAAAGTTAGATTTTTTTAATCAAGCAAATATCTTCTTCAGGTCCCTAAAAGATTTATAACCTCATTTGTTTACCCTTTACCTACCTATAGGGTAAAAATTGTCACCAATATTATCTAATACAAATTTTTATTCTTTACATGCAGTGAAAATGTCTGGTTCTCCCAACAGAATGGTCTGTTGGGGAGAACTGAAGTTTGTAGTTAGAACTCAAAAACTATTTTGATGACACATCACTGACACATTGGATACCAGAGGACAAGATGACACGAGCTATCTCATTCTCATCCACCCTTTGGTTCTACAAAGAAAATAAAGGTTTTGGAAGTTCACATCCACTTGGTCTTTTATTCCTTACAAAGCATAAAATATTCAAGGAACTTGGCATAACTAGTAAAATAAAATAGCACAGAGCCTTTTATTTTCAAATAATTCTTCTTTATCATGTAGCACTGCATGTAAAATCAAACCAAAAGTTTTAAAATGCATCAATTATTTCTTCTGTCTAGTCCACTGCACTCTACCCTACTGTACTCTGTAGTAAGACTCAAAATAAGGATACTTTCGAGGTAATCAATTTTGTGTCCCTCACCCAAATCATTCACTAGATGACACTCTTGTATCATAGTAGGTGCTCTTAGTACATAAGATATCAGATTGTCTGCTTAAAATGATAACATACATTTTAATGACAGTGATTAAAGATAATGCTTTATTTTGTTATGAGGTGCTGTGGAGAGAACAGTTCTTACTTATGAGCTAATATTAAACTAAAATAAAATTTAAAAAATCCGCTACAGCAACCACCACTAGAAAGCTGTTTAAAATCTGACAGAATAGCCCAGCAGCCATACACTCATCTGAAGCTGAGCTGTCATGCTCAAGGCAACAAAAAAGGACAGGAGATTTACTTCACTTTTGCCCAATAAGTTACTGCAAATATTGCCAACTGTAGATTTCAAGCACAGTAACGGATTCTGCAGGAATGAGCTGCCGTTTTTGTATGTGGCCCCTCGTAAAGATCAGAGAGCTAATTGCAAAATGCAAGTAACAGCTTTCAACCATGGACATTTCGTTCACCTAATTAAATTGGGAGGCTGAAATAATGAATCCTATTACTTTTTCCTCATGGCTTACCTGAGAGGTCAGAATTCAAAGGATTTCTCCAGCAACTTATGACAGCTTCTTCTACAGTAGTGGAGAGAACCTTGAGCTGACAACAGCCACTAAATTGTTCCACTAAATGTAAATTACAGGCGTATTTCTCCATCCTCTCTGCCAGTCTCCCTCCGGATTGGGAGACTTGTCTTCACCTCAAGTCATGGACTGCAGAAGGACAAACTTCCTTCCAGAAAGAAAGCGTGCTTTCTTTCCTCCCATGAAGAAAGTCTATGAAAACCAGAAGCCATTTCTTCCAAATGCTCTTTCTGCAGCGCTGGGAACAGAATATATGATGCTATAATGGGCCCCTAAAATTATAAAATGCATATATCCTGAGAAAATACTCCACATCAGCAAGCTACCGTTCCAAACCTGGTCTAGCACAGATGGCGAAAACAGTCTAATGTAGCATTCAGAGCACTGTGAAGTTAAAGTTACTCTTTCAGCAAGGGAAAGCAGCAGCTACATGCTGTAGCAACTCTGATGATCATTTAGTGCAGACATCCTTTTAACCTTGGGTTTTAGGAGTAACTATCCTTTTTTTTTTTTTTTTTTTTTTTTTTTTTTTTAAGAAATGTGCTTCAAGCTTCCTTTTTTGTAGAGGTGAATAGGATAAACAGAGTTTAGAACTTTCTTTTCTTTGTACAATGTTTAGATTTTTAAAAATCATGTGCGCATAACTATTTGCAAGAATTTTAATTCTTCCTTTGTAAAAACAATATTCAATAATATTTTATTCACAGAGCACTTTACAAAATATTTTAAGTTTCTACTTCTACAAAGGTGGAAGTTTAATTTTGCACTGGAAAAGATTTGTAAGCTAGTTTTGCAAAACATTCATATAAGCTAGTTTTTTTTAAAAAAAATTTTTTTAAAAAAATCTAGAGATATAGCATATATGCAAGTTTTCAAATAGAAAACAATATACTTGGGGGAGAAATATCTTAGCTGAGGAACTTGTATCTACCTATGGCTTTTGTTATCAAAGTTTTGTCTATTTAAAGGATGATTGATTTTTTTATTTGTTACTGTTGTTGCCTAGCTGGGGTCATGATGATGATGAAGAACACAATATAGTTTTTCATATTTTTAGACCGAGGGAAAAAAAAATAGTTCCTCATTGCTTATGTGGCACCACAGCTCCTGAAAATGCATTTTTCAGTTGTGGTTCAGGCTTTTTTTGAGGAGTAGGTAGATGTTACATCCAGTTGTGAAAGAGCTACGATTCTGTTGTCTAAATTCAAAGAGCTGAGGGGGATCAAACGGAACGGCAGCAGGGGCAGGCGAGCGGCGAGGAGGGCGCTGAAGACGAGCGTGCCCGCGCACTGTCACTCGCCGCCTCCGAAGAGCCGCGCGGGTGTCAGGAGGCGGCAGCCGCTGGAAGGAACCGGGTCAGCGCGGATGCCTGAAGAGGCGTCCGGCGGGGCCGAAACACCTCGCTACGCTGCGAGGCTGGGTGAGGAATCCCCCAGCCGTTTCGCCACCGTCAGCCTTGCCTCTAAAGGAAATGCAGTCTCTCTCTTCCAGTCCTGAAGAAGGAGATCAGTGTCCCAAAAGGCACAACTGCTAATGTTAGGGATAATTGATCTTATCGCTGGCATTAAGAACGGAGGATTCGGATGCTGAGCGTGCCAGAAAGCTGCGTACTTCCTTCTGTCCTGAGCTGTAGCGTTTTAGTAAAGCAGCGCAAGCCAGCTATGAGGGCTGTACCTGTGCTCACAGGTTTCCTCTACAGACTAAATGAAGTTCTTACGTCATCACAGTCATTTTTTAAATTCTATTTTTAAATTACAAATTATACACACACACACACACATATATTCTGTTAAATAAAAACAAAAAGCAGTCATGAAAAGTCATGTCTTTAGCAAACAAAAGTGTCATGAAATCGTGACAATGCCACATCACTTAGACTATAAGAACAAACTTGAAGATGGCATTTAGGGTCCCAGCTAGAGGTAGCTAAGCTGCTGGCTTGTCTCTTGAACCCTGGAACTAGTATCACCCAGTAAAAGTACTCCTAAAGTTACTTCAAATTTTTTTTTTTTCCTAGCTCTCTATAGAGATTCAGATCTCTTTTTTTCCTCAAATCTCTTTCTCCTGTCATAGAGCAGAATAGCCACATGAGCTATCTTGCTTTGGTAGCTCTCTCACTTAATACCAATCCTCTATGGAATTCAAATATAGACATCATAGCTGGGTCTTACTTGACTGGCCCCAACTATTGACGGTTTTAGTGACATTTTACAAAAAAGCATGATTAATCAGGTAGATTTTATGTTTCTTCTAGCCTACATTGTTAAACAGAAGAAAAAATATTATCATTTTTGTATGTTTTCAAGAAAATAAAGCAGATTCCTGAATAGCTTTAGAGATTGAATAGACTTAACTTTTATAATATCAGACTGAATCTTTCCCACTATTAATACACTGAAGCTGACCAGTCTTAATAATTAGGATTAGATGAATTTGTATGCATTTTGAATCCTGCTTATGAAACTGGCAACCAGTGTTATGAAAGGATGTGAAGTTGCAAGAGCTTTGTTCAATACATCTTCCAGGTAATCTCTTATCATATAACAAGTTTTCAGCTCCAGGGCTCTCCAGAGCTTGATGTGGCTTATCTTTTTAGTAACCCTCAATAGTTCTCTGTTGTCTAGTTTCACCCTACTGTGAAACTAGTTTCACCTACCAACTGTGAAAAGAGTTGAGATAAAACATTTCTGAAAAAATACATATCTGCAAATCTTCCCATTTGCAAAAACTACAGTCAAACTTTGACATATTAAATCGATTTTAGAAACCTACCGCAATGTTCAAGATTAATGTGTGCATTCATGCATGCAAAACTCATGTTTATAGAGAAAGAGGACAAAATCATTTCAAGCAGAACACACATTTAAATAACAAAAGGAAAAAGCAAAGGCTGTATTTGAAGTACGAGCCTAGCTTTATTCATGATACGCAAGTCTCTTTCCAACATTATAGAAGCTGTGCATACATCCAGTAACTACCGTAAAAAAAGTTAACAGGCCTAAGGTTGAACATAATGTTTTGGATTCTGGAACACTGTAACTTTCTTAATACCCTGATCCTTTACACTAATGAAAAGTGGGCGTGTGCTTATATATGAGGAATTGTATTCTTATTATGTATGATGGTTAAATGTGTTCACATATTTCCACATTTTCCTTCTTTGCTGACAAGAAAGGATATTTAGGTAAATCTGATAATCATTTTCTAATGTTAATTAATCCAGAATATGAGTTAGGTTTGACCGACTTAGAACTAAGTTCCTGAAACAAAAATTGGATCTAGTATTTCAGAAATTTATCTTTGCTACTCAAAACAGAGATTGATATTTGAAGTAAAATAGATTCCTATTTTTTGTTTTTGCCAGTCAATAACATCCAATTTCAGATGCTTAAAGCAGTTTGCTCAGCTATCTGCGCTTCTGTGTCTCCATTGTCAACGCCATTAACAAAAACCCTCAATTTTCCCTCAGTGCTAACATTGAAAGTTGTTCCTGTATTCTTGGAGGACAATTACACACTGTCAGTGAAAAGCAGACAGACCTACGGTCATCGCTACAGAAAGGTATCGGTTATCTTGTGTGGGAAAGCTAAAAACATTAAGCATGGTAAAATGACAGACATAGATGGCAGGAGAAATGATTCAAAGCATCATTAATTCCTCCTGCTCCATTAGGTCAATTAGGGCATATGAATATGTGCCAAGTAACGGGCTTTCTTCCTGACCCTATACAATTGTCAGTCAACTTTCTTTCTCTAAGCTAGTTAATTATATATGTCAAAGATGTTCTTTTATGAATTTAAAGACAGCTCTCAGGTTGACAGTGCAAGCAGATGTCTCAAACAATGATTCAGAAACTGGCAAAAAATGTTGCTGATAACTAGGCACTAAAACCAGCCCACTCTAAATCTGCTATTAAAATGAAGGCCTGTAGCACCAAGCTGCAAAAGAGATAAGCTGATATACATCTGCATTTGTTCAAAATAGGGGGGGGGGAAAGGGGGGAATGAGTTGTTTAAGCTATTAAAAAACAGGCAGAGAAGACATGCTAACAAAGGTATCTCATCTTCAGACTCCACTGTCAGTACCAAGCAAAAGTGTCAACGGTTTGAGACAAAATTGTACTGACAGTTCTCACACTGAGTTTTAGTTTTCTACATTAAATTATGCTGCTCTATAAAGTGTTGATTGCTTAAGAAATTTAGTGATGCTAACCAAGACTTAGTAATTCCCCAATTATGCTACTCCCACACCGATGCACGCTTTAACAGCAGGAGCAAGAGCCACCAAATACACACGAATAATCATAAACATTTTCATGATGAAAACACACATCAGTAATTTACCATATCTACAAACATGAAATGTCATCTATTTTAATGAAATTTCTAGTTCTAGTCAATGCTTTGAAGTTTACATGCTACATAATGATAAATACATAAAATACCCACCAATAACATCCCTATTGGATAATGGCTTCCTAGGAATTCAAACATAACATATCTAAATTGGTCTTAATTTCTATTTATGTTCTACCCTCCCTCTTTTCAGGTGTTATCCTGACATAATTTGCTTCTCCTATATCTGAGCATTACCTAATCTTTTCCATATGCATTTGGGGCGTTACAATCTTCTGAATGCTTTTCTTTGAAAATACAGAGGGGATAACAATAAATTAGGTAGTTTTGTTGTAACAATTACTGTACTGGCCAGAAAAATATCGGTTAGCGTCTGCATTAAAGATTCATGGATCCTCAAATAATTTGAAAAACACCCTTCTGTCTCCTCTTAAGAATTAACATAGCTAGGTCTGGTTTTATTAACGTTCTCTTTGCCAGGCTTACTTTCCACTGGGGGACTGGCAATCAAAGCACTGTGGTTTCGTAAGAAACTGAATTGCAAGATGTTGAGAGCTTGTTTGGAATGAATATTTTCTATTACACCATAGAGGCGACAAGGTTTTTCTTTACAGTCTTGTATTTGGGACTGAGGCATCTGAGTAGCAGTTGAAGATGACCTTCTTTTAGGATGCTCTCACCCCATTGCTATATTTCTGAGCTGACAAACCTGCAGGATGAGACAGTCCTAGCTTCAGAAAGCTGTGCAAGAATCTTATAACAGACCGAGTGGAAAGAATCAACACTTAGGAAGGAGATGGCCAGATTTTTCACACTGTTCTTTTGTCCTGCTTGCTACAACAAGCCTCTGGCAACCGTTCTTTTAAAAACTGAAGGCAAGTTTCTTATTTATACAGATATTTTTCAGAAGCTATGGTCATATAGCCACCTGCAACAGCAGAATTCTCTTGATCCTTTTTTTTTTTTTTAGCCTATCGCAGATACTGGTATTAAAAAGTGATGCGTTAGTTGAAGAGTTATGCTGTAGCCACAAGACTATCTCAATTTTAGATAAATAATTTATAATCTGTAGTGTTCCTCAGAGTCTGAATAGGCTTTTTTTCAATTCTTCATTTCATAAATTGCACTATTAATTACTATTTCATGAGCTGTAAATGATCCAAGCATCATATGTTTCTTTTTTAGTTCATTAAGTGTCTTAATGTTACAATACTATGATTCTGCCCGGCAGATTCATTTCCTGTTTTTCCTGTTGTACCAAGGGAGGTATACAGCACCATTTGTAAATACTTCTAGACTTTAGAGTTCAGAATAGCAGAAGTAGGATGCCTATAAAAATGTTTTATTAACATATTGAGAGCCACTACCATGTCTAAAGAAGGTGACATAGAGGAAAAAAAAAAAAAAGACCAAGAAAACTAAAAACTTTCAAATGGCTCCTTGAGAGATGCTTCAGCCAGCCAAATAGACAAGAAAAAGGGAGGAAAAACGTTGTTTTAAAATGAAAAGTGCCCCAATGAGAAAACAAGCTTATTACTAAACGACGGTTTGCCAGCTGAGCTAATGTACTTTAGAAAGAGTTGAATGATCACGATACAGGATGGATCCGTTATGCTCAAATCCCACCAGAGCATTGCATGTGTAGAGCCCTGTACGTACTCAGAAACACATTTATTTCATATTTATCTATGCCTAGTCAGCTGGGAGAGATGAGAAGGCACAAAGCACATATATTACTTTGCAGGAGCGGGTTATCGATCCCCAAATTTGCCAGCCTTGAAGCCAGCCGCACTTTATGTTTAGCATTAAAAATAAAACTCACTTTGTGAATTCTTAGAGAGCTCTGAAATAATAAAACATTGACAAACGTGTCAAGTACAGGTTCTGCTCTTCCCTCATCTTTTCTCGCCAGTGTAAGCCCTTTTCGCCCACTATCCTGGCCCAGCTGCAGAGGAGGGTGGTAGCAGGACACCGTGGAGCAAGATACCTCTCGCTAAGCCTCCGGATGGGAAATCACAGCAGCAGGGAGCTGCTGTCCTTCCCTTTCCCATTCCCCTTCACAGCTTCCAAGAGCAGAAGCTAAAACACTAAAAAGGGAAGTACAAGGCTAGTGATCAGATACTTTTTTTTTTTACTCTGTTTGTGTAAGGTTTAATGAAAAAAAAAACAATAAAAAGGAAACTTTGTACCCTGAGAAACTGCAAATATCTAGCACCAGTGCATTAGATAGCTAGGATTAATTATGCCTCTATAATTTTTTCTGGAAGAGAAAGTGGGAGAGCAGAACTTGAGTATATTTTTATTGTATCCAATTTTATAGATCTTTCTGTGTAAGATTCTGTGAGGAACTTTTTATTCCTAAAAAGACTAGCAAATAAATGGTCTGGAAAAATGATAAGGTACTTGCAGGTCTTTTTCTCTGATGCGTCATTCTTGAGAGCTCATTTGGGACCTTTCCATTTTTATCTAAGATGCCAGCAGATGTCTCTTTGCACTGAAACAAGTAGCCTAAAAATGCATAACTTAGCCTAATAGTTGAGATGACTGCCCAGAAGTACTGCTGTGCCAGCTCTCGAGGTGCTGTTGTGCAGCAATAACTTCATTAAACTAATTTTTGTACAGAACTTGTGGTGTCCCTGACACAGGTTGTTTAACTTATTTAATCCAGTCACAGGGTTGTTTTGACACTGAGTTGGAGCTGGGAGTTCTTCAAAACCCCAGCACGCACAAGTGAAGCAATCCTATGAACCGTTAAGCCTTCAGCAATTAATCGCCAATTTTCTGTCAAAAAAAAAATCCCAGTACTTTTTGCTTTCTGGGTATGTTACTAATTATAAATCTGAAAGAAAAATCCTCAAACTTTTACTCAAGTCACATCAGCACTTAGGAAACATTAACAATTCCCTTCACCTACTAACGTTGCCCCTTAGTTTATACATGAATGTCCCTAATTTTCAAAACTCGAGTGAAAGAGACGGGCCCTGCAGGATGTCCCGGGAGCCGAGAAGAGCAGGTCCCGCAGCGCGCAGGCGGGGAAGGTGCCGCAGGCAGGCAGCATCCTGCACTGCACGGCCCAACAGAAATTTGTCTCTTCTGGATAAGCGAAATTAGTGGAATCCCCAACGCCAACAACATCTCTCAGCTCACATTACTAAAGAAGTCGTCTCATCGGGTGAAATGTGTGACTCACAGGAACATCGGACATATATTTATTAATCATTTTAATGAAAGACAGCTATATTCCTACTGCCAATGACTAATATTATAGCTTATTCTGCTTACTTTGGTGGATTTATGTCCAAGAAAAGTTTTTATGCACAATGTAAAATCCAAAATCTAAGTAACGGAACTAACAAAAAACCATAATACGACAGACCCAGTATTATTGAACACTTGGATATGCTATTTCCAAAATTATATTGTCTTACAGTCAACCAATTCTCAGTTTACTTAGTTTACTGCATTATATCTGTATATCCACTGCAGTAAAAGGTATGCTGAAAATTTCAGTTTAATAAGATATTAAAATATTGTTTGAAGAAAGCCATAGAAATGAGAAAAATTAAACATAACAAACCTTTTGTAGAATGTATTTTTCCGTGGATACTTGAAAAACAGAAGCAAAGATCCTCAAGCACTCTATACATAAAAATTAATAGGGGCTCAAAGATCACCATTTACTCAGTTTTCCAAATGGTCTTTTAACTTTTGTTTCTGTCTCTTTTACAAGACCTCTAGTTCTTTAGGATTGTCCTTTGCCTTTATCCTCTTGCAGCCTTTTATTTAACAGTAAAAAACCTACAGAGAAAGTATTTCTTAGCAAAGGGACTAAGCAAAGAGCTTTAAGCCATAGAGAAAATGAGATAACATGCTTTTTTTTTTTTTTTTTTTCTTTTTTTATGTAGATAAGGATGCTATGAACACAGGAGAATGCCTTGAATAGCATTATTATCTTTATTTTCAAAAAGGCACTTAAATAGCATCTAACCAAACCCTGAATCACCAGCTGACCGATACCAGTAATTTCTCTTCACTTGTGAAAAATATTACTTCTTTTTGCTATCTTTATTCACAGATAATCAATCAAGTGATGAAAAGTATCTGAAGTTTTATTCAATTGAAAGATAGATATTCTAGCAAATGAATTAGATTATCACCTCTGAAAGGAAAATCTTTTCTGAAAGTAAATTTTAATGGGGTAATATTGATCTAGGAAATCACATTAATATGCCATTAGGTTCTGTTAATGTTTTCAGCTTTTCAGAAATATAAAAGCAGAATTTCAGGCTGGAGAATTATGATCAAACGAGCCAGCGGATTAAGGAATGCTATGCTTGCTTTATTGGATGATGTAGATTCAATCCCAGCACCATCTTAGTACCAGATATTTCAATAAGCCACTTGTTAGGTTAAATTGTAATTATGTAACGATGGTAACGTTGATGTAGGATTTATGTAAATATAAAAGAGTAACTACTCTTTTATATTATTTGGTAAAGCCAATAAGAACTGAATGCCTAATATACTAATTGTTATGGCTAGGAAATGTTTGGAAAATTAATACGCACAATAAGAAAACAGGTTTATTTAAGGGAATGAATCTTTGGAGATATTTTTGGCAGGAAACAGTTCACCAGACTTTCTCTTTCTGCAGTTACCTTTATGCAGAATGAACTTATGAGTTCTGAGTACACAACCAGCTAAATCACAAGTGCTTAATTACCCCTGTTTAAATCTGAAACTACTCCAGTCTGTTGGCTGTTGTGTCATCTGTTTGAGGAAAAAGAAGGATAAATATGCGAAGATGAAGAAAGGCAGCTCAGTTTTTCCCTGAAGCTTCATGCAGATGGAAGGACCTCACTATCATTGCTGTGAAGAGGAAACTTGGCCCTGCAGAAAATGCACTCAGCCAAATATATTGCATTGTTTCAGAATGCCAGAGAAAGGCAAGCAAATCAAGAAACCTATGATTGACTGAGGTATTAAGAGAAAGAGCTTATTTTTATGTTTTTAGTTCATTATTTTTCTATTTACAGAAGCAGCAGTCAAACGTCACTAATTAGCCACTCCTACTGGAAAAAAATGCAGATGTAGTTAAAATCAACAGAATTTTAAACACTTAAGATTTAATGCCCTAGCATCAGTCATTTACTAACTTGTCAGTTATTATAAATGGGTTTTTGGGGGGGGTTATATTTGGAACAATAAACGTGGATTTGCTATATGGAGCTGCCTTAGTAACTGCCAGTACTCTCAGCCCAAGATACATTTTATCTATAATAATGTAAGACGGAGAGAGAAAGAAATAAAGAGTGAAAACAATAAAACAAAAATGTTCTTAAAGAATTTCTACGGATGCATCTCAGTTACTTGACTGGTGTGTTATATACATAACCGCTTTAATTTGTGGGAGTGAAAAAAAAAAGATGGAGCACAAAAAATAATTTTAAACATTGTATTGTCTTTGAGAAAACAAACACAAAAAAAAAGTAAATATTATAGGGATAAGGAAATTGCCTAGAGTTAGTATTTTATATCACCTTCTCATTACTGCATTGGATTGTTAATGAAAACACCTACATTTTCAGAACTTCATAAAGCTTATTCTACTGGGACTGAATTTATGTACGAGCCTTTGAAAGACCAAGTGACTTTAGCCATTGCTCTGAAATCAAATTTAGGTAATTTAATGACTTTTTTGTCTGTATTTGATTTTTCCTTAATTTTCATTTGTATCAAATAGGAAGAAAATGAGTCAACAGATGCATTGCTAAATGCTTTAAGGTGACTAGACATGGGAGAAGGGTTGAGAATTTTTTTCAGGCTGTTATCTGAACATCAGACAAGGATGAAATCTAAGTTGTTCGGAACAAGAAACAGAACTGACAGGAAACAGAAAACTTCCTTCTGAATTACTGCAGTCTTGCATTTTTTCCTCGGAGTTGTTTGTCTGATGGTATGGAACAGCCCACATGAATGGGAGCAAACAGTTGCCAATCATCTTCAAAAAGAGTATGCTATCTTCAGGTGCATCCATGTTCTCTCCACATCTCACTCCTTCATCACTGTATCCATTTTCCAGTCAATTTTCAAGGATGTTTAAGTATATATTAAGCACTAAAGCTTCTTTTTTTTTTTTTTTTTTTTTTTGTCAAAATAGCATGAAACATATAGGTTTAAAAAAACACCATTCAAGATGAAAGATTCTTAAATAACTAAAGAAATTGAATATAATTTCTCATTTTGTTCATCTCTCCATGGATTTGGAAGCATACCTTCCACTTTCTCCAAATTCTGTTCCTCTTCTATTTTTCTATTTTTATTTTGTTCATTGGCTACCCTAATAAATATACTGTAATGTCACTCATATTAATCAAAATACACTACTGCCCTTAGTGAATTCAGATGAAATTGGTGACAAAATCTGGCACAATATAATATGACATGGAAAGTGTATTGTTAGAGAAGAAATATCAAGCATTTAAATTGTTCTAGCTTGTCTTTAATCTCAGCTTTTTTTTTTCATATTCCAGGTTCGTTTTGATTTTTCTGCAGATTACAAGCATATAAATGCTATTCCCATTAATTTAATGTGTCAGTTGCTTTTCTCTAAAAGGCTTGTGATATGTTATGGTTATTTGAGATATAATGAATGATGTGCTTGTGTATTAATCATGTTACTACATAGCCTACGTATATAAGAAGTGCTCTTAACTGGAGAAATATGGATGAAACATAAGTTAATAAATTACAGAATAACTGTCTGTGTACTGTATGTCTTTTCGATAGCTATCACAAATGTGCAATGATTCTTCCTACCATACACAGGCAGCTGATACTCAAGCAATGAAAATATCAGCACGTAAAGCCCGATCTCTGTCAGGTAGTTCTGCTGACAAACCATAAAATTGAAAGAGTAATGAGACGGAGCAGCAGAAGCACTTGGGCTGAATGGAAGATCCCAAAGGATGCCTCATCCTTACTCCATCATTGCAAGGACCCACCCCCATCGTAAAATGCATAACACTAACAGCAAACTAAACAGTGCCTCTCTACCTCAGCATATAAACTCTAGGCAAGGCACTGAGTTACTTTTATGTGGTGCATGATGCACTTAAAAAGTTGCTGCTTCGAGAGGGTTCTCTACATTTTCTGCCTCGTGGATAATATATTGTGTAAGGGAGATGCAATATAGACTATTGACAGACTTTGGATTGAAGCATACATATACTGAATTAAACAGCCTGTTGTGGCCCAGGAAGTATTGCCTTGTAAACTAGATCCAGAAATTAATATGAAAATGTTGTTTATCTAAAAACTTATATTTAATTATAATATCTAATATGGATTTCCAATGTTGGAAAGAATACAGGGGAGGAAATAAGTCTGCCAAATCCCATTTTTTGGTGCCACAGAAGATAGAAAGGTGGTGCTATACAGTGCAATGCCCTAAACAATCACCTGAGAAGTGCTCGAATACCTTTTACCCTTTTTTCCCTCAGGTGCTGAAAGCTGATTTCTGCTTTGTGGATCTGATTTCTGAGATCCACACTTAATATGCAAACAGGTAATTCAGTGTTCTTGGAAGCCCTAAAATCTGTCTGTCAAATCTGGTGCAGAATATACCCTCTAACAGTGGATTTAACGTCAATAAAATCCTTATTGTTCCGTTCAGGAACATTAGTTTAGATCTGAGCAATCTCTTAGGTAGGACTTGACATGCTATCAAGGTCCTGTCTTACCGTTCTTGAAAATATACAATGGGTGGTGATGATTAACTCTTCTTTAGAAAGGCTCTGATCACATGGTTTCTAAGTATCAGAAGGTCTGACCTGTTGGTTCATCAGATTTAAAGTAATGATTTTTGTTTGTTTGTTTGTGTTAACATTAACCTGGATCTTTTCCCTAACGCACTTCAACACACAGCTGCGCAAAAGCTTGTGCCAACGAAAGGGAAGCAATGGCACAGAAGTGAGACTAAGCGAGAAAGGGCAGGCAGAGGGGAACAAGCTTCTAGCAGCTATACCAGCTTAGGCTGCCATAGAGCTTTCCTAGAAACCTAGCCAAACTAACAGTCCTTCTGAAATACGAGCAAGCCAAAAGCCTGTGTTCTTTTGGACTACAAATCCATTATATCCAAAGACAAGACAGAACCAAAGTAGGCAGGACGCTAAATTCCTTTTATAGCTTATAGTGCAGATCCCTAGTCTACATCGCAGGCTTGTGAGGGGAGAGCGGGCTGGGACTAGGGGACACTCCAACAAGCATCACCACCCCCAGGGAGAAAATACAATGGTCTCCCAAGAACATACTGTGAAATATGCAAGGCGTTGGAAGCTCTCACGTCAGTTTGGATTAACCTGTTTGAAACGTAAATTAGCTTCAGCTTTTTCTATAGGAACTGCTGCAGTATGCAAGGAAGACTGGCTATGTGGTTATTATAAAGTCAAAGAAAAATACTTTGCTGTACTTTACTGTGGTTAAATATGAATAGGTACTTGATATGTTTGTAGCTTTCAAGAATATTCTTTAACTAGGACAGTGAGTGGCATGCTGATGAAGTCATACATTGGCATCTGGATTTAAGTAGCTGATATTTTGGATTAGGTGAGAATAGATCTCTGTAAATAGGTATTAGCAATTTCTGCTAAGCAAGATCTTTTAGTAAAAAAAGAAGTTAATATAGCATAGCTAGTAACCATAGAGCAGATAACAGTGTTATCCAAAGACCAATATATATGGTCAACTAAAAAAAAAAAAAAAAAAACAGCAAAAACTGTCTGAAACCGTAAAAGCTAAAAATCTCACCAAAATGACATTAATTATATGTCCTGTGTTGTGGATGCTAACTAAAAGGAAGCCTTGTAGGTCTTTTTGCAAGTCACTCTATAAAGCCTAGAAACATTCATCAGCCTTATGGCATAGCTTAAAAACAGATTCAGTGCACATGGCTTAGGATACCCTCATATGTGAAATCATTGGAGAACCCTATGGGATGTGATCCCCATTATCATTTGACTGTTAAACAAGAAAAGATATGATCGCTACTCGCAGATACATGTCAAAGAGAATCAGTAATTTTACAATCCTATTTTAGTATTAGGCTATCTTTAAACAAAGTGAATATTCAGTCTGACATTTCTGTCGGAAAAAAAAAAAACTCATGGAATGAAACACTGAGTACTGGGAAAGTACAGTGCAAACACCAGTGACACAGTAATACTACTGAAGTGTGATGATACAAAGCAGGAAGAACTCTAATCTGCTTCTGTGCCATGCAGTCTAACCATTTAGCAGGTGGAGAATGAGCTACTTTGGCCAAAAGAGCCAGCCAAGTGGCGATTTGCATGGTTACATAGACATTGCCTCATTAAAACTGCAGTGCCCAGATTATCAAGTCTCCTTCCGTGGCTTTGTATATTTGACAGAGAATACATATGTGACTTGCCTCTTTAAACCTCTGAAGAATCCAGTTCTCTTTCAACAGTTGATGGAGAATGATTTCTTTGAGAAGTGCTCAGTGTAAAAATATACTTTGTCCAATATTCAGGTTTTAAGACAGTGAAGGATTCAAGTTTGGAAGGCAGAGAGACGGACTGAAACCATGACTCACAAAACAATTCAGGATGAGAAATGAAGAAGAGAAGAAAAAAGTCATGTGGCACAAAAGGAAATATGGATGCCTATTTGAGTTATTTCCATTTATTTTCTTTGCCTACCAATGGTATTCTAACCTTTTGCAACAGCACGTTCCAAAGCTATTTATTAGAACTTCCACCAGAAGACAGGATTTCGTTGATGCTCTCGCTGTCGGATTGACTCCCACTGCCATCTGGACTTGGAAAAGGAGTTACCTCTGGGATGGCGAGTTCCTGACTGCCCTCTAAGGGAGAACGTTGTTTGTGCCATGTGTCGCACCAGTTTATCAATGCAACTGCAAGTTTAAAAGGAGACATCCCTAACTTATGATAGACTCTCTGAATGTATTTGTTCATATTCTGAACTGCCCATCTTAGGTATTCCCTTTAAAACACTGAAATTCCAGTCTACTTGCTTGTTCCACTTTATTTCAGAGGATCAAGGGATCAGTGATCTTCACATATTGCTCTGACTTACCTTAAGCCTTGGCACAGCTGCAGAATAAGATCAGGGAAACTAAGAGCAGAGGAAGCCTGACTTTTGGTAAAACCCATTAGTGTCAGATATGCAGCAAAATAGCATGGAATTGTGGATAAAGTTTGTCATTCAGATTGTCCTCTAATCTAGGGCTTTGCTGATGAAGTTTCATACTCATAGCCCACCGCTGAAGCGGCAAGGAATGCCTGTCAGGCGCTGTAGGGAACTGTGAGTTCAACTCATGACATGATTCATGTGCCAAAATCAGACCCTGTATTTTCTGGGATATATGCTCATATCCTGTTTTTCCCTTCTTGTCAGTTTTAAGAATAGATTGAGTTATTTTCCAAGCTAGCCGTTCAAATAAGGGCGCCTATAAATTTTCTAGTATTTGTAAATACAAAGTATGTTAGCTCTAAACTACTTCCAGGTATCAGCAGTGACATAACTGGACTGCACTTTGTAGACTGCCTTTGCTTTGTTTTACTTGCAGTTTTGACTAAATGCTTCGCCTATCAATACAATGAAATTTTTCTTGGTCATTTCAGTAGGAACCCAGCCTTTCCTCTTAAAGCATACAATTTCATTAGTATCCCTGAAGCTGTTGTAGCACACATAATTTGGGGAATTTTTTTAAGAAGTTCCTAAAAAATCAGTTTTTACCACAGACAGACCCATTCAGTCCACAGATAACCTTTTCATGGAAAAAATGTGCTTAGCAATCAAAGGTATCACCAATCACAGTCCTAAATAAAAATGAGCTTAAAACTATGTGTAAACAAATGGATAATTATTAATAGCATAATTTTTATTGATATGTTTTCCTAATGCTTAGGATGTAAATATTACTCCCACGAACACATATTATGTGTTTCTTAGAACTTCATTAAACCTAACTGAAAAAAAAACTTGTAATATATTATGGATCTACAGATGACAGAGATGCTTGCAACTATCTCTAATCTATTATTAAGGGACTAGGGAAAAGGGGAAAATGAAGGCAATAAAGAAGAATGACCTCGTAACCTTGGTATTCCGCTCAAAAACTACTATCTGCCTTCTTGGAAAATAACCTGTTTGCAGGCACAGTTCAGTATAGGCTTCACCCCAGACCGTAGGGCCTCACACTGAGGATTCCAAAACTATCAGGACTATAAAATTAAGAGTTCACATCCTCCTTTAGACATTTTTTTCTTACCTATACTGTGCGTATCAGCTTTGTCCCATGAGCTGGACGAGACAGCCAATTTCCATTTTTCTTCTATGCATCTATATTTTCAATAAAACTTGCGAGCATAAATACAGATTTAAGCTTGGAAATGAACACAAATGAAAAGGTGAATCATGCTGGTATTATGAAAACTAGTAATTCTTATTAAATATCAATAATGTATAAAACAAAATATTCAAATACAAATACAGTTCCCATAACCTTATGACCTTGAATAAATCTTTCCTGGGAAAAAGAGTACTTCATTCTGTTCTCTGACAAATATGCATGGGATCAAGGAACAGCTGAATGTAAATGAGTACTGAATGTAAATATTCATGAATATACTGGAAAAATGTCATTTCCAGATTTAAAATGCCATTTCACAGATTGTTTTACATGTATTTCGTTCAACTGAAATCAGCCAACAAATGCTGTAGCTCCAGAAACCTCCTGAAGTTTTGATCCGGTTTGCATGAGAGACAAAATGATGACTGACGCTGAATTCAGTGGGATTAGGAGCGAGACAAGAGAAATGACTGACTTACATGGCATCTCAAATAGGACTTTGGTATACTAAAAACCTTATTTTAAAACACAAGAACTATTGAAGAATTGGCACAGATTTTAATGGGACAAAAACAGTCTGTTTAACATTACTTATAAATGCAGTTGAGAAATATGTAGTGAGAGACTCTGACATACTCAAAATCACATGTAAAACTGTGCTTTGGAAGGACACTCTTTAAAAGAACCTTCTGCTTTACTTCTGTAGCCAACCATGTTCTTTCTTGCTACTCAACAACGTTTAACTTGCAAGTTCTTTCTTTCTTAAAAAGAAAACAATAATTGGCCTGGTCAAAATTCTTGAATTAAACATTATTTCGCTGTCATCAAAAATCAAAATTTGGCGTGGGAGGAACAGGAATGATCATCATCTTTTTCAAGACTTCTCTTGAGAGATTATTTTGAGATGATACCAAAGATTGATCAAAGTTTATTAGTTCATTTAGGGTCAGAACATGTCCTCACCTTTTAAGAGTTCCCAAAAAAGGAACTCACTTCAGCTTGTAGAAATATAGCTAGTCACCGTATATTCAGCATCATTTTCTTTGTATTTTTTTTCATAGTAAGAAATACTGGGGGGAATATTTCAAGTTAATATCTTAATTGTTTCTTTGGTTTTATTCATTTTCTGAGTCAAAATTTCTATTCCATCAAGCTTCAAATGAATTTTCATTTAAACACCATTTTAAAGTATAGCCACTTTAACATAGTCTCCTGTACTGACTCCTTTAAAGTCAATTTTTGATCTAAATAGCTATTTAAGAAGTCAAACTCCCTTGTTTTAAGCTGTTTTTGAAAAGTAACTCATGTCATTCTGAGCTTGGAAAGAAAACAGATTCAATTTTGCCACATAATGACTTTGTCAATTAACATAGCTGTTCCATAACAGTTTTATGTCAGTTATAGCATCAATTAAATTTTTATTATTGTGTATAAAATGTCCTTTATCTACCAGAAAAGTTATATTGGGAAGTTACAACTATACATCTCAGAAGAAATTCACTTATGCAGAAACTAAGTTTCTTATCTCTGAATGTAACCCAAGTAAAATATTGGTCAAATTTGGTGGTATTCTTAAAGTTCTTAGAACAAGAAAATGAGAATACCGGTGAGATGCATTACTTTCCATAGGGAACTCACATGTTTGGCATTTAAAATCTAAATCTTTTATAAATTGGCATAGGGTCTAAATATCAAGATTTTTCAGTAAATGTTGTTAAATATTTACTGTAAATATTTATCTGTAAATATTGGTAAATATTTTGTGAACACTATATGCTGAAAAACAATTTTATCTATACCAGCTGATATATAAGATTGGTATATATTGAATTTTTACTTTAAAAATGTATGATGTTTTTCTTTTTGACCTATTCTTTACATTTGCTATTTATAGTACTAACAACTTATAATAAATGGATTTAGGAAAAAGGAAAGAAAAAAAGGACCTGTATACATACTCCAAGATACAGAAGAATTAAGCAATTACTAAAGCAAAGCGATTGTGAAAGATATATCTAGAATATGTGTAAACTGCTGTTTTTTCCATTCAACCCAGTGAATTTACTTGCATTATTTCCAATGAATCTGAATATTTCCATAAATAAAATTCTTGATCAAAGCTAAGTGCATGCACTGTGACTTTCTACAGACAAGATAGTATGAAAATAATTATAAGCAATTTCATTGTGGATATTGACCAACCATGAAAATAAGCCATAAGTAAGTAGAACCATATTGCTGATATCAACACTGAGATTTACTCTACTAGAAAATCATTTTCATTTACTTTCATATGCTTTTCAAATAAAATTGAAGTGAATACATTTAGCATAAACTACATTTGTATATGTTTTTTCTACTATGAAAGATATATTTGTAAGAGAACACATAATTTGAAGTTCTTCAAACATTTAAGACACTTGCTTTTACGCATGTATTGAAGCATTGTCCATTCTCTTTTTCCTAGCTACTCTCTGAAAGCTTTTTATGTCATCTAAGTCTGAACTTTTTGTACTTCTTGCAGCAGCACGTTCTTTGATATCACAAGAAAAAGCTTTCTGTTAGTCAGCCACAGGAGACCTATAACAGAGCTTAGTATTTTCCACCTCCCTTTCAAACAGATGATCGCTGGTAACAAATAATATCTTCATGAAGAACTTGAAGTCTGGACTTAAAGAGAAGAAAGAAAGAACACTTCTCTATTTATTAGAAAGCTACTGATGTAATAAAACTAACATCATAATGTTTTAAAGATTTCCTACATTTCCATAGAAGGAAAACCTTGAAAATTTCAATCTTCCCTTCTTCCCACCTTCTGTTCTGAAAATGCGCTGACTTTATGTCTACCTGCCTTCTCTACCCTTGATGATTACATCAGCCTCATCTTTTCCCTACCTATCTCCAACGGTACTCCCATTCTGCCCATTACTCAGTTCTCTCTCTTTTTACTGTCCTTCCTTCACATCTTCCTAGCAAAAGTTCACAGTCAAAGGTATTGCACAGCATGGCTTGTAAGATTATAAAATATATATCATAGAAAAACAAGTATATAAAGGAGTCATCTGATACTGCAGAACATATTCCCTTAGGAATAAAGAATTATCACTCCTTCTGCTCCAGGTATGAAACACATTTCTTTGAATTTTTCTCTTTAACATTAACAGAAATCATTGTGAATGTCAGAAGAAAAAAAACACCAAAAAAAGACATTCTGCAGACATTCTGCTGTATACATTTCTTCCCTCGGGAGAAGACACAAGAACACAGAATCTAAGAGATATTTTAGTCACTTTGTTGAATGAGCACCGCAGGAAGTTTTTGGATAATGAAGTAATAAACATTAACACAGTAGAAAATTCAAAGTAAAGGAGTTAAAGGTCTCATATTATCATCTTTTGATTAGTAGCCAGGAAGAAGCTTTCCCCATCCTTGTTATTTTATCCACACAAACATTTTATGAAGAATATTAATTATTCTGAGAATTACTATGTGATTATCAATTATTTTATGAATAAGAGGTCCAATATGTTTTATGAATAGAAATTTCAGCGAAGACATTTTGCTGCAAGGAATAGGAATAGCGAAATTCTTGAAAAGCTGCATAATAAAGGCTTATGAATAAATCTGAAATACAGAAATGCAGTGACCTATTTTTATTTTTTCTCAAGTGCTACTTACTTTACTCTGAAGTATTGAAAATCAAAATCATTCTATCTTGCAGAACACTACATTGATTTCTAAAATTTCTAACATACAGATTGTCCAGGATCCCGCGGCACTCTCTGGCTAAAGCTGATATCCTCAAAGTTTAAGAAACTTGGGCAAAAGAGTCCCATTTTCTTGCATTAATGAGCAGTTGAATAAAGATACAGTTATTAGATAACGTTGCTAAATCATCCTAAACATCTCAGAGTCTTACTTATTTTGCACAAGCATACTTAATAGTTAGGTTAGTCCTGGGCATTAATAGATTTTTTTGTTGTTGTTTTTATGAACTATGATGCTTTTTGTTTTTATGTGACAGCCAATAATAATAAGTCACCACTATGGCTCCAAGAGGATTACAAGCACATAAACACAACTTTAAATAAAGAACCACATGTCATGAATTTGCCAATATTAATCTTTGCTTGTCACTTCTCTGTTAACAATGTTCTTTGCATCCCAAGCTTATTTTCCTGAAAAATTTGCAAATGCAAAACAGAACAGATTTCTGACAGAGAGACAGAACCTCTGAGAAGATCAAACAGCAGATGAGAAGTAAATGAAAATGTATATTAAAATGATCAAGTATACATTCAATTTTATTAGACTATCAGTATCATAATACTGGACTTACCTTAAGAAATTTTGCATATGCCTTATCTAAGAAAGTTTTACCTCCATTTAACTCTTTTTAATGTGATTGAATTGTTCATTGCTTGAAACCAAAAGATACATTTTTTTAATCATCAGCAACTTTAAAGCAAGGATTGAGTAGACCATGAAACAATCGTAGACCACTGCAATAATGCGTCATGCAAAACCTACTAAGTAGTGAAATATTTCCAATAATTTAAAAACAAAAAATGTGGATTAAAATTATTGGAGATTTTATTTATTTAATAAAAATTGCATTTATGACACACTTGACAAAGGTCTGTCAGTCTGCATAATAAACCTATAACCCCTGTCCCAAGTTCTTATCTCCAGCAGTAGAGTAATACTATTACATCCCACAGTCTGTCATCTCTCTCTGTCTGGATTTAGATTTTTTGGTTAAGTTGAGCAAGAATGTGAAATAAAGCATGGAAAGTTTTTATTGACATTAGAGCCCACACTAATTAAAATGGCAAAACTGATTTCCCTGTTAGAAATCTTCATTTATAGCTCTCATCATCTATAAGGGCAATGATTGCTTTTCACAGAAAGCAAAAAATACATGTATTACTACAAAAATTTTTTTCACAGGCAGGTTAAGCTGATGCAAATCTGTGTCCCCACAGAGAGCAGGGACCATTCCTCTTAACACAACCCCTTTCTAATCTCTACTCCTCTGACACGTACATTCCCTCAGGTGCTGATCTAGGAGCTATGCAGAGCATATGTATTTTTGCAATTGGCTTACTATACATCTGCGTGAGGAAGTACAGCGCAAGGAAGATTGTCGGATCCTATGCGTGAAGACGGAGGATGCCAGAATCACCTTCTCCAGCTAATCAGAGAGGCACCGAAAGGACTGGCCAAAGCAACTTCTGGGCATCCTGCGGCTGAGGGCCGGGAACACAATCCACTGCCAAATAAATGACTATACCACAAATCACTGTAACCACACGTATTAATGAGTTAACTAGCAAATGAGTTTGTTTTTCAATATAACCAGTATAGCCCCAATTAAGCCATCCATCTCAAATTGTTGGACATAAAGAACAGACAGAAAATATATGGAGAGTGTGTTTTGATGGAGTATTTTACAAAAGCAGTTTTCATTAGCATATTTTCCTAGGTATTTATTTTACCTCCTCTGAGTTCAGTTCTCACAAGATTAAGTGCATTGTTAAAAATGGAGATTAATATCAGGTTTTATGTATTAATTTTGATTGAAGTTCAATTTTTACCAAGCCAACATTTCATAGTTTTCTAGAATCAGTCCAGATGTTTTGTGCAAAGAATGTGTCTTTGTGCAGGAGATACAGAATTCTCCTAGAGGAGTCCAGTTCTTCTAAAGGAATTACTTCTGTGTAACCTAATATATAGCAATAGTATTTGGTTAAGGAATTGGGAGAGCAGTACTTGAAGACAGCACAACAGACCATATAAGATTCCTCACACATTCGCATTACTGGTTCTTCCTCTACACACTATCCCTTAGAAAGTCTATGTCTATCCTTTAAATCTATCAGATGAATTGCTTCCAAGAGTCAAAATACCTTTTATCCTCCTCCGTTTATCATCTTTAGGGAACATAAAAACAGTAAGCTCACAATCTTTCCTTAACTAAGAAAAGTAATTCCTAAAGCATCTTTTCCAAGATCCAAGACAACTGCTTATTAAGAACGATAAATTTAAAATAAAGTAAATCAAATTATGCATTGTTCCTTTTCAGTTCAAAGAAAAGAATAACTATTAGAAACATTTTGATAGTTATATGATGTAAGGTAAGGCTGTGTGTAGGCATATAGGAAAATATAGTTATTTGGAACAAATTTTCAATTTCTTCTGCTGAAAAGAGACCTATTATACTCTTGGCAATATATGAAGATTTTGTCCCCATCAAAATAGACTGATCTATAGTTAAAATGATATGTCATTCTGTCATAATCAAATCAGAGATGTTTCAAGTGTTTTCCCTTAAAAGTTGTGCCAAAGTTGTTTTTCTGAATCACTCTCACTGTCTGATGCTTCACATTTGATACTTAAAATGAAGAGCAGAGAAGTTTCCTCATGAGCTACAGCAGGAGCTAGGGTGTTTATTGGTATCTTTAGCCACGCAAAATCATCTCTCTATTCATTACAAAAAGTGAAAAATTGCTTCTTTTCATGAAATGGTTTTGCTAATGGAAGGTTATCATCTTGTTCTCACACTCTCACACCATCAAGTGACGAAAAATATATACAAAAATACATTAAAAATACTTAAGCTCAGGCTCTATTTATCATCACTCTTGTCTGCTGTTCATAAGCTATTCATTTTGTGTTCCTTGCATCACTCTACCCATGTTCTTCAGTTTTCATCTGAATGGATCGTGTAAGATGTAATCCTTATCCTAGAAAAAAAGAAAATTAATTTGTTTAGCCAGTTCTACCTCAGGTGTCTAAAACCTTCCTTCTGCACTACTTTCAGCAATACCAAACCAAATCAAATACCAGCAGCCCCCGATGAGTAAGTCCCATAAAGCCTGTGTTCATTTGTATTTAAAGTCTGAACTTTACTGAGAAATTTCTGTAGAAGTCAGGAAAGGTCTTTCTCCAGATCCTGCCAAAACAAGTGGACTTACCACTGTGCTTCAGCCTACCTTGAACCTCAGTTTAAGTTACTTACATTTTTCTATTTCTTTGCAATGGCCTGACTGATTCATCATCTCCTTTCTTGTTCGCCCTCCCCTCAAAAAAAGGAAAGAAGAGCTATCCTTCAAAATAAAAAATGGGTCATCGTGCTATTGAACTAAGCAAAGGACTCTTCTTTTAAAGACTGTGTGGGTGGTTAATCTAGTCAAAATTCCCAGAAAAACCTGAATCTGAATATGTGAATATTCATAATTCCCTTGAAAAATAATCAATTTTCTATGAAGTAACTTTTTTACTGAGAGGATGACTGTCTTAACAATGGTAAAGAGCTGATACCAGAAATGGTTATTAACTCATGAAAAAGTCTCTTTTTCTGAAAGTCTTATATGAAAAACCTCCATAGAGAAAATCATTTTCTCTGTATATTCTGCCAGGTAACAGGAAGGCATATCAATCAATATACTGAACATCCCTCCTTTCGCTTTAGAGAAATGGACATTGGTGTAAAACCATTTATCTTTTGTTCTCAAGATTACTAACACAGGCAATTCTACTTGAATGATTTTCTATTTGAAGACTAAATAAATGAGATAATTTCAAGAACATTTGTCATTGTAATTTTCAGTGAATTCTATTTATTGTGTGAATATTGCACACACCTGCTCCAAGAGATATACCTTGCCCAGAGCTATGTAAAGACATATGAGTTAAGCCTACTGTATATATACTATGACACCAAAAAGAAAGACCAAGACGCATCCTGCAAGAAGCACTGGAGCACTTTATATCATTGATGTCAATGACTAGCTCACTTTCCTGCATCTGTAATTCTGTCAGCTGCCTCATCTCAGGTTTTGAATAAAGACTCAGCTATAATTAAATGACTTCCTGGTTGGAATTCAGAGGTTTAGTCAATATTTCTTTTGTTTAAACGGTAGCTGTTGAATCCTATACAGCACCTGCCACTTCCTGCTTTGAGAAGCTTAACAAGGATGCTCAATCTCCTTCAACAGACATCTCCATGAAAAGCCAATGCAGGTAGTAGCCTATATTATCACATTGCAGTTAATTGCCTTTCTGTATGCTGCTTTCCTCCCAGCTGTTTCGCACGTAGTTATTATTAAACCATTACATTCTGATAGCGCTCGGATGCTCAAATTGAAACCACAGACCTTTTTGCTAGAGATTGCACAAAGTACACTTGCACTGTTTACTGTAGATCAAGAGTTTGGAGTCTAAACATACAAAACAGACACTCATAAATAGAGAAATGCTCTCACATGGTAGAAAAGGCTCATTACATGTGCTGTCTCTGTTAATAAGCACAATGCTCAGTAGTAAGTCTTTGCAGGACTGATTCCTAATCCTGACCTAACTAATGAGACCTTTTTTTAACGACAGTGAATGAGAATTTTGCAGCTGGCTTCAGAGAGATCAGGATTTTATCTTATGAATTCAGACCGTGTATGACCAGATCTGATGTGTTCAATACTTTAAATGCAGATTGTAATTGCCTTAAGAATACTTTGTTTCATAGACTTTATAGAATAAATTCTTAGTAAATGGCTATAATCTCTCTCATCTCGATTTCTTGTTTTCTTTTTCCTGTCTTGTTATCTTTTGTGATACGGCTTGAGATGGAACATAATAGTGCCTAAATCACTCTAAGATTAGTCCTCAAAAATAGGACAGGTTATTGATTCTATCACCATACTTAGTGACATAAAAAATCATGCCTAATAATGGTAAAAAAGAAATTATACTTGATGACATAACATATTACTAAATGTTAGAATGAGATGTCATGCTGTTTACATGTATCTGTTACCTTGTGCAGGGAACAAAAAAGCCCTAGTCATAATTTTCTCCCCCTCACATAGGATGTATGTGAACAGCAATACTTATTTTCTGCAACAATACAAATAGAAATGATAAATTAAGCAAGCAAATGGATTAGGGCCATATATTTTAAACCTTTTAAAGCTAAAAGCAATTTTTTTTCTTAATAGGGCTCAATTACAACTTCAATATAGATAGTTTAATTATATATTCAGGATTTAGATGCTATAGCGATAACTGCAGAGAAACATAAGCTAGACAAGTAAGGATGTCCTCTAGTTGAACTGCATTATGAAACACTGGATTTAAAGGAAAGCTGAAGACATACAGAGTATGATTATATGTATTGTACCTGTTCTGCTCATAGGAATAAAGCTCCAGCCTCTGTCTCTGAGACAACATGAGCACCGAAATTCACATCACCTAAAAATAAAATGTAGTGGGAATATCTTAGCTGATTTCCTTCTACCAAACCACCATCTGCAGATATTTACAGTGTTTTTTTTTTTCAGTATCTGCATGTAAAGAATTTTGCAATATCTTATCAGAGGCTGATATCAGCTGATAGTTCATCCTTCCACAGAAGCAAATTAAAGAAAAAAATAGAATCTTTGTAAAAATATTTTTAAAATCACTATAGATAATCAACAAGTAGCAGTTCCTCTTTATATATCATCCTGTGCTCTCTTCTGTTCCTTTCCAAAAATCTGACCATAGCAGCAGGAAAAACAGCTTTACCAGTAACAAGGAATATTATTTTATTGGTTAAGTCAGCTAATAATATAGATAGGTGTTCAATCCCAGTAAGCATTTAGAAAAAACAATTTACAAATTGTTTTACACAGAATGGTTGAGGTTGGAAGGAACCTCTGGAGATCGTCTAGTCCAACCCCTCTGTTCAAGCAGGATCACCTGGAGCATGTTGTACAGGATCACACTCAGGCAGGTTTTGAATATCTCCAGAGAAAGAGACCCCACAGCCTCTCTGGACAACCTGTTCCAGTGCTCTGTCACCCTCACAGTGAAGACATTTTTTCCTCATATTCAGGTGGAACTCCCTGTATTTCAGTTTGTGCCCATTGCCTCTTGTCCTGTCACTTGGCACCCTGAAAAGAGTCGGTTCCCATCCTCTTGACATCCTCCCTTAAGGTATTTGTAGACATCGACGAGATCCCCCCTCAGTCTTCTCCATCTCTCACAGCCTTTTCTCATAAGACCCCTAATTATCTTCATAATCCTCCACTGGATTCTCTCCAGCCGTTCCATGTCTCTGTCACACTTGGGAGGCCAGAATCGGGTACAGTCCTCCAGATGAGGCCTCACCAGGGCTGAGTAGAGAGACAGGATCACTTCCCTCAACCTACCGGCAACACTCTTCCTAATGCACCCCAGGATACCATTGTCCTTCTCGGCCATAAGGGCACATTGCTGGCTAGTGGTTAACTTGTTGTCCACCAGAACATCCAGATCGTCTGTGCAGAGGTGTTCGTTCTCCAGCAGGTCAGCCCCCAACCTGTACTGGCACATAGGGTTATTTCTCCCTGGGTGCAGGACCCTGCATTTGCCCTTATTGAACTTCATGAGGTTCCTCTCTGCCTAACGCCTGATCAGGTCCCTCTGAATGGCAGGACACCTTCTGGTGTATCAGCCACTCCTCCCAATTTGGCATTATCAGCAAACTTGCTGAGAAGGCACTCTGTCCCTTCACCTAGGTCATTGATGAATAAGTTGAAGAAGACTGGCCTCAGTACTGACCCCTGAGGGACATTGCCAGCTACAAACCTCCAACTAGACTCTGTGCTGCTGATGACAACCCTCTGAGCTCTGCCTGTCAGCCAGTTCTAACCCACACTTCCTGAGCTTACCTGTGAGGATGTTATGGGAGAGAGTGTTGAAAGCCTTGCTGAAGTCAAGGTAGACAACATCCACTGCTCTCCCCTCATCTACCCAGCCAGTCATTCCATCATAGAAGGCTATATCAGATTGGTTGTGAGTGCTTTCCCTGTGGTGAATGCAAGCTGACTACCCCGATCACCCTCTCTTCCTCTGCATGCTTAGAGATGACATCCAGGAGGAGCTGTTCCATCACCTTTCCAGGGATCTAGGTGAGGCTGACTGGCCTATAGTTGTCTGGGTCCTCCTTCTTGCCCTTCCTGAAGACTGGAGTGACACTGACTTTCCAGCCCTCAGGTACCTCTCCAGTTCTCCATGACCTTTCAGAGATGATGGAGAGTGGCCTAGGAATAACATCTGCCAGCTCCCTCAGCACTCCTGGGTGCATCCCATCATGGCCTATGGATGTGTGGGTGTCAAGTTTGCCTAAATGATCTCTAACCAAATCCTCCTTGACCAAGGGAAAGTCTTCCTTTCTCCATGCTTTCTGTCTTGTCTCCAGGCTCTGGGATTCCTGAAGGCTGTATTCCTATATACTCTGACAGTGTTCCTATATTCCTCCCAAGTGGAGGAATTGTCCCTTCTTCCGCATTGTGTACACTTTCTTCTTCTGTTTGAGTTTTGTGAGGAGCTCCTTGTTCATCCATGGAGGTCTCCTGCTTGACTTCTTACTCACAAGGATGCACTGATCTTGAGCTTGGAGAAAGTGATAGAATGATATTTACAGTTAATGCATACATGCTTTTAAACTAATTGAGTATACCCTACATGATTTAGCTTAAAAAAAAGTCTTAATATAAAATGTTTTATTAAGCAAAAGAAAGAGAGAAAAGCTATAAACTAATGTATCATCATGCAGAGAGATCCTGAACTGTGCTGCATTAGATTCATCTAATTAGGCTCATTCATAGCACTAAGAGTTATTCCAGGGGTAGCTTGCCAAGAAAATAATTCAGTGACTGATATGAGACATAAAAGCAACTTTCAAATATGAATTATTACTTGGCATATTGAATAAGATATCTTTTTTTAAAAAGGTGGGGTTTTGTGTAAAATAGAGTTATTGTTTATTTGTCAATCCATTAATTTAAAGTTCAAAACACTTTAGGTAATTAATCATGCTGAAAGTACAACTGCTTGAATGAATGTTCCTACCAGGCTCTTTCTTCTCATTCACTAGGCATGAACTAATCTCTTTGCTTCCAGCTTTGGTGTGCACTTAGCACTTCAGTAAGACTTAAGCATGTGAATAACTGCTTTCCTGGACAGAGACACATTTAGTATATGTTCTATTGAAATGTAGCGAGCACCAGAAATTCATACAGTGTAAATGTAAGCAAAGGCAATTAAACACCCATTGAAATGGGTCGTCATCGTATTTCATGCCTGTAGGAAAGAGTAGAGAATTTGCTTCCCAAAATGGTACACAATAACTATTATTTGGCATTAGCAAGCTGACAGAACTGCTTTCTGGTTTGCATTTCTACTGAACTGCACGATCTACTTGGTTTGTTTTTTAGTGCCAAATATGTGATAACACCTAGATTTTATATTTTACTTATTTTTTACTATTATTTTACTGTTACTACAGTTTGTATTAGTAATATTTCTTTATATTATACTGATTGAAAATGAATAGTTCAATTTCCTCATACCTTTCAAAAGAAGATCATCAAAACATTTTATATTAGCAGGTCAAAAGCATTATTTTGTTGATTTGACTTTGTTCATTTTGCCTTCATCTTTCACATATATTTATTAATGTACATAGTCTAATATAAAATCACCAAATGAATTTTTATATGTAATAAAATGATGAATCATAACTTCATTGAAACAAAATGTTTCAAAAGTACCATTTCAAATGTGTTACTGAAAGCATCTAAAGTTTGTCTGTTTTGCCTTTTCCTTTTGCTATGGAATAAAAGAAAAAATCTAAATATTCTGATCCTTAACCTGAACTGTATTTTATGTACTTTTAGTCCTCAGATGAAGATCCAGAGATGAAGAGAATCTGGATTTATCTTCCATGAAATAAGGTATCAAGGAATTACAGTGTAGACCTCTCATAATTAAAATTACTGTTTTAATGGTAGTTATAAAAACACGCATTTGCTTGATTCCTGTTTGGAACATAATGCACTAATTTGATCCTCTTACCTTATAAACCATCTTTGAGTGACTTTATAGGCATGTAAAATTACATTTTGCATGTATGATTTTGTTTATCTGCCTTCTTTAAGGTGGATTTATAATTTGTAATTAAATTATAAACTAACTGAGACAGTGCCTGTCTTTTATTCTGTTCATGCAATGCCTATCACAAGGCGTCTGCAATCCTAATCAGGCCTCCAATAATAGTTCCTCTGAGTATTTTAGGTTTTTTACCCTGTCTTTTATAGGAGGTAATTGTAGTAATGCTTGGTATTTCATAATAGCTAATTGTATTCATGCTTTGATTTTACCTTTGTGAATAAAATGAATGGAGAACACACTAACTGCAAGAGGCTGAGTGTTTTCATGTTCGCTTAATTTAGTTTTGGAACATAACACACTGACCTTAAAGCATTATGTTAGTAAACAAGAGCATGAGAAACACACATGTGAGATCTTACATAAAAAAAAATGTCTTTGTGTGTGTGATGTTTGTTCATCTTTATCTCTCCTAACCTCATTTTATTATAATCTATGCCCAAAAACCAAGTGAGGGCAGATTTTCTGCCCTTTGAAACTCTGGTGTTTGCTTCTGCTATAACTCCTACTATTCCTCTTTTCTTCCTGGACTATTTCCAACCTCTTGCATATATATATTCCTTTTAGGCTATGTGCCTGTAGTTATTACTCTCATCACTGATCCTAAGAGGATGTGCTTCATCCCAATCTCCATTTCCATATTTTACTGCAGGACAATTCAGCTGAATCCTGCTGTTTCATGTGATGATTTATTCATTCATTATTCCGTCTATTCCCGCCCCAGTCCTCCTGCTGCACTGAAGCTGTATGAAGCTAGTCTGCACTATGTCCTGGGTAGTTTGACTAGACTTCCAGGCTACTTTTCAGCTGCAGAAGTAAGTTATGAGACTGTTAGCATTAACTGCTTTTATTACTATTCTTATTTCACTAACAGCTCCTATCTCTGGTTTAGAAATTGCACATTTTATCATTCCTCAGCACATACATTCCTCCTGGTGGGGTTGGTACTTATTTTACTCTTTGCTTCAGCTTCTTTGAACACAAAATGCAGCTTTCCAAATGAATGCAAGGTGGTCCCAGGCAGGTATTTTATTCACAGACCAGCTAAAGGCAACAACATCCAGATTTTCAGCAGGCGCCCGAACACAGCCTGCTCGTATGTGTGCTCTTGGCACAGTACGATCTGATTCCCGTTTATGCCTTGCAATTCTAAGGTCTCTTCATCGCCTGTCTCTTTAAAAGTTGATTAGATCTGGCCTCAAATTTCTCAAAACTCCTTTTAATTCTGAGCCTACTTGACTCCCCTTCATTGGTAATAGAAGATCACTCATTTTCTGCTCATGATGACAATTTACTCCTGAAGGTGCTGCATGTCCTATTAAATTAATCTATTTCTCCTCCCTCAGCTAGGTGTTAGGCTTGGCTAGTATTCCTACAACATGACTCGGCTCTCCCTATACAAATCCCCTCGGTGAAATCTTATCCCTATCAGAATCACGAGCAGCAGATCATGAACACCACTCCAATTTATTTTCCTTGTGCCGGGCTTTCATTATGTAGTTATTTCAAAACAAAATTAATCTGAGAGACTGATATTCAGTGGTAATGCTTTTACCACTTCTATTCCCTCAACGTCATGCTTTGCACAACTATACTAAATTCATGTAATTAGGGTGGTGTGAAATTTACTAGCCTAAACCATTTCTTTTTACCATTCTGTTGGAATCATTAATTTAGTCCTCTAACAAACAGCAAACTGTGCCAAAAATTTATGGAAGAAGCGTTATATAGCAATATACCTAGATTCAGAATACCTGTTCTTTATTTATTTATTTTCAAGTATATGCAAATGTTTCACAGTTTATCATAAAATGGGCTATTAAAATGTTTTTTTTCATGATTGAATTTTCAAGCTTTAAAAGCTATTCTCTTTCTATCATTTTAAGTTTGAAAACAGAGTACTGAATAAAGACCTATACTTGTAGGTTTATTATCTGTCAATACAAACAGGCTTAGAAATGTTAGAAAATTACAACTACAGTAAAGCATATCAAAATTTTCTTATTATTCACGAAAATATCTAACAACCTCCCCACCTAATATCCCAAGCTGTGGTTAAAACAAAATAAAATTATACCCAAAATCTAGAAACATACGTGTTGTGAATAATAGCAACTCTAAAACTGTCTAGACTGGCAATCTTCAACCTGTAGACAACCCTCAAAGGATGAGGAAGAAAAACAAGTCAGTTTAACTGTACTCTTAGTGCAGTTTAATTGCCACTATATATTTCAATAGTCTACCCGAGGTCTATGGATTTGCAAATCAAAAAGACCAAAAAACACTGATTAGTCTGTCATGCACTGTATCACAGGTCATTAGATCTCAATCACATGCCCCTGTGTGCAACTGCAGTAATTGGCGTTTAATTAAGAGAAAATTTTGGGCAAGCTATACAGCCTGGATTTGGCATGGAAATCACTTTAGGAAGAGCGTGACTGTGATGAGGCAGTAGCCACCAGTACCGCAGGATTTCAGCCTGAGCAAGTGCACAGCATCCTATGTTGTGGCTTCTTCCAGCCACACTGAAGACTTTAAAGATGGTGAATTTATCAGAACTTATTTCAGCATTTAATTATAATCACTGTTACAAAAATGTGCCCTATTCTGAATAAAAAATTTCTGTGGTTCAGCTAACAGACATTAGTTAATGTCTTTCTCTGATGGATTAACTACTCTGATGGACTTAAATTGCCTTTGCTCTCTACTTAAATATCTCCTCAGATGTTTTTCTTAAATGCTCTTCTGACCTCTGACCCATGGTATAGTAAATAAATGCTTTTGTATGGCTTTCTCTTCACTGATACAGTTTTTTTTGTTTGTTTGTTTGTTTTTGTTTTTTTTTTTAATGATCACCATGAAGAGTCAGAGGTCAGTACTTTGTTGCTCTACTCGTGAATCACAACATCATAGCTCTGGAAAGGATCTCAACAGATCTTCTAGTGAGTCAGTGTTTTTTTTTTTTTTTTTTTTTTTTTTTTTTTTTTTGAGAAGCAGATGTATTGCACCATGTGTCCGTATCTCCTAAAATCAGCTTATGATTTCATGCTGTTGACCGAAAGTGGTATAAGTAAAAATATCCTGACCGAGCAAAAGATTCTTCCAAAGGGCAAAGCCTCCAGAGACAGCTTGAGGACACCCAAGGTAAGCTAATTCCTGGGGGTTGTTCTGAAAATATCCACGGTTTGCCCATACTCATAAGCTGCTTCAGAAATCGTACGGGACATGGCACCAGTTTTGACTCATCACTCTTCCCTTCCACAGACAGACTACTGCTCCAATCGGTATTAGTGCTGAGCAATCTTTCTTCGTTCAGTACTGTCAGGCAGACGTTTTCCTCTGGTTCCACTTTGGCAAGCCCTAGGGAGGGCAAATCTGGTGTATGGCTAGGATTTGCCTCTGACTGAAGAGTCAGAGGCCTTATTAGATTGTCCACTCTTCCTATTTAAAGAAATTCATATTTATATAGCTTATAAACTAGCTGTGTTTGTGCTAGCTGTCTTTTTGAAAATAACTTGAGATTTTTCACTGTATTAATATGCAAAATGAAAACCAATGATCCTGTCCAGGGCATATAACAAAGTTTATTAGAGTTAGGAAATATCTTGTAAATGCGTATTAATTCTCCACCATCTCAACCGGCCTGATTCAAATAATTCTGTTGAATCAAAGCAGCATTTAACCTCAGATTAAACTCAGACTTGTTACCAAATAAAATACAATTTCTTTGAATACAAATTTGCACATAAAATGCTTCATTTTTTATTTCCCACATTTTATATGATTTTTTAAACTAACTTTCAAGTTTTCTAGACATATTGTATGACAAATGCTTTCGTTTGATTAATTTGTCATCGCACTTTCTTTAATACAGCTCTATAGCAGTCCAGAAGATATCTGCATAATGTGCTCACAGAAGCTGAGGATGTGAGACAAAAGGTTTGCATCAGAGAATTAATATTGATATCAATCCTTCTTCAAGAATAAATTAGTAATTTCATTATTACATAATGAAATCTAACTTATATAAGATCACAGTACAAAAATACCTTGCGGCCTCAGAAAAATATCATTACTATACATAAGTTTTTGTTCTGGATATGCATCAAACACTAGTTCAGGAGTATCTGAATTCACATATAATTTTTTAGTGTGAAAACATTGTTAAGTATACTCCTGTGTATACGTAGCCTAAGTCTTACTTATAAGCATTAATAAAGTCAGAAGGGAACACTATAGCTACTCTGCAAAGTATCTTCAGAGGCATTTTCTAAGGTTTAGCTATATATGGGTGTAGAAGTCATGCTACTTTCTAAAAGGATAATTTATCATTTCTCAGCAATGTAGTATACTTATTGGTGAAGTCACAATGTTAATTTCTGTACAGCAAAAATATCTGGATTTTCTGGACTGAAAAGCTATGCAACACTACATGAGCTCTCTGGGGAAACATAAGAATACTACGAAGCTGAAAAAAATCAAAACAATCTATGATACACTTTTCCATATCATTAATGCTTCTCACAGATACCATTCTCATACTACTCACATACAGCAGGGCACATACAAATATAGAGCATATATGGAAAGCGGGTGAACAAAGAGCTAGTGATTGAGGTAAAGGACCCATTAGCCAGCTTAGGCAAAAGCATGTTAGAGATATTGTAGCAGGCTAGGTTAAATACGGAGTGAGTCACCAAAACAAGTTCTCTTAGAAGTGGATTTCTTGCAATAAGACCTTGAATTGGCACTATATATCATTGTAAAAGATGAGTTTCAGATTTGCCAGAGTTATGGTTTGAACTTTTCGGTTGAAATCAAGTTTTTGCTATTCCAGAAGTCAGAGAAGATGGTCATTGAGATACTTTTTGACCTTAAAATCCATGATATGGAAAATCTATGATATTCTTTTAAAAGAGCAGAAAGATACTGGTATGTCTAGCTACAAAAAGCTTGCTTTTAAAGATGAAAAGACTATAAAAGAGATGTATATGGAAATATATATGTACGTACCCATAAACGTATGCATACAAATGTACATAAGAGATATATAACAGATAATCTTTGGATTTGCTTTCTTCAAGAGTCATTTTTACTATAATAAAGAGAAAAAAGATCAATTTCAGAAATCATCATTAGAAATTAAGGAAGGAGACAGGGAGTCTATGGAAAATACAGAAGATTATTATAAAGGCCATGAAAGGGAAAATGCATGTTAATCTGTGTTTGAATTTGTTACCACAGAACCACACCAATATTCTTACAGGAATTTTGATACTCGCTTTATATTCCAGCATGAATTCTGAAATTCAAAGCATCTTGAAAAGACATTTCAGGTGGGATTTGACAATGAGTGTAACTTGCTTCTAACATGCTCTTTATGATGCTTATTTGCTGGGTTTTGATGAGTACTAGCTAACAGAGATCTTTCTGTTTCCAAAATATATACAAATGACAGTATATATGACCTAATTCTAAAGCAGTTTAATATTATCCCATATATTTTTCTCATTTCAGACTTTTTACCCAGAATAACTGCCTAGCTACATCCTCCCATTAGATATACATTTCTGCTCTTGGTATGAAAACTATTGATTCACTGATTTATTATCACTAGCTGAGTCTTGTTAATACCAGCATAGATATATGAGTAAGCTGTCGATAAATAGAATTCATATTTGCATGGCAGATGGGATTATCTTTCTTTTAGTAAAGTATATTTGGGTTTCCATGAACCCAACACGAATGCCAACCAAGCTGTGGGTGCTAGGTCAAGTGCAATGATCCAAAGTACAGCAGGGGCAGAACTAAGGTTTGATTTTCACGTGCTGTGGATAATTGAAGAAGGTTGGCACCTCAAGCACTTGTGATTCTGTTGCCATCTGTCGCCAGCTCCTCAAATCAAGATTATACTGATAGTTATTGATGTAATTAAGAATCAGAGACTAGAAATAGAAAGGACTGAGAAAACAAAAGCTACAGCTAGTCACACGAGTACTACAGCAAAACCAGATAGATCTACTCTGAAATCAGTATTTTAAGGATAACTATGTGTTTCTGTGGCCGTCTGAAATGGGATAGCACTCTACAGGGAGATTCACTTTCACCTTGATCTTTATAAGAACTTTTCTATATCACATGAATTCAACAAACTAGTAAGCTACTCCGAAAACACCTTTGCTCTAGGCACATGCTCAGCAAGGAATTTCAAGGACACTCAACCTATTTCATTTTAAAATCTGACCGTTGCTCAGTTAAGTTTCATTTAATGCCATTTTAATTCAGCCAGGTTCTTTGAAGGGTTTCTTTCTCTTTTTAATACATGCTTCAGGTATTTCTCTAAAAAGCTCTCTGGGAGCTCTTGTCATGTTAGCTGCAAATTAAAAGAAGTGAATTGGCAGCGCCAAAGTAAATCAATTTGATTAAACTAATTTCTAAACACTGGGGAAACTGTAAAACAAAGGAGACAGACTAAAAGCTAAGCCAAATCTTTATCCTTAAAAAGCCTGTCATTAAAATTGCCATGATATTCCTTATTTCCAGTGTTCCCTAATTAATTTCTAAAGTGCTACCCTTTTCTCTGTATGGTCTATCATGAATATAGGAGCACACATGATTTGAAACTCTACCGCTTATTGTTAATGTATTAATAATATCTTTCACATTATCTATTATGGGATTTGTTATATTGTTCATGACTGTTGTATGGCAGTGGCATATATTTCCCCTAACAAAATGAGGCAACTAAACCTTACAAAGTGATTCATCTTACCTAAGTCACTCATATCTACCATGGGCTCTGTATATAAACTACCTATCCTGAATATACGCAGGACTCACACCCAGCCCACTAAGATGTCTGATCTGTAGCTGGTGATTCACCATCAGAAGTTAATCACCTAATTCCTGCGCATCCTATCTGTAATGCCCTGTTTAATTCCCCTCAGCTCAGACAACAGCTAGTCACTAAAAGCCAGTTCAAAAGCCACACTGTTAAAAAGGCAATGAGAGCGGCTCACCACTATAAAAGCCATGAACCTTTGCACATTTATCTCTGTCTCAAAGTCAGGGAGGCAGTTAACTGCGTATGAGAGATTTATATTATTTTTAAATTATGTCATTGTATTCCAATGGATGAGCTGCATAAGTGGTCCTGGAAAAAGTAGAAAAAAATTTAAGACACTCACCTAATTCCAGCTTCCCTAACCTATAGACAAGACAAACAGAATGACTTGATTTCACATACTTTATATATGATTATAGTAAATCAAACTCAAAAAATTTGAGTGTTCTAAAAGCCTATACAGTTTATTAAATTCCCCATAGGAGTGGGCCTACAACAAAACAAAGTGAAGAGAAGAAGGCTAAATTTCACAGAAGGTTATATTTCATGGAGTGGTAGGTAAAGCCCCTGGAGCTTTAGGCACCAACAAGTACATATAAAAGATCTGACAGAGGTTTCAACATCTGTTTACAGTGTATCAGCACATGCTCCTTGGGAACTGCATTTTGCTAGCCTCATATCCAATGGCCGTTTCTTCCAGGAGTAAAGCTAGTCCTTCAGGAGTTGTGTCAGCCCTGATCTTCTCATCTTTTACTAATTAGTGCTTATTCTTTTGCCTAGACCCTCAACCTGTTTCATTTCCCCTAGACTATACCAAGCAGTGCTACAAGCAGATATATGGCAGACCAAGTGTGAAAACAAGCTGTAATCAGAGCATTTTGGACAGCAGGAGCATGACAGAAGAATGAAGAGGACACACGCTCACACAGACCTCCGCGGGAGATGTATTTGAGGGAGCAGGGAGGCTGGACTAGATGATCTCCAGAGGTCCCTTCCAACCTTACTGATTCTATGATTCTATGAAGAAGAAAAACAGTCCCTTAGCTCTGCTCTCAATGTGATGATCATGTCAGCAGCTCCCAGGCTCTCAAACTTCCTCTGCCGTGAAATGCAGCTTTCAGCCGTTGCTGCGCGGAGGACATTCATTACTGCTGCTAAGTTTGGCACCATGCATGGTTTAAACGTGAAGCCTGGCTGCAAAGCATCTACAAGACCTGATCCTGCGAAGGTGCAAAGCTCAGAGTAGGAGACTTTCATTCAAAGGATTCAGATTCAATGAAAGGACTGCAACCCTTATGTGTGATTCCTAGTAAGATAAATGTGTTTGTACATTTGAGGAGAGTTATAAGCTCTTGTGGATACGACAAGAATTTTTGTATCATACAAGTTCTGTTTACTTACCAGTAAATTTGAATTTAGTAGCCTCTTCGCTTCAGATTTGGTAGGATATTTAACATTTTCACTCTGACTGCAAATTTTAATACCTGCTATTACGAAATAAAAACAATTAATCTCTTAAAATATAAAATACTAGAAATCTTAGCACTCTCTTTATTTTTACTTGCCCTGGAATAAATCTAGAATAAATCAAATTATAATAATGAAATTACACTGTGTAAGTCGGTAAGTGTATTATTTACAAAAGCTTTTCCTATTTCTTTTCAATACAGACTCTTTTCCGATACAAATTACAGCAGAATTTTACTAGAAAAGAGCGTGCATACTGAGTAGCAGATTTTTTATTTCCTCCTGCTTATACTGAAAGGACATTGCAGTATTGTCTTTTCTAGTCTTCTCTTTGTTTTCAAACTTAACACCTGTAAATAGCTTATAGATTAATCTATTTATTTATTATGGATTGGCTAAGTCTTTCTTTAGGATATTAACACTCTTTGTTCATACCAGTAACTACTGACTGACAATAAAGAAAACACTGAAAATAAAGTGAAGCTATCAAGTTTGTCTTCTGCAAAAGGATGGGTGAGTAGAATCTTTCCTCATCACACAGGTAAACAAATCCACAAATACAATGACATAGATACATTTAAAATGCTGTTCCATTTGCAACATGAATTTTAAAGCTATTGAGGGTACGATTTTCAGTGCCTCAAAATCTTCTGGTCTGATTGATCCAACCATTGTCCATTTGCTTCCTTCAAACTTCCTTTTAGGAGTACTAGCACATTTCAGCTGCATTATGCTGTGGTTACTAAAGCAACCAGTGCGTGAAGCAGGCAGAAATTGTGATTATTCACCTTATCGCATTCCAGTTTCAGAGCAACCCTACACAATGATGTTCTCAAAAGCTGTATTTTTATATACAAGAAGCATATAAGTTTCCCTTTTTTTCCCCCTTCTCCTTTTTTTGTTTTTCTTTCTTTTTTTTTTTTTAACAAATACTGTTCTGTTTGTAGAGCAAGGAAACACAGGTTTCAGAACAACCAGGGTGGAAGTATTACGCAAGGTAAATAAAAAGTATTCTAGGCAAGTCATCCAAGCCCAAGTCTACAGAAGGAATAGAAGGTCCCTATCAACTACGCACAGTGTGATGCAATAACAGAGTTTTGTACTAAAATTTCCTTGCCTGACCACTGGATGATGACAACCTGGACACCCATGTGTCAGGCTATATTGTGGGATCTGGGGAAGCTTTCCCAAATCCTAAGTTTGGATGTGCCCTGCCTATATATGACTTTAAGTTTGAAAGAGACCAGATTCTCACACCTTCAAGACCATTCCTCATGTTCAGTTTTCCTCAAGAAAGAAAGCCAAGTAAATTTTATTAAAATATTTCCATGTTTAGCTTATGATAAATATATTTCAGAAAGTGAATTCTTCTGAAGAGCTAAAAAAAAAGACAGTAAGCTTTCACAAGTTTTGAAGTTATGGAATGGAATCAGAAGGGAGTTGCCTGACATGATGCCAATTCCATGTAACTCAGGAATATCTGCAAAACGCCCTGCCCTGATCTATAACTCACTTCAACACTATAATATAAAATCTCCATCTCTCTGATCCATTTCTCCAAGTGCAAAACTAATTAAACCTCTGTGGAGGAACACAACCTCTGAGGTTAGTGCCAGTGAATTATAGATTGTGATGAAACTGCTGAAATATTAATGTAGAAGAAATTATCACATTACACACCAAGGGCTGAGATGGTAATTGTATCTTGCATCTTCATCCACAAAGGTATGAATTATACACAGAAAGCTATTTAAAATGACAAAGAGCCTGGCTTAGAGGAGGCAGTACACCTTAAAGAACAAGTAGGACAACTCTCCTCGTTTGGATGGAGATGCCAAGAGAGCTTGTCTTTGGAACGGTTGCTTCTATAGTGAAAAAAAGCTGCCAGAAACGAATTTGTTTAGAGCTAGTCAGAAATTTTTCAGTGAAACAAAGTCCCATCAAAAGTGCTAGCTTGTTGAGCTTCAAATTCTTTGTTTGATCAGCTGTGTTTATTCATCAGTTTCCAACTCAAAAGACTCATTTGGTGTAAAGATCTATTTTAAACACTAAGGAGAGGATTTGCATGTCTACTTCCAAACTACTCATCCAAGCCTTCTTTTATGGTCATCAGAGAAACTGGACTTTATAGAAAGTGATTTATCTGCACAGTTTTAGCCCAGTAGGAGGAGAGGAGTTATGTCCTAATCGTGCAACTTTTTCTCCACTGACCGGAATGGAAACATAGACAGTTGGCTCTTGTACAGGAATCTCTATTTTGTCATACAAATTAAATCTTTAAAGAATCTCATCTACCTTTTTCTCTTGTCACTATCTTCCTGTCCTCAGAAACCTCAGAAAAGGATTAGAGTGGCTGATCAAGTAAACACACGTGAAATTTCTGTATGAATTATAGGGAATTCCTGTAGCTGAGTAAGATACTTAACAGAAGCCCTGCAGTGAACGACAGAAATACAAAGTAGTTCTAACACCTATCTCAGCTCATCATTGCAGCAGAGAGAGAATCAGGGTGGTGGTTGTGACTGCTGAACCTTAGGAAGCCTGCAGCGAGCTGCAGGTCTGTTCTTCATCACAGCATTGAAGAACCTCATGGTAACGTCAGCTCACTAACTGTGCACAGCCAGCTGTCCCCCCCCCCCCTATTTCTTCCTCTGCAAAACACATATGATCTGGACTGAAGAATAAGATTCCCAATTATTCAGGCCATCCGCAATCAGAAATTACTTTAATGTGAAAGAAAGAAGAAAATCACATTTTTTCTAGAAGGAGCTAAGAAAACCCATGGATGTGTATTTGTACTTTAGAAATTCTCATTGAGCAATTCTGAGGCAAGGCAATACCAGAAATAACAGATTTTCTTTTTCCTGATCACTCCATCTCTGGTAGGCTGTATGTGAGATACACTACTTTTTAGCAGGGCAGGGTGAAACTTTCAGCTGGGCAGTTTTCCTGTCTTGGTCACAGTCGATCAAACTATCCATTTAGTAATGAAATCCTGTTAAAGTATAGTGAAAGTCTGTTGTGCTACTGAATCATGTATTTCAGAAATGTGACTGGACAAAGTGTGGTAAAAATGTGTCATTGTGCCCATTCTTTTCTCAGCAACATGTTGTTTCGAATGACATATGCCTTTAGCTAGTACATGTTGGTTATACTCCTTAGGAGCTGCAACTCAGTCAAGGGTCAAATAAATTCAAACACACAGCCAAACATTTCCACGATCTGCACCTTACTGACCAGTAAGAGACCTGCTGAAAACAGATTTTTGTTTGCTGCCATATAATAGATTCACATACTTAATACTTTCTGTGCCTCTCCTCAAGTGAATTCTGCTCAGGTCAATCAGACAGTACTAGAAATCGTTCATTTATTTTTCAATTTAATACGCTAGGACTTTTGAAGGTGAGTTAGGATGAGATTAGGTAATGCTGTAAAAATCTTAAATGACAAGTTTAAAATATAAATATATTTTTATCGATTGTATAAGGATGTTAATGGTTGCATAACCACAAGAAATCAAGGATGTAGTATATTAGCACTTAGGGTACTAACTGATTTTGGTGTTAGCCCCAATAAAATAACTGATTCAACTCTTTTGAACTAGAAATGTCTTACTATATTTGAAAGGAAGAAGTGGTATGCAAGCATTCAGAGCTCCAAGTGGTGCTGCTCTACAGCATTTCTATACAGCTACAAATGATAGAACTGAAAATGTTTGTAGAGAAACTGTCATTTCACGTCCTTTCTGTAGAGGTGTCTTATGTGTTGTTCCTAGCAGCTATGCACGTGCACCAAGACGACTGCTCAGTGAGCAAAGCTTCTGAGATCTGGAGTTCTCTTGATGCCTTGTAACAACGGTCCTGATCCTCAGCTTGTGTAAACTGGAGGAAATAGTGAAGCACTGAAATAATGATTATTTTATCTAGTCTTCTGGATGAATATTTAGTTTTAAAATCCAATCTTGCATATTAAAAGCACCTGGTGAAAATACCAAATCACTCGTTAGTGAAATGAAGCACACTAACATATTCTAGTTGAAAGCTGGTTCTTTGTTATTAATATGGGTATTTTAATTTCAGAAACAAATACTAATGAACAGGATTTGAATTTCATATTAAGTAATAACTAACATTTAGGCAGAGATATAATTTCAAAGCCTCTAATGACACTACTTGTCCATAGACTGAGGTTGTGAGTTAGTATGTAGAATCAAGTTGTAAAACTTACCGATTTTAGCAGTGTCATGCCTTTTCTTTCAAGGATACTAGGACAGTTCTTTTCCTAAGAAATATATTGTATGTGTTAAGGCCAAAAATTAAATTGCCAAAGCACTGGAAAGTGGTAAATATGTTCCAGAAAATCTATTGAAAAAAATAAAGCTTGAAGCAAACTGAAAAATCTCCCCTTGAACATCTGAAAGTAATGGATGGTTTTGCCCTGATCATTCTATATCATAATTTCAACCTTTTAAAAACTGGAATAATACTACCTTCTTACTTCATGTGATGGTTATAAAAATGAATGAATTATATTCATAAATAATAGCAATATAAGCCACAGAAACAACCATAGGGAGGACTACAATGTTTCTGCTACATAAATATATCCTTTCTCCATCCAGAAATCTTGTCAGATTGATTTTGGGGAGTTCTCACGTTCACCTGAATTTTCTGGAAGAGCAGCTCCATTCCACACCGCAAAAGTTTAATAACTGGCATGTAGCCTCAGAGAGTACAAAATCTGGATCTTCATGTAAGTTTAAAATAATATCAAATTAATCTTTTGTTCCTTTGTATTTTTGAAAATTTTTTGCTGTTGGATTTTGCCACCAACCTCTCTGGGAACCACAAAACCAAACTTCATAGCTGATGAATGAAACAGAGTTTTCGAATTGCTAAGGTGAGCTTATTTTCAATTATTTACTTGATTATTAATTATCATTGAACCTTGAGTATTCAAAAATGACATAATGCAATAGCTGTTTATGCCATCTCTTTGCATCTTCCCTATGTATCATAGTGTCTGGAGATGGTACTAGAGAAATATCTTTCAGAAGCAAGATAGCTTTTGGAGTTTTCAGCTCATAAGTGAAAGAATATATTTTATGAATTCACAACTGCAAGCAGCAAAATAAAAGTAATTCATCTGAACCTGCTAGCAAACAACTGTGGATATTAAGAATATTGGACTGACTTCTGAAGCTCTTATTCAGCTTTCTATTGCCAGAGGCATTAAACAACTTCCCAATACGCACTATGCACAAAGGTGGAGTAACACTAGTGAGATGTAAGATTACGTATTGAAAACTTTCTCGCAACTTAATGTTTGTCTCATTTCCATGCATATTCCTTCTGTAAGAAAAAAAGAAAAGAACAAAATTTTAAGGAGAAATGCTTAATGTTTCGCCTTGAGAAAAAGAATTTTGTAGAGGTAAGAAGGAGGCTATAGAAGGGCAGAATCTTGAGTTAAATCAAGCAAAACGTCTTCAAGATGGCTTTGAAAATAAATAAAAAAAAAATCTCAAGTTGCTAAAGAATATGAGCAAATTTAATCTAAACTGTCTCTATAACATCCTCCTAGAGAAGCTCAGGAAGTGTGGGTTAGATTAGTGGACAGTGAGGCGGATTGAGAACTGGCTGAAAGGCAGAGCTCAGAGGGTCGTCATCGGTGGCATGGAGTCTAATTGGAGGCTGTGGCTAATGGCTTCCCCCAGGGCTCAGTCCTGGGTCCCATCCTGTTCAACTTCTTCATCAACGACCTGGATGAGGGGACAGAGTATCTCCTCAGTGAGTTTGGTGATGATAGCAAGCTGGGAGGAGTGGCTGAGACACCAGAGGGCTGTGCTGCCATTCAGAGAGATGTGGACAGGCTGGAGAGCTGGGCGGAGAGGAACCTCATGAGGTTCAGCAAGGGCAAGTGCAGAGTCCTGCACCTAGGGAAGAATAACCCCAGGCACCAGTACAAGCTGGGGGCTGACCCTCTGGAGAGCAGCTCTGCAGAGAAGGACCTGGGAGTGCTGGTGGATGACAAGTTGACCAGGAGCCAGCAAGGTGCCCTTGTGGCCAAGAAAGCCAATGGTCTCTTCGGTGCATTGGGAACAGTGTTGCCAGCAAGTCAAGGGAGGCGATCCTGCCCCTCTACTCACCCCTGGGGAGGCCTCATCTCAAGTACTGCATCCAGTTCTGGGCTCCCCAGGACAAGAGAGACATGGAGCTACTGGAGAGAGTCCAGCGTAGGGCTACAAAGATGGTCAGAGGGCTGGAGCACCTGCCCTAGGAGGAACAGCTGCGAGAGCTGGGCCTCTTCAGCCTGGGGAAGAGAAGACTGAGGGGGGATCTTATCAATGCGTACTAGTACCTGAAGGGAGGGTGTCAAGGGGACGCGGACAAACTCTTTTCGGTTGTCCCGTGTGACAGGACAAGAGGCAATGGGCAGAAATTGAAGCACAGGCAGTTCTGCCTGACCGTGAGGGGGGATTTCTTCCCTGTGAGAGTGACGGAGCACTGGACCGGGTTGCCCAGAGAGGTGTGGAGTCTCCTTCTCTGGAGATATTCAAGGCCCCATGCCTTAGGTGACCCTGCTGAGCAGGGAGGTTGGACTAGATGATCTCCAGAGGTCCCTTCCAATGCTACTGATTCTATGATTCTATGATTTAAGGCTAAATTCAGTTATCTGAGATCACTGGAAATTTTTCATTTAAATCTGATGAAGCTAGACTAAGTTCCAAACAACACTAAATTGGGCAAAAATCTCTACTCTTGGTGGAGCATTTTGGATTTAATATGAAAATAAGAAATAAAAGTAGCAGCCTGAATCTGTGCCACAATACTAGGGTACACTAAAAATGATCATAAATAAAGTAAGAAAAGCATCTAGTGTGAAAACAGTGCAGCTAGTAAATCCTTAGGAGAATACTATTTTTCCAAGCAGTTTGAAAAAAAGGAAGAGAATTATTTCCCTGACGATACATACATTGGAGTGTAATTTGTATTTTTGTGCAAGTATTATAATTATTATAGATTGCACATAAGCCTGGAGGATATTGCATAATTATCCCATAAAACGTAAACAAATATCTGCTTAAGCTGCATCTGCAGGTTTTTCCCTTTCTATAAATACCCTAATGAGAGCAGAAGTTCATTTTAGCAAATATAGCTGGCTAGCTCCAGTTATTCCAGAGCTTTCACTCTGGAAACCTAGTTCCAACAGCTACCCACACACAAGCTGAAAACATGGCCATTGTGTACCATAAGAATAGATTTGATTTGGAATATTCTCAGTGAATAACTTGAGTAAACAAAGCAGACTGAAAATTATTTCGCAAGCTAGATTGAGCTTTTATTTTAAGCTTTACCTAAGAGACTCACTAGATACTATCTAAAGACAAAACTCCAAGAAATGCCTTGCATTCAGACAGCCACAATTATTCTACAGCTTCCTGCTTGCTCCTCAGGGGTGATATACTTCTCCAGGCATAAATAATTTTCCTTTTGACAGTTTAGTTGTATTTGCTAATGTAGGGTCTAGGTGGGTCCAAGTCTCTCTATTCGCTTACAACTCTGCTCTTTCACCAAAATGTGTTGTGATGTCTGAGGACTGTAAACATAACACATTATTGCAAGAATGCTTTGGGAAGATATGTCCAAGATTTCCAAATATATGGTAGCTCAGTCATAGCTCATTTAAGCCTTCAGGAAATCCTAGGCAAATGGGTGAAGTTTTGCTAGACAGAATTGCTGGTAGAAACAGAAGGTGTTTCCATGATGTGGTTATCCTAAGGAAGCACAAATGACGTTCATGGATTCAGATGTCTAGAAGCGAAACAAAATTCAAGAGTTATGCCCTTTAAAGATAAGTCACAGTGTAACTCCAGGCTCAGAAAATGTGCAATGGCCTATAGACTTAGAGATTCTTCTGTGACAAAGACGGCCAAAAAAATACAGCCCTGCTACTTAATGCCTGGAACACTCATTGCTGGCAAGTTCAAAACTGACACTCAAACAAGTCTCTGTACACAAGATTATCAGCCAAATTAGATCTTTATCAGGTGACAGCGTGTGTACATAGTTTGCAGCAATTACTTTGTCCAGGCAGATTATCTAGGTTTAAGGAGAAAGGGTTGTTAGAAAATTGACAAAAAAGACCAAATATAAACTCAATAAGAGAGAGTTTTAACGCAAAAAAAAAAAAAAAAAAAAAAAAAAAAAAATCCACTACAAAATGATTGATTTGATCCAAAGAGAAAAATTTTCGTAATTTTCAATTTAGGGAGATTTTTATTTTAGATTAAATTTCAGAATAAAGTATTTGAATTTCAGAACTAGGGCATTTTGATTAAAGAGATTTTAAAGGTTAAATTTGTAGGCCTGGGGAATTAGTGTCTTTTCTAGCAAAACAATATTGCAATACTAACATGAATGCAGAAAGTGTTTTGTTTGATGCAAATCTTTCATTCAATACATCTATACTTTCCCATCAAAAGAAATTTGACCACTACAAAATGATTTGCAGGGTGCCAAAGACAAAAATATGATATTGCAACACATATTTTCAGTTTCCTGCTAAGACATGACTCAGTTTTCATTGAATCCTTAGGAACTATAAGCCACAGGTACAATAGACATATTAACCTCATCATTGTCTTCTTGCTTCTAATAAAAAGCAATACTGTGAACACTCAGACCTCAAAGACTATCCCAAAAGATGCTTCAGGGCTGACAGTGAAGCCTCTTTCCTAATCCAGAAACAAAGATTAGCCTCAAGATTTTGAATCAAACCAGAAAGATAAACTTTAATTAGAGAGGAGGCTCAGTTTGGGAGGTTGGCTTTAGCCTGACATCTAAAAATACCCCAAAATGTTCCAAAATACTGAGGAATATTTTCAAAATTTTCTATGAAGAGTTAGCTGTACTTCATATACAGAATGAACAGGCAGACAGATGAAAAGAACAGCCAAATTTTTTAAGAACATTTTCATAATAAGATGTCCCCAATAGAAGCAAGCATGGATAGGTGATAGCAAAGAGAAAATAACTCAGAAGATAGAAACTGAAATACACAAAAACTTCAAATATCCTAATCTTAGTCAGCAAGTGCTGTTTCAGTTCAGTTTTTTATAGTCATGACTATAAAGATTTACTTATATCTCAAAGGTTAAGTAAAATAATTCTTTATAATAGATGCCATTGAAAATTTTGCTGTCATTACTGCACAGCTAGACAGTACATTTGTGAGATCTGCTGCCTTCTCACAGTTTGGATCTACAACAGCAAGAAATACATTTTCTCCCTTCGTACTACATCACACACAGTTATTACAACTTTTTGAGTATAGATGAGAAAACAGATAACAATGAACAAGAAGCTCAGAGGAACTGTTTTGATGTATGTGGCAACAGCTCCTACGATATTTTATTTTTTTTCCAGAAAAATTGAAACATGAATATTTTCTTAAGAAATACATAGAATTAACTTTAAATATACTTCAGACTGTGATAGCAACACTTTTATATTAATTTAATTTCAAATACTAGAAGCAGCCAGTTTGACTCCTGGGGGGGTTTTCAGAGCAGGAATTGAAAGCAAATTCCCAGAAATAATTAAAGGAAGATGGGCAGACAATGAGCTTTCTAAAAGTCAATTGCTACACTTAATTTATTAGCTCCATCTATTAAAACAGAGTTACTACGTTAGAGGTGAAGCAAGCAACCTGATGATGAAATACAACTTCCTGAAAATCTCTGTAATTTTCAGGCTCTGTAACTACCTATGCAGAACATATTTCTAGTCTCCATAGGAAAGGAAAAGAGATAATTTGCAAATAAGAGTAAGATACGTCTTTCTCATTCCAGCCTGGGGCCTGCTTGAAAGCATTCATATTAGATCTAAGTTAAAAATATGTATTTTTTCCTGAAGGAAATTGATTCTTACCTTCAACTTACTAAAGTTCAGTAATTCTTCAGTTTTACAGATACATATGATCATAAAATTCATTATCATTTTTGAATATGTGCTGTCATAAACTAAGATCATCTACATATATCAATAAGCAGAAATAAATGCTCAAAAATAGTATTTAATAATCTTTAATAAGACCTATTCTTCTCTAATAATCACTTATTTTCCATCAGTATTTCCCATACCGTCAGAGTCCAATACTCTCTGACCAGGTTCTTTTAGGTATTCCACACATACAGAGAGTGCAATGTTTAATATAAAAGTTTAATTTAAAGCTGTTCGATGTTACACGGGATTTTTAATTTAGCACAGTGATACAGTGATATACTGAAATCACAATACAAATGCAATTGCTATTACTGGTCTCTACAGCATTCTCACCGTCACAACGTGGCACATCCCCAGTCGCCAGGAAGGAGTACGTGGGTTGAAGCCAGCTCCAGACATCTTCAAAACTCTTTTTGCTAGTTGTTCAGGTTTTATACTCTGTGTTGGGCTGAGCCAGATACTTGCTTCTCCCATGCTGATCTGGCTAATCGCAGAGAGACATTCGCATCCTTCGTTCATCTCAGAAATAAACTATTTTTTTCACCAAATTTATGGCTACTTATCTAAACCAAAGGTCACTCTCCAGCCCTCTTTGTGTTAAGATAAAATCATGCAACAGCTGTGATTACTACGTTGCATCTTCCTGAGCTTCAAGAGCATCTTGCATGTGTTTATCTCCTCTGAGCCTTCTTTCATTACAGGGGGTTATCGGTCGGTTACACATACCTCAACTGCAGTAAATAGATGTAAATGCATTCCTGGTAACTCAAGCTTAGGATAAGTTTCTCTTCTGGTCAAGGGCCTGGTTGTCTAATAAGAGTTGCTAATGAGACTAAAGTTATTTAAATCCTTCACTAATAAATGTACTTTTCAGAAAATTAAATATCTACTTCTCTTTAGGTTAGCTAACAAGGGGATCATAAGCTATTGGGAAAGTTTAATTTTCATTAATTCACAGCAAACATTTTGCATAATCACATGTTGACACTAAACTGCTGGTATTATGTGCACAAGCATAGTGCTGTGGGGTGTGTTCATTGCTCTAACTATAATTATAATGACCATATGTTAGCACACCAGGCATCTTCGTTCAGGTCCCATCCTTCCTCATGACAGTAACGAGGAGCCCCTTTCCACCGGTGATAGGAGAGGTGGGACCTTACGGTGCATCCGCACACTCGTTCAGCCCGGGCGCGAGCTCGGAAGCAAGCCTCCCGGCCGCCCCCACGCCGGAGGGCGGCCCCGGGGTGCGCAAGCGGGATTCCTTCGGGATGGAACTACACCAGAAGATTTCCTCCACGGAGCTGGTGTTCACCCATTAGGCTTCTAGCTTTAACAGGCATTCAGAGTATTCCGAGCTTTCATCTACAGCAATTTGTTTTACCTAAGAACCACACCTCTCCAAAAAGCTCAAGCAACAGAAAATTCAATACATCTGTAGCATCACAGCTCATCATGAGCACATCATCCTCCAGATCTCCTCTGAATAATGATTTTGTTTTATTCAGAGTTTCTTTTACAGTCTCTACTTTGTGCCTTAAAATTTACGTGCATGACCTTTCAAAATAACACTGGAAAATTAAACTGATCCGGGAGAAGAGAAAATAAATTCTTCTGGGATTAATCTCTAGCCCATGTGATCTACAATTAGAAAGAATAAGGCACAGCAAGAACAAAATGAATACAATAACTCTCTCCTAATCAGTTTTTCACGTGCCTGCACAACCAGTCAGAAAATGCCCACTTACATAAACAAATACAAGTCAAAAATCAGGTCAAATGGAACAGATTTGTATAAGCTATTTCAGTGATTTCTTTCACAAGTTAAGATATGAGAGAGGTTGTGATGCTGTTTCTATTTGTGTAAGTACACGGGAGATGCCTGGACACCAAGTGTAGAACCTATCTAAGTAATTAGATACGTCTACAGGCTACTGTTAATATTCTGCATATTTTTTATCTGGACATCATCTGGTTAGCTGCGGTGCTTAACCTTACTACATGCTCAGAAGACACAGGTTGATTAAAAGCAGCCAATATACATTTGTTTTGACATGTATTTTTTAAATATTTCTTGGACCTTTCAAGCTCCCATGTGAAAGTGAAGGAAAAGGAGAAGAAAGAAAAAAACACGCTGGTAAACATCATAACAACTCACACAGCGAGTCAGAGCAAATTAGCAGAATTGCCAATACGCACTTATCAAATATATAGCTGAAGGTACAGGTAACGAGAAACAGCAGCAGTTTCCACAAAAGAAATTGCACATAAACACTGCCATTAATCCTACCTCTGAGAAGGATGAGCCACAGTGTCATTTGTGTCGTAAACAGCTGTGTGCTTGTTTAACAGCAGTGCGTTTTTAATGCTATTCAGAGTCTCTGCTACAACTTTTTGTATGGCGTCTAACAATGTTGGTTTTCATTGTTGTTCCTTAAGTACTCTAGTAATCAATATGGTTAGCAATAGTAATTATGATAAATGAGCACTATGAGTAATATTTTCACTGCCAAAAGAATCAACAATTAGAATTTGTGTCTGTGCTAATTATATTTCCAGTATCGCTGGTAGATAACTAAGACAGAAGAAAAGTCTGAAACATATGTTTAATGAACCAAATCAATCTATACCCTTTTAGCCAGCACAGAATACAAAGAACAGGTTATAATGGGAGCATCTTTTGATGCAGGTTTTCCTGCTAAGCTTCAGACCAGAGTGAAGAATAGATGAGTGTTTTGAAAGAGTCTGAGGACGCTTGGAAGTGCCAAAGGCAAGAACGCTTGAAGGGACGCAGCTCCGTCAACAAGTTCCTGCAAAAAACAGTTCTGAAAAGGCTCTCAAAAACAGTGTATGTAGAATCACAAAAGAATACACTCCTACAGCTGCACTTGCCCCTCCTTAGAAGGTATGTATCAACAGTCGCATGGAGGGCACGTAATCATCCAAAAGGCATTATATTTAGAACAATATAGGAGCAGAAACTATGAAATGGAAAAAAAGGAATATTCAACATTTAATTTCCAATTTTCAGCGGCAAATCTGTGCTACATGCATAACTATGTGCATCTGTGATGCATCGTATATATCCACCCATTTGCAAATTATCATGAAAATAAGTGTGCATGTGTGTGTGTGCGTGCACATTCAAACGTGATGTAAATGTTACTGAGAGATTAATTATGCACACACAGAACTCGAGGCCTGAAGGAAATTCCTTGGAAAAGTAGTTAGATTTGCCTGACCTCCTACTCAGAAGAAGTTCCCTTACTTTAAATTTTTTTTCAGTTCAACAGCAAGTGATAGTAGTATAGCCTTGCCTACTGAGGCGTAGTTGGACACATTGAAGATGCTGGAACACATCAATGATCACCTTCTAACCTTTGTCCTACCTATGAATTAACTGCTGCAAAACCAGACTACAAAAACCCTAAGTGCTGTTCATCAACAAGAAAACAGCCATACAATTCAGTGAAACAAATGTGCTAAGTGGAGCTGCTGCTTAAGACAACCATGTCTGGATGTTTATGATCTAGACAACCATTTCTATTAAACCTACCCTACTATTTTTGGTCAGAATTATTAAGATTTACTTTCCTAATCTTTCCCAGTATGGATACTTGATTGCCTGAAACCAGAATATTTAAGAAAATAGTACATTTCCTGTGACACACAGCCACAGTAAAAATTAGGAAGAGCAAGTCCTCATTATCAATAGAAGCTGCAAGCAGGATGTTTTCTGTAGGGATGCCTCAGCTACAATTCTAAACACAAAAGTTGTCCAGAATTATGGAAAGAGGCTTTTCTACCTATTTTTGCATAAATAACAGGATGTAAGTGTAAACTGTACATAAAATCATTTTTCCCCATGTCTTTATTTTTTTTAGTGATAGGCTTATTGAAATTGAAATTCAGCTCCTCTTTTCATCTCATGAAAAGTATAGCTCATTAAAATGGGAAACAAAAAGAAAAAAAAATCCTTTTCATTTTAAAGATTCCACACAAATTCCCACTGCAGGAGGGGGGAAAAAGCACCTGAAATATTTTATATAGTCCTTAAGAGAATGCACATTCATATACTAAGAAGTATGTACACCAACTCACAAAGGCATGAGAGAGTGGCAAGAGCTCATTTATTTTACTTTTGGCAAGTCCTGACAGATATATAGTTTCTTCCTGCAGAAAAATAAAGAAAATAAAGATGAAAATAAAGAAGTATAAATGCTGAGGTAAGCAGTACTTTCTGGTCCTATTTTTCATTTTCAAGACCTTTTCACAGAACATTCATATAATTTCAGCAAGATAAGGCCATCCAGCAGAGAAAAAGAAAATAAAAAGGGATAAAACTTATAGGCTAGATGTTGTCACCAAACCTCAATCTGAACCTGATTCATGATGGAAAAATATAAGCCATACAATTAGCCTATCCTCAATAAACAATTTGCCTTGTGGTTTTTCAATTGCTTGAAGTTAACCACCATATATTGAAATAACACATTACTCACTTTAAAAGAGGGACCAAAAACGCATCCGTGGACGAGTGCTCAGGAAACAAAGGAGTGTCAGGTTTTATGTCCCACTCAACAGCTTCCTTCCCCTTCCAGTTCACCTTGAAAGTCATCTGCTGAGAAATACATCTATACAAAATACAATAAGTCTATTTTAACAGCCTCCCTTCAAAAATGATGACAAGTCAGTAGCCACGTTAAAGATGAAAAAGTTTATTGCAAATTGGCAGATGACTTGCACACCTGAACTGTTTAGTTGTGTTCCCTCTAACGCAGCAATTTCTCTTTGAGATTTTCTGTGCTTGCCTCTAACATATGCAGCAACACATTGTCCAGTATCTATTTAATGAGCCACATCTCAATATGATAATGTGTGGAAATCTGCACAAGAAGTGCATCTGCACAAGTGCATCTGCTATATGTATAGCCACTAGGATAAATATTTAAATACTTTCTGTTAGTATAAAGACAAATAATCAGACTGACTATTAAAAATGTTCTTGTAACAGTGAATAAATAAATAGCTTTGATCTAACCACATTAGCTTCTGGAATTTTTTCCTACTTTACATAGTTATATAAAGTACTTATTTGTGAATAGTGAATTCTCTTATGTGCATCAGAATCTAAATAAATTATGTTTAGACATGGATAAAAATCAACCTCCTACAACTTATACTCTGAGATATTCATTGAAAGAAAATGAAAAGCAAGGCTGAGTTGCTCACTCTTATAGGGATCCAAGTAATGACAGTAATAATAATATGCTTTTCTCTCTCTGCATAAGTCTTGTCTAAGATGGATGCTAAACAGGAATCTGCATATGTATCTTGTTCTGGGAATCACAATGGCAGGCAGAGCAACAAAATGAATAAAATTCTTCACCACTGTAGCAAAAAGCAGCATTTATGTATATTATTAAATCAGTCTACAAAATAACATTATTTCCTCATGGTTAAAAAAGGGAAGACATATTAGCAGACAGTCTTCTACACCAAAATGGCTGGAGCAGGCTTAGACTTTGGCAGAAAGACAAAAGGAAAACAAAATGACTATGTATGCACGACAGCTCTTTGGAAAACTGTATTTTTCCATGTATTGGATTGCATTGCTTTGCTGACAAATATTTCACCAGAAAAATACAATTTTCTTTTTCTTTTTTTTAATTAAACAATACTACACTATTCAAAGATAGTGACAGTCGAAAAACAGTAGAGTAGTATGGCCAAAGACTCTGGAAGAAGGAAATGTTGATAAACAAAAAGATAACACAGAAAAAACATAAATTCTTTTTAACGAAAATATCAGAACTCAGAGAATAATTACAAGACTATTTTGTACAGATATACCATAGCAGGACTAGACCTATATCAACATGATTACCTCCAGACACAAAGAAGTGATATAAAGTTCCTCCAAGCAGATTATCATACATTAAAACATGTATTTAATCAAACTATCTGTCTAAGGAAATATATTAAGTGGCCTATAAAAACATGTCCCATAGACATGCAACAGGAATCTTAAAAAATACATAAGTAAAAGAAACAATTCAATATTAATTGTTATCTACAAAGATTGCATTTAATTGGGGGGGGGGGTGTTACACTTTCTCCAATAGGGGAAGCTGATATCAAAAAGAAATAGGAATTCTGAGGAACACAAAGAGCTGGAGAAAACTGAATGGAAGAGAGCCATACGAGTCAGCCGCTTTGCCCGGTCAGCACCCTGTGAACACCATGCCCATTTCAGATATAAATCAATCGCTGTAAGCAGTTATTACGCCAGCGGCAGCATTGCTCCTGGGGGCAGTGTCAGCCCCTCAGTTGCAGGTGCCGAGGGGAGGGGAGGACCTGGCCCTTCTAGAAGTGGAGCTGTTATAAAGCAGAGACTTTATAGATCCGCCTGAAAAGGTCTCGTCTGAACAACTACCAGAGGCTAAAGCGAAGTCACATAATGTTCCCAGAACAAAAAGGGGTAGACAGCAGTCGTCCCGGTATTTCGAGGGAGATCCTCGGGTCCACCTAACAAACCTACTCACTTCAGGGCTCTTGACCAGTTCTCCAAGCAGATGGGAAGGGAAGAAGCTCCAAAAGACAGACAGAACTGAATGGATTTCAACAAGGCCTTGCCAAACTGCAGAATTTCCTGTAAATTATTTCAGGTTCGGTGAATTAGCATTTTCCGGATATGTCCTTTCCACTACAGAAGCTCTGACTCACGTTACCAACAAGGCCAACACCTGTCATGCCAACATGCTTAATGTTACCCATCACAGAAACTCAGTTGCTGAAGGGTATTTGTACAGGTTCAACAACAGGCAAAAGCTCTTACAAGATCTCCCACTTGTAAGCAATGAGAGGGCATAAAAGGCAGTTCACCTTTACAGTCCTCATAGAGTGAGCAATATATGCACTTTTTCTCCAGCTATTGCTATCTCTGCTCCCTCACAGTCCCACAGCAGCAGCCACTCCTGCTCAGTTAAGTACATATTGCACTTAAATTCCAGCGCCTTAATTAGGTTGCACTTTTGCTGAAATGCTGCCAGGAAGAACTGGGGCAACAATGCAGCAGGATACCGTCATATTGCAAACCCGTGTCTCCTTTCAGTGTCCTCTCGAGACTCCAGTCACACCACAGTGCAAGAGGCAGAATTTAATCGCTTTCTGCTCTAGTAATTCTGGCTATTTGGGAATTGAGATTGATTTTCCTCATTTTGGATTGTGGAGATCCAGTGTGAGCCTGCTGTCACACAGCGTGAGGTAGCATCGAGCGCAGAGGAATTTGATGCACTGCAGCAGCTGTCCAGAGCCTCAGTGCTGGCAGCATCAGGAGCAATAGCATGAATACACTGTCCAGCTACATGAGTCTGTCTCTGCTCTATAAAACCAAAATATTCTCATAAGGTCCTTCTGCCTGTTGCAATGGATATTTTAGCTTTTTCTGCCTCATATTTGAAATTTTGCAGGTTTGATTAGAATAGCTTTAGTATTTACATCTATCAAATCTGTTTAGTAGATGTTTCCAGCACTTGCAGAGACCACTAAATAAAACAGAAGGATAGTGGAACATGTAGACTGACATTTTCAGTTTGTTTGCAAGGCCGCTGGGACAGAACAGTAACTATACTGGTGCATCAAGAAGACCTCAGTAGAACACATCAAAATTTTTTCCTGCAATAGCAAGATTAAAATGTCCTAATCCAACTGTTGTGCAACTCCTTCAGCATCAGTGAGGATTCTAGATAATAAAACAAATCTAAAATACATTATATACTGCGTTAATGCTGATCTTTATACCAGCCGGTATGAGCATTCAGTTAATGCTTTACACCAATCACTTTTCAAAACATGTTGTCATTTTTTCAGATGTTTTGGACATTTGAGATAGGCAGTAAACTAAACTGCATCTTTTGTATCTTGTCATAGATGGTAGATTTGCCAATGTGGTAAATTTCCTCCAACGCTAAAAGAGATAAAAGAGAAAACAGTGTAATTCTTATCCCACATCAGTGTAAATCTTGAAGAATTCAGTTAACTCGGTCAATGAGAGATCTTCATCAGGCCTCAAACTTTTCTATATAAACCAAGTAGAGAGGAGAGTTATATCGCATATACTGAAAGAGATGGAGAATTTTATTTAGAAAACAGTAAAAGATATTAATAACTAATAAATTATGTAATTAAGTTTGTGGACTGGAACAGAGGACAAGAATGCAGACACAGCCTAAATTTTTGTTATCATAACAACCACCTATTTTTAGTATTGAAGAAGAAAAAAAGTTTTGGGGACAGATTCATTTCTCATATTACTTATGAAGGGGTTTCAAATTTGCTAACTTCAACTGCTCTGATTTACACCAGGAAACACTGCAGCAGAGTTCTCCATTACTGTATCTACACACCATTGCTTTTGTCTCAGCCCAATGACCACGGCTTATCAGGTAGGCGTGCTGACCTTACTTCAGTGTGGTAGCACGTACCTCATCTGCCTGAACACAAAGCACATTCTGGTTTCTTTTGGCTCACCTCTGTTCCAGCATTTTCCAGCTGCATAAGTGTTCTTTGCTGTCTTCATGCTTTTCTTGTTAACATGCTTTATATATATGCATATATACACACACACGTATACAAACACACATGTATATATATACACACATATATACATGTGCATATATACATACACATGTGTGTATGTGTGTTTGGATGTGTGTGTATGTGTGTATGTATATATATATATATATATATATATATATATACACCCACACACATATATATTAAAAAGAAATCCTCAAGACAAGCCTTTGCTAGTAATATTCATTCCCAGATGGTAGCTCAGAGAAAAGAATTGTTGATTTCCTGAAAAAATTGCTCTAGCAAGATGAATCAAATAGAGTTTATTTAGATAAGAGATAACAAGTATAATCTTACAACAGATTAATAGGCATGCAACAGAATACATTTGTGTGCAGTTAACTGTGTGTTAAAGATGTCCTAGGATTTGCTTTTTCTACAAACATTATATTAATAACTCATGAAAGCCATTTTCAAACAATAATAGTTTGGGGGTAATGAAGTAAAAAATTCAAAATAGTATTCTAGTTAGCAGTTGTATATAGAATGTCCTCAGAGAAAGCAGTAGAATTTTGTGAATGTGGAAATTTAATTATAAAACCTAACTATCATATTTTGAATACGCATTACTGTATTGATTAGTGAATAGATGTCAGATCTGGCTGGAACTATTAGTTCAGAAAAGAAAAAACTGACCCTAACTGTAAACTAAGCTGCTTTTTCTTTTTTATGTCTTCTATAAACTCCAATTATTAGCATTTAGGAATCAGTGATGTCTAACACAAAGCTTCCCATGTGTTTTAGTCTAATTAAAAAGGAATCGTCTCTTAATACATTAACACTTTGCCTTTAAATGCTTTCAAGAGGCATTTTTGCTTGTTTTTCTCTTTAATCACTATCTTTTCATCCCTTCCAGGAACATGTAATTGGCAAAATGTTTGCATCCTGTTGTAGCATTGAGACAGATTATTTTCCATATGCTAAGGTGTTTTGACCTTAGATATGATAGATAAAAGGTCTCTAAGAAACAGTGAGTTCAAATCTATACCTTAATTAAAGTTATTATGACCTTAGGGTCACGAAATTTAAATAGGCTGCCACCGGTCCTAAGGAAACATTATTCATTCTCTCAAAACTGTGGAGTTTCTGTGCCCAGAGGCCTCAGTCAAAATCTAGTTGGGTAATTGCCCTGCTTGTAGCTCCAGTTGGATGAGTAGCCTTCATTTCTTCTCAGGGTATATTATGTTCAGCTTCTCTGCCGCAGTTTCAGCTGACAGAGAGCAACTCGGCCCCAAAGTAGCTTCATTTTAATGTACTGGCTGAAAGCATTTGGGGATTCTCTGCACTGAAAAGCTTTACATAAATATTATATTCAGCCATATTTTTCTTTAGTGAAAAATACAGTTATTATACCAAGTAGGATGCTTGCTGCCTTTAAATATTTTTATATGATGAATAAATGATACAGAACAAAAATACTTATTGTTTCCTAGGATGTCTAGTACGTGATGTGCAGACCTTCTAGGTGCTAGTGCTTACACCCAATATCAGAAATAACTATATTTGAAAAGCAAGTTCTTACAGTCTTCTGGACTGCACACGGTGGTCATTTAAATATCATGGTAATGGCAAGGAAGCTACCAGCTTGCCAAGTGATTACTTGTGACTCAACAACCAGAAGCCAGCTCGCAGCAGAGAGAGTTGTGTCCTACACATGTTTTATGTGCACCAGGGCATAAACGTTAAGCACAAGTTCTGGAGCCTTAACCACTTTCATCTTCTAAGAAGCTGTGTAGCTGAACAAATTATATCTACAGGGCAAGTTATTACCCATTGCAATACCTCTGACACAACTGGTTTGTTAAACAGTATCCAGCCCAAGGAGTGATAACTACACTTGAATCCTAGTGCTATAGAGGCCTAGCAGGACCCTCCAGGCTGCTTGTGACTACTTTGGGCTAAGATACAGCTATTTGCATGTATGTGGAAGGAGGGGAAATTCACTTTGAAGAGTCTAAAATAAAGAGAGTCATGTTGCAATTCCAACTTGTCTTTTTATAGCAAGAAAGTAGCATACCTAGGGATTGATGTGAACGCACATAGAGAAGATTTCAGATAACAAAGCACAATAAGACAGCACAGAGGAACTGTACCAGGCAGAAAATAGAAAACTGGTAGAGTCTTATTCGGAGCTCATCCTGCAGAAAGCTAGCAGAAATACTTCAAAACCATGCTGGGCAAAAAAAATATCAATTTACAGAACAGTCAGAATGCAGTGCTTGAGTTCATTCCCTGGCTTTTTAATTAGCAGTGCAGACATATCCAGAGACACTTATCTTGTACAAAACTATTGAGAGTTTCATAGGACACTAAGAATATGGCAGTAGGGAGATGCTGTATTTTTGAAGCAGAAGACCAGTCACAGCTGACATCAAGATGTTCACATTGCCAGAGCTTTTACTGAGTTATTGCCAAGTCACTACTCCTTCTACTTCTTAATGTCTGCCTAGTGTTTCTAAACATCAGCCTGTACTTAAAACTAGACTATACAATCTAGCAATCCAGCTACTACTAGTTAACAAGAGGTGGTAATAAATGATCATTTGAATTCTGAGAGAAAAAACAACTAGATTAGTCAATAAAGTCCATAAACTCTGGTTTCTGGTAGTAATTTAAGCAATAGGCAGGAGTGTAGGGAGATACTGTAATTCTATAGAGCCACAGGAAAAAAAAACAAAAAGCATCTTACAGAAACTTAAAACTTTACATGGTGTAAGAATATCAGAAGAATGCAAAATATTGTTATGATTGGAAATCCCATTAGTAAGTGCATTAGCTAGGTTGGCTATTCAGACAGCGTACCCCCTAAATCATCCTGGTACTATGGAAGCAGAATTACGAACTTGGCGTTCAGCACTTTTTTTAATGTCTATATTAGATCAGTATGATACTAGTGACAGTACCGCATTCCCAAGGAATGCTAAAGCTGAGATCCCATATGAGAACCAAATTACCAAATAAGAAAAAAAAAATCATTAAGAAATCCTGTTTTATAGTTGAATTTGCTGCATTTACTTAAAGAGAAGTTCTTGACCCTAATTTACTTGTACAGGTTCTGTTGGCAATTGTTGGCTAGGGAATAGGCAGAGCCACTGTATTTTGTAAGTTCTGCTTTTCAACTTGAAACAAAAAGGCATTTTTCCTTCAGGGATTTCTCACAGGAAGCATTCCTCTGAGACCTTTTTCAAAAGTAAAGTGACTTATGTATGAGCTCTTATTCTGAAGAGTTTTAAAAGGAACACTATCTTTTTACAGTTTGGGCATGTTTTCTGCTTTAGTTTTTGACTTGAAGGAAGAGCTTTAGCAGAGCAAACTTCATGACTACCTCCGCATAGCCTATCTCTACTGACTTGATCAAAACTGTGAAAACTATCCAGCTGCTACAGACCACTTTTTTAAAAGGAATAGATGTATCATTATATATACAGCGATGTATATGGAGGTAGGCTGATTGATAGAGAGATAGAAGTTAATTTCTAACTGAGACTGCAGAGATGTTCCAGATAATAAAGCAAAGATTTTCAGTACTTTTGCTAAATATTCACTGTGGTCCATAAAGTAGTCTGAGTATTTCAATTCTGAAAAAGCTGACTCATGGCTGTGTATGAACTAATTTTCATGCAGAATTAGTGTAACTCTTTGTTAACCAAGTACAAACTACTATTAACCATTTTAAACAACAGAAATATCTTTGGAGAAAATGTCTAGAATGTCTTGTTAAACATCTCAAAGGAACATTAGCATTTCTTCAAACAACCTCAGACAATAGTAACCTACTTTGGTAAACAAAAAGATGCATATCCATCTCTTGCTCCAGCAAACTGCAAAAATAATTTTTCTTGGAAAAAAAAAGTGATTGAAAAAGAAATAAAGAGTGTTGAAATTGAACACTTTCAGCTCAACAACAGAATATTTAGTCATCACATAATCCTTCGGTCCACAAAAGCTATGCCAAAGACACACATGCAGGTTCAGTCTCACGGCAGTTACCTCACTAGCATACATCGCTGCTTAAATGATGTATTTTCAACAACCACCTACACTTTGTTTATGCATGAATAAGCCATTTTGATGCATTACTTTTGGCAAAAGAGGGGGAGGAGAGAGAAGAGAAATAAAGACTAATGTTAAAATATCCTTATTGCTTGAAGGAAATCTAAAACATTTGTTTAAAGCTGCAATAAGAAAAAATGTGGTGTTTTTTGTTACAAAGAGCTAATTAAATATGATAAATAACATACAATTTTGTAGATTACATTCATGAACTTTTCTAATTCTTAGGAAGACTGATAAAAATTTGATGTTTCTTCCAAAAAAGACATGTGCAGTTCATGCATCCTACCGTCATGCTTTATAGCTCCTGGGATGTATTTTGTAAGTGACATGCTCAAACAGAAATGCTGCTTATTTTCAGGGGTGAGTGATTTCAACAGTGACAAGTTTTGCTGGAACTTGTTTGTGCTGGTAGTACAAATTATCACCAACAAGAATAAAGAGCTAAAACAGAAAATAAAATTTTACAACCAAAGATTTAAAACATATATCTTATGAAATATTTATAAGCATCTACAGTTATTTTACTTTCTCATTCACTATTACTATAAACAACAATTGGGAAAGCATGAAGTCTGCCTTGCTGTCACTCTCACCTCTCATTTCGCCTTCCCTTGTGGAAGAGTCTATGCCTGCTGCTCCTGAAACACAAAGTAGGTACTCAATTTTACAAACACCTGGAGGAATTATTTTAGAAAATCCTTATTAAAACGCATAAGCCCTTCCTCCCCAACACACACTTATCTCTCTATTCTTTGCTCTATACTCTAGTTCCAGCTTGAGTGTTAGGTTCCCCTTGAAAAAATTGTACCTCTAAAGTCACAAAATAAGTTAAAGCTCCTCTTTCAACAGTGGCACAATAATTTATAAAGCGTAGCCACTATCCAGCCACACTGACCTTCACTTACATAATGAACTCCAGAGTTTTCAAATATTTAATAGAATAAAAGCTTCTAAAATGGCCGTTTAATTGCAATTTTTGAAGCACTTTTTAGCATTTGATTTTTTTTTTCTAAAGGACTAAGTGATTGAAATTTAAATCCAAACATCATTTAGATACTTCTCGTACCACAGAATAACATTCGTTAACATAAAAGAACTCACTCTATAATTTATACCAAGATACAGCAAATATATTTTGTTCTTTAAGGAGGGATTACGGAGGTAGCACTTGTCCTAAAATAGTTACCATTTTCCAAAATATATACCAACATGTATATGTGTCTATGAGATGACAAAATCTTGCCTGCAAAAATGCAAGTTCAGTGAATATTTCTTTCTAGAATAAAGAATTTCAAGTGAAATTTCAAGTCTACTTGATAAAATTGTAATATCATACCAATTTTTCATTAATAATTTTTTAAAAATTTAACATCTAAAATTTTCTAGCACCAGTCAGACATCATAGTATTTTAGAAAGTGAAGAAAGTTCACGAGCAAAAAACAACAAAGGTCAGGAGAAAGTGTTGGAAATGCCAAAATTGCAAAAGTGATGGGCTAAAACATGAGACTAAAACATGGGCTTTTCTGTCATTTATGCCCTACATGACCTGTGTTATTACCCAACTTGAGCTACAGCACCTGATGGCTTGAGTTCCAAGAAATTGCTCTGGTTTAAGCATCTTTAATTCTGCATATGTTTTACTCACAAATTTCTAACTTGAAAAGTGGTCTCTAAAATTGTTTAAAATAGTTCAAAGGTAGAAATACAAGATCCACCTGTCCTTCATATCCATTAGTAGAGATTTCTCTTAATAACTTATTTTGTCTTTAAATTTGACAGCTAATGTTGCAACAGTTTGGAAAACATTAGAAATCATTAAAATATTATTCTTTACTTCTACAGATTGTTGTTGACATGGGTAGCAGAAAAGCATAGTCTTTCTTTTTAATTGGAACGGTACTATAAGTCTCCTTAAACTGTCGGTATTATGCAGACAAGAGCCACCTTTGGCCAGCTTGGTCTAGCCACAGATCTGTCTGGAGCTGGTGGAGAATCTGGAGCAAAATATGCCACTTCAATATTCTTCATTTCTAAAATCAGCAATAGGACCAGAATCAGATGTTACTAAGTCTTTCCTCACTTGGCTTGTTCTTCCTCACAGGGAGATGTGTTTGGATATATACATGCTGGGGTAAAGGTATTTTACATAATCACTGTCATTATTCTTAATAAAATATATGTGGGCAATATATTTAGGTGTATGCACATGTACTTATCTTTTATTATCAGCCAGCAAGTGGTTGGCAACTACTGTATTATTTATCACTTAAGTGTTGTTAAATTTTACATGCTGCTGTTTTAACAGCAGCATGTGAATTATGTTTCTATCACTTTTGAAAGGCTTTTGTATTTATACGTGAGCTCCTTCTGCTGGGTCAGCTAGAGGAAAGAATCTGGCTTTGTGTTACCTGCCGCATTACGCACAGCTAGGCTAGGCAGGCAGAAATAAAAGGCATACACAGATTTCTTTCATTTACCACTTACATATATTTGTTGTCTATGCAACACGTACACATGAATACAACCCCTTCAGTAACTTTTCTGTGCAGACAAGCCAGAAATAATTACATCGATATTTCCTGGAACATATCTTTGCTGGTTTAAAAAATATCTAGCTTTATGGTTGCGTTTTTGTTTGTTTATAACACAGCAAAGTCTTAGTAGATTGACTGTGTAAGTCATGTTTGAATGATTGAGATACGCAGCCCTTCCTCCGCATATAGCTAAAATCCCCGACGTCTGAGAGCAAAGCGTGGGGTTGGGGGCAAGGGGCTGGGATGCAGCAGAAGCTGGGGACATTGCTGATCATAAGCAAGGTTCCCAGCTATCGTAAAGCAAGCCTGGTGGTACGTTTTAATTCTCCCGCCCTCGTTGTCGGACTTCCTCTTTGTCGGTCACATAACAACAACACACATCCTCCAAGAAGCAACCTCCGTGCCCTAGATTTTACGATCACCCTGAGCAAGCAGAGCATTTGAACAGGTATCTCTGTGCTCCTTTGAACTTTCCCTTCAGCTGCTCACTCTGCATTGCCACTTTTGCATTTTAATATCTCCCTCGTTTTCTGTTTTGCAACAAACAAGAGGTATTGGAACTGACTCCCCCTGTAAGCAGGGTGGCTGCAGTATCAGCACTACGCTGGTGAGCACAGTTACGAGCTTGCAGCATTTTTTCTACCCAGTCTAAATGAGGAATTATCACAAAGAAATGCTGGTGGGAAGGATTTTCAGTTAGCTCCTTTTTTATATAAATAACTTATGTAACGATAGTATATCCTCTGATATTTTTGTTACACAGAATGTGACACTGAGACCCTTATATAGCAGCTCCAGCAACACCAGCGCTCCCAAGGTACCCTCAACTTCCTGACCCCCCTAGGAGAGCCCCAAGCAGCTCCTTATCTCGCACAGCTATCTGAGGCTCCAGCTGGTGAGACAAATGAATTTGCTGGGGAAGCTCTACTGAGAGAAATGTCTACACAACCACACGTTTAATCTGACGTTTAGTCTCGTAGAAACGCACTGATCAGCGCTACCCTTCCTGGGGTAGCTCCAGCATGCACACCGTGGTGCTCTCTTGAACTTCATCCTCCTGATGCTACGTCTGAATAGCCACAAAACCGGCCGTGTTTCAGAGCTTGCGAGCGGGCGCCGAGCGCTCGGAAAGCGCACCTCTAAACTGCGCTAACTAACCCCAAACGGGGAGGCGACTGCTCCCCTGGGCGAGCTGCTCCACTTCCAACTTCACTGAAGGTGGCAAAGCAGCTTTCCCTCGCGTGTCTGCTCAATAACATCTTTTTTCAGAACAGTAGTCCATTAAGTTAATGACCTGGGGAATTTTAGTTTATTTTACAGAGCTATAGATGACTTAGTATACTGAAACTTATAAAACAATCAGTCTTCGTTTGTTTTATAAGTAACAAGTTAAAATATTCAATAATTTCCTGAGGAAAAAACAATAAAATAGCCTAAATTCCTACCAGTCACAGAATCTCTTTCTAATCAATGTCAGAATAAGTTGCGGTTTTTATTATAAATATATATACACACTCACATATATTTATATACATATATTAAATATATAAATATACTTATGTAAACTACATGTTCATAACTTGAGTTTTTTGAAGTGACTAATGTTCTTTGATTCTAGTCCAGTCTTTCATGTTAAAAATTAAATTCCTCATTTAGAACGTGCTGTTAGAATTTTCCTCTAACTATACCATTAGAAACATTTTTTTGCCTTACATCAAGGATTTAAAAATGTAATTACAAGTGATAGATATTTTTAGTAAGAGTAGATATACATTATTATTCAGATACAATTTTGTTTTTGGAAATCTGAGTCAGAGTCATTTCAAAACTATTGCATCTGTGCCATATATGATACAATAAGATGTTTCTCAGAGCTCCGCTTATGAATAAAAAGAGTATTTTGCAACCAATTAAATATAGTGCAGCATTGATTCTAGTGTCTCAGCCAAACAGATCTTTCTGATTACAAAGCATGAGATAAACCTTAGTACAGACTTAAAGCAAAAGCCCAAAACGTGTGTCATTCACTTACAGCATATACAAACACATAATATTCTGGGCTCCGACTTTAGAAGAGTCCATATAGCTGTTCTGTTGTGCATTGCCTAGCCTCAAAGCTTTTTAAAATCCATTAAGAATCTGAAAAAGAAATGAGTGTACAAGGTTGCTCTCCTGGTACCTTGTTTGGAACACTAATGTTTATATCATCTCTTGATCTGGCTGTAGCTTGCATTTTTTTTTTTTTTAAATGATCTTTTCATCGTAAATCTTTTTGCTACATATTCTGCTGTTCTATCCAAAGCTCTTGTGGTAATCTAGCAACCATGAAAACATAGTGATCAAATATTTGTTTAGTAAATTTCTGTCATGATATGTATAATAGCAGCATAAGACATATTCATCTATTCTTCTTACTATTACTCTTTTACATGGTTAATAAGCTTTGGCATCAATGTATAACTGATCATATATCACTTCTTATCTATTAACATGAATAATAGTATCAGTTGATATTAAAAAAAATCAGATTTCTTCCTTTACATCATACTATTGTGTGGGTGATAAATTATACTTAAAAAACCCCTCACAAAAATAGATAGCACACATCCTTGTTATTTAGAATTACTTCTGCATTGATAAAACTACAATAAATCATAAATGGTTAGTTTAATCAAATTATTGTTGCTTCATTCCACTTTAAAGAGAAAATTATGACCCTTAAATCCATAAAAATCCCCTGTTCAATAATGATAAAGTAATGATGGATGAGAACGGTTATATTTTTGTATTTAGTGCATTCACCCAGAAAAGAACTAGTCATTGTAAAATATTGTTCACCAACTAAAACAAATAAGTCTTTTCTGATGAGATAGTGGGGATACCAAATGGAATAAATAAATTTGCTAGAAAGATATTCAGTAGTTCTAGATTCCCTGGGAAGGAATATATTGCTTTTTCCGCAGAATAGTAATATATTGAATACTACCATATCATTATACTATTCCAAAAACATCTGCACTGGAAAAATAATTAATTGGATTCCCATAAGACATTTAAATTTATGTCAAGTAAGTGTACATTTCACTATCCTCTATGGACAAAAATCTTTTTCTACTATCAATATCTCTCCCTAATTCTTATTACCACAACGAAAATATCATACTGTATTTGTTGGATCCCTAGGTACTCACATTTATTTCTTTAGTGTATGGAAAAAAAACTGAAACTGAAAAAACAATCTAGTGCTAAAATAGACAAAATTGTTTATTGCCCAATATTTATTAGCTCTGGTTTTCAATACTACAATAAAAATTAACATTTTGTCCCATCATGTAAGGGGCAAAACTTTGTAAGTTGTTCAGAAAAATAATTTTCCATTTATTAGCCACGTTTCTACACATTTAAGTGTGAAAGCTTACATTTTTCTGCTGTATGCCTCTTAATGATGGTACATAAAAACCCTAAGCTTTTTAAAGTCAGAATCAAAGATAGGTTTCTCCTACCAAAAAGCTATCTATATAAACAACATTTCAGAGCTTGAGTTTCAGCATGTGCCTGCTTGGTTTCTTTAGTGGCCGGTTTGACCAAGAAAGAAAAACATCTCAAGATCAAGAATCCTGATCAATCAATATTCCTATAAAAACTGGCGTTAATCTTGGAGAAAAAGTTTCTCTCGTGTGTAAGGTCAAAAGTTGCCCCAGCAAGAAAGGACAACAGCTCTTCTTGCTCTTCTTTCCAAGAACACACCCACCAAAAAGGCTACTTTAAATTCCTTTTAGAATACAAAAATGGAAAAATTAACAGAATATCTCAGAAAAGAAATATTAAAGAAAACAAAGACAATCTAGCAGTGTAATTTTCAAATATTCTTATGATACTGATAATTCAGGAAAACAAGATGAGAGTTTCCATCTGAGGAATAACAAGTCCTCCTTTTTAAAGAATGTTTGAATCACAAAAGTGATGGAGGACATCTGTCTTTAAAATATATTAAAAAAAAAAAAAAAAAAAAAAAGGTGGTGAAGGACCAATAGCCCTCAGTCCAGCCAACAACTGGCTCGTCAGAAGCTGAAGGACCACAGAACTGAGGAAGACTGCTGAATGAGACTCATCTAGGAAGAAATAAGAAATATTTCACATTCCCTAAAGACCTAGCTCTACAACTCAGATCAAAGTCCTCATTGGCCAAATTACTTGGTTGCTCATCTTGTTCGTATTTATAAAATGGGTTAATAATAATCAATCAATTCACTTAACACTTGTGCTGAAGACTTTCCATTATTTTGTGAACATTGAAGAATGTTTACTCTAAAGTAAATTCTCAAACCATCAATATTCCCAGTTCTAAGCTATATAAACTAGCTTGCAAAGGTTGATACAATTATATGAGAAGTTCTGAAGACTTCTGTATAGTCTCTTAATCATCTCTGAAAATAGCATATCTTTCTCCATGCAGCAACAAGAAATGAACAACTTCAGATGGCAATTCAGAAAAGTTAACACTTAGATTTATGGGAGGCAAACTGTGCTCTTAGATTAGATGCCTTTGAGTGGCAGAACGAGTAAATGCCGCTACCTCCCAGCCACCGCCTCTATGTATGGCAGAGCAAAAAGGAGTAGTTTTATGGTATGCGTGGTACCAGAGTGCCTCACTGCTAAATAACTTTTAAAAATTTGACTCTAGATATTCATGTGTTTGACCTTGTCAGGTCAAGAACATTGAGCAATATTTAGCTCGATGTTAGAAGTTTCTTCCTCTTCAGAGTTTTCTTCCTTTTCTACTTTCCTAATACGGTCATCTCCAAGTAAGTGTTAATTTGATAGCAATAGTGGCTATACAAAAAAATAAATAAAAGGGAAAGGAGAACTTTACAAACCAGAATTTTTAATCTCCTACTGAAATTGTTATGAAAGTCAAATTTAGAAATAAAACTACTGACAGAATAGGACCTTTTCTGACTACCAAAGTTTATACTTACTATGGTGTTACCAACCAGGGATCTTTTGTTAGGTTAATAGTATTAAAATAGATGTAATTTGTTACAGCAGGGCAACATTTAAGTTTGAATTGAATGATTCAAGTAACAGTCTAGATGTAGGGATGATGCAGGGATCTCATGTAATTATCTGTTTTCTCTATATTTTAAACGTGAGGCTACAGACCTGCCCCAATACTCTTCCAATTCCTTTCAGTAAAATTTCTTCTTCTTTGAATACAACGCAAATTTCAAGTCTGAAAGAGAACTAGGGATAAAATCTTGGAATAAAAAGTAATAAAGAGATTAAAGAACATACTTTAGATCTTAAATTTGTGTGAACATTAGTTTTACACATGGTTCCTGGATTCAAATAATAAGAAAAGGTCAAATACAGATTTTTCTGCAGTACAACACTTTGAATATATAGAATTGTATATAATGGGTAATTCATTGTAGTCTTCCCTTTTTAATATAAAATATAATAAAATATAAAAATCTAATACTACATAACTAAGACAGCTGCCCCATCCATGGTTTCCTCTTAATCTACAACTGCATTCATTACAGTTATGAAGATGCTAAAATACTGCAGAAGAGCAATCTATCTAGAACTAAATGGGTTGCTCGCTATGAAAGAATACAAGTTATTCAGGATATTCCTTGACCTGCCCTAGCATTGTTGGCATTAATTATTAAAGGGAAGTAATATCCACCTGGGTCTCACTACTTACAACATTTTCCTCTTTTCATTCAAACTGTAGAAAGAACTGTAGCTTGGATTGAATCTAACATCGCCAGTCAAGAACAGAGCAGACCCCACATTCAAATGCAACCTCCTATAATGCTGTCAATAACTCTGCAAGCCTGAGCTTCGAAGATGGCAAACCTTAAGTCCTACCCCAAAACCTCAGTATGTGCCCGATCTCTTCATGCGGTCTGGATGTATTGGGAGTGATCAGAGCTCATTTTAACAAAATATATATTTGACCCTTCCTAACAAGTTGAATGCTGGAAGGCTGAAGAAGAGGAATGGAAAGAATAACAGATTTGGAGATAACAGGAAAAATGAACTCGAGTTCCAGACTACAGTAGATATCTTAGTTACAAAATAAATAGAATTATATAATTCAGATCTCTGGTCCACCTTTGCAGATGGCCTCACAGATACCAATATCAGGTAAGAATAATTCAATCTAGTTTGCTATAATGACGAAATTGTGAGAACTATAGCAATCTGAGAGAGAGAGAGAGTTATGAGCCATTCTTTCAGCTTGTTTTCTTATCGAAGTCTCTCTAATCATTGTGCTATTTCAAAATTTGAGAGAGCAGAACTCTAGCTGGAGTTAAGTTTTGGAGAATAAAGTACTTGGTTTTCAAGCACTTCAGTTCCCCATGCAATTTCAAGATTTTGTTTTTCTGATTGACCAAAGATAAGAGCAGAAAGGAATTTAAGACATAAGGAAACTAGTAGCAATCAGTGGTCTTTAAAAAGGCTGCCTGGAAGGGAATATAGAGTGAAGGGCTGACACTAGCTGCAGCAAATAGAACCTAGAGTAGCCAGATATGCACCCATGTGTGTGTATATATATATATATGTGTGTATGCACATTGCTCTCAAGCAAGATTTTATGCCCTTTTTTGCCTCTATATACATGGTGGTATTGTGTGGTCAGATATTCTAACACACACAAAAAAAAAAAAAACATAGGAAAGACTGTACAGTCTCACATATAATCCAGTAGAGGAAAAAAGTGATTGTTCTCAGTGTTGGATATTTTCCATATCTAAGATGCAATTTCTAATTCATTATCCTTTTTTTATATCGTTGTGAACTACAGTCACCAGCATTTGTACCATAACTACAGCTGACTCTGGTGCGCACTATAACTTGTTCCCTTACCACCCCACCAGCACAAATATCCAAGTGGGATATAAAACCAAAGAGCACATCTCGCCCATAGTGCTCAGTAAGATGACAGGCAAGGCTTTGGGACTATTTAAAACACCTTGGCCATAAATATTTTACTTTGGTGCATTTACAACCTTAAAAGAAAAGGGTATGAGAACGTATTCTGTTAGACAGCACGGTTTTCTTTTTCTTTGCTTTTTAGAATATGAATTAATTTTGTAGCCTATTGGTTTATTTTACATTTAAATGCCTTTCAAGAAAATATCTAGAAAATGTTGCTAAATATGTACCTAATATAATAATATATGTATTTCCCCAAGATGTGTCCTTCTGAAATAAATCTACAGAAATCAATCCTATTTTTGTATTAGGCATGAATTCCAGATATTAATCATAACTATTACAGCACGGTAATGAATAGAGGTATGGAAATAAAAAGAGAATATGTTAATAAATAAAAGAGTATGATATCTAAGACATTTTTTGACTTTTTGGTCTGTTGTAAACTGCTAGGTTCTTTTAATCAATTTTAGAAAGATCTTTTAATTACTGAAATATAATTTTTAATTACCGAAATGCAATAATTTAATTCAATTTAATATTTATTATAAGCTTAATATTCTTTATTTAATTTAGTCATCAGATTTTGTCCTACTATGATCTATAATTCTTGTGTCCTGCTCCCACTTGGAAGATATTGCTCAAGAATAGTGACTGTTGCATGCAGCACAAAGTTTTGAAGCATAGTAGCGCTAAGTCCTTCTAAAACAAGCAAAGACTATCAGAAGTCTTTTGCTTACAGAGTTTTATCGTAGCACGCTGCAAGCACTGGTACACTGATGTATTGTAAGCTCCTCATAGATTGTAGAAAGAAGATTTCAAAGACAGAAAAATGAAATGGTCTTCTTGGAAATTAAGGTGTCAGGATAACTGAGATAAAAGACTCCTTCAGAAATCCAAGCTGAAATTTCAGCAAGTCCTACAAAGAGGCAATCACATGAAAACTCCTTACAGTTATCATCCATTATTGATGATGAAATGTAACTTTGCTATGCTAGGCTTTTTCCCCCCACACAGTTGTCTTAAAACATGCTTTTCCTTAATAAATTGGATTTCTTTTTCCATTTAGTGAATAGTTCTCTTTTATGTTACATCAATGCACAGCAACCTTTTTAATACTGCAGATGCCAACAAGAGAATATTATTTTGAAATATTTGTCATCCTGAGCACCTTTCTTATCAAGAGGAACAGGTATCTTAGGCTATGAAAAAGCCTGTATTACTGTTTATTACAGACATAACATACACTCCTGGATGTTTTTAGGAATTTCTAAGGAATCTGTCTATAAACCCAGTGCATACAGTATATTAGTCTTGATTATGTGATATCTGATCACTTCACAATGTTTACATGAACTGAGATGGTCTTGCAAGCTTTCTTTTACAGACGAAGAACTGGGATATAACTGATCTGGTCAACAACCTAATTTGGGGAAAGGGAATCAGCAGTATGCACCCCGCACGTCCTTTGAAATAAGATGTTCAACGGCTCAGTTCTTTGCTCATCTTAAGAGATACAGACAGAATAGAAAAGAAAACACGTATGTTATTCTATTATTTTCTATCTTTCAAAAAATTAAATAGAATGAATGTGTTTTCTAATTCTCAGAACAGCTGATGGAGAAAAAAAAAAGAAAAACTCTGCTACTAGTAGGAACAACTATTTAAAATATATGTTATGAGGAACCTTGTTTCCTGTAGTAAACGTTCCATTCATTTCACTAGTGTATAAATTCTAAAAAAGCTAGAAATTAGGCCAATGACTAAACCTTCATCTCTACATTGTCATACTATATGGGAGAATAACTAAAGCCATTGCTATGCGACTGAACTAACAAGGAGCAAGTCAAGCTGTCCGGATGCTGAAACTTTGCGATGGCGCAATGCAACACCTGTAATTCATACAAACTCTGCTCCAGCAACACACATTTAGCGCTTGGTATATCAAAGACAAACTGACACGCTTTCAAATACTTACTTATCCCTGCACAGCCTGTTTCGTTTTCATTTCCTGTGTACAGCTGCTACTGCCCAATTTGTTCCAGCTTTAAGCTTCAAGTTTTGCACCGCTGCTCACAGTCCATAGCCTCAGTGTGAGGCAGTTCTCCCAAAATGAGTGGAGATTATTCATGTGTGCAGAAGCAGAGTTGGAGAAAGAACTGCGAACAAACAAACAAACAGTCCTGAGCTTCACTAAGGAGAAAACATGATCTTTTATAATGTTCCAGTAACTTTAAAAATGACAGCTATAAAATATTTTAGAATAAAATTAACTTTGAAACTTCTACAGAAATAAATGTGAACTATTTTCGCAAATCTTAGTAAGCCCGAAAACACCAACCGTGGGTTTATCTTACCTACGGAGTAGGAAAAGATTTTAGAAAATGTATTGATATTTTTAAGAAACAATTCTCAAAGGATAATATAGTTTAAGGCAAAAGCTGCCAAGATTATGTAAAATCAGCACTGCACATCATAGCTGTGTCTTAAATTAAAGGTCCAGCATCTCATGAGCTGCTGTGCTGCAAATGAGGCTTGTTTCTGCTAAAAAAAGGTCTTTCAGGGAGTCTCAGTTTCTGTTTTTCTAAAGCAATATGTGCACACAATCTGGCAACTGTTGGTGCAAACATCTCTTCCTCTGCAACTTCTGCCATCTGAAACTGTACTCCTGTGTCTCATCCAAGCCATGTGTTTCTCTGCAATTTTGGAATTTCATCCTTTTCCTTTTTGTTATCACTAGTTAAAAACATTAATTCTCTAGAACACTTCAGAGCAGATCTTGTGCTAATGAAGTTTACTAAAAATTATCAAAATCAATACATATATTTCTCTTGATTTAAATGAGCTCTGAAGTCAGCTTTCAGCTGTGTAAAAGCAATAATGCATTTAGGCACTTTCTGAAGCTGTCCTCCTGCCTCTAAGTGACATGGCTTGGTATACACCTAAACAGAGCACATTTCTCAATTTTAGGGCATCATGGCTTGGGCAACATTTGTCTTGAAATAAAAATCCCTCTACCAGCTATTTCAGTGTTCATATCTTTGAGAGCACAAATTTCAAGCCCTGAAAAATCACATAATATTTTCAGGGTTTTCATAAACTAAGTTAGTATGGGACATAAAATGGTCAAAGTAGCTCAGTGGATTGTATCAGCAACTCTGACTGACATCAAACTAGACCCTAAGAGAGAAAAATTATGGTTAACGGGTGTAAAGAAAAGGTGTCAAACATTGAACAGCCACTAAAGCTGTATTAGCTCCTGTTTAAGTCTTCTACACATTCACTTTTTTTGTTTGTTTGTTTTTTTCAAACTGGCAAAATACAAGGCAAAAATAGCCTCGGACAAAATACTAAGCTAGTGCTAATCTCAGAGAAAAGCAGGAATCTCCTCTCCAGGGCTAGGAGTATTGCTGAGATGATAAAGGAAACTCACTTCACTGAATCTGTACATATATGGAAGGTTTCCCTTACCAGAGTGATACAAGCTTTTCAACAACAAAATTATTGATTTTTTAAAAGTTAATTTCAATACAACTTTAAATTAATTTGATATTAAATTAGCTTATGAAATAACGACACATAAAGACTGAACGAGCGTGGTTCAAGGCTTTTAAAATGTAGCTATAATAAAAGAGATCAAATTTACAGATGCAGATTGATTGAAAGGGTAGGGAAAAACAACATCCAGCATTGTTAAAAATTCCCCAAAGACTTAATTTAACAACATAAAACTGGTTGACAGGAAAAGAAAAAACAAAACTATAATATATAAACAGAAATAATGTTGCAGTGACTGCAGCTGAAGCATAGTAAATTGTGAAAAAGAAAGCTGTTGACAATTCAGAGAAGTTATATGGATCTAAAGCAATATTTTAAACTGGATTATCAAGGATATTTCCAGTATCCAGGATACTGAGGTATCAGCTTTTTACATTATGCCTTTCTTTGGGAAGAATTCTTCAGAAGCAGCAGAGGGAAAGGAAACATTCTCTAAAAGCCTCCAATTAAGAAAACTTAGAGTTCAAGTCCAAAATGTGCATCTCTTTTTGTCAGGGTGATGTACTCAGACTTCTTCTGCATTAACTATGCTATGGTCTGATGTACTGAGCCCTGGTACGTTTGATGCCTGACACCATCTTACAAGAAGAAAGAGTGGTACAGATAAATTAAGAAATTAAGGATGTTGCATTCTTTATGCAAATACTCATGGCTCAGTGTCTTTATTTCTTCTTCTCATCTTTATTATACCCTAAAAACACTGAAGGAAATGTGATCAAAACCGTGTCAAAACAGGATGAGGTTACAGAATGAGAACTGGAAACTACACTTACAGCATTGTAATTCAGACTCATCTGCCCAGGTCTGCTTCTCTCAATACTTAGTATGGTGAACCAGTGTGTACAAATTGTGGGGGACAAATTGTGACATCCTAAGGGAATATGTTTGGGGAGTGTCAGATTCTGGAGAATTATATTATCACTAAACATTCCTCTGGACATAAATACAGACGTACATGCAATGTTCCATCTGTTGGATTTAAATATTTTGGGATAATGTTGGAGGAAAGTAGTTACAGCCGTTTAGCTAAGCTAAGGACCCACATTGTTTTTTGTTTAAAAAAAGAATGCTTTTTTAAAAAAATTAAAAATTTTGTCTAATTGGACATAGACTCCAAAAAGACTCACTTTCCTTGTGCTTTCTGATGAAAAAGCTGTGAGTTACTCAGATATACTTGCTTTCTCTATAGAACCACTCTAGTCCACAAGAAACAAGAAAGATGTCCTCAGTCTGACAGCCTGTGGGAACTGGTGAAAGATGGGAAGCTGTTTTGGAATCTAAATGGAACATTGTGTGAAAAAATAGATTTTAATGTCACCCTAAAAAAACAATCTCATATAAAATTGCTTAAAAGTTGTTGCCATTGCCTCTATAAGCATGCCTGTACCTACATTGACTTACATGTAGTATATATTCCTTTTTTTCAGCTCTTATTACTGGACAGTGGAAATGGCTATTCCATTGAATCATGGTGAGATGGCCAATATGGTTTCTTGCTTTCCAGATGGCTTTCTGGGATTGAGGCCATAAGACTGACAAATGTTTAAATTTAGAAACAAAATGTAATACGTTAGGAGAGATTCATGCCTGGTGGATGAAGGAAAGCGCAACAGATGAAGGAGTATCTGAAGGCAGAGGCTTGGCAACAATCAGAAGGAACTATCAGTGTGAATAACAACAAAATAGGTTAAAAAAAAAAAAAAAAAAGTTAGCAGAAAACCTCAGCAGTCAAGTAAATTGAGGTGGTTTCCCCAAGCAGCAACAAGTATTTCCACAGTAAAGCAAAAAGCCTTACAACAGAATGGAAGACCTTTAACTATTGCAGAGTATGAAATAGGTTCTACAGAAATCATAAAAACTTGATATAGTGATTATAAGAACAGATTGTTCAGTAAAGACAGAAATTAGCATAAAGAAGCTAAAACAGCTATGTGTCAGAGAAATTTGAAATTGTTCATCATACTCTTCTGGCACTGGTCTCCCAAACACTGCCAAGTAATTTTGTTCCATAAACTGCTGAACATACTCACTGCCAGCTTTGAACTCCACTAGCAAGACATTTTAGTGCTTACAATGTCCATAGCATTTTAATAATTTTGGTATACCTTTACACAGAGGCCAGAGTTTTTTGCCACCAGCATATACGAGAGAAATTCAACTTCAAGTTCAGAAACTTACATTTCAGTTATCACAGCATATAAAAAGTATATTTCCTACAGTATTTTAATGTGGCTTGCCTTTCACGCTTAAATGTTCCACACACTTCTATTTCAGCCGGCAGGATCCTGTCCCCCTCCATGCTCCAATGCATCAAAGCACACTTAATTCCCCCAAGAAGCATGCAATTTTTCTCATGCTTGGGGGAAGCAGGAGTTGTTGCACCATAATACAAGTACTCATCTGGTTCCAGGGTGTATTCGTCTGAGCATCTGATTTTTGAAATGCCACTAAGCTGCTTATCTGTAAGAAATGGAGGTGTGCTAGGACTCAAGATCAGGGGCATCATAAATACAGCTAACTAGTTTATAATGTATTTGTGTATAGCAGAGCAAGAGAGAGGATTCTGGGACCTAAGAGGGCCCATCCAGTCCTACACTCCTTGCTTCTATTGCTCAAAAAGTGAACAGTGTAGCAAATATTTTATTCGTTATATGTCTCTAAAAGATTTTCCTGCAGGAATATTCCCTTTTGCAGTCACGTCCCTTCAGTATTTATACATAATACATCAAAGATTTCTGCTTACATTGGGTTTACTTTGGGTCACAGTTGCAGAAAATGTACTTTAATTCACATACTGAGCTCTGTGAATTTGACACAAGCACTGTGTCTAACCCAGCTTAAATGCAAAACATAGTTCAATGAATAGTGCTTTATAGCTCCTTTAAGCTTGATATTGCTTTATCTTGGAAGAGCCCATGAGAGAAAACATTCTCCAAAAGATGAGACTGTCCAGAAATAGCAAAAGAGAAAAATGCTCAGTGCAAAGAAACTTCTGGGTTTTACAAACTGTTTATAAATTCGCTATGAAAATATTTTCCCATGCTCTCTTAATCGTAAAATCCTGAAAATTCCTATCAGAGAAACAAAAGAAATCACTACTATTTCAAATGTAATTAAACCACATATGTAAGTTGTCTATTAAATAAAAAATCCTTCAAGAGCTAAAAAAACATGGCCATGTGCTAAAGAGCACAAACAGTTTCACAATTGTTTCAACCTGTCAAATCCTACAGTCATAAATATAAATAGATTACTAGTAAACACACTTCAGTTGTGATGCCAGTAAAATTAATTATTGCTCATGAAGATAGGTATTTGCTTTAAAAACATTTGCAGGACATTTTTATGCAAACAGTTGTGTGTGCATTTCTCATGCAAAGTTCACAGACGCTGTTCCCTGGAAACTCCTTGTCTGAAACATGGACTGTTTGTGTCACATCATAAAATCAGAACATATTAGAGATGAAACAGAGCACCAGACTACATTTCAGCTTGTTTGCATCGGCCTCCAAACAAGCTGAAACCAGGAGAGGAAAGAAGAACAAATGTATATTCACAGACTGCTGTACCCAGGGAGCCACAGCCTTCTGTTAGGTCTGGTTGCCTGATAATACTTTCCCTAAGGAGTTCACAAACAGCAAAAAATATACAGTCATGGAATATCTAGAGAGCAGCATCCTGCTACATTTGACCTTTGCTTGAAAGGTGAACATACTTAACTGCAAGGAAATTTAGAGTGTAAACACCAAAATGTTTGTTTCCAAATATGCCAAACAACTGTTAATTTCATTATTTCTCAAGTCAAAAAGTTTTAATGAAAAGTTCGATTCACTTACATTTTGTTGCTCTACAGTATGCTGTTGATACACAAATAAAAAAAAAATTCAGTGAAGGTTTATTTTCTCGTAATTCTGAGCCAGAATGAGAAAAATAAATACCCTAAAAATCTCACAAGGCTAACTTCAGTTCTCAGGCAAATCAGAGCTTTCAACCAGAGAAGTGAAGCTTTTTGCATGCAGAAGATAGAGTTTCCCAAGAACAGGATGAAGATGGCAGAATGAATTCCCACGGTACAAATGTGCCAGTACAAATCTCCTTCACTCTCTTGAAGCACCACCTCATACACAATACAGACAACAGATACATAAATCACAATGTTTGCTAAAAGAGCCCAGCAAATAAAAAAGTGCTATCAAAACAAGCCACTTTCTCTTTGAGGTAAAGGCAAAGAAAAAGCATTGTTATCTATGAGCCCTACTACTAAATGACTGCTAAAATATTCAATTTTGTTATAGATTAAAGGCTCCTATGGAACAGAAAAGGAACAAACAGAAATAAGAATAGTAAGAAATAGAAGTTGGATAAGCACTGATGAATTTCTCTCTTCATTACCAGTGAGTTCCCCTGGAATGTGCAGCAATAGGTACACTGCCAACTGCAGTAAGACTGTATCCCAAAATACATTCTTATAACCCATGTGCATTTTCCACGGTGGTATATTTGAACAACAAAAAATGTATTAGGGTCCTTCTGTTAGTAGTTAATGCAAAGGCTAAAATATCTGACTCAAAATCCAATGTGAGCAGATAACATTAATTTTTCCAATAATTCAATATTTTGAGTATGCAATTTTGCCATGAAAAGAATAAAGATCAAAGAGTTCCATTTGAGCAAAATTAGCATAAAATTAGCATAAAAACATACTATATTCAAGGATGAAAATAAATTATAAAATGGGATAAACCTTGACAAAACTATTTTGATTTAATGTCAGGCTTGTAAGGCAAAGTTATATTTGTTTGCATTTATTTCAGAACAGCTAAAGTAATGGTACTATAGGGAGGTCTAATGTTCTTTTTTTTTTTTTTTTTTTTTTTTTTTTTTTTTTTGGTGTTCAGCAGGTTCAAAAATGGAACATCTGAGAACCAAAAGTTTCCCAAGAGGTCAATAAAAGACATTGGTAAAAAGGAAAAGCAATATCATTTGCTTCTTGTTTATACAATAGGCCCTTTTTATTTCTCAATTAGACTCTCACAGCAGATAAGTTTCTTCTAAAATCGCGAGACAAAAGTTAGTAGGATGACTTTATTTGGGCTAATCCACATGGAGAGCTGATTGATAATAACCACAGCATGCATTCTCCAAAGCATTTTTCAGAAGCAGCTGGTACCTGCTTTTCCTAATTTATTTCACTGTGACAAACCTTTTCAGCTGTCTACATCAACAACAAATGGATACTCGATACCTCCAAAAATATTAAAAACAATAACCACTTGGCTAAGGAAAAGCTACAACAGTCCAGCTAAATATCACTTCGAAGGTAACGCATGCAGAATGCAGGCCTGGCAATTGTCTTAAGAAGTATGACTATTCATGGAGGATTACCATGGATTATGGTCATACAGAAAGCTGGGGAAATTACTGCAAAGAGAGCAGAAATATACATATTTAATTTATACATATAAATATATCAAAATCAGAGAAATCATATCTAGAAAAAAAATCATATCTATGCAGATAGAAATCATATCTAGAAATACATATCTAGAAAATATGGAAATATGTATAGAAATATCATATGCATGGAAAATATGTTTCTATATATATACAAGCCATATATATAAATCAAAGAAATCCCAAATTTATGATTGAAAAGAGGAAATAATGTAGAACTCACATCTGACAAGGAGCTAGCATCAGATCATGAGAGAAAAGAACAAAAAATAATGAAACACGATTGTTCTTCTTAGCTGAAAGTGAGATGGCTAGAAAGCTTGAGAAGCTTCCAACTGAAGGAAAAATATATATTCTTCCCCTGGATTTGTTATTTCGATTATTTATCATGATTCTATCATTCCAGTTTTATGATTTTCTTATCATTTTTCTTTATCATTTTCTTTCCTCTTGCATTTAACACATCATTTGATTTGTAAACATGCAATTCAGGCTTTTTTTTTATTTTTTTTTTTTTTTAACTTCTTTGTACTCAAATGTTTGGACAAAAGTGTGAAATGTCTGAAACTAAAGTATCCAGAGAACAGTTTTAACCGTTTTAATGTCCTTCAAGGGCATTCCTGTATAATTAAAAAAAAAATGTACATAAGCATTAACATTTATCTGACTCTTCTCACTCTTTTCTTCTGTTTTGTACATAATACCTACTTTCGTGACTACTGTAGATGTCCAGTTTCCTCCTCTTTGTTCTGCATTCTCTCATTTATGTAGTCTTACTTTTCCAGAATCTGTAAGTTCTCTACTCTGTGCCAAAATGAACTAAAGATTTCTGAAATGTTGACCTCTACAAGCTCTACTTTGCTCCTTTTTGCCATTATTGTCCTACTTCAGTGGTATTTGAAACTATTTGCATAGGAGAGCACTGTTTATTGTCTTCTTCTTTTAAGAACCTCACACAATATTGTGGGCTTTGCAAGACTGCTTTTTTCATTAAAATGTACTGAATGAAAAGCTGCTGTTTGAAATACTCCAGTGTTTTGTAATCTGAAGTGTCCAGCATTATTTGTGCCTAATAATGTCAAAAAGCTAAAATATTCATTGCAAGCTGTTGATGGATGCTCTTAGTATTCTGCAGATACAACGGTTTACTCTTTTTTTTTTCTTCCCCTGGTTTAGCTGAAAATATCAAGGGATTAAAAAGGAGAAGTAATGATACACTCAACCTTACAAAAATCTGTGTTTTTCCTCAGTACTCTCTTTGTAGTCAAATTCAGGTGATTCTTACATAAATCCACAGTTCGTGAGAGTCAAAGTCTTTCAGGCCTTCTTCCCCAGCCTGTTCCTTTCATGACACCTGCTGCAAATATGCCTTCACTAATGTGTGCTTCTGGAAAACACAGAAGTGAAGCAAGACAGGGAGCATCACTCTTGGCAAGGTGGGGGCAGATGGCAAAGTACAGCACTTGGGGAGGGGAAGAAGGGGAGAAGGACGTGGAACTGTCATACGAGGATGTCTGCTGGGAGGCTGGAAAGCGAAGGAGGTGAAGGCTGATGTCTTTATTTGAAGGCAGGAAAGATAAACACCTGCAACTGAACTATAGCAAAAGGAAAGAGGAAAGGCATGTTTCCTTCTGTGTTGGCATGTAGCCAACCCGTTTCTACTGCTCTTGCTTATTCATACCAGTCATACCAAAAAAACACAAACAAAAGCAGAACAAAAAAAAAAAAAAAGGAGAGATCTCTGAAGTTAAGCTTATTAGGGTTCAGTTTTCCTGCAGTTTCACTCATTTTAGTGGTTATTTGACCATTTTCTCCTGGTCACAGAAACATATTTGATTACCCACTGTAAAACCACACAATGTGAAACATCTGTGAACTTAGCACATAAACGGATTTTATTCTGGTGGATTTACAGCTTACACAGGTTGTGTTCAGAGGGACAAAAGCAGAACTTCTCACCACTATTAACAGCTAGCTTTAAACACAACTGTTGAACAAAATACCCGGGCAAGATGTATAGTGCTTCTTCTGAAGCCAGGCATGTCTACATGACTTCAATAGGATTGCAGTGGACTGCATAGCTGTAAGCCTGAGTGAAGTTCTGAGCCCACAAAATTAGTTGCTTAAACTGGGAAGGCATATGAAAAAGTATTATTTTTCTTTTTGGTTAGTCTGTAAGAACATTCTCATACTCAGTCCCTCAAGAATCATTCAATTCCTTTAAATACCTAGAGCATTAAAGACAAGGTGTCTTCCTTTAAAGACAGCATTACTCTGAAATTCAGGTTCTTTTTTATTTTAATGCAGTGATGGCTACACTCATGATTGTAGTAAATTTGTCATTGACAGATTGCTCTCGATTTCATTTAATGGTAACTATAGAAACAGAGTTTTGCAATTACCAACTGTGAGTGCATGTTCCATCTAAATAAATAAAGATATCATCTGAGTTATGTCTTTAATTACGCCTGCATAATTAAAAGCTAATCACAACAATTTTAAAAGTGTCTCTGCATTACTGAATTTTTAGTCTTGTAATAGTGTTGATATTTAGGTATGTGTTTAACTGCAGTCTGAAAATGTACTGCTAGCAGATGAGCTATTGTCTCATTTCACAAAGGCAAAGCTCTCACTGGGTGGAAGATGAACCTCTGAAAATGATAACATTTTGATTATGAGCCAATTCAGTTGCACTGCATAAAAGGTACATGAGGGATTAGAACCTACTTCTGCTTAAGAGAGAGAATTCAGCACCCAGTAGTGGTAGGAGCCAAATTAGTCCCCAACTCATGCACTCCTACCAAAGATATTACAAATAGAAAGGGAAGTTTTCCCCTAGAAAAACAAGGTGCATTAGTTGCAAGAATAATTATGTCACACGAAAATGCAGTGGCTTTATCTAAAAATCAAATTGCAAATAGCCTACATTTCATTTTGAAAAAATGCTAGAGAGTCACCCCCCAAAAAAGCTTAAAACAATGCATAACATTACTTGACACGAAATCTGACTCAGAAATAATGAAGTTAAAATTTTTGTCTGAGTCTGTTGATTTCCAGAGCCTAATATTAAAATGAACTACTCACAGAATTCATGTTTTGATTCTCCTCTTATTACTCCAGAACTGATTTTCTTAATAAGTCACCTGCATCCTTTTTAAAATAGAGTGGGAGGATCACGATTTTCTGCGTTATGCCCTGAGCAGTAGCATCATCAGCATATCCTTAAGTTTAGCATAGATGTGCAACAAAGGAAAGCAAAAGTGATCACCCAGTTCCAAATATCAAGTTTAAGGCTAGATGTGCTAAGACACAGTAAGTTAAGTAAATAGCACCTTTCCATATTTATTATATCATTTTCGATAAGCTTAAAAAAAATGTTGTTTTTCTAAATCTAGTGTTTACTGTTTATAATTTTTAAATTGCAAGCTTCCATCTGGTTCTTTACATACAGAAATTTCAGTAATTTTATTTCTTTAATTGCTCTATTTTCTTAATTCATGACGTTTAGTCATCTGAACATTTCAATAGCCAGCAGGATAAATTTCAATACTGAAAATATTAATGCACTCTTATGCCATAAGTAAAAAAGAAACTTCAGAAGATTAGCTCTTAATATAGAATTTTTGTATAGATAGTGTTTAGCTGAATATTTTAAACTCTCTATTTTACCTTACTTCTAGAAATATAAAAAGAATATCCATGGTGTATGTGTGTGTCTCTCTCTCATTGTGATAATTACTGTACATTGAAAACAGTAGGAGAGAAAAAAAAGATTACATCTGTGGTGTGTTTCAAAGGTACAGTCTAGGGCTCATATGTCCGTAAGCGAACTTTAACCATCCTAGCACGGACACCAACAGCAGCATAGGTGTTGCACTAGAGCCTTCAGAGCAACCTCCACAAACTTGCTCAGCTCAAGTGCTCAGCAGCTACACTGATTCTGAAACTGAACTAAAACATTAAAGCTGATCCAGCATTAAATTGGAGGTTTGTTTGAAGTATGCTGCATTCATATCTGCTCATTGTAATAGAGAGAATATTACATATTGAGAGAGAAAACTACATTACCAGAGAGAGATGCTATTAAATCATCCTTGAATATTTTAGCTTCAGGTAAAAAACATTGATTAGTTTTCTTGTTCTGTGACACATTGTGAAAGTTGGGATAACGTACACAGAGGATAGGCACAGATCAATACATGCTGTTGCAGAGATAATAGGTCTTTTGATTGCTTTAGATACATTTGGTTGCAGAACACTTTTGCTCAGTTTGCTGCTAAAAAGCAAAGACTGTTCAAGGCAGCACTGGACAGCACTGCCGACTAGAGTACCAGCTCGCGACTAACTCCCAGTGGCTGTTGACACAATCCTTTCAGGTAGATATACACTGGCCGAGGAATTAGGCCTGTGCTGTGGTAAAGTCACCTTGCATTTTTGTTGCTGTTATTGCTCTTTGCTACTTGCAGTACAACCTAGTATATGACTACAAGCAATAGCTAAGGAAATATTAAACCTTCCATTTTTCAATCTAGTAAGTTTAGTCAAACACAGAGAACAAAATCTTCACAGAAAACCAGGATATATATAGTGAGAATATTAAAATGTGAAGGAAGAGAGCAGGAAGGAAGGAAGGAAGGAAAAGAGCAGGAAGAAAAGGATTCCAGTCACATCAGTAGGACATAAAAGCACCTATTCACCTACAACTCATTCAATCCATTACCAGCCACCAACACGGTACAAAACTGCCACTGCTACATTACACAGGATCGCTGTCACGCCAGGAACGTTTTAGCCTGTCTTTTTCAGTGTAAAGACTTCATCACAACTAAAATGCATACCAGTTCAAACAGCAGACCGATTTGCCCAAATAAATACTGTTATAAAAGTAAGTGAGGGCCCTTTGCAGCCTTAACACGCTCCATGTCTTCAGGTAGTAATATAGCACTATAGTGATGCTTTTATTGTGTTGAAAATCTTTCCATTGGCTTTGCTTACTAATATTACTCTCCACGACTAGGAGTGTTACAGCATTTATCAGTTATCAAGATTTTATTCATTACTTTCTACTAACTTTCATTTCCCATTTTGTGATGTTTCACTTTATATTAAAATTAAATAATCAGTACTGCTTAAGAGAACATTTTTAAAAAGCAACAGAATCATCCAGGCTCTGCATACCCATTTATATAATCTTTTCTTTGTTTTGCCACACTTGTTTTGGAATATATTTTCCATTGACCTAAATCTATATCTCAAGTTCATGGGGTTCAGCATCAGTTCCCTAAAACACTGTAGCAAGAATGCTGACAAAGACATCCAACAGTTTGTCTAGTCTGCTCTCCTGACAAATTAAGTTGACTTTCAATTTTATTCCCTTTTACTATTCTTTACTTAAAGCAGATGAACACTCACAACATTGAGGGCAAAAGTGTCTTCTGTGATCAGTACTGCAGACCTCTGGGAGCCCCAAACATGGAACAAGAGTAGAATATGTAATAGAAACCTGCAATGCAGATAAGAGTTACGCAGTGCACATCAGAGAAATCTGCCTTGAGGAAATAATGGAAGCCCATTGACAACATCTATTTTCATTTCTACAAGCCTCAGTATTCATTCTAACGAAAATAGTAATTATTTCTTCTGCTAAATATTTACAGATAAAACAATTCTATTAATTTTTATTTTTTTAATATAATCATATTCTCATCTTATAAATCATTTTTTTTCAGTATTACCTGGGAATCTCAGAACATTTCTATTTCTGTTGATGTAAATTAACTTACAACCTGAAAAAAAAAAAAATCAATTTTAACATTTTGTTGCACACTTAAGAAGTAGAAGGTGGAAGCAGCATGTGAACAGACATATTTAGAAATTATGGAAAAAGAATATTGATCCTTACTATGCTTTCACTACTTTTAAATTCCAGTCCAGCATGGTTTTTTTTAGTTAATTGAAAGTTGGAGCCTTGTTCAGATTTTGTTTTTCAAATGAAAGTCCATACGATCTTAGAATCGTCAATCATTCACAATATTATTTTTTTCAGTTATGAGCTCTTTATGATATCATCCTCCTTTTCCCTTCCTGCTTGTCATACTGACATATTGAATCTTGTCTTAAAACAGCTCTAATACTGCCATAGAGGTTACTAAAACAGACCTTTTACATGCATCCTAAATGCTTTCTATGTAGTCACATGTATTAACCTACATGAAAAATACTGTGAAAGCAGATCCTTGAAGCAAAGATTTTGAAGCAGCAGAAACCAAGTCTCACTGTGCATTTGGGCATTTTGAGTATGGGATGTATAACAACTAATGATACGGCTGTGAAGGAAATGTCAAACACTTTAGTAGTGATAAAGGATAGCATTTCTAACTGAGATAACGCTGAGTGGACCTCTTCCTAAGGATCATCAACATTTTGCTGAACTTTGTTTTGAACTGGAAAATGTGAATGTCATCACACAAATCAACAGCATGCCTTCATTTGAAATACAGAGGGCATTTCCAATCACTATCTCAGACACAGTATATCTTACATAGAATTTAGCAATAAGCAATGAAACTATTGGGGATAAGAAAAGCTACTGAAAAAACAAATACAGTATTTTGGATAGGAGTGAATAAACAGGAAAAAAGCAAGATACAAAATAATTATTGGTATCTAGACATTGCTTCTGGCATGCCTTCATTTTTGCATACTACAAGGCAAGAGGACACAATGAAAACAGATCCTTGGATGATTCCAAAGGTTCCTTTCATTTCTTGAACTGTACAAAAAGACTCATTGGCAATCTCAGTGAAAGGTGTATTAGCTTTCCCTGTCAAGACTGTTTTTTGATCCGATACCAGAATAGTCCATGGACATAGCATTTAACTCTTGAGTATATTGGCTGCTCATGTGCCCAGTCAGGTAAATTGGTATTGACCCCATTTTGTCTTTTGGGGGCATTTCTTGAATGTTTACACTAAAATACTTGGCTAAGTCTCAAGTCACAGGAAGATAACCTGGCATCCCACAGTACATTGCAGTGTGGTCATATCTAGCTTCAAATACTACATGTAGTGGCTGCAGTGATTCTAAGTGGGCAGATCCCCCTATAGCCCAGCAGGAAGGCAAATTGAAGAAATATTTTGTCAAATACCATTTGCAAACCAAACAGAGCAGCCTAGATGTTCCTCTGCTCCGTCTTCCAAGACCTTCTTTCACAATTTCCCTGACATCATCAGGATTGGTACATATTTCCGTTGGTTCCCTGACAAGGTAATTCGCAGGTAGTAGTGTACAAGGGGATGAACACACAGAGCAAACGTTTGACGATCTGTCAGCTGACAGCATCATGAGGGAGGACAAAGCTCAGAAGTAGAGACCTTGCATAATCGTTCCATGATGGCCAAATGTCCCAGGAAGCAGAAAGGGACAACTCAAGATTTCCACAGTAGAAACAGAACTTCCAAGAGGATGCCATAAGCAATACTTTGCTCCCAAGACCGTCATAAGTCCTCTTCCTCAGGGACGGCAGCATTCCACAAGCAAAAGCAGTATCGCTAACCTGGTAGGTACTAAAATGATCTTCCTGCTTTATCTGCATCTGAAGTTCCATCACCTTGAGCTTTGAAATGTGTTTCATGTTTTCGCAGCCATAGACTTAAATTTAAGTTGAAGTAAAGGGAAAACCGGGCAAAGCAACACATGTCCCTTATGTTACCAAAAAAGTACTACAATGTCAAAAAAAGGTCACAAGGCAGCAGGATGAGACACATATATATGGTGTGTTAATAATATAAAAGGATAATTACAGTCCATCTAAATTGTTGAAAGGAAATTTTGGCCCAGTAGTCAGAAATAGTTAAGAGCTTTTTTTTTAATTCTGATGTCACCTACAGTGGATAAGTTCATAGCATTTGACTAGAGCACTATTTAATGCTCTGAGGAAGTATTAATAAGTTCCCCTTATGAATTAATAATCATTTAATTAAGTAGCAATTAATTAAACAGAATAAATTTTCATGGAGAATTTACATCCTTAGAACTCTCCAAGGGCTGTCTAAACCTTTCAACTTACTGAACCCAATAGCCTGACAAGCGAGGTAAATATAAGCTTAAAAATCTAAAATAGATAATTATGAAGTTATTTAAATATTTATCGCTCAGCAAGTTCAAGTTTTACTGAACGGCACATCTAAGATTTTTCTATATCAATAAAGAACGACATAGCCATGACAAAATTATACAGACCTTATACAGATAAGGTCTTGAAACCTGCTTAATTACATTGCTATATGAATATATCTATTTAGAACTTTGCAGTCTGGGAGCTCTGAATGAAAACCTGCATCCTACACTCAAAGCAAGATGAAACTGAGCAGATCTGAGTGATCTACAGCTCTACAAGTATACTCATTTTCTAAATTTCCTGAAGTGTAAGTACACGTTAATGCTGCTGTTAAAATTGTCCCCTAGTGTGCAAAATACTTGCTACAGATACTTACCCTAACAATTTTAATGCCTTATTGATGTCAAGGAGATAAAAAAGTAATTCAATTAAAAAGCTATCAAGTGAATTGTTTAAAATAAATTTGTAAAAAAAAAGAAAAAAATCTATCCATATGCAGTAGAGATGCTACTGACTAATGAAATAGTCATATACTAGAATGTATACAAAAGTAATCTAAATATGTAGTATCTTCCACAAATGTAGAAAATTGGGATAGGGCAATAAATGCTTTATGCATTTTGTCTTACAAATGTCACTCAAATATTGTAAAAGTGAGAATACACAAAAGGCTTTAAACTGTCTTCTGAAAAGAACAATGACACTAAAATAAGAAAGCTCTTATTTTACATCCTCAGTGACGTAGTTATTAATGCTCAAAGGTTTTAACGGATACCAGAATTCACTATGTGGAAAAAAAAAAAATGTAACAAACTTATTTGAATAGCATTTCTGAAACTAATCAGACTCAAATCCGAATGTTATCCATTAAAAGAAAAAAAATGAATTATTTTCTTTGTTAAAAAGAACATACACTTCTAAGCCTAACTGGAAGTCACAACTGAGTAAGAAGATTCTAGCAAAGATTTAGTGCAAATGAAATTTCACAGGGAGAGATTAGGCCATGGGAACTGCATACTTAACATTCAGTGAAAACAAATGTCTGTTCATTTTTAAACAGGTTGGCTCTACCATTAATGTAGAAATTACACCCATTCCCACCACTGTCCAAAAGAAACTCATTGTTCCACAAAATAATTAGTTTTAGAGTGCAGAGCAAAAAAGTCTGTTTCGATGGCTTTCTATTCCACTCATCATAAGCACAACAGAAGAGGGCTGGCTATTGTATTGTCCTCCACGAGAAAACATACAAAACATATACAACACATGTAATGAACTGGCCCTGTCAATTAGATATATCCTTTGTCGCATTTCCATTTTTACTAAACTTTGCAAGACCAACTAAAGCCAAACAGGAGATACTGATTTTGGAATGCATATCTGCATAATTTGAGTACCAGTTTTCATGGGTTTAATTTTCATATTTTGAAATGTTATTTTGCATATTGTGCATGTTATTTTAACATACTTCAAGCTCAGATATGACCATTGTTTCATCAGAGAAATAGTGCTTGGAACAAAATAAAGCTACATCATTCTCTCAAGTCTCTGGAGAAGTTTCATTCTTACTGTGCATTGTATACATAAGGAGCTACAATGCAACTCAAATGCACATCCTCACAACTCTTACAGTTTAGAAGTTATAGAATAGTACTTAATAGTAATTAGAAGTAATTTTAATGGTTTGTGTTAAAGATAATAGCAGACTCAAAGGACCCACAAACAGGTAGGGCATGAGTCTAATTAGCAGACCTTGGATATATCAGGATCAGAGTACCCAAGAAGTTCAGTTCAGATAACTGATTAAATTAAAATACGTGAGCTGTTCAAACTAGGCAGTTTAGTATTAAACTGGAAAGAAACAAATAAAAATATAGAACTATACAATTAATGCAAAACCTCTGTAAAAATAATCTAACAGATTCTCATAAACTTATAGAAATCATAAATTCTAGTCTTTCATGCAACCATATAAAGTCCACTATATCAAAGATATTTGAATGAATTAAAATCTACATGAATCTCATACAGACATCTCAAAGCAATAATTTCCCTATTCGTGATTTGAAAATTAAATCAAAAGCAACAATACCAAAATAAATTTGGTCCTAGGCCCTCAGCTGAATAGAGTTGTGTGTATGAAGATCTGATGTAAGGAGGCTTGTTGCTATGAATGAAGGTATGCCAAATTTCCCTAACGCTGTATTTGTAGATGTTAGGATGTGCAAAGTGCAGAAGGTGCTTTTCTTTTCAAGGAGGAAGAAAAAACATATTGTTAATTTCAATTTATAAGCAGCATCTAGGAGTAGGACTACTACGAAAAAGGCTAGTAAAAAAAAATCAAATAGATTTCATTAACAAGAAAAACCTCTTAAATACATAGCTGTTTCAGTCTATTAGATTGACTCTTACAATTCTTGAATTCAATATTATGTCTTTGCTTTTAAGGGGCACTGAGAGGCCAAATGTTTGTTAATTACTTACTCTACAGCTTATAAAATTTGTTTTCCAGTGACTGCCTATTTCAACATTTCACGAAGCATGAGGGCAGAACTTAATTAGACAGACTTTTTCATTTTTTTGATTATCATGAAAAAGCCCATGCTCCAGTCTTCAAGCAATATTTAAATCTCCAAACCACTTTGCCAAAGTATATAAGGTTTAAATTTAAGTTACTTAAATTTATTTTGATTTAAATTTATATATTTTTCTCCAATCCTCCTTTCTTCCAAGCCACATAGAATTTGAATTATCTGTCTTAGGATCAGTTTTGCAATTTTGAAGACTTTAACCATTTATTGACTCAGAATATTTACATCTATTTAATAGGCTTTTTCTTCATGTAGCATTCTCATGCCATTTGTGCTATCATTAATTAATACTAAACTTCAAAATATGATACAGCTTAAGTTATTACCTACTGTGATAAACTGAGTTTGAATGCTACAGATTGGGACTTAGTATAGTTTATATGCATTATTGTGTGTTAATATATTATAGGTTTTTTTTTTCCTGCAGGTTGCACTCTTAGTATCTAGTCCATAGCACGGCTCCTTACCAACCATCTCACTGAAATGATGACACAGAACATGAATCAGATTCATATCTCATTTTGTACTTACTCAGCTTGCTAGAAAATGCTTCACTTTTTGATGGCTATTTGAAAGTGACTCCAGGTTGCAGGACACTTGTGACCAGTTTCTTCTTCAAAAGAGTATTATACATCATGATTTATAAAATCATCTCCAACTGGATTACGTTTTTTTTTTTCCTTATTTTTTCAATATTACTTGTCTGTAGTGAAGAACAAGAGAACGTCAGCTATGCCTACTGATCTTTCAATACTAGGCATGGTGAAAAAAGTAATCTGTTAACAGTGATACTTCAGTAGACTTTTTCCTCTTATCTTTCTGGAAAACTTTGAAATATTCCTATTAAATAATAAGAAATGCTTCAACTGAATTGGTCTATGTACTATTAAAAAGAAACCATCTTCTTGTGGTGCTAGAATTTTCGAAGACATTTAAATCCTCCTCCAGTTCAAAGGAGACAGTAGTTGATAGAGAAAAGAGTGAAAATAAAATGCAGTCTAAATTTATAATTTGCTTTACATTGAGAAAATGATGTTTGAGAGTTGGGATTTGTCCCAGGCAAGCTCTCAAAAGCAGTGCATCAGAAAAGATAGTTATGTACCATATAGTAGTACTTATTCCACCTATTCTCTATGGGTTTTTTTAATCTACAGTTACATGTCTGACATTTTTTGTGGAGTACTCAATTTGTTTTGCTAGAAGAGCAAATCAGAAAAGGTATGTTATTTTCTCCACAAATTATTTTATTTGATTAGTTTTTCCCTCTACCTATTTTCAGATATTCCATAAATGAATCAGACTCTTCTTAGACATGCCTACTCTCATCTTCTGATAGATAGTAAAAGTTCTTAGTTTATTGTTGAATTAAAAAAGAATTCACACAGACGAATGCATAGTATACTACAATCACATAATACTCACCTGGGATATTTTCAGTATTGATTGGTATAATCTCAGTTCTCCAAGTTTGAAACCAGTTATATACGTGGAATGAGGAATCTCTTCTTAGCATAGAGAAAACTTCATTTTAACCTTACCTATTCAACATAAATGACAAGGCATAAGTTACACGATGTGGTGTACACAATATTATTATTTATACACAACATCCAAATCTGAACCCTTATTTCTGGTGGTTTCACCTACTTCAGTCCTCCTTAGAGCTGTGCCTTGATCAGAGAGCCAAAGCAATGCAAAATATCTTTTATGGAGCACGAGCCAGGGCATGGTGTTCGGCAACCGTTACTTCACTCAAATAATTGTGCCCGTATGTGGCACCATTCTGCCCTTGGTATCTTCACTCTTGGGAAGAACAGCAGTACCTTAATTGCAAGAAAGGAACAGCAATAACAATGCAGGATGAAAAGAGCTCTAAGCGCAATTAGAGCTCCTTATTGATCTTGGAGAGCATTTCATGCCTGACTAGCATTTCAAGGAAATTGGTTTAGACAGAAGAGGAGAAGTAAGTTTTAAAATTCTTAGAAGTTAGTATTTCCAGAAAGAGGTTTCTGCTATATAAACTTAAAATTTTCTTCACCTCTTGAGATGGAAGCTAGATCTTGATGTGAAATTTCATGAATTTATGTATTTCCTGACATCTAAGGCGCCTTTGAAATAACTGCTCTTTTCAGTGTTACACTTCTGGCTTCCACCACTTTTACCTATCGTCAAGAAAGCTTTCAAAGCCAATGCTAAACTCTGTCCTCAGAATTACATGTTCAGTTCAAAAAGGCAAAAGTACACTGAAAAGGTTCACTAGGTCCACATTTTTCACTACCAATCTACTTAATTCATTCTCCGTTTCCATTGCTGGTGAAAGAACAGGGTCAAAACTTATTATCCTGAATATAAAGTAGTAATGAAAATATCTCATCCCCCTAGGAAAAAGGGCGACTGGTGGTTTTCCCTGAAAACAGACAATGAAAAAAAAAATATGTTAAAATTTGTACTTCAGCTAGTAAAGCCAAAAGAAAGGTTCTAGCTGCACAAGAGGTCATTTTAATAAAGCTAAACACACTTAGCACAACCTTAACTCATAGTTCTCCTTTCAGAAAATTTAACTGACTGAATAGAGATTTGTGGGTTTGTCATTTTAGATAAGCTTCAGCACAAGCTATTATGGCACAACAGTCAGTCTCCACTCCCTTAAAAGGGGGGTTTACATAGATCTTCTGCCTCTTTTAGCTACTCAATCCTCCTGAAGATGAAATTTAGACTCCTTTTTAATTTTTAACTAAAAAAAATGTTATCACTTGCTTAACCTACCAGTTGTTTTTTATTTTTGTTCAGAATATTCAGAAAAAATCTAGTATTTTATGTTACTACTGAAGATTTTAAGATACAATACATTCACCTATCATTCCCTTGATTTTTTTCTAGACCAATGCAACTTCTGTACAGAAAAATGGAATAGTTCATTAATCAAATCTTTTGAAAATGTTCTTTGAAAAGTCTGATTAAAGAAGTCCTCGCTTTTTAAAGCGGTGGATTATGGAAGCACAAGCCAATTGTAAAGTTCTTGTGAAGGCTTCGAGTTGAGTCTTACTTCTTGAGCCTCATTGATTTCATGGCTGCCTACAATTTCACAAGCACTTCAGTAAAAATCTTTTAAAAAATAAAGAAATAAAAATGAGCTTGGCTGAATGAGTCTGTCTCAGGAAAATACATAGGTTATCATCAACACACAACACCAACATCATCTGCTTCCTCTGATAACATGTTAGAAAAAAAAATATGAACAGCAGAAAGACTTCTTTTCTTAGTAAAAAAAACAAAAAAAAACAAAAAAAAAAAAATCAGTGTGTGCTCTAAGCAACCAGGATGCAATCTAATTTAACGATCTTGGAGAATGGAGAATTAGTACTGAAGAGAAAAAAAAAAATGACAATTTTCACTTCCTGACTGGAAGTCAAAGCCCACAATATCTGAACTCATATGCCACTGTTTGCCATTCAGAGAAGAATTGCTCAAAAATCATGGGGAGAGAGGCACAGAATTCAGTTTCCTCAGTGCTGCATTCCGCTCAGGCTTCAATAGACCATATGAATTAACAGAAGGTCCTGTTGTGATTAACAGAAAAATGGAAGTTTGTCAAATTATAGCTAGATCAAAACATTTGAGCAGCATATTCTAGTTAATGCAGTTTTAAAATTGAATTTACTGCTGTAAGTCTAGTTTCTTTTTTGTTACATTCAGGATTTCACTCCTGCCTCAGATTTTTGCTAGCTTTGGAAGTATGCAAATATTATATATAGCTGTCCTTCCTCTGATAATGAGTTTTCTAAATTTAATCATCTGCAGTATACTAGAACTTATGTATGAGAACTAATAACTTGCATCTGGTCAATTTACCCAAATATTCATTCAGCTATTGTCTTCCCAATATACAATATTTCTATAAATATACTGAAATGAGATAGATATTCAAGCATAATTAATCAGTGGTCATAAAACTACTGTTTGTGAAAATGTGACATGTTAGTAATGTACTTAAATATTCACATCCAACTTTGCACAACAGATATTTCAGTAAACTACGTATCAGCTCAGAGCAGAATTATTTTTAATTCCTTAAAAAAACTTCACATTCTTCTTGGAAAGATATTGCTTTTACAGAATATTAAACACTAAAAGTTATCACATCTGTCCATTTTGTATGTGAGCCCAGACATAGTCAAGCTCCAGGATGTTTAAATTGTTTCCCAGTAGCTCAGCCTGAAATCTTTTTTCCTAGCACTTGATTTAACATATTCTAGTTGATATTTTACCTAACGAAAATCAGTAGTTGATTTGCACCTACTTGATTCTCTTATCATTGATCATCATTTGCTACAGATGGCATTGAGGCTACATGCAAACTGTCCTGTGGAGAGAGAAACCTAACCTATAGATCTACTGTCTGATGTTCTCATTGCTCAGAACTAGTAGTCTGTAGAGACAAATGACATAGAACGAATACATAATGCTTTGCCTAGTTTCCTCAAGTCTTTGCATAATGTCATTACAGTGCAAAGACAAAATAGGGGAGGATTTTCCCCTACAATATCCTTTCAAAAGCATCTAAAATAATGTTCAGACAGAACTGTGTTTGACTAGCAGAGTCCTGAAGCAGCACTGTAGGCACTGGGGGAAATCAAGATGACAAGTTCTGTTAGGCTAAAAGCAGGAAGATTTTCTGGTCCTAGGAAATTATGTTGTGCACTGAAGTTACTTCCCATTTTGGGCCCTGACACAAGCTAACCTGTCAAAACAAGCTAGTCCAGAAAGAACCAGGAAGCATGGATGAAACGAGGATATTCCTGAGACCAGGACTCTCAAAGAGAGCACTAACAATGCTCCCTTAGTACTTAGCAGTACAGATGAACTACTACTGTACTTAGTAGTACAGGTGAATCTCAGATCAGTCTTTAGATTTACCCTGACTTTTACTCAGATGGCTCGGGGAGCATACGATAACCTGGAGAACTGCAATAGCAGCCACATCATTTTTGCCTAGACCGTCTTCATTAGCACCGCAGGTTGCTAACTGCTCGCCTCTGACTTTCTTCCCCAGGTGTGGGGGCTGCAAAAACACTAACATTTCTTATTGCCATAGTACAAGTTGGTACTTCTTTCTTGAGACTACAGCTCACCTATGCGGATTCAGAGGCATTGCCTATAACCTCTGCTAAATCCTACATATTTGGAGAAAAGTGTATGTATTTGCTTTTGTGGAGAAGCTGCCTCCGGGAACGAGCAAAGTTTCTATAATCATTGCTTTCCTTCCAGATTTCCTCTCGCAAAGACAAACATAACAAAGAAAATTTCCATATTCTTCAATTCTATCATTTCTCCTCAGATAAGGTCTATTAAATCTTGCTAGTAGCAGTCAACATTCCATCAGCAGATCCAGTCTAGTTTCAAAATGAAATAGTCTCTCTTTTTTGCTTGATCCAGGAACCTAAGACATTAGACCAGTCTCCACATTGCATAATAAACTGAATTTAGGTAAGGCAGTTAGTTCTTTTTATAAAGAAAGTATTACCTTTAAAGCTGTTTGAAAACAGAGATTTGTTTTGGAGCTTTTCTTCCCTTTGTCAATTATAAGTCCACAGGGAAAATCCAGCGCCCTCACATTACAGTTCTCATTCAATTCTAAAAGGAGACACCTGACCACTTCTATATTTATGCTTTAATTTTTTCACAGCTGGCCAGCTCCAAGCTGTTGGATTTCTAAATGGCAGGGCATTATTACATTAAAAAAAATTTAAATATGTCAAATCAAATGAAAATAAAATCAGTTTTTTATTTTTTCTAGGTGTTTGTTTTTATTCCACTCATCAGGATGTGTGAAATGCAATGCTGCCATAATTCAGAAGAATTAGACTAAAAGAAAAAAATCCCCAAAGAAAGAGATACTTAGCTCTGAACACCACAGCATCTGACTGTCTGGCACATGTGTGCAGAAAACTTCTCTCCTGTCTTGTGCTGATCTAATCCATTCCTTTCTTAGCAAGTGACATGCTGAAAAGCATAAAGAGCACTGCAGAAGCATTCTCCATGCTGGGCAACATTCTGCACCATTACAAGCCTGAAATGTGAAGGGAAAGTCCTGGGCTTTCCATTTTTTCCCTTCATAATTTACTCTTTCTGCACCTTTTCTGTTGTGCAACAATAAAGTATAAAAAGCATCACTTCTAGCATCACCACTTGGCATCACGCAATACATACCCCAAAACTACAACATTCGGACCTATGTGGCCACAAGCTTCCAGTTTCCTCAAGTATTCTCACATTATTGCCTTCTGCAGATCCCTCAAGCACATTGTTTTCTTTGCTTTTGCATCTAAAGCAAGCCCTTTAAATTGCAGTGCCTATCTCTTCACAGTCACTGGCTGCATCTACCAGCCTGCCAAACAGGACCAGGAGCTACCTCAAGGATGCTCTTGAGTCACCAAGGGCTACGTGTTTGGACCTCAGTAAAACTGTGAGACCCTGTCTTACATGACAGCAGAATAGTAGCAGGAGTTTACGTTTGTCTGAGAGATACAAGGAACAACAGAAACTCTCCCCGTGAACAGAGATGTGGAAAAGTCCTTGCCTCCCATTATTTCCACCTGGAAATAATTTGAAGTAAAACTTGCAGAATTTTCTGGAACTCTTCACTGGACTTTCTCATCCTTCTCCCCTTTCCTCTTCTCTAAATCAGCTGAAACCCCCCAGTCATGCAATTTGGATGCCTCAAAAACTACTACATCAACCTTTCTTACTGTTTCTTCAAAAATCAAGATCTATAGCGTTTCACTCACCTTTTTTACCCTAATCCTCCTCCTTGCCCTGCTTCCTCCTAATAAGATGCTTTCACTTTGAAAATAAAACACTAGTGATAAATTAAAATAGTGATAAAATTCTAATTTTACAAAGACTACTTCATCAACCGGCATTAGTTTCCTCTTCTTTATATGAGGCAATGCGTAGCCACGTAGGTTTTTTTTTTTTTTTTTAACGTCTGTATCTCTTCAGAGAAAGAGACTGCTGAGAATGAGAACTTCAAAGGCAGTGTCCTTTAATAAATGCATTCCTTTTGGTATTATTAATAAAAATACAGATATTATATGAAAAATTGACTTTCTCAGGCAAAAGAATACTGATCTACCTTTTTAAAAAACTTTCAACAATAGTTTCCTGGGCATTTCTAACAGTGCAAAAGCCAGGTCACAGCATTTTACTTACTTTCATCTGATGGCTAGCTTAAAAGACTTTGGATCATTCCACCATTTTAAGCTGCTATCTAACTTCAATGAAGAATAGAAACATCTACAAAATGACCCTCAGTTTTAGGTGATCTGACTCACATCTCAGAAAAATACAGACTTGTCATGTGTGTCTGTACCACTATTCTGTTTTAGGTCAGGGGATAAAGGAGGGCAGGGAGAGGAAGGGCACTTGGAGGGGAGGGGAGAGCTGTTTGTTATTTTAAATAGATTTTTATTAAAATTAAAACAGTGATATTAGTCCTCATTTTCAATGTTATTGATGAAATAATTCAATGACAACCATTGAATTTGAAAAGAGTTATCAAGAAACTCTGCAAACAAGTCTGTCAAATACACATCCTCCTTGAAAATGTACAATCATAAGCAATACTTGACTCAGACTTTTGAGTGATGTATTTTTAAATTTCTTAAACCTTCATTGAATCTACAGTCATCATCACAAAAATATAAGAAACTCTGTGAAGATTACTGCTGGTAATCCGAAATAAGTCAACTCTAACTGGACATCATGCTATAGGAAGGCAAGGTAAAAAACTTGTTCTTATCAGTATTCAGATAAATGAAGCAGAGAATTATTCAGCAAAAGTGAAAGTCTTGCAAGTTTCCTGGAAGATTTCAGAACTGTTTAGACCATTGCATTTATTTTGTAATTGTGCTGTCTAATTTTTATGACTTGTTTTCCAGAAATACTTCTCTGAAAAACAAAGGTGATATTTTACAAAAATAAGCAATCTATATTGTTCATTATTCATTTAAACCATTAAGGCATGACTAATCAATAGACTTATCTAATCCTGGTGATGGAACATTGTTATGTCGTTTGAGCTGTGATGCAGAGCAGAACAACATCTGAATATCTGTAAATCTTAAGCTATTTAGGTCAGTAGCTCCACGCAATACGGTAAAAAACATTCAGCATGCACAACGCACTTCAGATCTCCTAATGCTTCCATTCAGCCACCGCATTCACTCAAATACTTAACTCTTTCTCCAAACTCAAAATAAATATTACCTACATGATAAAAAAAAAAAAAAAAAAAAAAAAAAGTATTTTAAGGACTAATATGTGATTCTTGTCATTCTCTCATAGAAGAGCACTGGAGGCAAATACTTGCCTTCTTTGTGCCAGTGGTTAGAACACATCCCCAGAACCAGAAGCACAGTGTGAGAACCTTGCTGAACACTGGCTAGAATCCTGCAGTTTCCTGCAAACTAAAGAATTTAAAGCCATGGGGATATTCAAGTCAAATGTTGCTTTATGTTGTAATTAATAAGACTTCGTGCACTAAAGATGTGATATGGACACATCCGTAGCTGACTGCAATAATACAAACTCGTTTTCACTCGTCCAAGATGTGAGTACACATGTACGTCCAGTACTGAAAATGCACATTACACATAGTTTTCCAAGACTGAGTTCTACACGGAAAATTCTAACAAATAGGTCATGGTGCATTTTAAAAGTAGAAGCATAGAGGCTTAAGCAGACTAATTATCAGAGCTATCAAGTGCTGCCATTCTATAATATTTCAATTTTCCCAGCCTAATGTTTTAACAATAGCAAGAAAGAGAAAAGAAATTACTGAGGTGACAGCTCAATTGTGCAGCAAAACTAAGTCACATTATATTAAAACATCCAGTGAAGAATTACTGCTTATTCCTGTTTTCCTTTGTAATCTTAACATACGGTTTTGCTTGCTGCCAAGAAACAGTCAATAAAAAGAATCTTTTGTTCTTGAACAGCACTTCGTTCTTTTTAAGTCTTTGCAAGTGTTCCTCCATTCCTGGATGCAGCAAGAGTGGAAGATGGGGAAAAGATTTAACATGGAGAAGTTCTTACTGCTTATGTGAATATAGGTTTAATCTCATATCTGACACCAACTCATATGCAGCTACAAGAGTATGTTGGAAGTAATTCTGCATCATCAAGCTATGACTAAAAATCAACTACGATTTCAGAAATCTCTGCTAACATTACCATTCACACTATTAAATTCCATCTACAGTGATGAAAATCAACACAACTGATAGAAAGCATTTCCCCTCTCCTACTGCTTATCTTCATTTCAGGCCAGTACTTATGGCTAAGCATAGCCTGATGTGACTGTTTCCTGCAAGAAAAGAGATGTAAATTTTTTAACTGGATTTATTAAAGTGAACAAGCTCTACTAAACAGTTAGATTAAATACAGGATATGAAACATCCTTGTCGGTGTTTACTGGGCATAAAGAGCACTGATACTCTCAACTCAGAAGTAGGCCAGAGTTGTGCTGTAAAAGTTGCACGCAAAGCCAGAGAACCCAAGAAGATTTCTCAGTTCTCAGGTCCAGGTTTCATTGCTGTGCCTAAACAGCACATCAGGACAAGATACAGAAAACCAAAATTCTCCTACACATACTAGATCCCTTTTGAAGGAAGTATGGACCAGGAGTACAATGTACTTCAACAGGTCTCTAGGGCAGGCAATCAGAGGACTCAAAATGTGGGGGACTCAAACTGAGGAGCTACCACAGAATTTAAGCACAGCTGGTAAGACTGATGCCATATATAGGTCATTCTGCAGGCTCCAGCTCGAGGAAGTCTAGTAAATGGAAGCTGATTCTCTTTTCCTATTGTTTAAAAACTTTTGTTATTCTGCTCATTGTAACATAATTATTCCACTTTTATTTTTAAAGGAAAGGAGTAGCTTTTTCAAATTTCACTCATCCTAAAGAAGTCACTCATAACACATCAACCTAGAAACTTAGGAGTGGTTTTGCTTGATTATTTTCTTTTCTTTTTTTTTTTTTTCTTTTTTCTTTCTTTCTTTTATGTTTTTTATTTTTATTTTTATTTTTTTTTAATTAATGCTGGCAAAGAAATGAGAAATTGGCTTTTGTTCTCAAGCAGACACTCCTTCCTTATGTATCTGAATATTTTTCATTTTCCTCGCCATGTTTTTACAAGGAATCTGGGGGGTTTCTATCTTAAAGAAAAACTACATTATGCTTATTTTCCCTTCAGAGTAAATGTTCTTATTCCCTAGCCTAGCAGAAAAGACATGCCTGCTTGTCTTCAGATCCAAGACTACTATACAATACTGATATGTTGCAAGTCGTGCTTCAGCTAGGTAAAACCTGTGAGCCAATTTAAGTACTAAGGTACTGTGTCACTTGAAGATGAATAATCTAAACTTCATTCAGACTTTCCCCATGTAGGTTATATTATTATAGAAGATATAGGAATATACATATAGAAACATACATCTGCAATTACAGAAGGCCCCAAAGAAAATAAAACAAGCATTGATCTTATCTATAGTGTGCTGTGAAGGAAAACTACTTTCTAGTTTCTTTTAACTAGAAAATTTCTTTTAACTTACAAAGGGGTATTATCAGAGCTCCAGATAACTCATACAGAAATTTCATTTACTTTTCCAAAAAGCAGAATACTCTGAAATAAAGAACTAGTTTAGAAAGAACTGCATTATTACATGATCAAGAAGGAAAACTGTCTGTTGATGCTGAAAAAGTGGAGTATCAAATCAGAGAAAGAATGTATTATTTCTACATAGGTACAGGGAGAATATTATTAAACTATGATGTCCTTCCCTAAGGCTAATTTATAAGATGTTAAAAACAGATTTGGTTTTGGAAATAGTTTCACAAACGCTTCAGGATCTGGGAAATCTGCTTTTTAATTAAGAACCTAAGCTATTTATCTGTCTAAAGGAATGACTCATAATGATCTTTTACCATCTACACGGAAAGATGATTTCTGATAGTAAGTATTCTTTAAACAGGGAAAAACAAGATACGATCACAATTGTTATAAATCCCCTTTTTCCTGAAAAGGGGTCAAGTCAGAGGAGACACAGATTTCAACCTGTATTTAGAACACCTTCCAGTTAACAAATGTTATTACTTGTAGAATTAATCCAGTATTAATCGCAGAGGACCTCTCACACTCAGTGCATTCACTTATCCCCTCATGTAGCTGAGGGGCATGCACACAGTTATGGTTACCTGACTGGAGCGACAGTGGGGACGTCACCCTCAGTTGCTTACTGATAAGTAGAGGGTCACACTGACTCACCAGTGGCTTCTAGGTAGGTGGTCAGAAAGTCTCTCTAAAGTCCTTTGTTTCACTGGGTGTATATATAATCTGCAGTCTTTGTCTGCATGTAACGTCACCTTGGATGTAGTCCCGTTGCTGACGCCAGAGTGTGCTGATGGCCTTGCACAGATTCAGCTGACTCTTGGTGTCCCGAGTTTAGCGATTCTTGTAGATTCAGCAGGACCATTAGTCTCTGGAGCTTACCAGTTCTTGGGAGACTATCGCACACTTCTCAACATATACCTTTGGTCTCTTCAGTCTTCTGTTTTCTGTTAACTATTTCTTCATTCACACAGATAGGCAACCATCACCTCCAAAGAAATTCAAGCAGAAAGGGCTTTTGACACAATCTGCTGACAAAAAAAAAAATTTGGATTACAAATATGTAGCACATTTTTTAATTAGGGTAATTTAACACTGAAGAAAATTTTGTTAGTAGTGAATTCTTCCCTGCTTGAGGTTTTCCCATTAAAACTAGATTATTTTAATAGCTATAGCAATTAGAGGTCTATGTAAAATTATTTGAAAATTTGTTCTGTGCTGTGTGATGCCATAAATCACAGGAGAAGATGAGAATAGGCATTTCAGATTTTAAATCAGCTTGATTTAATCATGTGACTTACGATCTTAATTAACTTTATAAGATGGATATGCCATGCTTCATGTTATGCCTCACAAAAAAATACAACATTATTACTGTGTGTGTGCGCACGCACATACACACGCATATTCGTGTTTTTTTAAAAGTAAGTGACAAGATTCCAAAGAATTTCAAAGCTTAAGATATCCCTCATACTCCTTTCATGTGTTGTGAAGGGGAAGCAGAGATCTTTGAAACTACAGGTGGCATATCAAGGAAATTCTTCTATTGATTTACATTAGCAGTTAACAACACGGACTGTGATACCCAACAGTTGCTCTGCTTTCTTCCTATAAAGAAATTCTGTCCCATTCTCATTTGGTAAGAATATAATGGTTCTCCTCTGTGGCTACAGTGTAAAGAACTGGCTTATTTTACTGACGATTAATAGAAACATTAACATCATTGATTACTGGAAACCCTTCATTACTAGAAATATGAAGGGCATTTGTAATCTTTTCAGGTTATTTACAACATCTAACAAATGCTAAAATAATATTGTCATAAGTTACTTAAGATCTCAGATGATGTGTTAAAGACATATTAATTTTCTTCTACGTATAACAATAAAGTTATTGCTTAAAATCAGTCTTACTTCAGTTTGGGAACTTGTGTGATGATAATCTAGCTATGGGAAATTCAGTGTCTGAAAGCTTCAGACTCAGTTTTGATGTTTCCAATAGAGATTTATTTTGAATCATACCAACGAGATTAAGCTTTCAAAGAGAATAAACTACTCCCATTCTTCTTAAATAGCTTTATATCAGGCCTGTAACTGCGATATATGCTGAGGCCCCAAAAAGTGTGTCTTTAAGCTTGTCATTTTAGTTCCATGAGAACCAGTGATAACATGCATGACATTATGAATCCGTTCAGTTTGAGCCAACCTTTTCCAATAGTTTTTTTCTTCTTTCATCAAGCTGCTGGGGCTAAAGATACTACCATTATCCATGACTGATGCTAAATGCAAGTTTCTGAACGATAATACAATTGGATCTCCATTAGTCTGAAATTTCATTATGAATTTAGCTTTTTATTTGTGAAGATATATTCTTCCTGAAAACACTTAATATTTGCAAGTAACTAATTTATGTTCAGACTATGGTTCACAAAAGCCTTATAAATAACAAGCTAGTCTCTCAGTATAAGCAGAATAGCAAAAAAGAAGCCTCCAGGGATGGAGTCACTCTCTCAGCAATCCTTTATTTTACTATCAAAATATTTTTCAAGTACAGAGACACATGATAGCTCTGCACTGCTCCTAGTACACTGCTAGTGTAGCTGCTGATATGCCCTGCAGTAAATTTTTGAGAACCTGGATTGTGACAAAAGAGATTCTCCTCCTATGGCAGACACCTAGCTGTGCTGGATCATCCAGTCAAGCCAGAGCCTTTATTACTTGTCTTCTGTTTCAAGGCTCAGCACTGCAAAGAGAAAGAAATTCATAGTGCTATCAGTACATTCAGTAGGCACATAAGCAAGGTTCATGATACTTCAGCCCCTCAGTAAGGTTGGCCCAACTGTCAGTGAAGAAACATGCACACAAAATCCCATAAGCCATTATAACTATGTGGTAAGACCTCACATACTAAGATGACTTACCCAAGAGCCTTGAAGGAAGTAGTTGACACCTATTAAGGCTTTATATCATATACTATGAGAAGGCAGCCTGTAGACTGGAGAATTCACTCAAAGGAAATCCTGCAGATGAAAAATTATAGATTAATTTTTATATTTCTTCTTTGTGGTATTATAAACTAAACCTACACTGTACTGCTTGTAGATGTGCAACAACAGTTTGCAGATGATGATCCCCAGAACAACACTGCAGGCAAGTAGCATGTAAGGATGAAGGATGTCTGGGAATAACATCATGAATCTGTTTTCTCTCTAATGGTGTAAAGTGAACCAATCGAGTCAAAATAGTACACTGCCCAATATTTGAAAGACACTGAAACAAGTTACTGCCTTTTATACCTTCAATACCTCAGCTATAGTTTTTGAAGGTGCAACTCTCAGACGGTGGAGGCACACGGGGTGGCACATCTGAGAAAGCAGGCACTGCTTCTTGAGAAACTCTGGTGTTCTTCTCCAGTAGTTCTCTGGCACACATTTTTCTGTATCATTACCACCCTGTCCTCTTCTGCTAATAACACCATCTTTGTTTGCCAAGGCATCCAGTTCACTCCTAATCCCATACAGCATCTGTTCTTGGTCCTGTCAATCTATGGAGGGGCCTTACTGGGAGGTCATGCTTATTCATACATTATTTTGTAGATATACAGATCAATTACCACTTCTAGGCATAAAAATCTTTTCATCCCAACACTTCCTGGCTGTAAATCTGAGAACTTAGTTTCTCTAGGAAGAACAGCTTTCTTCTTCTGGGTCCACTTGAGATATGCACTGGTATCTGAGGATTGCAGTTCATATGCCAAAAACCTAGATATTTTCAGTCTAAGTTAGTGGCTAAATCAGGTATACAAATGTCACATAAAATACCAGCCTTGTGAATTGCTTTGTAGGCAAAAGGCACAACTTCTCAAAACATACATTGTTGGTTGCTTGGCAGCCAGTATCATAGTCAGTTTGTAGTCTAGATTTCAAAACATTATGATGATGTTGATAAGATTAAAAATGTCCATCTCAAACAAAAGATGAGAGAGATAAAGATGCTCTCCATTACGTATGGAGAGCAAGGACTGAAAAGAAATTAAGAAAAAAGGAAGGAAATGCATGACACTAAACTGCTTTTAAGCAAATGTCTGCTTGAATCTACCAGGAAAAAACAAACAAACAAAAAAAAAATAAAACCACAAACTCTCAGGCTTCTTCTGAATGAGATACTAAAGAATTTCCCTGAAAATCTTGCACGGCTTTTTGCAGGTTCATTCCTATCTCACGTTATACTCTTCCAGGATTAGATACTCTTGGGTTATGACCTACCCAATACATGATGCCACCAGATTGCTCCATTTTTCTGTAATGAACGTTAACCTTCTACATCTTGTGACACACTGAGGTGCAGCTAGCTTCTTAAGAAGTGCTAGGACATGTGCTCAAAAGTGTCCCTCAGACATGTATTGGATGATACTCTTTTTTGCACTAGGGTCTGATCTGGTCAGGATCTTAGCAAGGTATCATCACAGTGTTCTCTCTCACAATTAAGTCAGTAAAAAAAACCCACATACTTAGCACAGCATTGTTGAGGACTCAAGACCTCTTCTGCATCCCTGCCTCTTCCCCATCAAGCAGCACGATTTCTGGGAGAGAAGGCTAAGGAAGAAGGGCTGCAGTTACCAACTGTGAGTCCTTCTAGCGATACAGCCTAACAGCAGACATAAGAATCCTGTGAAATGAGCATCCAGGTCAGACAAGAGAAAGAGCCATACGTATGAAAAATGAAGAGACATAACCTTACAGGAAGTTTAGCAGAAGCCTAGATAGTTCAGGCACATAATTTACACCATGTGAATAGTCTGTTAGTGATCCAAAATTTTTGCCATTGCTGTTTTGTGCACGAGGCACAATGTGAAATGAATAGCACCTACATACATACATACCAAGCGTACATATGTTATATGCCAGAATTTGTCATTTCCTCACCATTATTAATTTTCATCAGAGTAACCAAGGATTTAAATGCAGGGAAAGCAAGAAGCTACAACCACCTCATGACTAGCTCAGGTCATTATCAGGGAAAATCCATCAGTAAAATATATAAAAACTGTTGTTCTAATTTTTCCCCCTAAATGGTTAGTTCCTTCTGCTAGAGTATTTTCACTCATTTTCTTCACTTAGTCTAAACACCCAGAAGGAAAAATATGGATATCCCAAACTCAGCTGGACATTCACAGCAACCGACTGTCCAATTTCTATCCCAGTTCTAATCTAGTGCTAGAGACACTACAGATTTGTTGTCTACAAGAATGGATAAGACTCCCTCAGAGCATGGAGTGAAAACAATGTACAGTTAACTCAGTAACGTAAGCATTCTCAGGCAGAAGATCTACAACAAAGAAATTAAGAATAAGCATTTTTATACAGTGTACAGGGCATTAAAAACGTAATTTTCACTGATATAAATCTCGCACTGATCATTTTTGCTGCTAGTCTATAGTATTGTCCTCACCTCAGAACACAGAATGGATCCTCAGGAAAGGCAATCTTACTTTATCTATGGAAATAAAAAATAACATTTCTCACATATTTCCCCGTAGAAAGTGTTTTACCTTCTACACTACAGTTCCAATTAGTCTTAAATTATAAATGGTTTAACTTTTAACTATTTCTTCAATAGTTTTGAACTACTCTCTGCAGATGAATCAGAGATAAAACATATAAAAAAAATTGTATTATGATTCATGACCTATTTCTAACTGCTCATAAAATCATTTTCAACTCTTGCTAGATTCAAACTCTCCAAAATAACCCTGTGGGAGTTTTAAGAGCCACAAGTTCAGAATACTGAAGAGATGTTTACAGAAAGATTTAAACTTCTTGAAAAGCTTGCAAGCATTTGGCTTCTCAGTTTCAGAAAAAAGGGGAAACTGTTCAGGAGAATTTTTATTGTCTTTCTGGTACTGTGCGACTACAGGGCTATGAAAAGATTGAGAATAATCCTTATAAGCATGAAAAGATTAGGTCTCCACCTACAAAAAGGTAAGGACAATAAGACTCTTAACTGCATTACACTTTCCAAAAGCAAACTTTTGACCAAGAACTGAGTCTTTTTGTTTTATTATATCAGATAAACAAAATGAGTGTTTCAAACTGAAGCAGCTTTTTTCTCTTAGGTCAGCACAATGTAGTATATTAGAATTATTGTTAATGCTCACTTGTGTTCCACGATATTCCTGAGCTCATGCAAATTGTGATCCATTGTTCAATAGGCTGAATAAATATCAAATAATTGCCGATTTCTGTGAAGATGACAATACAAGTTACCAGGCAAAAAGTAAAAGTTGACATGAAATTGCAAAGAACTGGGGCATAATGAGTAAATATATTAGGATAAGATTAACTACTTTGATCAGCACCAATGGTTAGTTAAAACACATGCATTCCTTCACGAAAGAGGGGTGATTTTAAAATTGTACGGTTCAAACAAAATACTCCCATAGGATGAAAAAGATATAAACAATGATACATACAGAAGCCAGAAAATTCACCTTCTGCTCAGAAAAAGTGCTTGTAATAACGAAGGTGAACTGTTCAGGAAAAGAAAAAAAAACTCAATCATATCTGAATTTAATGTTTCATGCTACATCTTTTGAACACTAATCCTTCTCTGTGCTGAGTCAATACCTGCACAGCAACAGAGCAAGGAAAATACTGGTATTTGCTGCCCTAGTCAGCAAGTGCAGAGGAGGTAGCCTGGCAACAGTGATACAAGTAATCTTTAAAACTTCATCCATTTAACTCCTCAGGAAGAGGACCCTTAGTGTGCTGAGGCTGCTTTTAAAAGTGATAGGGCAGCATCTACAGTCACTGATCAATTTAAAATGAAATAAAACACATTTAGAATCATTGAATGTAATACAGAACTTCTGAAAAACATTTGGTATGTTTTTTTAATTACTTAAATTTTCAAGTTAGTGCTGACTAGCTGCTACCCAGAAGACTCCTGCAGAGATTTATTTCTACAGTATTGTATCCCTAAATTATAGTGTTAGTTCAGGGTAGGCTTTAATTCTTTACTATTTCCTTGAAATAATGGCATCTCAGTAGAATACAAATAAAAATCAACCCCCCTGCCTCCAGAAATCCCCTCCCCAATATTTCTCAAAGAATGTGTGGGCTCATTTTTATCATCATTTCCAAGCTCATTTACATATAACATCTCCAACCATTAAAAGAAATCAGAAGGTTGACTGATAGCACTTACAAATTTGATACAATCTCTGAATGAGAAAATGGCATAGAGCAAATTAGCCATAATATATAATAATTTATAAATGCAGTTAGCTATCAGCATTTCTTGTCAGGTCTCATTTGTGAGCTGTTCAAAATGTTTAGGAAAATGCAGACAGTCTACAGGCTATACATCAGAAAATGTTAAAAATTACATTGTACAATGGAGAGATTTTATCAAATGTTGAATTTTGAGCGATACTATTGCTAGCTTGCAAAATGCAATTTTTGCATGTTCTACACAAAAATTGATACTATATTCAGAAGTCCTTAAAATTAACTTTAACATCACGGCTATCACTTGTACTTGCTTTCATTAGGCCTATTTTAACAATAATATTTTTACAGTCTACAGATTCCTAATTTTGCATACGTATGCTGAGTGACAGCTATTAACTGAGCAACTAATATGCAAAGAACATATCCGAAATTAAACAGTAGTGTTACAATTGTTCAAAACCATAGGAGGCCATCTCTCCAGTCCCAAGACAAGAAATTAATTCCTAAACATGATTTTTTTTTTTTTTTTTAGTATTAGTTACTTCTGTCTTGGGAGTTTTAAATTCTTCTCTCCAACCTGAAAAACAAAGACTGATCAAAAGACAGGACTGTGTGTCTCAAAAACCTTTCTGTCAGAAAAGTATCTGGTCAACTCCCACCCGTACCCCCTTTTTAAAAGCAGAGCTTCTGCCCTTTCCAGACTGGGCATCCCTGAGAAGCAGAAGAAAGGGAGAACTGCAAAAGCTGAAATCACAGGAGTAGTGGAGAGAAAGGAACCATTCTGACCTCTTTCTGTATTTTCCTCCCACTTCAATTCCTATAAAGCCATTGTCAGTTCATGAGTAAAAACTTGCTTTTCCTCTGCAGGAATCCTTACTTTGAAAGGGCTGAAATTCCTGATAGAACTGGAACTTCTGGTGTCATTGTGTGAAAGTTGCCAGCTTTAGGTGAATTAATTCAACTCACAAACACTTTCAAAGTTGGTAAAACCGCAACTTTTCTCTCTTAGAGTCCTTAGTGAATTTAGAGCTTACAAACAAGTAGAGTATGAGTTCTGTCATCATCACTCCTTACAAAGATCAAATTCCACCGAATCAACCAAAATATCACAGTGACAGACACTTCAGAACTACATCATAAAGCCTCTTTTGTAAATATGATAGGCTACATCTTAGCCCTATTGAAGTACAAACAAATCAAAATCAAAGAATGGATTAGTATGCCTCTAGGGAAATAAATTTGTCAAAGGCTTATCTTCATAGCACTGTCACAACTTGCTCTCAATCTAGCTCTGCTTCTGACCTGCTGTGCAACCTTCAGTAATTCACCTCCCTTCCACCTCTGTGCCATGAAACTCTCTCAGAATTAAGCTACACTTTAACAGGAGACAGGTTCTTGCAACATAAATGCAGGTCAGCTTCTGCTAGGTACCCAAATGCTGCTTCCATATTACTGCTAACAACTGCTAGTGTAACGTATCTATTTTACCTTTAGCGAGTTCAGGAAATTTTTTTGATGCAGTCCTATAAACACTATCTTCTTTCCACTTACAAATCCAGGTGATGTAAAAGAGAAATTGCATAACAAAAAAAAAAAAAAAAAAGAATAGGTTAGGCCATCCAGAGCTGACATTTTAGCTCAAAGCACTGAATACAGTGCTAGTCTAGATGCTCTTAGCACAACACTGAATTTATGTTAGCAACTAAGCAATAGCATCTTAAACACACAGCTCTTACCACAGGTGCTGAAGAAGGTGATTCTAAGTACTTTGAAGAAAGATGTTAAAAATCATGGCAATAGCACTATAGCTATAACTAGTCTTCTGTTAACTTTGGTAGTCTCACCACAGCACAGAAGCTGCTTTGCAGCTAGTGGCTTTGAATAGGATTATTCCAGTTCCACATACACGAGACAGCTAGAAACATGTAGCCACATGGAACAGTAGATTTATATTTACAAAGCATTTAGTCACCTAAGGCCCTGACTGTGGCTACCATCCTGAAGTCATTTAAGCCTGTGGAAGAACTTTGCTTAAATAGATATGACACTGGATTCTATTCATGCATTACGATCTTCACGAAGCCCTATAGTAGGCTCCTGAACAGGAAAGAGACTGTATTATTCCACAGATTTTCCTCATAGTCATCTATGAGAAGGATTTTTCTCTTGCCATATCTTCTTTATGGTCTACCCAGTCATTATGGAATGTTTCACATGCCTAATCAACATTTTCTGTATGGATGACACAATAGAAATTGAGCTACTTATTTGGGGAAATAAAGACAAACTGCAACTGCTGTGTAGTGTGTTAAAGGAGCACAAAAGCAGCTTTATACTTTGTCTAAGATGACTAGTGATTCTCTTAGCATGGTCTACAGAGGGAATGAAATAATTCATAGCTATGAATTAATCTGAAGTAATTCATAGCTATGGATGCCTATATCTTGCTCTTCACTGGTATTTCAGTCTCTCTCTCTTGCCTTTTCAGGGGAGCGAAGTAGTCATTCTGTGTCTTTTCCAACGCTTATTGGTAAGCATTCAATGCTTCAGTGTTTAGTGACCACAGTAAGAGTTACTGTGCTTGATTACCTAGTAAGCAACTGTAAAAAGGTAGCCTACTCCACTAATTTTTAAATGATGCTAATATCTATTGTATGTTTCTACAGCAAATATCTAGCATTAAAAGTAAACAAGGCTTTACACCCTCCTTAAAATTATTTGTCAGAATAGGAGGAAAGAGAGAGACCATAGAAAGGTCAGTAGTTATTAGACTGATGCTGTCACTGAAAATAATGTTACATCCACACGCATGGCAATGAAGATCTATTTAGGACCTTGTAAGTAGTACAGCAAAATTGATATACGCAAAGATTCAGAAAATAAACTTACAGATGAACTTGCATAGCAGGATGTTGCTCAAATAGCAAGCTCAAAAAAGAGATAGAAGTAATGGATAATGAGCTGAAACAGAATGAAAGTTCACATCACTGAATTGTACTTGGTAAGGGAGCAGGGAAGAATTTGCTTGTTAGAATTAAAAACTTTTCTAGGAAAATATATGTGGTGGTTTTTTCAGGCCCTTTATGGTTTTATCTTCTTTTTTTTAATCTTCTTTTTTTTTTTTTTTTTTTTTTTCAAATCAAAGTCTTCCTAAATCTTCTGCACCTGCTGCATCTGGCAAAGTCCCAAGTCTAGATCACTTTAATGAGAATCATTTTACAGCTCTCCTGAACCACACAAAACCTTGAATCTTTATGGTAAGTCTTTTAAATGATTTCTCTAATAACTTCTCAAGGTACCATCAGTGTCCCCTGCAGAGTAGATGAGATCATCCACAGGACTGTATCCAGTTGTTACTTCTACAGCTTCATAAAGTAATTACATGGTGTGTCTGGCTCCTCCTCTGCAAAATGCCCAGGAGTGGCTTATTTAGTGTCCACCAGCTTCTAATTGTTTTTTCTTCTATTTTTTACATCTTTTTCTACCAGTAAGGAGCTAATTTTATTCTTATCTTTTGCTGTTTCTTATGAATTATAGTACATTGCAATAGTTCTCTGCTACTTAGATATATCTTCTCAGGTAAGGTCTCTACTTTTTTTCTTTCACAGCTTTCTTTAGTAGTTTTCTGCTAGTTGTCCCTTTGTTCTTTCACTTGTTTGACCTGCATAAATGTCTTCAGAAATTTATCTGCAGAGGGTTCCTCCTCCCCTCTCCCCTCTTTGATTTAGTTTTGTCTGACAAAGCTCTTCTCTTGGATCTCTAATTTGTATTTCTCACTGTTTGGAAATGCTTCTGTTTCCAAAGTGATCACAAGCAAGACATTATTCCTTTATTTCCACTTAATTTCTAAAGGTGAGCAAGTCTAAAATTCGCTCATTTTTCAAATATATTTTACTTTGACCATGAATAAAATCTTCTATTTTTCAAAACTATCTGCGTACTGGACAAAATCCCAACTGGTTAGCTGTTTTACATTCAAGCTAGAGGAACACGGACTGCACTCATACAATTAACTACCTCTGCCTTCACCAATGAATAAGAAAACTTATAACAGTAGAGCAAATAGAGCATAAATGCTTGTATGAACAAGCAGATACTCACATGGTTTATATTGCATCATCTTAGAGCAATATAAGATAACAAGAAAAATCTTTATATTGCATGAAAACTCAAAAGCTATTTAAGTTAGCCAGAGGTCGTACCTTATTTTTGTTCCTCTAGACATTAACTCAATATTCACCTCATTCTTAATCTGGAAGTTAGTTTCTGCTTGAAAGATCTATGCTTTTGGATTTAATCACTGAATACAATAGGAGCACTGGATGTAAATTTTGAAAGACCTATTTTTATTTAATCCAGTCTGTCTTTTCTATCACTTAAAGTTACACAGCTTCCAGCCTCTTCCATATGTAGCAGTAGAGATAGCACTTTTTCTACTACATCTAGTAGATTTTATTCTATATTACTCACTATGGTTCAAGTAGACAGCTAATATGCAAACTTAGTTTTGCTGCAGTAGCAAGCAAATTGAGTCAGACATATTACTTAGCATAATCTCCTTTCTAAAGAAGATAATAATAAACTAGTGTAATATTTCTTCCACACAGAGGAATAATAAAGTATGCAATCTTATTTCCACAAGACCATAAAAATAAAGAGCTACTTTGTGTTTAAAAGTCTCCGTAACTGTCACTCCAGAGAGCCATATGCCAAGACAACAAACTTGTTCTTTCTTTACTTCTTACCTCTACACCTGACTCTCCAGGCTCTTGATGCTTCTACAGCTCTAACTCTACATGCATTTATTCTTTCCTGTTTCGTTCCTCCCACTACGCTGGGCCAGCACAAGCATTTGTGCAGCTATGCAGCGAGCCAGACTGGGACATTACTGAAGCTCAAAAAAAACTATTTAGCAAAAGAAAGTGGTTAGTCTGCTTAAATTGACCCTAATTTGGTCAAATTGACATTGATCAAATTTCAGCCTTGGAGAAGACCCAGATTTTTAGTAGGTCCAAATTCTTCTTTAGGTACAAGACTCATCTGAAGGCATTTTCCTCTACTTGCATTGAATCCGTACTTTGCAATTATTTATCAGCAAATACACAAAATAGACATCTAAGACTAACGAGAAGCAGCTAGGCATTAACGTGCTCATCACCCTTGAGAAACTGGATGAGTCTTTGCTGGTCAGACACCAGTCAGTGAGAGGAAGGAAAAAAAAAGAAAAGGTCTTTATCGGTCCTCAAAATAGGCTAATCCTCAAACTTGCTGAGTTGTCATCTTCTAATTTCTCATTTTGTCCCTTATGTTTTAATACCTTTTCATGTCAGTGTTCTTCCTCTTGAACCCTTCAGGATTAAAATAACTTACACCTTAGTTTTCACAGAAGAAGCAAGCCGAGGTCACATAGCTCTGCAGCACCAAACTAGACCTTTGGTCATGAACTGTTGAACCCCAGCTGTCTCATATCCTTGCACATTCTACTGTTTCCACCTAAGATGAAACTGGTTTCCATTACAAAACCAACCCAATTAACATTCTCTGAGCACCCAACTTAATATAATCTCAGCACAAGCAGGCTCCAAATTAGTCTGGCCTCACTGATGCTGCAACACTTTTTTTAAAAAAACAAAACAAATTCAAAAAAATGTTTCTTTTCTCCACCTAAAAACAAACTTTGGCTTCCTCACAAATCAAGGATATGTATGCACACATATGTGCATATGAAAACAACTAACTAGCATAAAACTTCTAGTCAGAAGTCAGGCCTCTAACATTCATGAGTGATACCTTTTCATCAAAGTACCACATTCTTCAAATATAAAAGCAAACTATATCTCAAGTATATGAGAGATCAAAGGTAAAATGAGGCAAGAAATAACACATTTGAAGCTGCAAGACTAAAAAGACCGAAATCTATTGTGAAGATTTACTGCATACACTAGAAACTCTTCATACCTTTCCTTCTCTTCCCCAAGACCCTAAGTCACATCTTCATGCAATCTCCTCCTAGGCCAGGAGCTGCACATATGCACCCTACCTCCTCCTATGATCTTCCCCATTACTAAGATTTGCCTCGGGCAGGTCATTTAGCGATCCCTTTTTGAGGAGATAAAACAGGGCACAGTTATGCAGATATTAATGGATCCTCTCAACCTCTTATATGATTACAGGTTTACATCTGTGCATAAGTTTTTGCAGGATCTGCACTGAAGGCTAAATCTGTATTGCTGAATCCATAGCACTGAAAAAATTGTGATCATTCAGTATCGTTTGTAAAGAGTAATTTCGCTCTGCTGTTTCGAAGTACAGCTTTGAAAGCACAGCTGGCTCTACCCTAGAAGTGCTTTGCTAGCAGCATATTGTGATATTCCCAAACTTGTAACACAGTGAAGTTTGGTGCAGTATCTGCTTATCTGTGTATTCCAACATGTCTATGGTTGTTATAAGTAAACTGTAGATAAAAATCTAGATCTTGTGTGAAGAGAAATGAAAGGAGAAATATGGGGAGGCAAGAGAATTACCTTCTTTAAAACTACCAGAACTTCAGTCTACTTTAACAAGTATCCATGATTCACCCAACCGAGTAGGAGAACTCATTAACAACATCCTATTTTGTCTTGTTCACCTACTAAAAACAGCATAACATTTAAATCTTCACACGTTAAATGACCCATCTCAGTATTCATAACATATCAGTGGCATTCCTATGCTCTGATTTTGCAGCAAGAACATAGGATGTTGGAAGGGCAAGAAAGAAAAGCGAACAAGGCTGGCAAATTACTGTGTCCAGTTCTGGGCTCCCCAGGACAAGAGAGACATGGAGCTACTGGAGAGAGTCCAGCGTAAGGCTGCAAAGATGGTCAGAGGGCTGGAGCACCTGCCCTAGGAGGAACGGCTGCGAGAGCTGGGCCTCTTCAGCCTGGGGAAGAGCAGACTGACGAGGGATCTTATCAATGCGCACAAGTACCTGAAGGGAGGGTGTCAAGGGGATGGGGACAAACTCTTTTCAGTTGTCCCAGGTGACAGGACAAGAGGCAATGGGCAGAAACTGAAGCACAGGAAGTTCCGCCTGACCGTGAGGGGGAATTTCTTCCCTGTGAGAGTGCCGGAGCCCTGGACCAGGTTGCCCAGAGAGGTTGTGGAGTCTCCTTCTCTGGAGATCTTCAAGGCCCACCTGGATGCAACCCTGTCTAACATACTCTAGGTGACCCTGCTGAGCAAGGGGGTTGGACTAGATGATCTCCAGAGGCCCCCTTCCAACCTTACTGATTCTATGATTCTATGGAATTCATTTGGACTTCTCACCAATAAAAAGACAGCTAATAATACAAGTCTTTCCAACGCCGTGCATCCAGTTTTTTATCCAAGGGAATTTCCATTGACATGAACACTGCTAAACGTGACCAAGAGTGAGATTTCCTAGGAAGCGTAAGCCATTTTACTATCAAGAGGTGATCTTAACCACCCCCCAGTGCTCCTAGCCTGCATTCTTACCCTCTTCTTTTCATCAAAGGAGCACAATGTAGTAAGCTTATAAATCTAAAAACAAATACTTGCCTATTACACAAACATCCCATCTATTTCAAAAAAACCTCAGCCTGGATTTTATTTCAACTTGATAGTTTTTTTGTTAGCAGAAAACAATATCCCCCTTTTTAAGCATTGAGCTGCTACAAGAGTTAAACTAGACTGCAGTTACAATTATCTTTTTCAGCACCATGCCTGAGTTTGGCTAGCCTATAAATGGTTTAGCTTTTCCATTTCAGAAGGGTTATTCCTTCTGATTATGAATCAAAAAGCATCTCATCCTAATTATTCTGCCCACAAAAGAATAGTGGAGTCAAATATAAATGAGAGGGTTTGACAGCAATATAAGCCCTGGAACAGATTAAATATTCAAGGGTGTTAAAATAAATAAATAATTTTTAAAAGCCTTATGATCAAGTATTTCTTCGCATAATTTTTCAACTCAGCTGTATTACAAAACATTTACTTATAAAGATTATGTTTGCAAGTTTTCATCTTCAAAAGATGATATATGTTCATTATATAAAAAAGGGATGTTTGCCCAAGTGATATTTGTCTGTTATTACGATACAACATATCACATTACTTTCTATTTAGATGCATATCAAAATTGTTTAGGATTAAGCCAAACATTAAAAGTCAGATCCTATTACATATTTGGACCATCTGTGAATTTGAATCCAAACTTTAAGATCTCACTGGACTGATGATTATCCTTCTTATGAGTGCCTGTAATTAGCTCTCTACCTTCTCCAAAGTTCATCTGCATTTTCTTGTCTTGTATAAGACATTTATAGTGTAGCATTATTTATTAACCTATACAAATAAAAAGAATAATGTTTGAAATGGCCCTAACTACAAAGGCATTTCAATAAATAACAGCATGTCACAACTGCAACATATTTTTCTTCTTAAGTAATCACCAGACTTTGCATGAAAATACACCTATGCACATAAAAACTCACTGATTCATTTTACCATGGGACTTAAATCAAAATATAGTAACAGCAATGGTAGGAAATCATATTATTCTTTCTATGGCCTCTGAGTCTTCCAGTTCAAGGACTATACAAACTTCTGCTTTTGAAGGACTCCATTATGTGATTTGGTTTTTTTCCAAGTAAGAAAACCATTGTTTACCACATAAGTGAAGCACTAAAGTAAAGTAAAATGTTACTATTATTTTTTTAATTATCTAGATTAAAACATTCAGTATTTCATACAGATCTTTGAAGTCAAAATAAAGTAAGACGCATTTATCAAATGGGCATTTATATGCTTATCCTTACAGATATTTGCAAGCATTCCACTTCTTTGTCCTCATTAGTGGATTTTATCACTGGCAGCATAACACTTGTAAGTAGATATATATTCTCATTTTGTAATTTTAAACACACAAAAGCCCCCATATACATTTTGTAGATTCTGAACCTCCTCTCCAAAAAAGACAATACAAAGCACCTAATGTGAGATGCTTGAAACAGAATGTAGCAAAAAACACACAAAACCAATAGAACACTTCAAAAATATCTCACCACTCTTTATTATATATATATATATATATATATATAAAATGGACTAAACAAATACAGAAGCTTTCCAAAACTGTCAATAAGTGGCAAACAGTAAAAATACATTTTATGAGAGAATACTTTGGATAGTCTTGTTGCTACTATTGGTACATTAACACTGCTGAAATGTTTTAATTTTCTCCCTTTCCAATTATTTGCCATACCTAAAAGAGAATAAAAGGAAATATAAATTAGTCAATTATTGAAGCTATGCCAAGAAGCATAGACTCCTGACGAAACATACACTGTTGCATTCTTAATAAAGAAAATAAGATGAATGAAGTACAGAAGGAAAATGAAGTTTCAGTAAATGTAACCTTAGCTTTCATATTGACTATATATTACCTCAAGAAGCTTCTATATAGGAGACAGAGCCAGAAGAGGCTCAAGATATTTGAAGCATAGCAAGTTCCTATACTACATATTAATAAAGTATTTAACTGGAAAAATATATTAAGGATAATTTAAAGAGCCAAAACCTCAAAGTTTCCTATTTGAAAAGGCTTGAAATTAGATGGATGAGTTTGAAACATAATATGTAAAAAAGGGAAAAAAGACGTTGATTTTGATACAAAGCCTATTGGAATAAATAAGTTTTAATGTAGAGGAATAAATAAGTGCTGACGACTCATGTGGCTGCCTACTGAATCTTGCCTTCATTCAGTTTTCTAACTGTGTGTATCTAATTGTAATTTCCTGTAAAAAACTAATATTCAGAAAACACTTCAGGAGGTACTAACAAACGAAGATTATTTAGAAGTGTTGTTTTTTTAATGCATTTGAAAAATTCAGCTTTCTTAGGCCCTGACAAGAAAATGTATATACAAATTCTATGGGGATTTGTGTGTGTGTGTGTGTGTGTGTTGTGCTGTGCTTTTTAATGGATGCAAATAGAGAGCTCTTGCTCGCTTGCTGTCTCTCTCATGCTCGCTATGTTTGTACCTTTTTTTAATATTGATTCAGACAATTACTCTATGTCTGAGGGGTCAGGAAAGGAGAATTAAATAAAGTTTGATTCTGCTTCTACTGCATCCAAAGCAAATTCTAATAAATGTAATCGGATGCAGAATTTAAAATTAGGTAGTGAACAACATTTTTCTAAATGTAGAGTTTCTGTCTTTCCATGTTGAATTTTCTAAGTTTTTCTGCTTATGTATTACAATGTGATTGTTCTACTTGATGTGTCTTTGGTTTGTGCTTGATATTGTAAGTGAAAATAAGAAAATACTTGTCAAGTAGTATTCTTGATCATCAAGACTACTTGATCATCAAGAAGTACTGTAATTACATCTGAAAGATATCAAATTGCTTTTATAATCACCTTTTATAATCACAACTGTAATGGAATTAGAAATGCATGCATGCAATAATGCATGCCAACAGAATTGAGTATAGGAAACAAGTTATGATAGGAAAATTAAATTAATCATTTCAAAAGAGTAGCAGTAAAACTGAATCTCCAGATTATCATTTCTTGATTATCACTGACAGTTTAACTGTGCTAATAATCTAGAAAGAAAATTGCACTACTATAAAGAAACTGCAGCTTCATCATACTGACATGTGGATATTAAAAAACCCCCAAACAAGAACAGTATCTACAATACAGAAGATCGCCCACATTTTGAGGACTGCCTGAAATCTTTTCTCTTATTAATAGGTTCACTCTTTGGCTGGATCAGAAAACAGATCGCACTGATAAAAACAAGCAAGGAAAGAATGGACAGGAAGACAGTGGAACAAGCACAATCACACTCTCAGCATCAGTGTATTCTTACATCTACTTAAACCACTCACGAAATCACACCCTAAATACTGCCAAAAGAAAGAAAGAAGAGGGGGCAGAACAACTTCCACGTGGTAACAAGACTGCGCTGAGCTGCTGACATACTGCATGGACCAGAACAAGGAACTACTATAGAAGGGGCCTGGAGTGAGAGAAGCGTGGACCCCTTCTGTGCAGGCATTTGCATGTCTTGAGGGATGAGATAATTTAAAATAATATTTTACTCCACAATGCCACGTTGTAAGAGCATGAACATGCTTAGCCATTTGGAGTCGGCAGCCTAGAGGGAACTTGTTAAGCAGTAGTAACTCGGTGTTTTGCAATTTTCTGTCTACAGCCATGTTACGTTAGTTCAGAACTACTAATGCACACGGGTGTCTGTGTCTACACATCTATCAATTTCTTTATGTTGATACTAAAACATGAGATCTAATATTTTATTCCAGTAAGTGAAGTCCACCAAAAGAATTCTTCCTTGATAAAAAAAAAGAAAATTTACTTTTCAAAGTTACTTCTGAAAATGAGAATCTAAACAAAGCATAAAAGATACTTCAGTGATTTTCCATGTTGCCTCTTTTATTACATTATAGCTAGGTCAGAGTTGGTCCTGATTATTCTTTGTTTACTCTCTTATATTCTGTATTCTACCCTGAGACCAAAGCAGGACACAACTTCACTGAATTAGTGACTTACAGTGACCTGTAGGAACTCAGCCATTTTAGCTAGATTTTTTTTTTTTACTTTAATTTAAAAAAATGTGGCTAGGCTTAGAAATCTAGCAGAGAAATAGAGAACGCTTTCTAGCTATGACTGCAAAGTTGGGAATCAGTTTGAAATTGAGATATCTGCATCCCTACACTTAAGTGGTTAACAGGTGGATGCTTTCAATACTACTTGGTTCTAGGGTTTTAAATCCTAAGCCAGTGCTACAGAACTCAAAGTCCTTAGATGCCTGTTGAAAAAGAGTTTGTTTGTTTAAGCTTTTTCCTCCAAACACGGGTTAGAGTTCTTATTTTAAAGTCCCTCTGTGCTTTACTTCATGCGCTATAGTCTTACCTTCAGGTTTACCTATTTTTGGTCATAATCTATAGAAAAATCCACATCTAAGAAACATCATCATCATTGGATAGTGAACAATAACCCCAAAATTTCAGAATATCAAGATTAGATATATCAAGCAGCCTTGATCCTGCTTCTCTACAGATTTTTACATCCACAGGATGATACAAAACAAGCTGAGGTATAATGGCTTTTGGATTAGAGACTCTGAAGTTGAAGTCCTGCATGGAAGATTATTGAAAGCAACACTATATAGTTGCAATTTGGAATCTACATATAAAATACATCACGCAAAGACTTACTCCAAGTTATTAATCAAAAAAACAGTACCTGAGACCTAAAAAAAGGCAAAGTGGATTAGTCTAATTTTCAAAAAGAAAATCGTTCCCTGAAAAAATATATATTAACAAATCCTATATTTTAAGGTCTCACTTGCACCAATATTCAAAGCAAGTATTATTTTATTCCTATTATAAATTTTTTTAAAAGCAAACATCTGATTTGCTAGTATTTTAAACGATTTTTTTTAGGTCAGTCTCCTCTCTCAAAGCAATTTTACATTACCATTTCCATTGAGCACTACAAGAAGATAAAGTTATGGGATTTAGACAGGTTTTCTATTAACCTCCCAGGAAGATATAAATCTAAATCCTTTAAACTTCTTTAAAAAATGCTGAGTTAATTTGCTTTTTCTCGAGCCTCAGCTATAGTGAGCATCAGAGATCAGAAGTAACTCAATTTCTACCTTCTAGTCCTTTGCTTCACACACCTCTGATCTTTAACAGCTTTCTTAACACAACAGAATAAACAACATATAAATGTCAAGAAATACCCAAATCAGAACTGTAAGTTAGCTTAGTCAGACTAAATCAATGTCTAAGTAGGACACTTAATTGTAAAACTCTGAATAGGTATTATCCATTTTCTGCCTATTCAGAGAATCCATAAGGATTTTGTTGCTAGTTTTACTACCTGTCATGGGTATTTCATAGTACTCAATATTTAATATTTAAGTATTGCAGAATGCATTTGTCTTACTTCTGAGTCTCCTATATGTAGCTGTTTTTAAATCATATAAAATATATTTTCATAGACATACGATACCGTACATTTTTAGACAATTATACATTTGTTTACTATACAACCCCCTATAAATTATATCAGAAGTAAATATCTTTATTCAAAGATTATGCTCTTCCAAATTTTGTGTAAAGATGATAAAAGATCCACTTAATAAAAGTATTTTACACGCCTTTCCACAATATATTCGTGATGTCACACAAATGTTTAAAGATGGGGCTTTAGTAGCTTCTATCTGGTTTAGATTCATGAGCATTCATGAGAAAAGAGAAACCTAGTAACTCGCCTTGAGTTGTACCTGAAATCCAAATTGAATTCCTCTCAAGAAAAGAAGTTTAGTGTTTTAGAGACACCCATACTAGCCAGATTAAATCTGTGTGGAATCACAATTTAAATGGAATCCCCAAATCAGGAGTATAACACACTGACCTAATCTATGATAAACTGGAATGATCACTTTTAGAAAAGCACAGTTACTCTCTGGTTGGCTGCAACAAACTCACTTTGAACACATTATACACTCCACCAAAAGTAGTTTGAACATAATAGGGAATATTTTACCTTGGGAACACAAGACTTGACAGCTTTTTGCTGTTCTTCTATTCCTGCGTTTTCTCCAATTAAAGGAATGGATGATTTACTTAAAAGGTTGAGGGTGACAGAATGATCATCTGAGAGTCCTACTCTGACACCCCCAGACAGATCTCTACCTTTTGTGGTATGCTAATCTCCTTCCCAATAAAGTCACTTTCTTTTTTTCACCACACTGGAGCAGTAAAACAAACAGCAAACAGCATTCTCTACTCACAATGAAAGCAGCATGACCTACGTAACTTACCCAAGTCTTTATTTTGCTCTAGGCACAGTAATCGTTTCCATCTCAAACTAAAATCACCACTTCATCACCTTATGCAACAAGTCTTGACTGTCTGAGCAACTTGAGATATCGATTGTATTGACAACAAAAAGCAGGTATCCTGCAAGAGAAAGAATATGATGTGTATATATATTCACTGTACTGTAAGGGAAAGCAACAAACCAGTCAGCCACCAAAAGCAGAAGATTAAGGCAAATGGATAATACAGCACCTACTGCTTCTTGATATGAAATGGGAAAAGTGAGTGTTGTGAAACATCAAGAAGCATAAGCATACTGGTCTACTCTCTACTTCTCAGAATGCTTTAACCAAGGCCAAAGATTAAATACCTTGCTAAGTGACAAGGTAAAGCTGAAGCCCAAGGCTTGCAAGTTTATATAGACATACATAAAACTATCTGTGAAAAAAATGCATCATGGTAAAGGGTGTACCAAGAAACTGAATGACAAGTTGAATTTTTGAGAAAAATTGGTGATAAATAAGCCTCTTCCTTGCACTTTTAATCAAGTTTGCTTGGCTTTCTTGGGGGGATACTGTAATACAGGATAACCTAGAAACTGTGGAAGCAAATGTTTGAAAATGTTTCAGACAACTACTCGTTTAACTTATCTTGTAGAATTTAAATATTCATTTTATAACTGAAAAGTATATCTAGTATATCCATTTTTAGTCAAAGCATTCAACTAAAGTGTTCAACTGAAAACCCACAAAAGATGTTCTTTTCAGCTCTATATTAAAGAAAGTATTTTGTTATTTCAAAACTTATCTCAAACTTATCAAAACTTATCCATGTAAATCTCACAAAAGAGATCTAAGATTAGCTAATACACATATTAAAAATTGAGTAAAGAGTATTAAATGAAAATAGGTAATGACATTTTCCTTCTTGTTAAGAAATACTATCTCTGCATCACTTCTTTCAAAAAACATCTAAAGAAAACTAGTTTGTAATTAAGTAGCATTTTATTCTTGATGATTAAGATATTCCTAGATTTTTGAGTTCCTATTTATCACAGGACCTAAAGAATGATCACATCTTCCCAAATAGAACATAACGCAAACTGAGACAAAATGCCTTTGAGACTTAATATAAACATACTTAGCTACTTCATACCTATTATCACTTCCACATTAGGTTTAGCATTTGCAGTAAGTTATTTTACGTTTGTGAAAGGTATACTCACTTTACTCAGGTGGCCACAGAAGAGGCAGAGAAAGAAAGCTCTATTTCCAAATTGAAAGGCAGAGTATGCGACAGTCTCATAACTGTCTCTGAGAACAGGGGTCTGCCTTTGTGTTAGAAAATGGCAGGCATTACGCATAATTGCCATTAGGTTACACCTCAGAAATCATACAGGAATTTCTAATGCAGTGTTTCAGCAACATGTATAAAAAAAAAATAAATGCTTCAGATCCACAGAAAAAAGAAACTAATATTCTTTCATAGTAATCAAAGATTTTGTTTACAGCAAATTAAGATTACTCTACACTGTCATTCAATAATGCTGAATAAACTTTCAAGTGATCCTGGTAAAGAAAATTCATTATATTTGCTTTCCAAAATTCTATTTTTGCCCTGAAGGGTTATCAGCAGTACTGTAAGTGTGTGGCATTATGTCAATACTAATCCTTTTATTTGCTATCCTTGACAGTATTTTCCATATTTTTACCTGTCACTATAGCAGATTTTATTACAACTGTTCTGTAGAGCTGCAGTATTTCTTCATTACCTGCAAGTCAGACTATGTGCATTGATAAATGTTGTATGCAAGAATAACTGACTATAACTGACTTGCACACAGATGTGGAAAAATCTGGAAATAGATAAATAACTTATAAAAAAACTGCTTGCTTCTACTTTTCATCTGTGTGGCTCTAGCATGATTGACCAGCTCGATTCAAAAGGTCTCCCCACAGGGAGCTAAGTAACAGTTAAAAATCATTCTCAGTTACTCTTCTTTTGGGGGAAGGAGCTCTTATACATTGCATCATTCTCAGTGTAAATTGTGTTTTACCCCCTAAGGGAAAATGACAGCAATGAGATTTTCACTACCAATAGTCCCCAAACAACTAATACAAGAACAATTCTTCAAATCAGCTTACATTGAGGGAAACAGAAGTAGTCATTAACTTCCACAGCAAGTCCAACTTCTAGTGCAGCACGTATATTTCAGAAATTTATATTTGTAGGATAATGAACAGCACAATAGCACAAATGAAAAGCTGGGCTTAAACAACAGTAATTCAGAATATATTAGTCATGCCTTTTAATATTTTTATTATTTTTAATATTTAGAGAAGAGAGAACTCCAGAAGAATGACTATGTATTAACATAAAATAAAAGAATAATTTAGTTTGGAAGGGACCTCACATGGTCCTCTGGCCTAACTCTCCACTCAAAAAAGAGCTAACTGGGGCATTATATCACACAAGGCACAAAGTCAGCTTCTGAATCCCTCTGGAAGGTAGGTTCCACTACCTCTGAGCAACCTTTGCAGTGTGAGTTTCCCCCTACCCTTAGGGCTAACCAGAATTTTCCCTGGGCAGGTGTTTGCTGCCCATTGTTCCTTTACTGTTCAACTCCATGAAAAGTCTGCCTCTTACTGACTGTTGACTCATGTTCAAATTAGAATTAAGACATTAAAAATGTAAGCTGCAAAGTTGTTTCTTTACAAATTTAAGAGGAATCTTGTCAAGTATATGCCTCCGATTTCAATTTTTCCCATTTTACCATATAGTCATATGGGTATGTATTTATGGGTTAACTCTCAACTTTGAATAGTTATGGTCAACCCTCTCCTTATGGCTGTTTTCCTCTCACTTGACTTTTTCCCTTCTTGACTCTCCATTCACCCCATGCCTTAAGCCTACTCTGTACAGTAGGCCATGAAGAAATGTGAAATGACATGAGGAAATAACTAAAAACACTGTAGAAGTGAGAGGATTCTACTACAGTTCTCCAGGCTGGATCAGAAAATAGACATCCAAATCATAAATAAATAGTATTGCCCCACTAAAAGATAGTGCTTTATTGAAGACTTGCACCTGACCCTATCACAGCTCAGATGTCTAAAAGTCACTGAGCTACTTGCTACTTTTGGCTCATTGAGTTGACTCCCATCAGCCTTCTGAAAATTCTGTTCTGGACTCAAAACTTCTGATGCTGGCACTGCTATATCCCCCCTTACAGTGGAGAACAGTTAGTACTCCCATACCACAAACATTTATTTTAAAAAGATGGTATTCAGAAATAAATAGTAGCATAGAACAGTTAGTAATAATGAGCATAAGAAGTGAATTCACAGGTGAAGTTACTCCAGAGGGAAGGTGTGGCATGACGACATTTTTCTACCAGTCCTGTTAATCTTCATCACTGAGCAGCATAACTAGAAGTTTCTTATACTAAAAGCAGGGAGAGTAAGACAAATCACTACCCAGTAGAGTTGCAAAGTGATATGCATATGTATGAAAGGTAAAATTTGGGAATTCAGCTCTCCTGTAAAGTTTGGGAATTCAGCTCTCTTGTAAAATGCATCTTTTGATAACCTATATTTCAACCACTTTGCTCAACAAAATGCCAGCTTCAACACTTCCTCTGTTATCACAGTACAAACCCAGCAACTAAGTAGCTGCTGAGACATACGTCATTGCTGAATTCCTAGCAAATGTCTGCTTGCTAGTATTTTCAATAGACATCAGGTTTGGACGCTACTGATAGCCAGAGGACACTGAGGTGTTACTGGGCTGCTTAATAAATACGTTAATTACAGTAATGCCTAAGGAGCACCTATAGAAAATGTTTTACTGCAATGTGTGTTGAACACATGACATTAAAGCTAAGTCTACATTAGCAAATAATGTGGGCTAGAGAAAGAGTGTTTGTGCTCAGGACCTGATGTCCACTCAGTATGTATTTCATAGTTTCTATTGGCTGGCTGGCTTTTTAAGTTGTCTGGGTTATACATCAAATCAATTCAGATTAAAAACCTCAACTTCCTCCTAGGTAGTACTGACTAAGGATTGAGCTGCAGTATACTACAGCAAGAGAGAAGGAAAAGGAGGATGCACTTCAAGTACCTCATTTGCCATGAATCTGAATCTATGACTGACTTAGCATCCCAGAAACAAAGGAGTTAAGTTCAGTTCCCAAGTTAGAGTAATGTGCTTGTAATAGGATTACAGTAACACTTTAAAGTAGTGATGTGTTTAATGTAACACAGAAGTGCAGTAACAGCGATTACAGTTCAGGAAAAAAAAAAATGACAAAATGTAGCTGAGAGCTATTAAGCCAAACACAAATAGCTATTCTTGCTGCTAGAATCTGTCAAGCAAATTCTGCTAGGCTTCACAACTAGGGTTTCACAGACCTGGGGACAAAAATAAGAGCTATCTGACAATTAAAGAGAAAAGCTAGCAATATTTCCACGACAGACACTTTTTTTAAAATCAAATATATTGAGTTTTATGTCCCTTCCTCAAACTGCTGAACTCAAAGACACCCATTTCTAACCTCCCCAAATTATTCCATGTTTACACAGCTTACACTACCAATAGTAAGAATCCATCGCACAAAATAAGGGTCTAAATCTCTCTGAACACTATTGGCTTCAAACAGGTATCTGATGAAATTTAATAAACAATTTGATTACATTCAAGATAGAAAAAGAAAGGGCAGCTGCATTAGCTCTAACTTCAAATTAAGATGGTGTTACTTTAAAAATCTATTAAAATACTTGTTCAAGTCTTCCATGAGAAGCTGCACAAAACCTGCATGTTTATCCTGTTTTAGGGCAATGAACTCAATCCTCCAAGTATTTCAAACAGTGATCATGATCAATTTTTGATGAATTCAATTAACTATTGCTTTAATGTGATCCATACTCACTAAATGCAGAAGACCATAAAATTTGTATTTCTACATAATAGTATCTGGTGTGCACTCATTTATTTTGTATTGCAGCTAACTATCAAGCATTAACAAAATGACCTGTACTACAGTAAGCTTCTATCCAACTATATTATGTAATCTTTGTATTAGGTTTTGTTACATGCAAAAACCTTACTATAGACAAAAAAAGAAGTGCCTTAGCATAACTGAAATCTTAATAGTCTAGTCAAAAAATTATTAGTCCAGATCTAATTATTACTGAAAATAAAGTAGTGAATATTACTATACAGAACAAAGTATCAATAGTAAAAATACAGTTAAATTGTAGACATATTTCCTATCTTTCCTTCTTCTGATGTATACTTACCATTCAACTGCTCCTTTGGATCTTGACACTGACGGCTTCAGTCTGGGCCAGTGGGGAGAATACAGCAAGTCATCAACATCCCAAGCCTGAGGATAAGGTTGATGGCAATGGTTTCTTCCTTCTCAATCTGCTTGGAGTCAGTTTTAGGGTTACTAACACTCTTGCACACCTTGCTCTTTCTTCATCAGTCTGCAAGTTCACATTACATCTGATTTTACTTTATACAGTGCATTTTAAGTATATTAGATACTATTTATTCTCATAGAATAGACACTTTGATATTTATAGGATACTTACTCTTTATTATTACTTATTCTTTGTTCTGTTATTTCCCAAACCAGTTTTGTCCAGGTTTGCATTCCTCAGCTTACCAGCACTGTTGTAGCCCTGGGGTCCCTAGTGCCAGCCCATGCCCGGTCTCTTGTCATTCCATGCTGGATGCCTATGCACCACCACATCTCACTGCCCTCACTTCCCTAAGCCTCTGCTCTCTCTTCAGGCCTGTATTCTTCTACCTCATTATACTAAAACTATAAACATTTATAAAACATGAAACTTCAGAAGTCTCAGATTGAGGAGAAATTCTGGTTCTCAGTAACAGCACCTTGACAAGACAGCATCTACATCCGTACACTAAATTTTTGCTTAATTCTCAAGTTACTTGGAATTAGACTAAAAGTCATTATACTAACCATCTGCAGAACTTTATTAGCCTTCAAATACATACCTAAAGGACCTAAATAAGCCAGTAAGACTTTGAGAAGAGAAATACTTACCACACACTTCTATCAGTGACAGCTTTTTCAACCTCACATGACACTAGTCATGATTCTTCAGTAGGAAAACCCTCTTTGAGATATTTCCCCCCCACACACTACTTTTTTGCTCTTCATGCAAAGCAAAGAGATTCTAGTCTAGTAGATCAGTTGGAGCACTTCTTTGGAAGCTGAGAAAGCACAACTGTAGGACTGACCCTTTTGGCAGAATCAGCTTGCTCTAGGCTCTCTTTGGGTGATAATTTCACCACTCTCCTTCAAGCAGCAAGCTGAGAAAGTTGATAGACCTTGATCTTTTAGAAAAGACAGTTTTGACTGTAAGATTTTTACAGCAATCAAGCTCTATCTGCATTTTGGATACAAAATTAAACAAGGAAGTTCTGAAATGACATACTTTCTCCTCCTGTCAGGTCTAATGATCTCTTCCTACAAAGGCTGAACACCTACTGGGTCTCTCTGCAAGCATTTCTCCATTAGCAACAAAAAGCAGCTAGTAGAATTGCACTGGCTCTATCTTCCCAAGCCATGCAGTTTTACATGCTGAATTTAATTTCAAAACATCTATCCCATAGATTACTGTTTTGTTGTTCTGTACCTACCACACAGTATTAAGTCTGACAGAGCAATTAAGTTCCTGGTCCAAATTTAGACCTCAGTTACACCACCTACTTAAGATAGGCCATCCAGTTTCAGCTTTTCCATATTTCATTAACTTCACACTAAAATATGTGTAACAAGTGTTTGCGTGTCCTGCTTAATAGTGGTGTTTCCCACATGATTTACATGCTTTCAAAATATACAAATAATTGAATGATGGTTACATAAAGGAATGATGGTTTAACACAGCAACATACAACTGACCTAAAAATATTCTAATATCATCTATGCCAAACATCCTCATCACTATCAGATAGTACTTACAAAAATTCTTTCATTTGTTGCAAAACAGATTTCAACCACTATATATCACTTTCCAGAAGGTCTTTATTTGTTATCATCCCAGCCTGGTAGACACTATAAAAATAAACCATTACTTAATACTTGGTTATTTTTAATCACATAACTTTTAAAAAAGCAAAAAAACAGATATTCAAAAAAATAATTTTCTATGAATGTTCCATAAGGCATCACAACTCTAGATTTGTTCTGTTCTTGCTGAAAACTGAAGCATCTCCAAAACCTGGAGTGAGGTCTTGACAGCCTTTTCTTCCTCCTCACAAATTGCAACTCTCTGTATGGACTTTATGAAAATTTAGTAAGGTCTGAATTGAGAAGGACTGCTATCTGGAGGTGGTGGAGGAGGCGGCGGAGGTGGAGGTGGCAAAAATGGGTACGATGGGTTGTACATATTTGGACCTGTCCAAATCATATTCAGATTTGAAGGTGGAAGGTGATGCATTTCATTAACAGAGCCAAAAACTGGAGGAGGAGGAGGAGGAGGAAAGGGAGGATATGCATACTGTTGCATTATTGGACTTTCTTTTCTATGAGGTTGTGCAAACATGGAAGACTCCTGAGGCATTCTGTTGTCTGAAGCATACAGCTGTGGAGGTCTTGCTTGTGGTCTCAAAAAGCCCGGAGGGGCAGATCGAGGAGGAAATGGATCCTTTGATCTGCCATGGTATCCCCTTGAGTAACTTGAAGAAGGTTGTGGCATTGACTGATGAAGTCCATTATTCTCATCTTAAAAAAGAAAAATATAGTTTTACTAGTATTTTGAAAAAAATCAGGTTTAATCTTCAGAAGTCTTGCAAGACCCCTTTGTCTTCAAATATGAACACAAATACTTAGGCTATATTAAGATGGTCTAAAACTAGGACTATAGACCCAGTTTTTAAATCACAAAGCAAGAAGTCAAGGAAAACTGAAAAGTAATGCTTTCAAAAAAGAAGAAAAAACATTGGCAAGTCTGTTTAGCTATTCATCTTGATTTACCAGAGTAACATACAAAAAATAATCCCAAGGGCTGCAAATTCAGGCATTAAAATGAAATTTCACCTTCTTTCCCTCTATGGATTTTCATTTCAATTAATGCACCACTGGGACATTCAAACTGAGTATTTTCAAATCTTAGGTTAAAAAAAAAGTTTAGGAGCAACAAATTTTAAAATTGAAAATTTAAGTCAGCATTCATTATTCTGTCAATAGGTTTTCAAATTTTCATTAGGCTGTTAATTGCTACCAAACCTATCCCAAAATTAAGTATATAAGCATACATTCGCAGTCTTCCAAAATCTTTGGTGGAGTTAAAAACCCTTGTACTTATACACAGGAAAAGAGAATGCAAAAGATAATTTTCTAATGAAAGCGTAATGTCAAAAATTACCTTTGTAACAACTTATTATTTAAGTTATATCTACACAGATAGGTATGACAGACATGAAATCATCTGTGTTCACAGCAGGCACACCACCCACAGCACTGTACTACAAGTGGTATAAAGCTTTCATATCCATGTTGGTATTATAGCAGACACACAGGAGACTATCTGAAATTTAAATGCTTTCTTAACATTCAAAGTTAAATTGGTATTCTAGTTTTATGTCATCATTAAAAAAACAACATATCAATGAACCCTTATACAGCTGTTTTATGGAGATGATTTAAGCTTAAATAGCTTAGTCTGACAGAAGAAAGTCAGGCTGTATCTTTAGTCAATTAACTTTCAGCATTCATTTTTCAAAGACATTTTTGTTTTACTGTATAGGTCACATCATAAGCATATATTTAAGGTTCATAACAAATGTATTACCATTTTATATATAAATGCTATAAGAGTATTAACAGGATAAGCACTACAAAAGTGTAAGAGGACTATAGTAAGAGCACTGAAATAATGTTCCAAATAGCTAAGACATTCAAAAGCCTGTAGAATTGAAACACGATATCAGAAGGATTTTAAGGTTAGAAGCACAAATGCATTTAGGTACACAATATTACATAAAATCAGTGAATTTGAGGAACCTATATGGACCTAATCGTTTGCATTAGATTATATAAAAGCATTTTCATTTTTAAAAAATTAAATCTGTGAAGACAGCCAGATACCAAAATTCCTGTTCATTTTCAAGGTGGGATTAGGACTTGGACTGCTTTGTGCATCTAGTCCTCTGGGAAGCTCTGAGGTCGAAGTACTGCAATAACTATTCTTGTTCTTCTTTTTCCTATCAAAGTTGTTAGCAATGAACCAATTTTAACGTACTTAGTATTAGAGTTTTATGAAGATGTAATCGAGTAAGCCTCCAACGGAGTCTGTGCACCAACTTGCCAGCTATCCTTGCTATTGAACTCCACAGATGAAGCCAATTGTCTGCAACATCAATTTTAACGCATGTTATTTCTGGAGATACACAGTAAATGTTCATTTGTGCTCCCTTGACAGATTGAAACAGCTCCTCCTGTTCTCTGAACATAGTTCAGGAAGAGCCTCAACAAGCCCAAGGCAGAGGCTGGTCTGCAACAAGCTGGCAGAATAAGGATGTGGTGGAAAATAGGCTACATGAACTGTAGAGAAGCAGAGATTAGGAGAGAAGAATCAGCACCAAAGAAGGAAAATTGTCACATAAGGTTCAGACCTTTCTCCTATGGGAAAACTGCCAAACGCACACGGCACAAGTCAGTCCAAGAAAGTCTACAGCTTTATTTAAGGAGTAGAAGGGAGGGACAAACTGTATACAGAGGAAAACAGCTAATAAAACCGTTTGCTGACATCCGAGTTCAAGAGAAAAAGGGTTAAGGTGTGGCGGAGGTTCAGAGGGTGGGCAGGAAGGATTGCTTTCTGTAAAAAGGGAAAAGCAGTATCAAATCTTTGGATGGAATTAGTCCAAGAAAATCATGGGGGGAACACTGTGGTAGAGAAGCTAAAGACAGAAGAAGCAAGCTGATACACAAACAGTAGGAGAACAGGAAGTGGGGCATGATATAGTGTATAAAGGGAATGATGGAGAAAGCAGGCAAGAGAGGCAGGTTAGTGAGAAGAAAGAAAGTACATTAAGATTTTCAACCAACATCGCAGCCAAAAGCAGATCGAAGACAAGCATAAGGGCAAGAGATTAGAAAATTTGGTTGTTGCAACCAGAACACCCACCAAAGAACCACAACAGCAAGCATATGTCTGAAATAGATCTGCAGGCATCAGAAGAAAGGAGGGTGAAGAGAACTGAAAAAACTTTACTTAGTTCATTAAACTACTATAGATTAATTCACTTAATGACTGTGTTGGTTGAACTAAGCTACACAGGTAGCTTAGTTTTAAAGGAGAGGTACTAATCTGTCTTAGGTCAGGCAGAGCTTGCTTTATGGGTAGAGGAAGAAAATCCTCATCTACAACTCATGTTCTCTCCCTGAATGTCAGAAAAAAAAAATGGGATTTCAGGAGGTAGGTCTCCTCTATCTTTTCCCTGTATTCAAATGCTTAGGTTGAACTCATGCCCCAGGGACCTCTGCAATAAACAAACTCCACACTCCATATATGCTCTGTGTCAGCTGACACTGTCTTAAGAGTCTTTGAGTCCTTCCTGAGGAAAGCCATATCCCTATACTACTTCCCCTTTTTCAATTTACTTGGAGAAAAAATTCATTCTCTAGAAATAAAATAAAGAGCTAGAGGAATGTAGCCACAAATTCATAAATAAAACTTTGAAAAACAAAAATCATTAACTATGATATCATTGTGGATTTCAAACCAAGTTTAAAATAATGAAGTTAAGTTGCCATAGTATTCACTCACCTGATTCACTTGTTTCTGATTTCAGTTTCTTCCATACTTGATTTGGAGGCTTCTTTTTCTTTTGTTTTGCTTCTCTTTCTTTTTCATCATCACTAAAATCCAATGCCTGATTTAAGAAAATCAAAGGAAGCCATATAAAGATTGCATAAAAAACTTCAGTTCTAGCAGTAAATCATTATTTAGAAAGGATTCCATCATGTAGTCAATTTTGAAGATATTAAGATTGCGCTTTCCTTTTACTATTCAAAGAGTGTTCAACTGGCTTCTCAACACAATCAAAAACCTAGCACTTCACAAGTTTCTCCTAGGACAAGCAGACTGTGTTATGCCTTCTCATTTTCCTGCAATGACAATATTCAAGTACTGAACACAAATTGTTGATTTTTGATTGTTTAGACATTAGTGACAAAAAAGATCAACTATTTACACAATAAATATTTAAAGAACTTATTTCTGCCATTTAACTACAAAAAAACAAGTCTGTACCCAAATTATTTTTGTTTTCTACAGGTACTGCCAAAAACAGCAGTGAAGATTTTAGGACATGTAGGTAATTCAAAAGAGTTTACCAAGAATTCTATTTCACTCTCCCCAAGAAGCAGCCTCTATCAAAACAAGAAATCACTTGATTCTTACTCAAAATAAGAGTAAAAAGTAAAGCAGCTGAGAGAGCTCTGAGGAAGTTTGCCAGTAATTCTCGGGAGGCAAGGGTGGGGGGGAAGCTTTCAAGTATCTATAAACTATCCAAATTGCAGACTAGGTAAATTAAAATAAGGATTATTAATAAATTAAAATATTAATAAGCTATTAATATTAAGCCAATGAACGCAGTACATTTTAATTTAACTACATTAAAGTGCATTAAAAAATACATTGCAGAAAATTTCTGTATTTCCGCTTTGAAAAGTGATGTCACTTACAATATATTCAATGCAACTGCACCATTTTGTACCAGCCATGCAAAGTTCTGCTACCTTTAGAATGCTAGCTTACAGTTATGATGAGGAAAGGATATTAGTGACTGATTTAAGGGAGTAAGGTTTTGGGGGTGTCCCCTCCAACATTCTTCACATTCTGAAAGAAATATTTTTACTGCTTACTAATATCTAGTTTCAGTATATACAGTCAGAGAATACACCTCAAGAGCATTGTGCTAACAGTGATTTCCTGTTCTGCATAACCAGATTATATTCTTACACATGCAACCAAAGCCATGAAGAATGCAACAATATGCTATGCATCTCCAAGAGAAATTTTATTAACTCCTGTTGTAAGGACTTCAATACACCATCCTCTGATAGACCAGAAATGATATACAAGGGCCACCTTCTGTTCCCAGCTAATTTTCACCTGACATTCCACAAAAACTATCTCAGAGAAACTACAGTATCTCTTGTTAGCCTTGCAGCAAATAGATCACGTATTGCTCTCCTGTGATCCCAAAGATAAGGCCTAGAGAGACTGTATTATTATGTCTACGGTTAAACATGGTTAATTACAAGCCTGTCAGAAAAGGAAAATTTAAACCCTATCTTAAAAATTATCAAAGATAAAGGCCCAATATGGATTAATTTAAGGTTCACACAAAAATATGCATATTCACAGTATAAACAGAAAAACTGAGTCCAGAAACTTTGCAAATTCACCATGGGAGTTGACCAGAAAACCTGTAAGAATCAACTGCCAGTTGAGGGCTCTAAAAGATTGTAGTCATGAGACTGTTTCAAATATCACTAACATAAAACTTTATCTATATCCCTTCCAATGGCTAGTGCCTTTGAAGCAAAAGCAACTCTGTACCACCTCATCAATGGCTGCCATCCACATCTTAGCTTATACTATATTCACTAAAGCTGTCCAGAGTCTAGATTATCATTACAACATGTTAGACTCGGGTTGTTTTCTCCAAAAGAGCAGACATATCACACAGTCCGAACAAGCACTGTAACAAAAGTGTCACACAAAGCAGCTAAGTTTGACTGCCCTTGTTCATCACAAACTTCTTTCAAATTTCCCTCCTAAAGCAAAGGACAGTAGATCTCAAGTTCCCTCTCCACATTCACGTTCACGGCAGGAAAAAAGGAATCAAATTTGACCATGCACCAAATAGCCTGTAACATTAACAGAACACAGGACAATTCTGGCCTCAGAAGCTTGCAATCAGATTATAAGAAAGTTTCTAAGGTATTAAAAAAGATAGCACTGACACCAATATCAGCTTTGGAAAAAGCCATGATTCCACATATGTAAAAGACTCGACTCTACATAGCCAAATCACAAATTCAAAATAAGCATTTAAAGGCTTATCTCCTGGAGAGCTTTAAAAACATTGCTAAAACTAAGAATACTTTACCATTAGCCAAAAAGCACACTTTAACACCAACACGAGAAAGTCACTCTATGAAATTAAGTTATTCAAGATTAGTTACAAGGAAAATATAATTCAAGTATATACAAATTTCTAAAACTCTATAGCACATATATACAGTCTAATTCTAACACTTCTAATTCTCAAATGACGATGTTGAAACAAGAAAGGAAAACAATCTCAGTCAGAATTGTCAAACAAGCATTCTTTAAGAATGGTTTAAGGTTTCAAAACACACCCTCACAATACTGGAAAAAGTGATGTTCTGGACTGACAGATTGTAATGCCATTATAAGACATTTTCAAGCATAATAAAGCCTGTGTCACAGCATTTCTTCATCAAGCCAAAACAACTCTCCAGGAGCAAGAACTGCGAATGCAAAAATTGGTTAAGAGGAAAATTTTTCCTACCTATTTAAAAAGTTAAATGAGAAACACTTAAAGAATTATGTTAACCTTACAAACTTTCATAAAATTCACATGAAGCACCTACATAGATCTCTTCTCAGGAGAGTCAATGCTTTCAGAGATTAACTATTTTCTTTGGATAAAGTAGGCTTGAAGTAAAAATTGCAAGGAAAAATGACTCAAGTTTTGAGCTAGAAAACATATCAGTCTCATAGAAACATCTCAATGAAATCATCAGCCCTGGGCCTCTTACTAAGAGAATGATCGTAAAAAGTGTAGTTAGTGTGATTAAGGAGTACTGGACAAAAAGCCTGGAGGTCCCTGAACAAGCCTTTAGGGACCGTACAGGAAGGGGTCCCTAAACCCGTCAATGGATGCGAGCAAGGAGCTCTCCCTCCTACACGATCCTGTAGGACTGCCTTTGCACCAAAGCAGCTCTCAGAACCAGCATTCCGTAAGAGGAAGCAGTAGGCAAACCTTACCAAGGAGCCAAGAAGAAGGCAACAGAAGAGGGGTCAAGTCAATCTAACAGAGCAGGCAACTTGAACATCCTGCCAGTACTCTGCAAAGCATACTGTTTTGACCTTTAAGTAAAATAATTGCTTGTGGTAGGGTGAAAGAGCTGCACTGAAAGAACAGCAAGGACAGGACAAAAAAAAATCGCTGTCAGAAGTAGAACTATGAGGCAAGCTAAAAAGCACTGCTACTCAAAGCTGAATACTCAAATTGACAAACATGTTCTTGAAGCACCAGAGGAACTGAAGATAAAGACATACATTTATCTAATTGCAAAAAATAAGACAACTAGTTCACTCTACACTGACTAGGAGGCCAGTTCAAATGAAAACATGTCATCTTTTCAATTAATAAAAACTATACCCAACTCTTCACTGCACAAAAAGTAAGCTTGCTAACTACACAGTTACTCTGCACAGACATTTTTCTATGTACATGTTGTGCAATCAAAATTGGAAAATCAAACACGCCATCATTACCTCAGGTGGTGGTTCTTGGTCATTCTTCCACGATGCATCTGACCCTTTTTCCCTAAAAAAAAGGCACAAGTTAGCCTTTCAAGGAGAAGGGAAATTGTCAAAAGAAGAATGAGAAAAGTAACACAATATATGCCAGGTTAGAAACAATTTACAAGAACTGTACTGTAGCAAATAGAGCAACATTTTTTTCAAGGTATTAGATCTCTTAAAACAAAGTTACCCATTTTAAAAGAAGTATTTGTTTTTTAATGTTATTTCTAAGCTAATAGTAGTATTTGTGAACTTGTCTTCAGAATATATGCCACTTGAAAAATGTTCCTACTTTGGCTGAAGATGGAACATTTTACATAACTAATACTAAGCTTTGATCAATATTCTCTCAACACATCTTGCTGAACCCAGATTATCCAATTCAACTGAGATTGTTCACTGCAACTTTCTTATGCTGCCTACAGTCACAAGCTTTCCTTATTCTTCCCTTTCACTCCTTCGTATTCAAAACACATTTTCAGTTAAAAAGGAAAATGAGGTAGTCCAGGAAAATACAAGCCTTAAGTGAAAGTAAGCTTGGAATTAAAACTCTTACTACTTGCAAAACGGGACTGGTAAAAACTAAGGCTTTAGGCCTTCAATAGGTGTAATAAACACAAGTTTCATGTATTCAACAAACCAGTGACAATCAAGCAGCAATAACAAGATCAAAATATGTAACAATCAGCTCTAGACAGCCTGGACTCAAAAGGCTGAAAGGCAAAGATCATCCAAAGAACCTGGGAAAGTCATTTGGACGTACTTTGTGCCTCAATCTTTGTGCATAAAACTGAAGCTCAGTCTTCACGTATCACTAGAATACCAAAAAGGCACAACTTGTTTGTGATTATGTGTAATTCATATTAGCATGCAAACCACTCTAAAGTATGATTAGAAGAAAAGATTAAAGGGAAAAGAAATATGAGGACTTCATGTGACTAATTTCTAAGCTGTAGAAAAATATTTACCTATGCAATGATGGAGAGTAACATTCCTCTCTCATTATGAAGAAATTTCTCTTTTAGAAACTGTAGTTATTTCAGACAATAATTTATAACTTGAAATATCTAGTAGTCATTTATTATATTCTTTCTTAATCTTTGAGTAGGCCTCTTCTGAAATGGTACAAAGTACTCCTCATTTATTCATATGTTCTATTTTACTCAAGTAGATTATGAGACACAAATACTACCAAGAAGCATCTATTCATATGTTCTATTTTATTCAGGCAGAAGATGAGACAACACTATCAAGAAGTTTCTGAACATCATCCTACATTGTCACTCAAACCCTGTCCCTTCCTCTAAGTTTAGGGCAGGTAATTTGTTACATAAAAATAGTTATTCTCCATCTGCACAACAGTTTTATTGATAATTAAGTTTCAATTCTGGCCTTGTAACATGAAATAATTATAGTAAATGAACACAAATACGTCATCTTGTTCAGAATTTATTATGCTCAAGTTTACTATCAGGTATTGGGCCATAATGGTGGTCTCACTAAAGCCTAACAGTAGTGCTATATAACAAGAACTTGAAAAATAACAAAATTGAAAAAAGTTCATCTTGCAGAACACGCGTGTATATGTGTCTGAGGGTGGGGGAAGGAAACATCAATCAATTTTCTTCAAAGAAACTGCTTCCAGTTACATTTTAGATAGCATAACATGAAAATAAAAGATTAATATATTAATTTGAATAAGGAGCTACTAAACTTCAATAATTATAACATTTTAATAAACTGCAGTTTACAATTATTCTGCACTTTTTTCAAAAGCAAAAACAGTACAATATTATTACAGTACAGCTGAGTTTTAGCATCAAACCTATGTCTTACAGTTTCTCATTCATCAAGGCTGTACTTAAATTCAGTATTTTTAGCTACATTAAAAAAATTCTAACCAGATTAGAAAAGAAGTCAGACTTACTGTGTTAGTTTCTCAGCAAATATGTACTGGGTGAAATCCTCCACTGATGGAGCAAAATACATGCTATCTTGCACATTAATACCTTTTGCTTTGATATGCTCAGAGTTGTTAAACCTCAGTACGTAAAAGGGATGTAAAACAGGTCCAAATATCTCAAATATCTGAAATATAAACAAAATTAAGATATAATTTAAATTAACTACCAAGAATAGATAGTTAATTTCATTGTAGACAACTGTCAAGCTTTAAAATATTTTGTATTTAAGGACAGTGCTTGATATCTTTTTAAACTGCAGCAAAGTCATTTTCATACTATCATTCTATAACCTCATTTTCTTTGCTGTGTATTTCCTCAACTGTTTTAAAGTCATAATGTTAAAGAGTAGTGTGTGCAGCCATTGATATTGCCTCCACCTATCCAACTGAACCACTTTCTCTGCCTATTTCCTTTATCATAATAATCTTTTCATTTTGTCAAATCTCTATTCTTCCCTCTCCACTTCGGTTTTCAAATCTTTTACACACAGAACAATCTCCTGATTGTTTATTCCTCAAAATTCATTGCCACAATAAGCTATTACAGAAGTTCTCAGGCATGTTTCCCAATTCCATGATAAGCAGCGAATTCAGAGCTGTTCTAGGGAATATGCAAAATTTCAGCCTGTGTTCTCCTGTATTTCACTCGCATCTAGTATAAAAGAATATTAGAGATAGTTCTGAATGATATCCTTCTTTCACCGGAAAATACACAAAATACAATGCAATATCCCTCTCAGCAAATATCCTTCATTATACTTGTATACAGCACACATTGGCCTAGAAATGAAACACCAGCAAAATACAGCTGTGTAAACCTTTCCTATTTTTTGTGCAAGTAGATTCCAAATTCTCCAATCTTTCCTCCAACTCCCGACAGTGAAAGAGCACAACCTATTAATATATCATCTATCTGAAAGTAACCATTCCCTTTCCGCAAGCCCTCTCCTAAAACAGCAGACACTTATCACACCTTGCAATTCAAAAAAGGGGTCACAAGCTGACAATTTTAGAGATTAATAAATGACTAAAGAGAAAGTGACTACAAACAGTCAAAAGCACAACAAAAAGCTAGAAATCAAGGAAACACTTAAATCTTTTATTGAGTTGATTTCAAGACTATTCGTTGGAACATAAAATATTCTGAATTTTACATTAGCGTAACAGTTTTCATGCTTTACACACACCTTTCCTGCTGCTTGCCGATCTTCTTTAAAAATTATGCTTTCTTCATTTACTGGAGGTAGACCTCTCAGAGATTCAATTATTACTAAAATGGAGAAAAAAAAAAACTTTTAGAGTTTTATGCTCTAACAAACAGCAGTATGTAGATAACTGTAGGGAAATTTAAAAAAGCACCCTTTTTTTTTTAATTAGGCTTCGCCCAAAAATTCTTGCACATGCACTAAACTGCTTACAATTGTGAACTCCTTCTCCAAGTGCCAAGATTCACATTGGTTTACAAAATTACTCTTTTCCAGCGAGGGAAGAAGAAAGGAGACAGGTATAGGTACAGAAAAGGAGCATCAGATTCATATATGTGGAATATCCATTTTATTTCCCCAAGCTATTTCATATTTGAGAGCACAACAGCAGTAACTTTTTTTTTCCCCAAGTCTGAATGCTCAACTACATTCTGCCTTCCTGATATTCCAAAAAAAATCCCCCAGAAAAACAGAATGGAAGTAACTATGCTATAGCTTTTCCTTGTAAGTCATAAGACTCACACCAGAATGCAAAGGATGCGTGGCAGTCCAATCAGTATAGTCACTGGTGGTATCATCCACTTATGAAGATGCACAATTTGAAACACATTCCTAAATTTTAATGTCATGTAATTGTCTTACGCTCTATCTAGCCTAATCTATGATTACTGAAACTGAGCAGTCAGATAAAATAAGTCCTTCTATTAACTCAAAGATGAAATCTTAACACTTCAGACTTACATACTTACAAAGGGACACAGAAGTGTGTTCTTGCTATAACGAATACACAATTTGAAGTATGTTATGAATTTACAGTATTGTTTGGTTTTCCAGATTCAAAAAAGTAAAGTTTATTTGCTGAAATCTTGAAGATAGTTTGTTCTTGTATTTGATTTTTGCTTAACATCTGTTGCTTTAGTCTACAGAAGTATTTGAGTCTTCCTTTAAATTCAGCAAGAATTCTGTTTAAAGTTGTCAATACAGAGGTCTAGCGGCACTGCACTAAAAAATTCTGAATTCAGATTCTGAAGGTAATTTTTTCTACCTTTAAGACAGCATAATGCTCAATTAAGCATTCTCAATACCTCTCCACCATCAAAAAAGTCACTCAAGCACACTGTGTTGCTGTAAGACTCCACTGAAAACAAATAAACAAAATTACCTTTGCTAAATTCACATAAAAGGACTTAAAGCAATGAACACATCATGCTAAAACCCTTAAGCTTCAGTACTACTTCAATACACAAACATCTTGTGACATGTCAAGCTGTGATAATGCTATAGACTAATTTATTGAATGACATACAAGTAGGGATATTGGTTTATTTTCTGCCCACTTGTAAGACACATATACAATATATACAATAAAAGTAGCCAATATATTGCTTAACTCTCATGAGAAAAATGTCCCGAAAAAAAAAACAAACAAGGAAACCTCAGAGAACACTCCCAGCTTGCAATAATCATTTATAGCTCCCAGCCTTCAAACAGGCTACAGAAAACATTCTGCAAACACAACTCATGCCAGTCCCATGAAACACAAGAGAAATGTTACCACCTACAGCCTATTTGGCTTATAACTCCCCCATACCACCCAAAACCCTCAGCTTCAGCTTTTCCATAACCCAAAGCACAGTTCCAGGGCAGGTTTCTCATATACACCCAAGCTGTTTTACTTCCAGGCTACAACCCACACTCTGAATTTCTCTATTCTCTTTAAGTATCTTGCAGCAAAATATTGCAAAGTTCTGTGAAATGCTGGTATGTTAAGTTAGACGTTCACAGAAAGTTTTTCTCTCTTGCTTTTAGCTACTGTGAAGCAAACATAAATCTGTATTATTCATTCTAGCTTTAAATTCACTTTATAGTATGAAATAGCCTATTTCTAAGACATTATCACACTGCAGATTGATGAACTTCAGAAATCTCCACTGTTCTCTGTAGCAAATTTCGATACAAAGGATTTATCTTGTCAAAATACTTACAAGTTCCAAATGGGACTCGAACCCCTGTCCCATATTAGAAAAAAACCTGTATACACTCAGGTATCAATTTAGTTCGAAATAAAATAAGTGTTAGCTGACAGTCCCTAACATGGCTACAAATCAATTTAAACTAAGGCTGCTCAGGCACCCCTTTCCAAAAGAGAGGAAGAGAAAAGCAGCACATACACACAGAAAAATTAACAAAACAAGCTAGTAAAATCTAAAAATAACACAGAGATATACTGAGTTTTATTCCATACTCATGAGTTTATTTCTTGTACGATTATTATTCTGTTTCTTAACTTGAAAACAATCAATGTAAACTCAACAGTTCATGTACTTGAGTTAAATAAAGCAGAATGCAAATCCAAGAATTCATTTGTTAGCAAACTGACACATTAGAAAAGGTTCAACTCACCAATAAGGATTAGAAATTAAGGCTGACCTTCAAAATTTAAATCTTTGGAAAAAAAAACTTTAACCATTAACATAATTTGATCACAAATAGGAATAACAGCGAACTATCACTCACCCATTTCTCTTTTAATCTCTCTTCCAACTTTTGTTCTAGCTGAAAACAGCCCTATTGAAATCCCTATTTTTTTCAACAAGTAAGAAAGGACAAGTAGAATAAGAAGGTAATAACCAGACCACCATCTTCAGTTCTTTCAAGCCAATTTCTGTCCCATGAGTAAGAGTAAGCCTCATTCAAAACCAACACCAGCAAGCCTCATTCAAAACCAACACCAGCAATGAAGTTATAGCAAAGGAATTGTCTGTCTTTAAAGGAATTACCGGGAGTATTTTACAGTAAAACAAACCTTAATAGCAAAGGCTATCTGATTTAATTTTTTGCTACCTTGCTCAAACTAAACTTCAGAATTACTTTTCAATTTCCATCTGTATTAAAAAATTGCTTTGAAAACAGTTCAAGCAGTATGGAATATTCAAAGAAGCTTAAGGACAAATATATTATAAAGATTCTTTTTTATTATTATTAATATCAGTCTCTGCGAAACTTGGATTTCACATATCAAAGTCTGAGGTCCAGGCAGACCTGGAAGCATCCCCAAATGCTTGCTGTTTACAACTAAGCTTATGTTCACTGTATGTTTCAATCCTCTTTAAGCTTACCCTCCAGCATCTATAAATCATATTAGTCGTGCTGCCCTATGATTGCTGACACCACTAGCTTGTATTTGGTCAAGGGGCCAGAACTGGGATGAAGAGATAAAAAGATGAACTTACACAATACACAAATTACCTCATAAGCACTGCTATAGAAACAAGCCTTTTTTGGTCATCATTAAAGAGCAAGCACTTGGGACTGAGTTGTACTGTATCTGTGCTTTCAATTATCCACCTCCTATCTCAAAAACAATTTAGATATAGCATGTAGAACTGAAACTTTTTAATGTATTGTAAATGCTCAAATCCTGTTGTTCCTAGAAGTAATACAAAAGGCATAATACAAGGTTAAAAAAGTTTATGAAAAAATTAGAACATGAGAGTTCCACTGAACCATATGCAGTTAATACTCATAATACCTTACATTTTTAAAAGTGAATTATGAATAACCAACTAAAAGATTCAGTGCAAATATAACTTTTAGCCTATCCATTAAATGAATCCTCTTTCAGCAATCTATATCCCTTTCCTGTACAAGGACAAGATATCAAATACTTAACGGTATTATGAAACAGAATGCTGCAGCACCAACATTTGGAGGGAACAACTATATGTACAATTAATATAAAGAGATTCAAAAGCATTGTAATTAAAAACAGAAAGTAAACATTTCTTGCCTACCCAGCTGTCCAATAATGCTTGAAACTGTCCCAAAGAGCTTCAGTTCAACCTCATCAGGCAGAATTATTTGTAAGTCTTCAACAGGAGGCAGTTCCTGAAAGTAAGTAAATATTCAGAGTACAATCTTTTCACAGTAAGACATTCATCACTTTGTTGCTGTATAAACTTGACCATCCTTAAAGCCTGCTAGCATTCTGAAGATTAGAAATCTACAGTATGAAATGCCTGCTTTAGAATAATTCTAAATGAACTCATTTTTTGCAAAACATTAACTTTGAAGACATCCTCTCTGTTAAGACACTGCTCTACATATTTCCACTGTCACTAAAGTAGAAGTCAGTTTTATTCAACTGGAGAAAACTAAGAACAGGCAGGACTTTTGTTCATTTTTGTGAACTTTCAAGTTAGATAAATCAAGTTCAATATATGACACAGTAACTACTTAACGTTAATCACAAATCAGATAACTGATAACCACATTCAGTGAATGACAAAAAAAGATTATATAGCAAGAGCTAACATAGTAGGAAGTACACAATACATATAATCTGATTTGACAAAACGGTGTCCATTAACTCCTTGACTTAAACCATTATAGAAGATGCCAAGATCACAATAACCTACAAGAAGTGATTTTTAGATGAAAGTTTTATTTGGTACACGACAGTAATCTTAGAGAACTGTTCTGAAAAAATATCATGTTTCAGATATACAGTTACAAATGAGTACTGTGCAGTGAATATTCTTCAAATTAAACTTTCCTTAAATGAAAGGATCAAAATCTGCTATTAAAGATTCTGTAAAGCAAAATTCATGATCTGAGGTTCATTATACACAAGATTTCTATGCATTTACTACAGTGCTGCAAATTCAATATGGACTGCATGTATTCACAAGGTAAAGGCAATCTTTCCTTGTAGGTATTATCTTCAAACTTCTGAAAATGGAGATCCAAAGCTTAGCAATGAATTGCATTTTTAAAACTTATCTCCCATTTCTAAAATGGAACGCCCCCAATAGCAGAATCTTATCTCTTACTAGAACTTCACCTGATCTTTATTTCTAACCTAAGTCCTTGGCAAAGACTGCTAGAGCAACTCAAAAACCAAACTGAGCCCAAGTTTCTTCCAGGTCATACAATTTAGCACTTAGAAATAAGATGGGAATTCAGATAGAAACACCCACACACGCACTTAGAGGACAGTAACTTTTCTAACATTAAACCAAATCCACTCCTAAGACTTAACTTAATCATAGTTGTTAGAACAAGTCAAAGACCAGAAAGAATAAGATTTTGATCACAAATTTCAAACTCTGAAACAGTGTCATCTGTCATACTATGTTCAGTGTCTGCCAATCCTGTACTTCAAAAGTAGGAAGTTTTCTAAGGTAGTTCCATTAGCATTTCTTAATATAAACAGATTTTTCCCCTATGTACATATTTGAGTGAAACAGACTTTCTTACTCTTTACTTTGACTCACATTTCAGTAAATCAGCTATTGGAGACTTTTTGGTAAAAGCACAGCATCATACAAAAAGAAAAGTTTAATTTTAATAGATGTGTATTATTTTTAAAATTAAAATTAACATCAGTTGAGCTACATCTTCACATGGACTAATTTCTATTACTGTATTATAGCTTAGTACAAGACACAGTAAATCTAGTTGCTAGAACTAGCTATCACGAACTTAAAATTAGTTTTGTATAACCACCGAAATTACAAAAAAAGGCTTAATTTTAAATACTCTTTTCAGAGTAATCGTCTGGATTTGTAGATAGCAAGATAACAAGATAAAACAGCAGATCAGAGCACTTTCACATTAACATGAATTTTATTTAAATCAGTGCACAGAAATTGGTAAATAAAAGTTATTAAGTAAATCTACTTGAGCAGGTATTTTTGTTTGGAAGTCCTGTGCCGTTGAAAACAGTTGTCATGGAAGCATTTATGCTTCTAGTATTATCACAATTTGAAATGTGTGTGTAAGCACACGTAAGCAGAAACTGCCCTGGCACTTCACTCCTTTAATTAGTTGCTAGCTTTAGAAAGCTAAAAATCTTTCTGTAACTTATGTCAAAATATCCTTCTATGTTTCTTCAGTGCAGCTAAGTTCCTGGTTGAATACGTTCGGACAAAAATACAAATCCCTAATGTCTTGCATTTTAATGTTAGTCACAGATCTTCCATAAGAAATAGTGCAAATGTGAAGTTTCACCAACAGTGAGCACAGACAAAGGAAGTAACATTCAAGATCCATCAGACGTCTACGACGTGAGAGTCGCGTAAAAAAGAAAAAATAGTAACATCCTCCCAGTCACGTAGTTTCTTGATTTACCTTGAGAAAAGCTCTTGTAACCCAAAAAGAAAATCTCAGTACGCAACGGTATATCTGTCTCTCAATCTCAGGGATAAAACAACGTCCTTACAGCTTTTCCTGACTGCAGTATACTTAGTGGCTCTAAAAGAACAATTTGTTGGTCACAATTGTTTATGGCCTACTATCGTTGTTACTACTTTTGTGTGTCCACACCTCAGCCTTTCCAGACAGTCATCTAGGACTTCAGAACAAACTCTTACAGAGTACTAAAGTCAAATAACTGTATCTGAGTAATATCGGCTCTTCAGACTTTTTTTCCACATTTTAATCATTTCTTGTACCCTTCTTTGGGCTTCCTTCTAATTCTAGAATATATTTTTTATGAGGAGGAAAGATCTACTCCACACAGAATAACTGATGAAGATGTACTGTTAATGTGTAAGTTGACATTAAAGTGTTTTCTTATCCTTTTATTCATAATCTATCATAAATGATGTATCCATTACCAGATAATCACTACAATTCATTTTTTAAATCACTTAATTTTGAGTTGTGAGCAATATCAGTGGCAATTGTTAACTAGTATTTATGAGCAAAAGACAGTATCTTGATGCAATCTAAGATTCTGATCTGCCATACCTGGAACAGAACTGTAATAAAGATAATAAAAATTACAAATTGTAACAAGCACAGTAAGAGTTCTATGACCACTCAGCTTTGATTAAGCGAGAAAGAGGTAATACAATTTAATCTTTGGTGGCTTTGAGAAGGCTTCTAAAATTTTTACATATTTGAATTTTATCTGCAAGATGCATCAGACCTTAAGGTATCCCTCACGAGATAAGGGCAGTAAGAGCCTGCAATATGCAAACAATGAAAAAGGTGCTATAATACCCTTTTCATGCAACTTATTTTCATAGACCTCTTCCAACTGCAATTTTATACATATCTGAACCTAAAATGAGTTCACTTCACTTCAGAGGGGTCTTAATATAAGTTAACTTAAAACAGTTAAGTCATCACAAAACATAGTAATTGAGAGTACATTTTTACACTGGTTCAGGAATAGCATTGTTAGTAACTTGAAACGTGTTCTTTTGCAATGTATTAGGTTGATTTACTGTATAAAGGCTTAAAAGATAATATATTTTTACTTACATCAAGAGGCAACTCGTCTTTTGTTTTAACCCTGTAAGATCTCTTATCCTTTTCATTTGGATGATCATCATCATCAGATACCACTGAAGGAGAATGCGAAGAGGAGGAAGACGTAGTTGATGAACTATCTGAATCTGTATCACTAAATAAAGGAATCACTGAAGTTAGAATATGGACTTCTACATTACAACTATATAAGAAGTGGCTAGATTATGTATCACCCAATTATATTTAAATACCAGATACATTTTTCTTAAATGCATACCTTTATGCAGCAACCTTTTCTGAACCTACAAGTCACTGACTAAGATCATAAAAAAGCTGATAAAAAAAAATCCCTTTCAGATTCTTTGATATTGCATTGCCCTTTTCACAAGCAAACCAATGGTACTGAATTACTTGTTGCTGCTATTCTTCTACAAATGCTAAAAGACAAGACAACAAATAAGAGCACCTCCCTGAACAGACCCTTTGTAAAAGCTAAGTATAGACTTGGAAGAAAATCAACACAAAAACATAGTCATAGAAATCAGTCAGACTACCAAAGACAGAGTTTAAAAGGAGGGATGAGCTGCAGATAGCCAGGCAAGTTGGCTCAAGCTATAAAAATTTCATCTGAAATATTCACCTGGAAATCAGAGCAACAGATTCTGGAAGCAAAAGGACTACAGATGAAACCCCAGCCACACTTCAGAAATCTTGCTCTCCATCACCTCACTCACTCTCCATCAAGTTCTAGGAAAACTTGAAGGAAGCAAAGTGTTTCCCTAGTCAAGCTTTAATCTGTTAATCACTGATGAAACTCAGTATCCTCTTTTTATGAGCAGATCCTTATATTTCACATCAGTCTCCAGCAGTTAGAAAGAGCACATATCCTTCCTGCTATTATAAAGCTGCAGTGGCCTGAGGAAGACACAGAACTCATTAAACTAAACAAAAAGCATGCCAGCTACTGAGACTGTAACATAGCCTACACCCAAAGTTACATTTCACCAACTACACTGAACATAAAAGCATAGCTGTAAGTAGAACATAGACCTTTTTGCAAACACACATAGTTTGAGAACCACCTTCTCCGCTGAGATGTCAACATCTCAGTACTTGTTAAAAACTTGCAATGTATACCCTTACCTTGAATCTTACATTCAGTCTTACTTACATTTTTCCAGTAAAAACACAGAAGGTGTCTTATGAGTGATGCAGGAACACCCCAAGAGACAATGTCAAACAAAACATTAAGACTGTCATGGTGACTCAACTAACCACAATCTTCTGCAGGTCACCAACAACAAAGTCATGCTTTCACTCAAAATCATATACCCTCATAAACATTATTTTGAGGAGTTATTAACAAAACAGTGCCTCTAACAACGCCTTACCATGAAAGCATTAGCTAAATATAACCAAAAAATATCACTTTAAGTTATATACCATTTGCAGATAACTAACAACCTCCAGTATGTGCTTCCACGCAAACTTTAAGAAAAATCACAGCATCTGTAAGTGTTTCTTGGTTCTCCTAATCACAAAAGCAAACATCAAACCATAACTGTAATAAAAACAAAGATACAAATGAATACCAGTTTAAGAAAATGTTAAGCTGACCAACAGGTAGCTTGAATACCACAAGAGGGATAAACAAATCCTACCACAGAGTGCATTTAGTGCACACAAAGTCCAGCCGGGCCTAAGAGTGAAACAATCCCACAATCATCTGGGAAGCTGAAGAGATTCTTTCTCCAGCTCTCAGTAGAGTCACAGTAGGAAAGAGAAATCCACTAAAACAAAGGCACTCCTGGGGGAAAAGGGAGGGTCAGACACCTCCTGCACGCATTTGAGCCACAGGGCAATGGGCCTACACCCCGTCCGGCACCAACGGCGACGCCTGGGACCGCACTGAGGGGCCAGAAACGCCGCCGCGGAGAGCACCGCGCCTCCTCGCCCCACGGCCCCGCCGCTGCCGGGGCCAAACCCACCTCTCCGAGCTCGACGCGGGGGCGGCGGCAGGAGGCCCACCGGAGCCGGCCGCCGACGGCTCCCCTTCCCGCGGAGGCGCCCCTTGAGGCGGCAGCGGAGTCCCTTCATGCGGCGGCGCCCCTTGGGGCGACACGGTCCCTTCCTGCGGCGACGGCGCCTCTTCAGCCAGCGGTAGCAGCGGCGGCGGGGGCGAGCCTTCCCGCGACGGCGGCGGCATCGGTGCCGCTTCCCGCGGCGGGGGCGGCGTGCCTTCCCATGGCAGCAGCGCCGGTGCCTCCTCCCGCGGTGGCGGCGGCGTGCCTTCCCGCGGCGGCGTCGGTGCCCCCTCCCGCGGCGGGGGCGAGCCTTCCCATGGCAGCAGTGCCGGTGCCTCCTCCCGCGGCGGCGGCGCCGCTGCCCCTTCCCGCGGCGGCGGCGGCGTGCCTTCCCATAGCAGCGGTGCCGGTACCCCCTCCCGCGGTGGCGGCGGCGTGCCTTCCCGCGGCGGCGTCGGTGCCGCTTCCCGCGGCGGGGCCGAACCTTCCCATGGCAGCAGCGCCGGTGCCCCCTCCCGCGGCGGCGGCGGCGGCGGCGGCGTAACTTCCCGCGGCGGCGTCGGTGCCCCCTCCCGCGGCGGGGGCGAGCCTTCCAATGGCAGCAGTGCCGGTGCCTCCTCCCGCGGCGGTGTGCCTTCCCATAGCAGCGGTGCCGGTGCCCCCTCCCGCGGTGGTGGCGCCGTGCCTTCCCGCGGCGGCATCGGTGCCCCTTCCCGCGGCGGGGGCGAACCTTCCCATGGCAGCGGTGCCGGTGCCTCCTCCCGCGGTGGCGGCGCCGTGCCTTCCCGCGGCGGCAGTGCCGCTGCCCCTTCCCGCGGCGGGGGCGAGCCTTCCCATGGCAGCGGTGCCGGTGCCTCCTCCCGCGGTGGCGGCGCCGTGCCTTCCCGCGGCGGCAGTGCCGCTGCCCCTTCCCGCGGCGGCGTGCCTTCCCATGGCAGCAGTGCCGGTGCCTCTCCCCGCGGCGGCGGCGTGCCTTCCCGCGGCGGGGAGCAGCGCGCTTCCTCGGCTGGGGGCGGCGGGTCTCCGCCTTCCCCCTGGTCCCCGCCGGGGCTCGGGGCAGCCGCGGCCTGCGGGCCGGGCCCAAGGTCCCGCTCAAACGTCAGCATCTCCAGCTGCGCCACCACCTCCATGGCCCCGTGCGCCTCCCGCCTCTCTCCAGCCGCCCCACGCGGCCAGCGGCCCCGCCCACAGCCCTACGCTACTTCCGGCCGCCGCCAAAGGCGCGCGGCTGCTGACTGAGGTTGTCTGGGCTACGGCGAGGGGCAAGGCAGGACGCATGCGTGGACCGGGGAGGGCGGGCCAGCGCGGCGGGGGGCGGTACCGCGGTGCGTCACTAGGGGTTGGCGCGAGGGGCGGCTTAGGGGGGAGGGAGGGGCGGAGCTCAACGGCTGCTGCCCCGGTCTTGGGGGCGCGGGGAGCGCGGAGGCCGTGGAAGAGTAGAAAGTGGCTGACTTGATTTTCTAGGGCTTTAATTCATTATCGGACCCGTTTGACCTTTGATAGACCTTTTATTAAAATAGACTATGGTGTTAAAAACTGAAGAGAGATAAGTATTGTTAATTGGCAGGCAGAATATATTGTCACTGGTAGTCAATTGTAATTATATGTATTCAGCTTGCGTCTTGTCATAATTTTCATCTTCGTAAGTCTTAATGCTTAGTAAATTTCATGATTAAGTCAAACATGGTAAGTTTTGTTTTCCTTAGAAAGACAAGGTTAGAGGTCACTGCTACTCTCTTACATGGGCTTAATTCTAACTGGGACCTACTGGGGTGTGTTCTGATACTTCATAAATACACTGATAACTTACACAAAAGACTCATGCAATTAAAATTTAAGAAGCACTTAAGGAAAGTTAATATCTATTACAGTAACAATCCTATAATAACACCTAACCTGATAACACTTGACCACATCTTTAAGGTCATCAAACCATTCACCACAACATAAATGTCCATTTATTAGGTTCATCATAAATCGCCATTCTTCTTCTGTAGCTTGAGGGGTTTTTGATGTCTGTCCAATGCATCGCACGCTCTCCAGTGCGGACCACCCGCTTTCGGTGCACAAAACAGTGCAAGAGAGCTCCAAGGAGGAGGATCCCAAAAAGGAGTAAAGTATTCCATGTGATAATTTTGAGAGTGCCAAATAAGACTGGGATTTGAATATATGATAAGTGCACAGAAGAGGAAAGTACATTTCCCAGTGCACATTTTCCATGTAATGAACTTCCCCTCCAGCTCCGAGAGAGCGGCATGCTTATAGCTCAAAGGGTACTCAACAACATTCCATTCTACTCCAGAATGTCAAAATTATGTTGAAAAAAGAGTCACAGGAGTGCTTCACAAATACCCCAAAATAGGCAGCAGTGAACATCCAACAGTCAATAGATGTCCTCCTCTGCAGCCACTCTGCTGTATTACTTTGTTTGCAACATGACACAGAAGATGCAACCAGCAGAACTTAATAGGAAAACTGAAAATTAAATTTATACATGTATTCATGTAGAGTAATTCAGTAATATTTTTATATTTATCAAAAATTATATATAGGCCAAGCGGAATAGGCACATGAGTATGTTCCACAACGGGTTTAGCATTATGGGTATTTGATTCTGTTTGCACTGAAGCAATGAGCCTGTATAAACTGTATATATAAACAGCAGACAGAAGTAAACTCCTAGTTAACTCGCACAGTTAATCAAAATATCTAGATTAGGAATCTGCTTGTCTCCATTGACTACTTTGGGATCCTGAACTTAGGATCCATAAAGGCACATGGTTTGAATATTACAGCCCTATACTGTAAGCTCTTTAAGAAAAAGGATCTTCAGAAATTCACACAAGTAAATGTTAACCACAATTTGATGCCAAAACAGCTGAACAGGAATTAAATGTTGAAGACTCATAAAAATGGTTTGTACTGAATCTCATTCGCAGATATGTTTTCCTCCTTAATGATGTGACTGAAGTGAGATCTACATGCAATTAAAGGCTAAATAGAGGCAGAGTCCTGCTAAAGTCCAATCCTGCCAAAACAGATCTTGCAACAGTTTCCTTTCAAAACTAAGTAAGCAGAGTTTTTCATTAGCTTGGAATTTTTGCTCACCTATTTATTTAGTTTTGCAGGATTGGGACATAAGATTTGCCAGAAATTGACTGTAGTATAGCATTTGTGAGTTTGTGTGAGGAAGTTGATCACTGTGGCTGGGAGGAGATCAAGTTATTTCCTAACAAAAAAGTAAAATAATCTATATGATAGGATAGGACTGAACTAGTTGAATGATGAGGAAATAAAAATTAATCTTATGTGCTAAATATAAAATTCTTGATAATGGAAAGGCATATGCAAGTTTCTGCCTTGCACTTCTGTAAGCGAACTAATTCACTCTTCTCATGAATCATGTCTTTCCTGCTTTCTAAAGTGTTCTAATAAGAATTTTGTAGTTGGACTCTGGCAACTAGATTGTGTTTTGACAGTTTCCTCCAAATTTGTGCAGAACTGGCAGCATCTTTTGAACAAGAAGATAACTTTATTTAGTCTGAACACTGCAGGTTAGCATTTAACTTACAGGATAACACTTCTCTCAGAATGAGGACAGTGAAAGACATCATGCACAATAAACATTATTATCCATTCAACCAGGGCATTTTTAAGTAATCTGCAACGCAGCAATACAAGCACTGAGATGTTCTAGCAAAAGAATCATTTGATAGATGTACACTTGAATCATGGTAGCTCTAACACTTGTTTTCAGTGTCTAAGTGCTTAATAAATGTTACTACTGGGACTGGAATCCAGTGTCATCCGTTACAAAAGGGCTAGAAATTATTGTAGGCCTGTTTTCTGCCTACGATTTCTTTTGATGAAGTTCTCTGTAGGTGTTGTTTTCTACATTTATTTTATCTATTTCTGCTGCTAAGACAGGTGTGCATAATTGTTTCCATCATACTTTTATAGCTAAAATGACACCATTCAAACTATTAGTACAATGTTTTATTAAATTTCCTTGGATGCAATTTAGGAATATGTTAAAAACCATAGTTTAATCCTGATATCTCTCCTGAACTTGAAGGTTGAAAATTGCTTGGAGATTTCAGTATGCTGCCTTTTATGTCTTAAGAGGAAAGTAGAAAAGGCATGAATAAAAAAGGAAGACATTTCTTCTTAATATATTTGAAATATGAAAATAACTGCTATTGTAACATTTATCGTTCACACATTTTATGCTTTTTTTAATTTCGTGGACTATACAGCATGATATCAGAGATTATGGACAGTATAAGAAGAGTGTACTTTAACTAATAGAACAAATACAGTAAATTTGAAAAATATACATCTATCTAAAGACTTTTTTTCTCAGTGTTTAGGTTATTTTGGTAATTTGACAGCATTTTGTGTGTAGCTGATTTCAGTGTTTCGTCAGTATAATCAGCTACCTGGTTAGATCTTCCTTGAGATCTTGTGTCAGTTAAGATATGTTTCTAAAAATAATAAGAAAAAGAACACCCTGGAAATACCATTTTAGATATCTGCAATAAATAGGCAACTACTTAGACTGTAAGGTTTCTGGTATATTAGCCATGAACTTTACATTTTATGAAAATAATAACATAGTTTTAGTGAATTCGAAAGTGAGCTGTTACAGGTTCCTGATAGTTTCATTTGCTTATAAGCGTCTCTTGCTTATTACCACTCATTTTACCTCGCACACAATTCTAACAATACCAGCTGAAGTTTTAAACAGGTTCAGAGTAGGCAAATTACACTTCACAGCTCTAAATGGAAACAAGAAAACGCCCTGGCTGTTTTAGGAGTGTACAGGAAGCATGACATGATAAAACTTCTGGGAAATATGTTTACAAATTCAGAGGTACGGTACCAATGGACAGAAAACATTTGCCAGTCATTTCTCTTCCTGAAGACTCTTCTCTGTTTTGGGCAGAGAGATGGTGGGTATTCCATTACAGTGTGCATTCAAGCGTAAAACTTGGTGGGAATCACCACCAAAAATGCTTTGGTACAGGTAAGGGTTTAACTGGAGAGCTGAAGAGGCTTAGGAATTTCATTAGCGCTGGTCAGAACAGCATTCCCTGCTCCTTCACGTGTTGTGGGGACAGAGCATGTTTATACAGTTTGCTAACTCTTCCAGCTCAGATCAGCACCAGTCTTTCTCCTATCAATACAGAGAGAAAAAAAAGAAAGAGAGTATGTACGAGTTTGATTCGTACTGAAGTAATGGTACTAGGAAAAGCATTAAAATGCATAAAACTGCAGTTACGGCAGGGGTTTTTGCCAGCACAGTTCTACCAAAAAATCACATCTGTAGGTGTCCTTGCCATGCTTAATGTTTCCACTGTAAACTTATCCCAAGTGGCTCAGAGCTAAAGGATCATTTCACATCAACTCTTGCAATATTTCACTTTTTTAAAAAAATAAAGGAAATAATATTCTTGTTACAGTCTCCTAAATTGCTTTCATTCTGTCCTACACAGATAGCTAAGTGCATGAACTGAATATTTCTTCTACAATGACCAGAAATGTTAGAATGCTGACATCTGAACTGTAACTCCGACATCTGAGAATAAATACCCCAGGGAAGGGAACAAATCAATTTAAAACTTTCTTGAGTGGTTGGTTCTCTTTGCAGACTCAGAAAAACAATACTCAGAAGAATAATTTCCTTTTGTTACAAGAAGTAGCCTTAAGCTTCATGTGGACTCCACACACATCGGAGTAGAAAGAGACTGACTTTCTTATTACTTCTTATTTCTTCTCTTACTAATCAAAATCAGGAAAAAAATTAGTCAGCCACGCTTCCCTTTTATTAGACAATTCTTGCATACTAACATGCCCATGTGCCAATTTGTAGGAAAGACTTGGTCTATGGGTGGTCACTCCTACTTGGATTCTTATAGAGGGATATTTATTTGCTGGTGATGACTGTGGTGCCCTCATACCGTTGCACATTCATATTGTTATAACTCATTTTCAAGGGAAAACACTCCTGATTTTCCAGTTCAAACTAGTTTTATATAGAGTTTCTCTTTTAGATTCAGCTATCCATATACAACTGTATTAATCAACTAAAACAGTGTGTTCTGAGATGACCTTAGATTTGCAACAGTTTTGCAAATACTGTTCATATACAGAGCTTTTTTATCACCCAAGTATTGTGAGGGAGATTAAGGTATTTATGGTCAGGAGCAGTGGGAAGGAAGAGAAGTCAGGTCAACAGAATTTTCTCTATCACTATTGCTATTCACAATTCCTCTATCAAGATGAGTCAATATTGTAGCCTGCACAGCTGAAATTCCTTATTTTGAAACACGATTAAAATAGTTACAGTGCAGTACAGAACATTTTTACATTTCAAAGCTTCAAATAATTGTACAGAGTTAAGTTATACAAATTCCTTTGTTGCTTCTGTGTATAAAGGGTTGGGCAGGTTATAACTAGAGGAAAAGAACCTATATGACTTCTAAGTATAAAAGGCTTTTCTCCTCAAATGTATTTCTAAATTTATAAAAATACACAACTTCATCTTCCTCTTTTGTTTTGTCCTTCCAAATATGGCCAGTAATTTTCTGATTATTGAGCTGCCCACAGCCAATTTCATCTATTCAGATCCCTTCACTGATGAGTTAACTGATTCACCTCCAGTTATTCTAAGAGTTTGTGTAATTTATTTATCAGCTCTTTTATTAGAGTCTATTACATTCTTTTTCTTGTTACGATTTTGCTCCAAAATTTTTAATTATACTAATATAGGCATAATTTGGTTAATTGCCAAACCAACTGCATCCAACCTTCATCTATACATGTGATTTATTCTGGTATGTATAAATAGCTCAGAAATTTCAAATGTCTGTATAGCTGAAATTAGCTTGTTGGAGTTTGTCATGAGTCATATTTGGAGAGAATAATACACTTTATAAAATTGAGTGTGGCATACATAAAGTGACCTCAGCGTAGATGTAAGACTGGGAGAAAAAAAGAACAAGGTACATTTTAATAACCTGGTTGTTCATCTTAAATTCTTGTTCTTCAGGCAGTTTTCCCATACCCTTGTGTTAAGTTTTCATGGCCATCAGAGCATTTTACTGATTATCTCTGGAACCTAAAAGAATTGTTTCCTCTGTCGACATATACCTTTAACCAACCCATCTCATTTTGACTGCACAGCCTGATATTCCTTCAGTGCTTGCAATAATGTTTTGGGTAGACAGGCACTCATTAAAGCATCAGTATTTGACAGACATGAGGCATAAAATTTGTGAAGAAATTAAAGAATATAATTTTTAATTTACTGGTGTAATAACTGAATCTAAAACTTCTCTCTGTGTTCATAGGATTTGTTGTAGATTTCTGTAGACCTCCCATTGCATGTTGTATTTCTTACACCATACTTTCATAATCATTTTAATGCAGTGTAAACTGATGCCGCCAGCAAAATGGGTGGTCTTGCCCTTCCCCTCGTTCTCATCTTCTCTCCTGTTCTTTTTGCCTGTGCCTTGTGTTCATGCAGCCATGAGTGAACAGGAAAATTATCCAATAAAAATTAAACTATGTCCCCCCAGGTTAGTTTTTTTCAGCCAGGTCAGTCTCAGATCTCCAGTTTCACTATGTAGTCTTACAGATGCTATAACTAGCATAAGGAGGCTGGGCAATGTGAAATGTGTAGTTGGGAGAGAGGCAAAGGCAAGTCTGTGACATCTGGTGCAAGTACAAATCTGTGCTAGATTTAACTGCTTGTGGGATCATGGGATGAGAGGACACTACCTGGGCAGCAGAGGCTAGTTCCTGAAACCAGTCCCATCATTTGGTATTTTTCAGTGAGGACAGTCACAGTCAGTCTTTTCCTCAGAACTTATTTATTCAGGAGATAGTTTTGCTAGGTAGTTCTGTCCTGCTGTCAAAATAATGACTACTTTCATCTTGGATGAAAGTACCCTGGTCTAGTTCATAATGAAATTTCACAAACATTTGTGTCTGTATGTCTGAGGGTGTGATGAGTAGCAAGAGGAATATATTAAGGGACGTCTAGAAGTAGGAGGGAGACAGGGTCTATTTAAACAGATACTGTTGCTTAAGGCCTTGCTTCACAAAACCATTGTATCATTATAAAGTTTGATATAAATAAACATCTTCATACAGGCATTTAAATAATATATTTGCTCATACCTCCATACTGACATTGCTGGAGAACTAATATGAAGGTGATCAATCAATTCAAGATGAAAACAGGTCAAAGATAATTAAACCCTCAAAACCACTCTTCAAGGAGTACCGTCATACAGTGGTAGATGAGAATGATGAAATACCTTGCCAGGTCGTTGTAGTGCTTGGATACTCCTATCATAATAATATATCTTCGATTCGTTTCAGCTTTGTCAAAACAATCTCAGTATGTTATGTTCTTCACTAATGTTCCTGTAAATGGCTATGCCACCAAGCTAAACTAGATCAAAAGCATACATTGCTACCAATATTTGGTTGCTCTTTAAGTAGTATCTGAAATGTAGTTCCTGCTTTAAGTAATCCAAAAGTCATAGTGTTAACTCATATCCCATATATGATCTGGTTATATATTTTGAATATGTATGCAATAATCTTTTGTCAAAACTTACACTTCATATGAGCTTCATACTTCTTGGTATTCAGGGAGTTCTGTCCACAAAACATACTGATTTTTCCATCTGTTTGGCTGGAACACAATGATCTTTGTATTGCATTCAGATTTAACTACAGGGAACCAATGTATGTTTAGCCTTTGGCTCAATTATTATAATTCTCTATACCTACAAAAATATTATAAAACTTCACAAAAAATGAAAATATCTCAGAACACAGAAGTTATTCTGCCTAGCAAAAATGGCTACTGAAATCACATTGCCTTTGTGCTCAAATCTCATCACTGAGTCCTCACTGAACATCAGATCAAACACAAAATTTGAATCCTTTTCTTCAAAGAGCTACCCTGGACTGATCCAAGCTACTGGATAGATAAGATCTGCATCACACTGTCCCTCATATGAGAGCTATGAGTAAATTATCAAACTCCTGAGTAAAATTTCTGTCTGTAAGAAGTCGCTTTGCTAGAACCCACCTAATGAAATATTAAATTCATTATTGAGAGAGATTAGGACACGTGTGAGCCCAGTACCTTCAGACAAAATGAGAAATCCTTTAGATAGAATCTTCTTCTATAAACACCAGTAAGACGCATATGGAAGTAAACACAATTCAGAGCACTTGCTAAAGATTATTCAGAAATAACAGAGTCAGAAAGAGAACAAGAAAGCACATTTCATATTAGATATAGAAGTTGTACCCAGGATGCCACAGGGACCTAAAGAAAGTGAAAAGAGAAATTAGACTGAGTATATTACATAGGATATTGATTCTACTATATGAAATAATATCCAATATCATTAGTTCAAGAGAAGCCAGAAGGAGGTTGATATCCACATTATGAATTTGAATGTTTGTGCAGCAGGGATCATATACTTTGCTTCCCTATGGAAAGCACAGGAACAGATTTTATGCTTCCATTTCTTTCAAGAAACACACACATAAACTATCTTTATGACACATTTATGCTTTCTTTGTCCTTCATGGACTTCCTCAGATTCCCTCCATCTGCTTTCCCTCCCAAGCTTCAGTCTCCTCTCCAGAGGATCTGCATTTTACATTACCCCTGCATCTATCTTCTGAGTTTTATTTGTCCTCTACTGTCTTCTCCCATCATAACATGTTACTTTCCTTTCTTGTTTGTCTGACTTAATCCTTTCCCTTTTTGATAGTAGTAATTTGTGGTTGAAGGTACAAGGCACTTTGAGAAACAAGGAACAGAGATCTGGAAGAGACCTGGCTCACGTAATCCAGTGTTCTGCAATCTCAGACAAGCATGTGATCCATATTTCATCTAGGACTGGAGAAACATCCACTTTCTGCATTATGAAATAGAAAATATTTCATTTTGTTTTATGGACTGTACAATAAGATCAAAAGCAATGTCACTGCAGTACCTCAGAAAGAAAGTAAAGCAGACGAGATGAAATGATCACATCCTCTCTCCCTATAGTACTAAGTGGACATTGTTTATATAAGTTACCTCAGTTTTGAATAGGCAGAGAGAGAGAGAGGTACAGTGCAAATGGGACAAAATTGCCAATATCCAATATCCTATAATTTAAGCCAATATCTTCTGGTAAAACATAATCTGAATTATTATTATTATTATTATTACTATTTTAGTGATGAACTATGTTTCCTGAAACTTTTCAAGATCTGAATTCTGATCTCTGGTCTGTTTGCTGATTATTTTAGCAGATGGAATTTGAATACAAAAAAGAACTGGACTGTTTAAGCTACCTGTGATGTTTCTCAGCCTGAAGCACTAGATGGCCAATATATGAAAATTTTGCTTTACTTATTTTCATAAGTATAAATAATGAAATGGCAACATTTGCTAACAATAGTACATCAATGAGGATATTAAAGATACAATCAACTATGAAGGATCACAGAATATTGAGAGGCTGGGTGGCTGCGTGATAAAATGGCAGGTGAATTTCATGAAATGAATGAAAGTCTGTAAAATAATACACACGAGAAAAAAAATCCCAATTTTACATTTACAGTAATGGGCTCTGACCTATCTACTACAAATCTCAAAAAAGACATTAGGATTATAATAAATAGTTCTATTAAATAATTAGCTGAGTACTTGGTAAGAATTTGAAAAAGGAAAAGGAAAAGGTAAAAACAAAGGGAAAGAAAAGAGAAAATAAAAAGAAAAGGAAAAGAAAAAAGAAAAGATAGAGAAAAGAAAAAAGGAAAAAAACAGAAAAAAAGAAGAAAGAAAAAGAGAGAAAAGGAAAAAAGAAAAGGAAAAGGAAAAAAGAAACAGGAAAAGAAAGAAAAAAGAAGAAAGGAGAGAAAAGGAAAAAAGAAAAAGGAAAAGGAAAAGGATGTAACAGAGAACAAAGCAGAAACCTTTATTATACCACAGAATAAATCCACTATATTTCTGCATCTTGAATACTATATGCAGTCCCTCAGCTCAGAGAGGATATAGTGGAACTGGAACACGTGTAGAGAAGAATGACAAGCGTGATCAAAGGTATGAAAAGGGTTCTGTACTAAATTGCAAAAACATAATCAAAATGTACTGTCAGAGAGCTTTATGAGTGATACGAATAAGAAACAATACAATAAAAAGAGGCATTAAAGCAATACAATAAAAACATTGTGACGTTAAAACATTACAAACTACATGAGGCAGGACAAAATGAAAAAAAGAGAAAGATGCTTCTTCACACAACACACATAATTGAGCTTTGGAACTGCCTTCCACAGAATGTGATTGATACTAGAAGTTTCCAAGGACAATAGGGGAAATCTATTCAGAGCTATAAATCTGCTTATGTATGGTAAGTCAGATATAAAAAATTGTACTGAGTTATTGTACGTATGTAGATCAATCTATGTACTACTGTACATAGAGTTGATCTGACATTGCCTCAGAGGCAGACATACTACATATGTGCTACATGGCGTATTCACTCATATTTCTGTGCAGAATTTCCCCCAACAATAAAAAAATAATAAATTTCATACACTGTCTATATTAATCAATTTCCTACACTGTATGTTTGTTTACTATTTCTGCTTAGAAGGTTAATTTCAATCACAATACAGCACTCTAAAGCACAAAGCATTTTTATTGAAAAAAGGAGTATAACATCTACACTGTATGTTGTGTTTTACCTATAATAATTAGTAGATGCTCTCACAAAAAAAATTGAGTATACTACCAGATGCATCACTTATATTAAGATTGGATTTTAGTTTGTTTCAGGAAATGGCTTGTGTCTCTTAATAGTCTTACTTCTCTTATTGCTTACGTTAATTAAAACAAAATGTCTCAGAATTCCATTTATTAGTCAGTATTTAGGGCTTACTTTCTGAATTAGGGAGATACACAGTAGACTTATATTGCTTTTGCTGTTGAAGATAGATTCAGGGGAAACTAAAGAAGTATTGGTTGCTTTATTGGTTAAGCTAAAAAATGGTCATATTGTAGTAGGAGTTATGATTGAACAGATTTATTTTCATTTACATCTGTATTTATTAAGGCTCTTCAGCTGAGAGGCTTCGTATTTTTGGGCCATGGCTTTTTCTTCAGCTTCTATTTTCTATCCAGCAGTTACTGTGAATTTAAGTGTACTAGGACTTTGAAATACTTGCAGTTATTCTTCTTTTTTCCAAAATGGTATCTTCAGGTGCCATTGCATTTTAAGCATAACTGAGTTTCATCCTTTGTTGTTTCTCAGTAGGCAGCTTGTGAGGTGAATGGGAAGACTATGTTTGTGGGATTTGAAGGGACTTGCACTATAAGATATCATTTTAAGGTTTTGCTCATACTGCACATTTTAAATGCGTAACCAGTGTGTTTTAAAATAGTTATTTACATATTTGGTTCTCAAGACTGTGTCTATAAATATCACACTTAACGTTGTGTTGTCTCTACCTCCAGTCTGGACAATTTCTGCATTTTCTTTCTATAATTGATTTAGGAACAGAAGTCTAATAAATCTCTAACCACTTGTTTTTGCCAGTTTGGTTAGTTACCATACATATTCGCCATTCCAATTAGTAGCATATCTCAGGGTGAATTGTCTGAATTATAGTCTGAATTATAGTTACTGTGCTCTTTGCCCCTTAGCTAATGTAAAAACAGGATAGTTTAAAAAGATATTTACTAGGATACAGTTAAGAAGTATGTTCATAATAGAAATAAAAGCATGATAGTGATTTCTGAAAACTTGCTACAAAGATACAAATTGAGCCTTGTTACTTGCATTCACTTGCATCAGCGTGGCCATTCTTTTAAGACATTTACAAAATCATAATTAAGAATAGAAGCACGGTATCTGTTTTAATTGCAATAAAAACACTCTGGACTTCCTTTTCTGCTGTGGAGCTGAAAAAATCATTTGCCTTATGTGACCATATTTAAGGCTGATCATATCTCATAGTTTATTATCTTCTTATATATTTAAGTATTTCTTTAAAGATTACCTTATTTTATGGATAAAATCCTCCATATAAACTAATACACTTCCATAAGAAACATAACTTTGGGACAGTGTGGACAATGAAGCAAAACTCACTAGAAGTTAAGTCCTTCCAGCTTAGAAGTGTTGTGTCCATTGCTATCTGATGTGGACTGCCCCTATCCAAGATCATACTTTGATGGATATTGATATTTAATTTGTTTTGTCCTGTTTTCTTTGGGGGCAAGAAGAGAAGGCAGTAAGGCATTCCCAAAACAGGTCACTTTAAGAAACCAGAAGTTTTCAGTAGAAAAACAAAATGTTAGCGGACATGTAGTAACATGTCATCTGATCTCACTCTTGTGATGAACTCTTTCACAAATAATTAGATTTTAATTCTGTCACTGAAAAAGGCATCATTCATCTTGTGGCCAGAAAGTGACACTCTTGAACTTTAAAAAAACATGGCTGTCTCTGCTAAAACTAAGATACCTATAATTTCCTTAATTGATTCACTTACTTAGGTAACTCAATATATTCAAAGGAAATACAATCCAGAGCTACTCATTTGTTTTCTATTCATCTGGGAATGTCTGTTTATTTTGAATCAGTTAGCTCCTTATTTCCACAAAGCTCAAATCATGTATATGCAAAATGGCTACACGCACAAACAAAGAAAAGGCAGCTGAGTATCCCTGCATTTTAGCTTTCCTACATAACCACTCTGTTCAGTTTCAGAGTAGAGGAAAGAGTTTAGTTGCAGAGGAGTTCATGAAGAAGAAAAGAAACTGCAGAGGGCATGTGCTGCAAGTATATAAGTGGAGCCCTTTCACTAGACTCACTTCGTGGTATCTTCAGCCTTCATCTTATTCATTTCTGATTCTGCTCTGGTTTCCCAACTTTCCATCCTTTAGAACCAAAAATATAGTACCTTAAATTAATAGTAGTACTAATACCTTTTCTCTCTGTCAGTGAGGAAGGAGTATCATTGTATTTTGAAGAGTTTAATACAAGAGTGGGAAAGCACAGACAGTAAATAGAAATGATATCTGATCAGAGGTCACACTGTCACCAGGGAATCAGTTCCTTTAGTGCCACATAGAACTGATTGGATTCACCGAAAATAAGAGGAATTGCTGTCAAGGCACAAGTCATCCTATGTGACAGACTGGTGAATACACTGATTTAAAAAGATAGAAATGAAGCAGCAGTGTTAGGGCAATTATTTCTATAGAGAAAAAGAAGGCAACTTTGAAAGCTGGTAGGAATGATTTTAGGGTGTAACAAAGAAAAAAAAAAAAGAATATGTACCTGACATATATAAAACATCCTATATATGATAAAAACACAAAGGAAATAACAAGAAAGTACAAAAGATGGTCACAGCTCCCACAAGAATAACAACAAAGGAAGAATCAAGAGAGAGGAATTGCTCCAGCATGTCTCCTCAGTCAAGAATATTGAACCTGATCAATACTGTGCCTTATCCATGGCAGGTTCTCCCTCCTCTTTGGTAGAGAAACAGCTCTGCTTCTTGGTTTGCCATTTGCCACAATTTGCTATTACAAATGCAGAAATCATAATGTAAAGTACTGTTACTATACCACTGGGCTATGTAAATTGAAACATCAGAGAGCATTGCACAAGTCTGCATGTCTGTGTATTTTCTGTTCCAGCCTTCCCACAAGAAATTATGAAGTGAGAGGCAAATTTTTTCTATATAGTTGCCCATCTATTGCCCATCCCTAAAAGACTGGTGAAAAATACGAGTTCATATCCCTTTATTACTTTCTGTTGTTAGGGGCAGGCTATAGCGAACAAACTGTATGATGGCAGTTCTCACCTGTTTTCTTTATATCCTTTCAAAAGTATTTTTATAATAATGTCGTCTGAGTAACGATATACCTTAACTATGAATTATATGCAGGCTTCAATTGATTTCTTGTTAATGTACAATACACAGTGTCAATCCACCCAGAGAAAACGTTCTTTTTAGCAAACTGACAATTAAATCTTGAATTACTTTTTAGAATGCTGGTGGTTTTCTGCATTGACAGGCTCACCCAGGTCTGGCATTTGCCTTTGTTAAAATTTCTAGCATGTGGAGATAAGTTATTAAAAGAATCCCTGCTAATATTTAGTATATTTACTGTTCTGGCCTTTCTCTAGGCTTCTTCATTATATTTTATGTAGATAAGGTTCTCAAGTACCTCTGACATACCTCAGTGAAGGCAGTGCAGGTGTTTGGCTGGAAAATGCTGAAGTATCTCAGAGAGGGTACAAGAGTACATTTGGGCACATGTTCTTTTGCAACGCTGCAGGCAGAATTTCATTAATATTCTAGTAATCAAAATTCAGCAAGTCTACAATACTTTGAGGTTTCTCAGAAGGGATAGAGGAAGTATCCAGGCAGAAAGTGGTAAGGTACTGTAGAGGGCACAGTGCTGGGTTATCAGGCAGAAGCACCGTGATAGCTCAGAGGGCAGAGCAGAGTTTTGTGCACTGAAATACTAATGTGCCTCAGAAGGAAAAGTGCCACAGTTTTCTAAAGAAGTGCTGAGGTACTTCAGAGGAGACAGTGCCAGGATTTTGGCAGGAAGATGGTATACATCCAAGCGAACTGCAGAGGGTTTGGGGTAGGAAAGGCAAAGGTATCTTAGAGGCGACAAGTGGCAGGGTTTGGGCCAGAAAAAAAATGAAGTATGTCAAAGGGAAAGCAGAGATTATTTTGTGGGAAGTGTTGAGGTATCTCAGAGAGGAGAGCAGAGGATTTGAGCAAGAAATACTGTGATACCTCTAAGGAGAAAGTAGAAGGGCAGTACAAGTTTATGTGCGGGAATGCTGAGGTCCTTCAGAGGTGGTAGTGCAAGTTATTTGGGTGGAAAATGCTGAAGCAACTCAGGAGGGAGAGTTGAGGAAAAGTTGGTACGGCAGTAGAGGATCCGGGAGGGAAATGCTGAGGTGACTGCGAGGGGACAGGGGGGACTTGGAGGGGGTGAGGCGACGCAGAGGTGTCTGAAGGAGGCAGTGCAGAGCCGCAGGCGGGAAAAGGCGCTCTACCTCCGCGGACCGGGAGACTTGACCGTTGGGGCGGTTGGGGCGGGGCGGGGCAGCGCTCGCGCCTCTGCAAGAGGCGGCGCAGCCCCGTGAGGGGAGCGCTGCGGCCCCTCGACTGTGACACGGGAGGGCTCGGGCCGGGAAAGACCGAAGTCCGTCAGAGGGGACATGGCGACTTTGAACAGAGATATCTGAAGAGGGCGGTGGAGTGCTGTGGGCAGGAAAAGCTAATTTTCCTCAGAGGGCAGAGTGAAGCAGAGGGGGAGCAGATCTCGATGTGTCTGAAGTGGGCAGCAGAGAATTTAGGGCGGGAAATCCTGAGGTTCCTCACGGTGAGAGTAGACCAGTGTGAGTGAGAAAAGATGAAGTATCTCAGAGAGGGCATTGTAGATTCAGGGTGGGGGAGTGCTGAGACATCTAAAGCCGCCCTGAGTGGGAAATGCTGAGGTATCTGAAAGGTGAAAGTTAAAGGTTTTCAGCGAGGAGCAGATATATATCCTCAAAGGGACAGCAGAAGGACTGAGTGGATAGATAAAAGTACCTCAGAAATGATGGCAGTGAGTTTTTGGTGGAAAATGACTAGATTCTTGGAGTGGATAGCAGACTTTCATGTGGGAGATACTGAAATAAAGTAGCTTTGTGAAAAACTGTTGAGGTGCCTCAGATTAAACACACAGTGGACAGTGAGACAGGAAGGCTGAGCTGGAAAACAGTGAAGTAGCTCTTAGAAAGGACAGAAAGGAAAGAGATAGTTAACACACAGCAACAAACACAGCCAAATGAATGATACCAGCAGACCAAATAAATTACACAAAAACAGACTCCGTCTAGGATTTGGGACATGTTTTTTTTCACCATTTTACAAAAAGAGTATTTTAACAACAAGGTTTCCCAGCATAAGAATAATGCTACTCATAACAACATTTTCTATGTCTCTCTAGCACCTGCAAAAAAAAAGAAAGAGCCAACAAGACAATGTTTATGAAACAAGGAACATAATAACATATATATAATACATATAAATGTATAATATTATGTTATTTATTACATAATACAAAAAGAAAGAAGGAGGAGAAGGACAGGTGCTCTGAGCAGGCCTCAGGTCCCATAGGAACATCCCTCAAAGAGGGATATACTTCCCTGCACCTTCCGAGAGGACTGGGGAGCCCTTGGATGGATGGAACAGTGTGGACAGCCCTGTATTTTAGGGTGAGGTGTGTCCCATCCTCAGCTTTGGTTTTGACTGTTTTAGGGAGTGAAATCAAAGGAAGAAGACGCTGTATATAGGGGAGAAGCTGCTTTTTCCTGCCCCTGCTCATGCTGCTTCTACCTCCCAGCCCTAGAATCTGGGCCCAGAGTCCCAGACCTGATCTGCCTGCTTCATCCCCAGTTGAAAGGCGGTGGCCCAGCTTGGGGACTTAGCAGCTGATGCTGGCAAGCAGAGGGCTGTTCTGTCTCTCAGGTGGAGAAGGTGGTGTGGGCAGCTAGGGGGCACTGGTTCTGGGGGGGGGGGTGGGAGGCCTGAGGGGGTGGGGAGCAAATCATGCCTATTTTGGGGCAGGTGGAGGCAGGGGAGTAGGGTCCCTCCCAGAGGCCTCCCAGCAGATGGGTTACCTTATGCCTGATGCTGCTTATCTTGTGCTTGGTGTCAGAGTGCTGATTTAGGGGTGCTGCCAGGGAGGACTAAAAAGGGGCAACTTGCAGCCAAGGTGTCTGTGGGTGGGGATGGCAAACAGCTGTGGTACTGGGCTGGGGAGGGCAGGGCAAGGCCCAGTGAGCCAAGCACAGCGTTCACGAGTTGCCCTTGCTCTGGCCCACTGGAAAACAATTGTGGAAAACATAGAAACAACATAACATGCTAGTTTTTGTGTAGTTGCCACAATGTACCTTTTTAAGCTTTCATTATGAAATTCAAATGTTCAAGGTCTTAAAGAAAGTCTTGCTGATGGAACTGTGTCCTGTGAGAATTAGCTTGTTCAAGATGAAAAAATATCTGTTAACATTTTAACACTGCACTGTGCACAGAGATTCTTGAAAATGTTTTTGTTTATGGTCAAATCAGAGAAAAGAAAAAATGAGTGGCATTCTATACACAACATTTCTGTGATATTTAAGAAAAAAAAAGCATCTCATTACATGACATTTGTGATTTATATGACACAGTCTCATGTACATGTTATCAGTTCTTATAAAGACTGTAAAATAACAAGTGAGACTATCAAAAAACAGGGTCTATTTTCTTTTTAAGAGATACAAACAGAGAGATTAATATCTCCAAAGGTTGCACAGATAATTTGGAAAAAAAGTCCATATCTTTGATAGAAGCAGAAAGAGGAAAAACAAACTTTTCTGAATAGCAAGTTAGCTTGCTACAACAAACTGTGTATATAGTTTTTTTCTGGAATATTCATTAACAATTTCTTGGCATGTTTTCTGTCAGTTAGGCTATAATTTGTTGTTCTGTTTTATATGCTGTGCTTTTGTTGCTATGTGTTATACCATGGACATAAGAAACAGAAAAGGTGAATGTCTAGGTAAAACTTGAGAGAGGGGTAGTGGTGTAAATAGGTAACAACTACTTCCAGTTCTGGAATTCAGATGATTATAGTAAAACCACTGTTGAAGTACCTTAACCTCTCTTCTAGAACTAATGAAATTATTAGATAAGGACAAGGAACCAAACAAGTGTAGCTCAGTAAGTTCTTCTCTATATGGAGATTATTATTACTATGCCAAAGTCTCATATTTTGACTACATATACTCTCCCAGTGCATTGTAGCGTAACATCAAACCATTTTTCTTACACTATCTCTAAAAGGTGGATGTCCTTTGGATAGCTTACATGCATGGTAAGGTATGAAAGATCACAGTCTTGAAAATTCTGCTTACTGCAGTCATACGTCAGAACATCAAGAACATTTTGGGATGTCAGATTCTCAAAAATATCTTATTAAAATAAAATAATATGAGGCATCAGTACCTTAATCATGTTATTGGTGTTTTATAGCTATATATCATGCATAATATTAACAAATCTTCTACCTTCTGCCAGTTAGAAGTTCAAACCATATTGCACTGAAAACATTTTAGAAAACTGGCTAACTACATACACTGTGCCATGTTGATCATGTACTTCAAACTGCCAGAAATTACATTTGTGAGACTAAGGTCTGTATTGAAAGGAATACCCTACTCACAGAGGAAAAGAAAAAGCTGAATACTGTCATATTCTTCCATTTATGTGCTAGCTGCAGCAGAAAAGTGTGGAGATTAGCAATCATAGAAGAATTAGAAATATTCCTAACTTATTTGTATTTGATATCAATTTGGTATTAATAAGAAATGAAATTAATTGACTGCTTCAGTTCCCATCTGAGAGCTCTATTGTCAAACACAGTATACAAGTATGTATTGTGCACCTGAAATATGATTTCTTTGTGCAGCCTTGGCCCCTGAAAATAGGTTTACCTCCCTGTGAGCAATTTTTTCATATTAAAATAAGAAGTAGAATTGAGACATTATTGTTATGCTCTTAAGAAATCCAGAGACTTCTTTAAGAAATACAAAGGCCGTACTTTACAGAAGTCTTAACACCACATACAGTCAGAAATAAAGAGATTTGTAAATAATATGTTTTAAAAAGAAATTGCAATCCGCTGAGTTTTCTTTGGAAAAGGGAAAGATAAGAGTGAAAGAAGGGGAAGAGAAGGCAGAAGGGGAAGTTTTCAGAATCAGAAAATTCAACTAAAATTACAGAAAGGTTTAATGAGAATTCTTCAAAAGAGAAAAAAAAAGTTTGCTGTAAGAAGGAAACCCATGTTGTTCTGATTTATTAGAATTATTTAAGTAGGTGAAAGTAGACAAAAATGGAGAAGTGTTCAATGCAATAAATGTTCAACATAATAAGAATTTGTATTAATACTGGTTTTATCATTACTTAAATTCCAGGCATAGTGGGCTCTCTGGAGATATGTCCTAAATATTCCCCATCTCTGAAATCAAATTATGGTAATACTCATTTTATATGTGTAAATGTCTTTACAATAGTGGATTATCATTATCTAGGTTTTAAAATATTCATGTGTATGTTTGTAAATCCTACAAACTAGCACTGTCAAAGTTCAGAGGTTAAAAAACAAAAATAGCTTGGCAGTGATGAAGCTTGCTAGATTCAGGGAATTTATTGCAGTTACAGTCATTAACTTTGTTTAAGTGTCACATTAAATAATTACATTAATAACAATGTTAATAAATGGCAATAAAAGAATAAATGAAAATATCCCTGTAAAATACTTCATAAATAAATCTAAGGTTCTAAATAAGTATTATTTAAAAAACATAACCAGAGTCTCATATATACAAAAGCATATCAAGAGGAAGATTTTGAAGAGTTAGAGTTCCAGAGAGAACTTAAGTTCTGGCAATTTAATTTAATTCTAGAATGTCCTTTTCAAATATACCAGAAGACCTTTCCTTCTGTCAAACATCTGTCTCACTTGCATCACAGAAGGGATCACTGACTTTAACGTGCTTTCCTTTATTATACTTACCTAAATATCATTTTCTACTGCTGCTTATTTGACTTAGCATCCTACTGCTGACATGAAAATTCACCACGATTCACCCACATGTTCATTCATGTATGAGTTAGAAAATGCACTTTACTTTATCCATGGTCTACATAAATTCCTTAGAAAGAGATACAACGTGCATTTCTGCTCTGTGTATACAACTAATTCCAGTTTCCCCTGTTATTGAAAACTGCTAGAGTATGTTTGCACAATGTAACTTATCCTCATTTTGTTAATAGTATTAAAGCATTCTAAAGTTAAAAGAATGAGATGAGATCAAGATCAAAAGATGCTCTTAAACAAAGGAAACTGTTAATTGTTATATTACAGACTTTCCTCATTTACTTGCATTTATTAAAATTGCAAAGAAACTACTGCAGTTCCCTACTTATTATGTGCTACATGCTTTCTAAAATTAGAATGTGAAAGAATGAGCTTTCTTCTGACTTGTTTTATTATTTTTCATGTAATATAGCATCTTGAGACAAAGAGATATAGGTATTCACATGGCCTTAATCCATACTGGGCTTCACAACTGCAAACACATTACATAACACAACAAACACGATCTTCCTACTGGAAAAATACCATGTCCACTAGCACACGCATTGAAGTCTGACATGCTGCGGATGCATCAGGCCTACTGCGCACACAGGACACAAGCAGACAGTGCACAGAGCACAGACTGGTACAACATCACCATTTATCACAGATTTCAAGAGTCAAGCAACCTTGTATGAACTACTGTTGCAGCTAGTTTGAACCAAGTTGTTCAGAAAGTCTTGAGAATGTCTTAGAATTGCCGTGTCTTGTTGTGGACATTGTGTAGGTAACTGGAAGGGCTTATTTCAAAACACTGACTATGCTAGCTCTTGCATATACCTATTTATGCACCTATAAGTAAAACAAGGATCATTGCAAATGCATAGTTACAAACATAATCACTGATGAAATGGAGGAAAACTCATGCTGTGGATGGCTTGGCTTGTAGCCGTGGATGTGTTATAAAAATTTAGATGTTATTAAGAAAAATCCATTGTTTCTAGAATTACTATTTCCCTGTTGAGAAAACATCCTCTGGCCTGCAAAACCAGCATATTAACTTAGTATGAAAAAACAATCTTATGACATTCGTTTCCATTAGGATGCTAGAAACTAATGAAAAATCAAATGTGCAAAAATGTTTAGATGTTTATTGATGGGAAGCTAACTGATTTGGGGAACAAAAACTAACATTTTTCTAAGCAAATCATCAACAGGTTCATATAATTCCACAAACACATACTGCTTAAGAAGATATCTAGGGCTCACTTGAGTAAAAGATAACCTAGAGTGTTTCTAAAAATTGTCACTGACAATTATTTTTCTCGGTATTAAACTAGATTGAAACTTGAACTATATCTTGCAAGACAGTGTAAGAACCTTATGTCTTACTGTCTGTATCAAGGATAGTTGCTTCTTTCTTGAATCACACTGACTTACCCAGGCTAAATGCGTAGTGCTCTGGACCAGCCCTCATTTTGGCCCTCAGTGAAAATATGTGGAAAAAAGTTTGCTTTAGAGGCATAAATATCCTGTGTTTGACTCCATTTTTGAGCTGACATATGTCATACCTCAGTCCTATGTAGGTGTTAGCCTACAGACATGACAGAAGAGTACATAAGTTGCATCTTATAATTTTGCTATGCTGTTACAGCCAATCATTCTGAACACTAAAGGAAGCAGGCTATCCTGAGTTTCAATGTCAAGGTTTTCTTTAAATGGAAACCAATTCATTTTTAACAGAAGGAATGGAGAAAGTAGTTAAATGAACTAAATGCTTGCAAAATATTTAAGTCCGGCACTCCTGGACCTGAACTCTTGTTTTCATTCATAGAATAAAAATGAGAAGAATAATACTTCCCACATAGTCTCCATTCAGACTGCCTTTGGTGGTGGTCTGATATGTTCTGAAACTGCATGCATTATAGTCTGAGCTGGAGTGATCAGGCAAAACAGTCTCTGAGCACATAAAATCCTTGGCCTTTTTTCTGAAAGATCTAGTACTTAGTTTCAATTGTAATATAGAAGGCTCTTCTCTACAAGATTAAAAAGAGATTTTTAGTCATTCAGAGCTTTAACTTCTGTAGTGTTCTGAACTTGTACCACTTACTGACCTTGTACTGCCTGCTGAAAAACAGTCTTGTCAAGATGTTTTCTTACGTATGAATCAATCTGGATTTAGAAAGCACGTGTTTTTCAAGCAATATCTTACAGTATAAAAAGCAATTAGGCACCTCAGTAAGATGCATGCCTGTCACACTGATTTGAAAAATCTATACTTCAAATAGGAAATAATTTAGGATAATAATAATTTCAAATACAAAATGTAATCAAGGAGAGGGCAGTTAAGATGCATGCAATCTATTTATGGTGAGGCAGGTGAGGCTGTTATATTATCTCCATAAATTCAGCTTTGCTCTTTTTTATGAGTTATTCAAGCTTTCAGAAGAATCATAACTGAAAGTAGGAAGACATCCCTGTGGAAGTCCTGTTACATTCTTTAGATATTAAAATATTGTCAGTGCACTTTCCTAACCCAATGCTAATACATTCATGAGTTTAAAAATTTAAGATTTTTAATTTACCACTTCGGTAGTTTAAACAATTGGAATGTATATCAGGTTAAAAATAATTAAGAAAAGCAGAAGGGATACACACTGTTAGATCAAAATTTTAACTTCTCTTTAAACCCTGAAAATAGTCTCTCTTGAATCCAGTTATGATCAAGTATCGGTTTACTATTTGCCATATATTAGTCCAAAATTATTGCCCCAAAACAGCATCACAAAAGAATTCCATGTTACACAGTCTGCAATGAATCTGTTGTTGCTTGCAGTTCCAAGGCGGGGGCGGGGGTGTGTGTGTGCATGTGTGTATGTGTTTAAATAGTATAAGATTTGTGAGGAAATGATCTAAATAATTATAATACATAATAATAAACAGGAATTGTAACTTTGAAAGAAAAGCAGTGGTTATTTTATTTAGACTTTAAAAGGAATATATCATTCTGACAAAACCAATGCAAAATATTGATTTTGGGTGCTTAACCTCAGGAAAGTTCCTGATGTTCATTATCAGATCCTTCATTCCTTTTGAGTTAAAAAAAAAAAAAAAAAAAAAAAAAAAAGGGTGTCTGAAAATTGGCCATCTGAATCCTGCACTTATAAACACAGAAAATATAATTATTCCCCTAAATGGGCCTGATGAACTCATAAGTAATTATTTTCACCACGCTAAGCAATCAACTTCTTTGTTGCCTCATGGCATCTGTCAGTATGATCAAAACTGCAGTCTGGTGGAACAAAGGGAAAGCACACCTGTGGGTCCACAGATAACAGAGAGATAGGAAGAAGAAAAAGCATAGATTAAACATACAGATACTGTTTGTCCTTACCAACATACTACATCTGTAGCCAGAAAAACAAATGAGATGAAGGACCCAGTTACATTATTTTAATAAGTGACAGTTCTGATTATATAATGAACATTTATATTTTCTAAATGGAAGGTAATACTATAAAAATCTGTACCTTCCTGAATTCAGTTAAGTTACACATTTATACAGTTACACTGTTTTCCCAAGTTCTTGTTACAGCATTATAATGGCATCTGAATGTCTTTCAGCCGGTCACTAGCAATGTGATTAGTACCTGCTATGTTGTATTTTATTACAGAGCTCAATCTCAAAATATGCTGTACTAGCTACATTTGAAATAAAGATAATTGATCATTGCCAGCCTCAAAATATCAAGAATTGGCGTGATAATTCCATATTTTGTCCAATCTGTTACATCTCATTCTCTGCACACATACGGCCCAACATAGCCTGGTTCTCTGTACATTTTCTGTCCCTTGAAAATAGTTGAGGGGCAACTTCTAATGTAATAAAACTGAGGACTCATGTAGCTTGTTGGCATAAATTATGCTGCTTAATATGTATTTCATATACTGCTTTATCTAATTTTTCTTTCTAGCTAACAGACAGAAATTCAATTATTGGTATTACAAAAGCAATTCTTTCTCTTCTAGCTACTTTTGATTACTTCTAGTACTCTTAACTAAATTGTTTGATTTATAATAGCCACTGAAACTCATTCCAAAATCAACAGGAAGGGCCCATGGTCAGAATAAAACGAAAGAACAACTCTGTCTTTGCAGAAGACTAGAATCAATTAACCCAAGTGGTCTGTTAGTACTTCATCCCTAAAAAAAGAGCCTTGGAGGAAAGCACAATAGCCTGGAAGCAGTATTTTTAGAAATCTCATACTGAAATTTTCTTATTACAGTTTATCAATTAAAGAGCTCTAAATGATAATAACAGGTACAGTCAAAATGAAAGGAGACCTAGGATGCAAGCACTGTCTCTGAAGTGCATTTTGTTACTAAAAAGGGTAAGTGATACTAATAAAATAATCGTTATAGTTTGAAAATTGTTCTTCAGAAGTTTTTATCATGACAATAGAATCAATTTTAAAATACTACCTCTGCACATAGTATTGCATTACAGGCTTATGTAGACATAGTTATTAGACAAAAATAGAACAAGAAAAGATTTTCTATAATGTTATATATATATAAGAACATATAAAAATCAAATACTCATTTTTGTTTTACTGGCTACTGATTGAAAGTCTTGTTGCAATACCAATTCATAGCTAGTGCAGTTAAGCTTTAAAAACAGTACATACATTTTTTCTACATCCAGTCAGTTGTTTGTTTACCCCTAAATACTTTATTTAGTAGTAGAAAGCTCACAAAATAGTCCAACAAGCAGTCCCAAGGAGACCGTAGCTTTCAAAGATTGAATTATAACATTCAATCATCACATGCCTGAAACTAAGCGGAGAGATTTCATTTCTGCAAGTAGCTTTTAAGTGTCTTGAACAAAGTGAAGCTAAAGCTTTAGCAGCAGAAGCTAACAAAAATATTGTCAAGAATGACTGATAAAGTATTATCTCAGTATTCTCTCCCTCTTTTTCCCCTCTTTTTTTTTTTTTCATGCCCCTTCTAGCTCAGCTTTATTTCATTTTCCAGGACCATGGAATCTGTGCATTAAGCTTGGTACAGTTTGCAGGATCGGGCAGTAAATCAACACTTATTCCTTCGTTGTTTGTATGTTACATTGAAAAAAATGAATGTAAAAAGCTTACAATAGCACATGGCAAGTTTTAGTTCATTGCCATAGTGACTGGTGCTTATTTCTTAAGCTTAGTCTTTCTACACTAACAAAGCTATCACCCACACATCTCTGAGCTTATTCTTCCCTGTATAAACATTTTAATACATAGTACCACAAAGTACAATAGATTCTATATTTGGGGGGGGGGGTGGAAAATCACAGAAGAGAGTGTGAACTGTATGTGTGGTCAGAATTATTATGGAAAAATGTGTAAAGAAATAAGGTGTCTGCTCACTGAAAAGACACCTGCCTTGAACTCCTGTCATTTGCAAGTGATTCATCCCTTTATGTAGCTTCCATCTTAATTTTTTTTAAAGATTTCTAGAGACACTTAAAAAATTAAGATGTATCACAATTTTCTCTTAATTTTTTGAAATCATATTGACATTAGGCAGTCTACAACCCCCCTTTTTTTTAAGAAACAAACATTATTACAAATTCTAAGATGAACATGATCTTTTCAAAGTCATACTCCCAAGCCTGTTTTCCATTGCTCCTTCACTTTTCCTCTGATTATATTGTTTTTTTCTTGAGTTATTCCCTTCTTTAGGAAGAGGAGATTAGCAGTTACAGTGCAGACATTCTGTATCCTTTTGTGATTCTTCTGCCCCCTCTGCACAGAATTGTCATAGTGGGACTTTTTAGTCCAATTTAGAAGATACTGAATGAGAACAGAATACCCAACTATTCAAAATTTTAGAACTTACAAACCATTGTGCTTTTCATTTACACTAAAAGGGCTGTAATTTATGGTGAGATTATATGTAACATCCAGGATATTTTGAGAGTGAGTAATGATTGGATTAGTGCTGGTAATGTGTCTTTGTAAAGTAAGAAAACCACAAAAAAATAACTTCTTTGAAACTAAATTATTCACCAAATTGGGCTTTATTCAATGACTATTGGGGAGGTGAAAGAGGGAAGAGGAATTTCAGATGTGTCCTAATACTTAAATTCATAGTTTGCGTCTTCAAATGTAAAGTTTTAATTGAAAAAAATGGCTGAAACATTTCATTCTGTTTTTTAAAAACATGTATTTAAACAAATTTAAAATATTTTTAAAATAAATGCCATTTAAATAGAAAATATTTAAACATTTAAAATGTTTTAAATATTTAAAAAATATTTTAAAATACCTAAATTGTATTTAAAATATCTAAAATTTATTTAAATTTAAAATAAAATTATATTTAAGAACAAAATGCCATTATTTTGTCTTAAAATGACATTTTTCATTAAAATTTTAGCAAGATAAAGAGGAAGCATATTTTAAGAAGTCACAGAAACCTGAACCTGTTTTGTTGACTAAAACTCAACAATGACATTTTCACACAACCTAAATCATATTTTTACCTGTTTTTTTTTTTTTAAGGTTTGATCATCAGGCAGGAAAATCTGCTTTACTTAACTCCAGTTAAGTTAGACATTTTCCTCATACATTTACAACACTGGATAATTACTAAAAGATTTCCATGCTCTTTTTTTTTTCCTGTTAGTGATCTGATCTATAGAAGATAGCTATGAGTATTGTTTCCCTCTCTGACTCATAGTCATAAAGCATGCTAAATCAAAAGGTTTCTTATCAATACTATTTCTCTTATCCTTGTTATTCTATCAGTTTCTCATCAACAGCTGCCTTCCCTTACTTTTGATTCTCTTGCCCCATTTTGCATAGGATTGTCCTAACAGGACTTTATAGTCCTAGCAGCTCACCCTTATTCCTCTTGCTTTGATATGAAAATGTTTTTCAGCTACAAAACTTCCTAAACTCCAGATTCATGAAGAAAGCTTTTCTGTGGAAGCTATTATTTCAAAGGCAGGCTGTCTGTATGAAACCCCAATCCCTTGGAGAACTAGATCAAGACAGCATAAATCACACATACGGAGAAAACTTCTGTCTTGACACTTCCAATTATCACCTGTTACCTCCATCATATTTTTAAAGTTTGTTTCCCAAAGTGTACCAACTGGACCACTTCAAGAACTAGCAAACAGATTGGCAAAAATTTCTGAACTCTAATTCCATCTACTTAGTAGGCTGCAAGAAAAACATGCTTCTATCATCTACTGTCCACTGTAACAGTTGCTCCAGTTTTCACAATATTAAGAATTTTAAGTTATTCCTTTTGCTATAGATTGCTTGGAATTATACGCACTAACATTAAGCTATCTAATGTGGGTGGTATGAGTGCTGCAATACAGAAACTTATGAACGTATATCACCATGCATTATATCAGACAATCTTTCTAACTAAGCTGATAAGATTAACTCAAGAACAGCACCACGCCAACATGCTATTAGCAGTACTCCAGGAATACATCCGCTTGTAAGGATAGCCTGGTCCCTCGCAAAGGAAAAGTACTTACAAGATAGTGAAACCTATGTGAAACAATGAAAAATTGGTCTCATCTCCTGTAAGCAAAACTGACTCAGGCAGTCTATCACAATGGTTAGGGCCAAGAGGAAAAAAATAAATAAAAAAAAATCAGGAATGAATAAATGAACACACACACACACAAACACAAGTGCACACGTGTAAGCATGCGTACGCACACACACGCACACACACACTCTTCTATCAATTCACCATCATCAGACAGATCCTAAGTTTTTCTTTTTTGATTCGCTTTTCCAACAAGTTATATTTCATGTGTATTGCAATAGCATTCCTTGAATAGACGCTTTATCCTACACCATAGGTGGAAATCCTTTTGTCCCAATTACGGCATCTCAAGCAGTCATTGCAGGAGAAGAAATTATCTCTTATTTTCCCCACAGGACTAATCCTTTCCATTTTTCTCTGGAGAAGGGCAGCCCAAGATAGCTTCTCATATTCTGAATGCAGCTGTCTACCTGGCCATGCCCTAATTTTCATTGAAAGGGAGACTTAGTGTTTTAGCAGGTTTCCTGATCCAAATGATCAGGAACCGAAAAACGAGGGATGCATCACAGAGCACAGCTGGTATGCAGTAAAGACATTAAGCAACAAAGTAAAGAATGCATGCAAGGCAGGGCTTACATTGCAGTGAAATCTATATTCCTATGGACTTTAGTAAAGTCTGCAGCAGGGCCTTAAAATTTGATAGTGAATCAATCAATGTAATCTGGTAGTACATTTAAAACTCTCAGTGTCACAGATTACAAATTTAAAGCTAAGAAGCTGCTAGAGGAGAATCAGAGAAAAACCTAAGACATTCATATGAATGACTACAGATGAGAATCATAATGGTCCTACATCAACTTATTATATCTGCAATGTAATACTATAGTAAAATAGTTTTCCTTGCTCATGGTAGTGTGAGTTGTATCACATGCTAATGCAAAAATCTTTGGGGGAAATACTGGGGATTATCAGTCGGATCATTATCACATGAATGGCATTTTGTTCTTTTCCTCCACATGCCTTCATGAATACGGCATGAGTATATTTGTGCTGCCTTCAAACTTCCATTCTGATGTGTAGCCACTCCTCAAGTCCTTCTGTAAATTTGACCCTTTTGTCAGCATTCAGTTTTACTATGAAACACACCATGCTAAAGCAAGTAGTAGGAATAGTTCAAGGCTAGAGACTAACAGGAATAAATACAGATTGTAAGTTCTTTTTAAATTATGTTGGACACATTACTTTCTTTCTCTCTGCTTGCCTGTCTTCACCACTATTACGTTTATGTACCAAAGGAATTTCAACTTTTTGAGGTATTACTAGGTTTCTAAGTCTTTTACATGTCTCTGAAAGTTAAAATTTTTGTATTTTTGTGTTAAGTTTCACAATATATGTGCTGACCACAGTATAAATCTTAGACAGACCCTGCAGACACTGTAAATACTGTAATATAAATAATAACCATGCTAAGGAGGAAGAATACAAAACCCTGACTCTGTGAACTGCTAAATTCTCTCTGGAAAATACTGATCAATTTATTCTCCAAAAAAAGTGATATAATTACTTTGTAGGGTCTATTTCAAACATTGTTCAAACAACTACCTTCCATGACCCTCATAAACTCTGTCTTAAATTTTAGCCAACAAATTCTTTTTATTTTGTAAGAGAGCAATGAGTTCATCTTAAGGGCTGGATGGGAAAGGGAAAGTATTTTTAAAAGAGGAACAGAACAGAAGGAAAACAATGAAATAACTCTGCAAAAGAAGGGGAAAATACCTGAGAGTACCCCAATGTTAGCACAATATTAATAAACCTGGGACATGAAGCACAAGCAGCAAATGCTACTACTCTCTGCTCTGGTGAAACCAGTGCTAAAGCCAGAGAAGAAATCCATTTCGATTGGGTTATTATCTCTCTCAAGAAAGTGCAGCTGTTTTAACTTAAATATGTTGTATAATCCAGCATCAATTCTATGATTCTATGATCGATGATCAGCCTCAATATGCAATAAATTAATACTTAGAATTGGGCTCACTTGGTTTATTAGTATCATATATTATATTCTGCATGCACTTGATGAGAGACTTGAGTTGGATCTTATATGATTTCATAGGTCAAGCTAAGCTAAATCAAGGCAATTCCATGTAAAGCAGAGGTCTGAGCAAAAGATTTGGGTTCACAGCAGTTCAGCACAATAATTGCTAATAAAAGTATCCTGCACTGATTTAAGCAAGACAGTTTGAACTGACTTGCATACTTGCCTTCATAAATCACCAGAATACATTTAGAGTAAACTCAGATTTCAGGGCTAAAGACATCGCTTAGCCTGCTGTTTGAACAGGATCTTGACCACTGCATTTTCCTGAATGCATGCGTGTAGACTCAGTAAGGTAACTTTTTCTTTACTCATTAGATGTAGCAGCAATCTGTTTGTTCTTGCAGCAACCTATTTGTTCCATAGATAATTCATTTCCAGAAAAAGAAGACAATCGATTCACAGAAATACCAATTTTTGAATGCAAGGACTCACACAGTGGACTTTTGCACATAGTTGTGGAGTTCACTAGTAAATGTGTACTTCTATGATCATCATGTTTCTTGGAACAGAACTGACTAACACATAGAATGTGGTTTTATGTGGAAAATTGGTAATGGTTCTCAGCAGGTAAAGCTTAAATCAAAAAATAATCACAGACTTATTTAAACCCATAAGCACTCCAGGTTCTAGAGAAGGACCAATCAAGTCTTTTCATTTGGCAAAAAAAAAAAAAAAATAAAAGAAAAGAAAAAAAGAAAAAAAAACAGCTGTTCATAAGAGGGTAGCCACCTGAAATAAGAGACTCCTTAATAGGTCAGAACTAACACTGACGGATTAACAGGCATTTTTCTTATTACAAATTTAGGCACAGTTTGATTAACATCTTTATGTGGCCCTGGTAGCCTAAGCACTGTACATTCCCCATCCCCAGTCATTCCTTCCCCCCACTAATCCTTGCACTTCGCACTAGAACAAGTATTCATGTAACCAGGTGATAAATTGGACTGATTCCCTCATCCACATCCCTTCTTTGTCATTAGGTTATTATTAAACTGGATGGGTGCCCCAGCTGAGTTTACCATTCAGTATGACAAGTGATTGCAATACGTAGGCGTGGGAAGAGAGGAAGGTGGAGAACAGGATTGCTTAACTCTGAACCGTAACCAAAAGAGGTCTGAGCGATGGGCATCTCCATGCCTGCAGTGTTGGCTGCTGGCAGTGGGAGTAGGGAGGGTAGGTCCAAGTGGTAGGCACGATGCTGAGAGGAAGCAGAGGCAGGGCTTCTTGTACCACCGCTCGCTGGTAACTGGTCTTCAAAGAAGCTTCCCCTTGTTATTTGAATAAGACGTTTCTAGATAAATGTTGCTCCAAGAATATGTTTAACTCAGATTCTGTCTAGTGAAAACAGTCCTATCTGCTCTTGAATTTTGGCATATCGTTAGGCTAAAGTAACAGAATGGTTCAATACCTAATGAAATCCTCCTGATAGCAGGGATCCTCACGCAGAAACTGCTGAAAAAGCAGCAGAGCTTTCAGATTGTCTCCGTTTTGCTGTAGGCTTTGGTGAAGTGTTTAAATATGTCAGAACTCTGTCTCTGCTGCCCTGAACTAAAAACACAAGTTGGAGAGGTGTTTGACTGGAGGAGGCGAGTGGGGTGGCAGGAAGAGGATTAAGAAATTATGTAAAAATATACTTTCTGAATAGAGAGATTTTGTTTGCCTCTTTTTTTGCCTAGCTGCAATCACAGTCATTGTACAAAGTGTTGCATTTCTAAGAAAACCATGTAAGAAATCAAATGGCAATATTCAGGGTGACATGGCTGGCACCAGTATTTTTAGTATGAATGTATGAATAATACTTGTGTCTTCATTATGCAGCTAGTGTTATTGCATATATATTCGTCAGAAACACTGCTTCATCTGTAGCTTTTTTTAAAACATATCATACCCAGTAAGAAAAGTATATTAGTGCAATCAGAACTCTTTCAAATGCAGCAGGATTTGGGACTACAAAAGAATAATTTGTACTGTCAGCACCTTCACTTGACAAGTTCTCTTTAACACAGAAACCATGTTAAACTGGATTTTACTATTCAGATAGCCATTGACTTAAAAAAAAAAACACACACACACACACAAACTCTGAGAAGAATATGTGCTGTAGCTTTACCTAGAAGCTAATAATTATCATAAATTTCTTACCATAGGTTATTCTAAATAACAAAATTAATATTTGGATTCCATGGGTCTATTCATTGCATCTGCTCCTTATACTACCAAATTTGCCCCAGCTCTCCTGTTATATCCCCATACAAACTAGCACTGCAATACCACAAATCTTCCACATAGGTTCTCCTATGATACTCCTTCCCATATTCCCTTTCCTAGTTCAGACATAAGAATGTATTCATCACTCATAAAATGCTGGCCAGCTGGCTGCTGCCAAATATAGCAGACAAGTGTGAGTTTTCCATGCTTTTCCTTACGTAGGCATTGATAAATTGCTCTTATCTGCATATCTACCCACAACTGTTTGAGTACAGTGATTATATCAAATTATTTGCTTCTTATATTCAGTATATTTGTAACACCAAGTATATAAACCAACTACAGTTTAATAGATCTATCTAAAAGTTTATATCTAATCTGGGCATCAGAGTGAAATAAACAGCAATACTTAAATACAAAATGTTAGTTGGATCTTGTTTAATGGACTAGTAAAAACAATACATCACATAATGTATTACAGTTGAAATGTTTACAAACTAAGTAAAAGGGTTTTTTTCAGAGTCTGGTGGTGTCTTTTAAGAAATTAGTGAAATCTGATTGTATTTTTCAAGATGCTTAAAGAGTTGACATTTGAGAATATTGTGTCTCTAGTGCTGTTATAATGCTGGAGTAAAATAGATGGAAAGCTAACATTAACCGCTGCATGATAAATATGATTTCCAATAGATATGGTTTAGAAACACACAGTAGTTCATAGCCTGGAGATAAAAATAGCTTCTTTGAGAGGTTTAGTTGAAGAGAGAAGCAGCTGTATTCTGTGGAGAAATCTCTGATCTTTTAGTATATTCCTTCCAAACCAGAGAAAAACAATACAAGAAATGTTAAAGGTGTAGGGTTTTTTTTTCCTTTTTATATAAAATGCACTAGTGTAAAGTTGTATTTCAGTGATATTAAACATATATTTTTACTTTTATGATGTAGCATGTAATATTTCCTATGATAACACTGGGAAGATATATGTCCTACATAAAAGGACACACATTTAAAGAATAAATATTTAGCTAGCCCAATTGCATCTTATCCTCAGCCAACTTGTTACCTTTGACAAATCTGTCAGATCTGAATTAAAATTACCAAGAAGTTCAAAAGCTATTGAAAGGAAGAGGAGAAAAGGCAGCTAAGGTGTATTGTTTCCTTAAAAACATTGGAATTAAATATTTAGCATCATACCCTTGTCTCAGATAATATAAGATCTATGGGCCTAAAAAATCTGAGATCTTTCCCAGACCTCACTTATATGTCCCACCTAAATAACTGTCTTCTCAGCAGTGTCAGAGGAGTTAGCACACTAACATAGTAATATGAGTGAGACCAGATTCAGGCTCTACAATTTCACAAAGTCACTGGTTATATGAATACATAATTCCCCTATACAAATATTAATATTTAAATTCAGGTCTATATATTTTGATTTAAAGGTTCTCTTACCTTTCATAAGACAAATATTGTTCATGACTGCTGAAGTCTTTTCTTAGAAGAACTACTGCTAGTTAAAGCCCCTGCTGCAGGTTAAGATCCCTTACTGCATGTAGCGATTTTTAAACTATGCTTTCCAGGTGTCACTCATCATTTTCTTTAACAACATTACAAAAGGTAATAGTAATAATACTGAAAATACTGACGCTTTTAGTAATGAAAATCTATAAATATGTACACCTGTCAAGAACCAAAACTACATTCAGAATTGCTAGTGCCCTTTCAATTTTCTGATTTAAAATTGGTTTAAATCAGCAAGCCAGACAGCTTGGCAGATGCATTTGGTCTGTTACCATATCAAGAAAATGTGTAAAGGTAGAACCGACTGAGGAACCTAAGAGAATAATCTTACTATAAGTACCAGCTGAGGATCTTTTCGGTATGTCCTTCAGAGTGACACAGAAGACTGTGGAGTTGCGTCTCTGCAGAGTCCAGATGGCTATAAAAAGTCACTCTTTATGGCCTACTGCCCTTTCTAGGAAGTAGATACTCAGACATGTACTGCACTTTAGTGTCACTTGTAACAGGGACCTTATCCAAAGCTTACTGAAGTCAGTGGAAGGTTTTTCACTAACCTCACAGTGTAAGAGCTTTAAGGCTCCTAACTTTGCGCCCGACTAACCATGAAGAACTATGAAGTCTATGAAGACTAACCATGGGAACTGACATCCAGGGGACTATTCCTGTACTCAAAGTTATGATAAATCAAGACCCAAGTCAAGAGTCTTACATATTACAGCTATAATAATAATGTAGAAATGGAAACATTTGGAAAAGGTATCCCAGTCTTATCAATTAAGTCTATTAAATGTATGAGATTTAGTAATATTAAAAAGAAAGAAGTAACACTTTTCATTAAGTATCTTCAAATGTATTACAGACAATGAGAAGCTTCTAGGCAATCATGAGATCTATAGGTAAGGAAGCAAGTTCTGCTACCTAGTGTTTCCTATTAACTATATGTCTTTAAATGTTGATTGCCAATAGGAAACACCAGATACATGGATTTAGCTGACATTTACATTACATGATTCAAAGTCCAAACATTAAATAAGAGGGGTTGAATAACAATACGCAACAAATGCATTTTCTACCCCTCGACCCCCCAAAATTTCATCGTGTTGCCAGTAACATTTCTACAAATCCTGTATGACCTTGCATCCATATATTCAAACACAGATAGAAGAGGATCTTTCAAAAGCATCTTTTCACAGACAGCTTTTATTAAGAAACAATAAAAACAGCACAATAAAAATGACATCATTTATGAGAAATAAAATAGACTGTGGAGTGAAAAACAGCAGCATGGTGTCAGTGTGAACAAGAACCGAGAAAGATAAGGAGAGCATTGCCAATCAAGGCACGACTCCTGTCATGAACAAATGCTCTCCATGTTGTGCAGAAATGAAATAAAATGGACTGTTGTAGTGGGTGGGTGCTATGGGAAAGCTGTTCTTTTTCCATTGTGCCAAAAACATTTTGTTTCCTTGGTCTCAAAATGAAATCTAGATATATCTGAGGTGAAAAATCTTAAAATAGGCTTTCAGAGTCCTGCTTTGCAAAAATACATATCCCTTTTATGAAAACAGAAGTAGAGAAGGTGTTATTTACATATCACCTTCTGACCACTGTTTTGCCCTAAAATCATTTACATATCAATCTGCTGGCCTCAGACGTGAATAAATGTCAGAGTCCAGCCTCTGAGTGGGCCTTTTGAGAGGACCACCTGAGTCAATCTTTTGGTGTGTATTTGACAGACTGTATCAAGGCTTCACCTAGAATTTCTGCTTCTTTGCAGAAGAACTCCAAACTGCATATGGGGTAAGAGATGTCTATTTACCTTTATATCTGAAAGTTTGAATGATTTTTACTGAATTACCTGACCATAGGGAGCCACACTTGTGCTACAACCTCAAACACCTTTGCACCTGGCACAAATTCTGGAGCTTTAGCTTAATCTGTGGTGGATGATCGGATCTTCAGTACAGAAAAAAATATAAGATGTTTTCTTATGTCTCTTTGGAAAACATAAGATAGAGTATGCTGCCAGTTTTGCCATAATGAGATGGATATTCTGCACGGACTTAATTCCAACCTACATGGGCTCTGTAAACTTTGTGTTTATATGGAGTGTGAATTTTGAGAAATTTGCCTACTTAAACAGAATTTTAGCGCAAGTAATTATTTATAGCTTAGCTCATGCAAAGGTACATCCTGAATGGAGGTGAGTTTTACCATACACTTGGGCATTTTACAAAATCAGAGTACAAACGCCTATGATTTCCTCAGAAACCTATTCCTATGAAGTATAAATTTATGAAGTTTATGAGGTATAAATTGATGGTTTGAGCAACATGGAACCTGGAGGATGGAGGTAGTATTCACTAGGCCTAATGTTAGCCCTGGAAGCCTGCCTCCCCTCAACTCCCTGTATAGGTAATGGAGAAAAAGACATTTCAGTAGGTGTGTAGCATCTGTAGAAGGGCAGGTATGGATGCCCTTGAGTTGCTATTGAGGACATTAGGAAAATTGCCATCCTCCGGCTAAAGTTAGTCTTTGTGAATTCTCTCCCAAACCTTCAAAATATCAACTTATTTAGACTACTAATGCTGTTTTGCACTGGCAAAAAAATTGAATATATATTTTTTTGGCCACAGGTAAATTAGATTATAAGAGATTAGAGATGGTCATTTTTTCCTCTCAGAAATGTCATGCTCAAATATTTGAAATTCCACAGAAGATGGATAGAAGAAAATAGCTTGCCTTGACACAATCTTTAGCAATGACTCAAATATTTATATTTTCATCTCAAGGGAAATACTCTCTTATTAAATAATATGAAGAAGACATGGTAGAGCTGTAAGTTATATATATCTTTCAATTGAGAAAGGGCTGCCAATGAAACTTCTCATTTGATTATTACCCAGTTTCCTCATCCTCTGTTCAACTGAATTAATTTGATCTATCGTAGTCAGAGGTGTTATTTAAGCCCCTGTCTCCAGGTGTTATATATATTTTAAAAACACAAACCAAAAAAAAAAAAAAAAAAAAATCAGTTTCCTTATTGTCTTCATTCTCTATGCAATCATTTGATAAAATCTGTGATCCAAGGAATTAGGAATAGGCCTGAATCAAAACTTTAACTGAAGTATTGTCAGGCCCTGGACTTCAGAGAAAAATCTAGATAAAAGTTATATACCATTAAGTTGTTCCTATAATATGCTAAAATGCAAAATCTGATTTTTAGGAAAGCATGTGAGTTCCCAACCAGCAGTTTACTTTTCTTCAACAAAGTGCTTAGATGAATAATTAATTTTAAGCAAATTCTTCAGTCTCATTCATTTTAGAACATTTTCTTGAGGTCAGAATCAGAATTTGATAAGGAGGCCAGATGTAAGCATGTGCTCATTTAGAGTCTGAATATAAACCACTATCAAATTTTTCTTTTAAGATCCATTAATAATAGATAGCACTTTATTACAAGACAACAGAGTCAGAATATAGGAACCATCAGGCCTTCACACCTTCATCAGTAATGAAATGAAGTCAGCAACCGCTCAAGTGACTTAGAGATCCGGTCATGTCAATTCCTTTTGCTGGTTTACACTTGATTTTTAAGGCTGAAATAGAGGCTGGTAAGAACAAAGCTATTTTTCTTATCCAGTTTTTTCCTAGTCTATCAAAACCAGGTATGGTTCAATTATTTGCCTCCTTTCCTGATGTCCTTTTTTTATAAAGACATGAAAGTTGTGGATTACAGCATGTAGTGACACTGACACAACCAAGAGATATGCTGAAAAAGCAATACAGGAACACAGAAATGTTCAAGATGACATAGAAATATGCTGGTGTATTATAATTACACAGGGCCTTTAAACATCTGTAGTGGATAAAGGGGAAGTTTAAGATGATAAAATAACTGACAAATGAATCTGATACTCCTGTTTATTAAGCAGTTATATTTGGCATTTAAGGCTGTAGATTTGACAGTAAATGTATTGCACATAAATAAATAGTAAGATACATTATAGATCCCTTGCTATTTTGCTTTTCTGTCAGTAAAACTTTTCTACCTGTCTGAAAGAACAAGAGGAATTTACAGGCTTTTGAGATAGGAATCAGCATGTGCTGATGTGTGGAGAGTTTGACAAAACATCACATAGGAAGAATAAACATCAAGTCAGAATGATTGAGAAACGATCAAGAAACATGAAATCCAACAGCCCATCCCACAAAGAAATTTCATGTATGCAGGATGAGAAGCTGTGCTGGAGATCTGAAGGTGAAAAAGAGGATCAGTGTTGTAGCCAGATGTCAGGAGGGGAAAGTCCCCAGGGGGGTTGAGGATTCCAGTGACAAGTCATAAAACTAAAGACAAAAATACTGCTCTCAGTGGATGTCATCTACACCCTGCAAATGTCAGGTCAGCCCCTCTGAGGGACTACTTTCATCTTTGTCCTCATAAAAATTCTGCTGAAAAGCAATGGTTTAGCTTTTGAAATCCTCCAAACTCATTTTCCTGCTGAACACATTCCTTTTTACACAGTGTTCACTTCCCACTGTCATTTCAGGCAGCATAACCACTGCTATTTATGTGACTGTGTACTAATCTGTGCCCTTAGCAGAGACTGGAAACAGCACACTGCCGTTGCATGGAAGGGAGGAAACACATGCAAGAAGCCTGCTCCCGGGAGATCCCAGCTTAATGCCGCTTAGCCTAAGGAGTCCTCCAACTTACACATGCCCACACTGCTTTAACATGTTCATTAGGCTCGACGGGTGAAAACCACCTGATTCACACACTCTCAGGCAGGTAGCATGAGATGGTATCACTTGAAAACAGATGGGTTATATGATTTGTGACCATACCTCTAGCAAGAGGAAAGCTGATACAGGAATAATGCCGCTATCCTATTGAAAACGTCTGAATCTTAGGCATACTAGTTTTAGTCTCTGTGCGCTAGTAGATTCCTCTAAAGCTGCTCTAACGTATCATCCTGTATACACATTTAATTCAGCCAAAACAAACATTTCCAATAAATTAACCGGTACTTGCTCAAATAATTCTGTCTCCTTCTCCCACTGTATTGTAAAGGGAAAAATATTAATTAGAAAAAAATCATGGTGATTTTTTCTCATGGGAAAAAGAACACTAAGATTTTTAATAGAAAAACAAAGCTAGATTTCTATATTATAACTCCTTGTGAAAATATGCACCCCCTAGTATATGAAAATTAACATAAAGTGATAGGGGAATAATTTCAGGATCATGTTGTTAAATTATTAGCAACATACTCCACAGAGAACCACACAGAAAAGGGAATCTCCTAAAACACAAACGAGCAAAGCTCTGAAACAAAGTTCTCTCTTTATAATTCATTTTATGTATAATACTTTCCCTCTTTATTCTCTGCCACACTCTTTTTTAAGTAAATTATCTGCCGATAAAGAAATACATGGAATTATAACGCACGACACCACATTGCTACTCTAATATTCTACACTATTTATAAGACTGCACAAGGCACAGTTTTTGATTTTTAAATATTGGCAAATCAAATAATTTTCATTTCTTAGGCATTTATCCATACCAAAGTAGAGCATTTTAAATTCGCCATCCTGAGATCTCTTTGCTCTGAAAGATATCAGGTCTGATTGCCATTTATGCTACATTTACATGTATACCTATTTTAAAGACCCTCTTCTCTGCCAGAACGACTTAAAGCAAACTTGTAAATGAAGATAGGGGTTATCTTGTATTTTTAAAAGCTAGTTGTTCAAAAAGGCATTGATTGCACAGCAACGTACGCTTTATGACACAGAACCTCAGCTGGCTAATATCGTTGTAGTTCCATTTGCAGCAGTTATGCTATGTGGGTTTCCCTCAGCTGGGGATCTGGCCTCCTGTATATTTTGTGTAATTAGAGGATATATATTTTAAGCAATAACACACAGATCTCTGTTGTGTATATTTGGGAAATATTTCCACACTTCAATCAACTATGGAAACTGTGAGTTTGGAGGCTAATATACTAATTGCAACGAAATTATATCCTCCTTTAAAATAGTGCAAATCTTAATTATACCATCCATTGTCTTGGAGATAATCCAGGTTTATACTACTGCATTTGAACATAGAATTCTACAAGGCTATACATAATTTATACAGATAGGAACTAATCTGTGAAAAGATTCAAGTAGCTAAAGCCAATTTTTTTATCCTAGACCTGATTTTGAGTATCATCTACGAGTCCAGAATTCCACCCTGTGCAGAGGGTGGACGTTTCAATCTCTCCTTAGATTCTTGGCATAGGTCTTAAGCAAAATTTGTAGGGTTCACAGGCTTGGAACTGACAGGGAATTTTATCTCAGCAACACTAACTCTTTCCAATGATGGCAGATAAAAATGGGGGGAGTTGTTTTTTTAAACTAAAGAAGCTTGTACTATTAAAATCAGCTATGATCAGTTGGGATTAAAGGCCCATTTATGCTTTCATTTACGCTCATGAAACATCAGAGTAATCCCATTGTGCTCTGTGGAATTACTCTACGTTTTTATTCTTGTAAAGGAGAACAGAATTTCTCTCTTAATCCTGTCTTTGAACCTAAATGATTAGAGCCTGAATAGCCTCTATGAGTGCGACAAATGCATGTCCCCATTTAACTTATTCTACAGGTTTCACAGAATCATTTTCATGTGCCTATACTGATTTTAAAGGATTTTAGCATTGATCAAAAGCTGGATTAAAAAAAAAAAAAAAAAAAAAAGAAAGAAAAAAAAAACACCTCTTCAAATCAGAATGTCCTAATTTTATGCAGGATGAGTGTCCTCTGTAGTGACAGCCTCTCTGTGGTCCATATTGTTTCTAATGGTCCGAGATGGACACTCCTGAAAAATACTCCTTTGGAAAAAAGTCAGTATAAATCTTTGTGCTAAAGTGTATAACTGTACAAAGAAAACAGAACAAAAGACAGCTGATGAAAACCCTAGGTAGCAGAAGGTCCAACTATGTCTTGTAATAAGATTCAGGTGTAACTGCTGTGAACATTAAAGCAGTAAAGGGTGCAAAAATGCACAGCATGTAATTTCAAAGTGACAACAATCAAAGTTCCTTGAAAAAAGGAAGAAAGCTTTATCCATTTTATACTTGTTACATGATTGTTCTTGTCCTTGAACACACATCACTTGTAATCACACTTCCAACAATTTGGTGTAGGTTTATTATAACTTTTCTTATATTTTATCATCATCATCGCTACTTATTTTTTTAAATGCAACTGGGCTTGCCTGCTTTAAAGAGGTTTTTGAAATATCTGTGTGCATGGTGGACATGGCTATAGTCTCATAATCCTCCTCACGGGAGCGGAAATGACAGAAATGAAATAAAAACTGCAAGTCCCTCTGGAAGTTCTTATTGAGAAACCCATAGAAGATAGGGTTCACACAGGTAGAGATCATGGCTGTGAGGTGGCAAATCAGGAATAGCAGATTGTGACTGCAGGTCGCAACAGGCAGAATTTCATGATTCCAGTCAAACATAATATTGAAGATGGTGAGCGGCAGCCAGCAAACTGCAAATGCAACCACTATTGAGATCAGCATGATGTTGATCCTTTTGGTTTCAGAGGACCTGTATTTATTATCTCTCATCTTGTCCATCATGTTGTTCCTTTTTTTTAATCGTATGTATATCTGCAGAAAATTCAACAAAGAGAAACGTGTAATGATTTAACTTACAAACATAAACTTTGCAAGGATAAATAAACATCAGACAGGATGAAGGACAGATCACAAAGGGGAATTTCTCTTACCTTTAAGTAGCAAATAAATATAAAACAAAGTGGTCCAAAGTACTGAATAACCAAAAGAGTCGTAGTATAAGAAAGCCTGGCGGTGTCCAAAGGGAAGAGGTCCAAGCACACATATTTGTCTTTATATTCATCAAATGTTATATTTCTGAAGGGTTCATCTGTTAATACATGGTAAATCAGGAAAGGCAAAGAGGAAGCTGTGGCTAAAATCCATATGGCAGCAATCCCCATGTAGGCATGTCTGTTATTCGGCCTCCAGCCCCGGGGGTTGATGATCAGCTGGTGGCGTTCAATAGCAATGAGGACTAAAGAAAAGACAGAGACGGTGATTGAGGCACATTGCACAAAGGGATTCAACTTGCACATGGCCTCCCCAAAAATCCAGTGGTCCATTAAAGTGTATACAAAGGTAAAGGGAAGACACATGATGGTCACCAGAAGATCAGAGAAGGACAGGTTGACAATGAGGATATTAGTAACATTGCGCATCTCCTTCTGTTTTAGAATAATGATAATCAAAGCCAGATTCCCAGAGACGCCCAGGATTATGACAGTCCCATAAGCCAAGGCCAAAGTGAAGACCATAGCCAAAGGCACGTGGCAATCTTCATCCTCAAACTGAAAGATCTGGGAATTCCTCTCTGAAAAATTCAGGTGCACGGAGTTATTTCCAGGCGAGATGAGAACTGAAGTATTCATGTTGTTTGCAGCTTGCTGTGCAGCCACCGCAGATTTCATCCAAACCGATTCCAAAGTTCAATATATTCCTGTCAGCCCTTGAGCAGACCCGATCCTCAGTCCCACATCTCCCTTGCACGACCTGGAGTGGGGACAGGAGCAACTGTGTTCATTGCTTTACCCTCCGCGCTTACGGCGCGGTCACTTTGGGGAGCGCAATCCCCTCCTCCCCGTCCCCCCTCCCTTCCTCCCCAGGAAGGGGCGAGACTCGCGCCAGCTGCGCTCCGGGCACCGCAGCTCCGCTTCTCCCTGCGGACCACCGAGAGCTGCGGATTAGCGCATCAGGTGCCGGGCGCTGTCCCGGCCCAGTGAGCATCCCCGCTGGAGGTGGGTGGTGGCGCCCCGCAGGCTGGTGGCTGCGGTCCGCGGGAAGGCAGGCAGGAGCACCGAGCGGGCTCTCACAAACTGCTCCAAGCGGCGTTTTATCCAGCCGTAGGATAACAAGGGAAAAAAAAAAACTCACTAAAGTAATGAGGGGTGGAAAAATTGCTCCAAAAATTGCTCCACTTTTTACCTACTACATACACTTGATGTTGAGGGGCCAAGTGCCCATGGCAGCACTGGCATTGAGTCAAGGCAAATGAGAAACTCTGAAAACCTTAATCTCAGCTAGCAGGGCTGTACAGCAAAGAAAGAACAAAATGAAAGGAAAGAAAAAAAAGCAAAAATTAAACACTGCGGAAAATGTATTTACTCATGCAACACAAATAGGCATGCCTAACTAACCTCCCCTTTGCAAGGCCTCTGCTTTTAAAATCAGAGAAACTCAGACATGTGTGTTCAGGATGGGGGAAAAAAAAGCAAGAGAAAGAAAATCAAATAATACGATACACCTCTACTCCAACTTGCAGTTAGCAGCAGCCATCCTGAATCTGGAATTTTCCCTCTGCCCCCTCTCCCATGAGCTAAATTTATCACTCATTTAACCTTAGGCTGTGGTAAGGAAAGTAATGACCCCTAAAATTCACACAAGTGGGTTCTAAACCCAGCCTATAAGGCAGTTAACAAAAATGGTGCAAAAACATATCCTGCTATAATCTATTTTATTTTAAGTCACCCCAAACGGGGTATCCTAAGTGATAGTTCATATAAATCTCAGTGACAACAGGCATCTCTGAAGCAGAATCATCTTTGGCTGTTACCAAAACCAGACATGTCTTTAACTAGACCTGTGCCAGGGACCAGACCCGGAGCTTCTTTCTCCCTGGGGCAGAGCCCAGCCTGCGCAGGCTGGGCTTGCAGCTCCAGCTCATTCTGAGGGTCAGCAAAAGGGTGGCAATGCCAATGTGGTGTGCGGTCGCCCGGTCGCCGGCTGTTGCCAGGCTCCCGAGTTCATCTCAGCTGGCTTTACATTCTCTGCTGGCTCTTTATAATTACCACATGGCTACATCAAACCACGACAGGCGATGTAGTCCGCCTCTGAGTGACCATCTTACTGACAAAGTTAACATGGGCTTCAGAGAAAAGGCATTTCCGCCTGAAGTTTTGACTACTCTGATTTTCCAGCTAGCTAGGCATGCACCTGAGCATTATTTCTCGGAGCTATTGCCTCTGCTAACCACATTTATCAGGTCTCCTTAGTCTGCATAGTCCATTTAAGAGTCCGGTACCTCTTTGCCCTGGGGCTTCTTGAAGCTTTGCTTCAGCCAGCTCCAGAAGTAGATGCATCACCTCAGAGATGTGCATGTGTGCAGGTAGTGAGGAGTCAGGACTCCTCAGTTTCCAACAGCATGACTTTACCTCAGCCTGACAATCAACATCTGGCTTAAACACGATCTCCACTGGCACACCTGCAGCACAGGGTGGATGGGTTGACGCTGGGACTTAATGGAATGCTGGTGGGTGCGGGATGAGCAAAGGACAATGTCCTGCAGGGAGGGCAGAGGCAGGTTCTCTCACAAGCTGCAACCTCTTCAGCACTGGCAAGGTGTCAGGCCTAGATTTCCGGCTCTTGGGTTTCCTTTTCCCTTAGCCAAGCTCTGATCTTGTTATTTATTAAATATCAAACTCAGAAAATACTGATGCTCCTTCCTCCCTCTCTTGTCCCCAAAGCAGAGAGGAAATCTAGAGCCCCCGGACCTCTGCTGAGGATCATCCGTGCTGATGATAAGCGATAGGAAGTCCTTCCTCCCTGCCCACCTCTCCAAATGGCACTAGTGATCAGTAGGGGATGGTGTTGCCTCTCCTGGACAGCTGAGCTGTTCCCTGTCCCCCACCCTGCCAGCTCCTCAAGCCAGGAAGGAGAGATCCCATCCCATCCTCAGGTGTTGGGTGGCAGACTTGCATCTCTGCAACAGCCCCCTCACTCCCCCCCCCCCACAGCAATTGCACAGCCTCCCCCACCACACACACCCATCAGACTCTCTGGAAGGATTTCAATCAAAAGTTTAATGCTGAAAGATCAAAAAGGTAAAATAACGTGGTTTGAGGTGACTGGGGATACACTGTAAAAACTATTGGAGCTCTTCAAAAGGAAACACAAAACACTGTTAACCCACGCTGATGGCTTACCCAACCACTCGCAAGTCCAACCTGAAGCCTGCCTCTCCCTGGGATTTTGTCATCTGCACCTAATGGAGCAAGCAAACATCAGCCTAAACAGCACACAAACACACACTTAATCATGGGAAAGCAGTCATAGGAGAAACTCACCTTGCAGTTGCTCTGCCTGTCTTTGATCTTCTCTGGGGCTGGCTCACGAGGGTGGATGGAGAACAAGGAGTAGGGGAAAGGGAAAGGCGCCTCTGGTATTCCTCCAGCTCAGATCCTGAAGATTGGTGAGGAAGGCTGGAGACTCCCCCTTAAAGCTGAACTCCACCTTATCCCAGTATCACATGATGGTGTTCTGCTGAGCAGATCCTGAAAATCTCACTGCAAGCACATCACCTTTAAATTACACATCTGGGGGTGGGTTGCCTAGTAATTCAGAAATAAAAGCAATTAAATATTGAAACAAAAGAGGAGGGGGTAGAGCGCAGAGAAAAGCTCAGGAAGGGAGACAGTTTCAAATTGCTGTCTGCCTGTTTCAGCATTTTATTTGCAAGTTTATTGCCACCTTGTGGCCAAAGTTAAGATGATATTAAATAAAATCTTTTTGGAAAGTGGACTAGGAGGCGATTTTGACTACGAGGAGCAAGTTCTAAAGTTCTGTTTTGTCCTTTTAAACCAGTAAAACTAGCTTATTTTTCATGAACAGTGATGATTGGCTTGATGCAAATTGCTGCTGTTCTTATTCTTTCCATTTGGAAGTAATATGAAAGTATTTGAAAGTAAACTAAGTCAACAGAGAAAATATCAAACCTCAAGAAAATACAGCTTCTAGTGTGTCCCCCTGCAGGTGTCTTTCTAATTCGTGCCAGCCAAATGGTTCATCATGAGCTGTGGAAAAAGAAACCTTTTCTGCAGGTTCATACTTACCACTAAGATATTCCAGGGAGCTGGAAAGAGAACGGACCCATGAAAATAAAGAACAAATCCTCATAAAGACATGCAGAGCTGGAAAGGCAGTGGCTGTTGCCTTGGCCAGCTCTTCCTGTTCTTACAAAAATTACACCTTTCAGCAACTAGACTTTTTAATACAGCTGGCATGAGTAGCTCTGCAAACTGCTACCAGCTATGGGAAGATAGTTTGAGACTTCCACTATTTATTGAACACATTCATAAAAAGCAAATACTAATTTTATTTTCCCTTCATTCTTTTCATGATCCTGAGATACCTGCTCTCTCACTTATTAAGAGCACTGTTGCAGAAGATCTACAGCAGGTTTTAACAGGTATAAAAACCAGTGGGTCTGGAACCCAGAACAGAAGTCCAAGAGAAGCTATTCAGATAAACTTATATCTATTAAAAAGCACATTGAAAGTTATATAACTGGCAAACCCTGCAGGCTATATTAAGAAAATGGAATGCTTAGAAAGTCCTAACCCTTCCAAGGCTCCAGATTAATTTTGCAAGTGTAGGAAGTTACAATCTCTTGCATTCTTACCTTCAGACATACCTGTGTTATATGATAATACTTTCACGTTGCTAGTTACTCTCAAAAGAGGAACTATATTAATTATTACTAAAAAATCAGATGAGCATAATAAACAATTGTAATATTTTTTGCAGAATGAGCTTCATGGGAAGGTTTCAGAATCCCACATTGAGATTTACCTTTATCCTGTATTTCTAGGAGCTTGGCTCAAATACATTTAAACTGCAGCCCTTGCTGTGAGAAAGGAAAATGCAGGCGTACCTCAAGATTTCTCTAACCCAGTAGCTTGGGCACTGCTGACATTTTAACAGCAGCAACTAGAGGTTACTGCAGGCTGTCTATAATGCTACTCAGAAACCTTAAAAAGTATATGGATTGTTACTGTGCACAAGTCTCCATCTGAGCAGAGCAAAACTGTAAACCCAAAAATGAAAGATAGAGTGGACATTCCCATAAAGGTCATATTTTAATCTGAACCAGTGGTGTTTTAGGACATGTAGAACTGAGGATTCTCACTGATTATGGACATGGAATTATCCAAGACATTATTGAAAAAGAGAATTATTATCCAATATATACATTTTTAAGGGTAATACGTGAATACATCTCTTTTAAGGGTAATACATGGGAACAGGTAGGGGAAAAGCTTTTATTTTCTATGCCAGGAGGATCTCATTATTTCCCTATAATGCTTTTACCCATATAGGTAAGATGCCTTTTTCCGAAATTAAAATAGCATTCTATGATGCAGAATCCTAGCAGTCTGACAATGGGTACCAAGAGCAGAGATGCGGTATTTACACTTCTTTAGGACAAGTTCAGAATGGGAGGCATTAATTTGGTGCCCTAGCAAAATCCCGACAGAGAAATGCCATTATCTGTATGATAAAAATTTTCAAAGTTTCAAGTAAGGAGGATCTTTCTCCTCCATATTGCCATTAGCTGTGTGGGTTCGTCTCAGAACTGCCTCCATCTTAGCAGTAAATGAAGTGATCCATAATACTTCATGTTTTAATGGTTATTCTCAAGAACGTCAAACATCGTCTAAATTTAGATGAAAAAAAAAACTCATAATACCTCTTTTATACTATAATATATAAATCTAATTATCACCTATAAAGGTTGAAGCTAGGATCCTATCTGCCACTCAGGGACCTGAACACATAGAGATGGTAACAGAAGCTTATCTTATTTTGCAGCTATCCTACAAATAGATGCAAGGTCAAGCCTTAAGCAGAGCAGTGGAGCAATGGAAGGACTACTCACGTCACTGAGCCTGGTCTCTTGCAGTGTGTCTGCACAAGACACAGGGGACTTGGTAACAGAAGTCCTGAATTTTACCTATAGGGTCATTACCTCTCCCATCCCCACATTAATTTTATGAAAATGCCAACAGATCTAATCAAATAAGATGTAGGTAGTACTTTGAAAGAGGCATCTCACTGTAAAAGCCAAAGTTGATGATGTGTTGAAAAACTATTAATTCAATATTCTTAACTTTGGCACCTAAGCATTCTTTGAAGTGTAGTGTGTTATAATCCTAGTCTTAATATAAATATCCTGTTCTGTCACACTAACACCTTGTGTTGTGTGCTCACCTCAGATGACTGAATCTTTTGGAGCTATACTAATAGTTTCTGAAGTGCTTCATATGTGAGGACTAAAATAACAAAATATAAACATAATTAATAAACAATCACTTCAATAAAGATAGATATATTATTTTCAAACTTCTATTATATCCATATAAAATGCATGTGTGAAGTAAAGGCTGCACAGCATAAGTATGTTCTAAAGGAAACTCAGATGTTAGCAGTTCTTTAAGCTATTCTATGTGTCTCCAGTCTCAGCAATATTATATTGCAGGTGGAGCACCAAGTTCACAGAGATGTCAAATAACTCCTCTGTAACTCTTTTCTACTCCTAACCACCGACAAGGCGCAAGAACATTGAAGTAGCAAAATAGCAAGATAGATTATCTTCTTCCTTAAATTATTTCCTATAATAATTTCATATGTATAAAAATATATACAAATTTCATGCATCAAAGGCACCCGATGCTGTAAGACTCTGTTTGTTTGTGGGTGTATGACTGTGTTTGTGTGAAGGTGTTACATTGTAAAAAGAGAATAAATGCAATAAACAGAATAAAAGTATTTTAACTAATGAAATAAAACAGCAGGAGTAAAAGACAACAGTGCTTTTTTGAAGCAATAGTGTTGAGAAGGAAACAAGATGTTTTTAAGAAACACATGGAAAAAATATGCCAAGAGACCAGCCAATTAAAATATTCTCTCTGTAATTGTTGAAAATATAAAAGAAAAGATGTCATCAAATGAGGCTATCATTTTCACTATAATATATTATCACATATTCAGATAATATAATCCCTCTTAAAATCCACAAAGTCAAAGAACACCATAAACTGTATGTGTACTGTATATAAAACAAAATGAAATGACAAAATTTTTTGAGTGGAAACACACTCTAAAGGGTATTCTTAATTTTATTTTTATTGCTTTCATTTTGTAGTGATGAACCTCAGTACCACTGAAATGCTTTCCCTTTATGTTACACTATTCACATATAAGGGAACTCATCGGTAGACTAACCAGGCATTTTGCTGTTGGCTGTAATGAGAATAGCATCAAATTCTCTGTGTGGCTAAGAACATGTCTATACTGCAACGACTGCAACTGACCCCAAACCTAATTACACTTTATTTGACTGCTAGTGTCACAAACCCAGATAAGCTGCATGAATAATTACATGGTCAATCTCTGCTGAGTGCCATGCTGCTGCAGTTCTGCTGTATAGTCAAGCTAGTTTAAAGCTAGCCTGATGATATGCAATGTTACTTGAAGACTGCTTGAGACATAACCTTTGTCCATCTGCCTAAAATACAGAAAAAAATCAATTCCTACAGCCATAGCCAGCCCACTTTCTATCTGTTCAGGTTTCAAGCTGTTGTTAATACAAGTCCTTCTTACAAAATGATCAATTACCTGCTCAGATGTCCTGCCCTTCACCGCAAGGATAGTTCAAGCATCACTATCCTTTCAGTAGTCTAAGGCTCACTGCATTCATGTCACTGCATTCATTCTTACCTTGCTTGATACAAGGTAAGAAGACCCTAAGGAAGAGATGTGGCAAATATATCTAGAGAAGCAAAACATACCTGGGATTTTTAATAGTACTTTGCACATGTGTGGAATTAACATTTGGATTGATGTGTGGAAAAAAAATTGACTAACAGAAGTGCTTTCCACAGATCTCACAAAATTCCTCAGACTATTTTCAGTCACTTCCTTCAGTTTTAGACTGTCTTGATGATAGACAGCTGCTCCACTGGCAGCAGATTTTATAATAACATTAGACTCTGACTCATGGTAGCTTTTGACTCAGGGTCACTGACTGTAGGCTGTGGAATTTGGACACCAGCTATTTAAACTTTGATTTTTCAGAGGCATTCTTCCATTCTCACTAACTTCAGTTGGAGCTTTGAGTCTTCATATCTTTCGCAGTTAGCCTTTAGAAGCTAAATTTTCAAAGATATTGAAATAATACTCCCAAAGGAAAGATACATTTGAGAATATGATAAGAAATATGTCAAAAATTAATTTGTATTCCTACAGGCAATAAAGTCCTCTCCTGTATTTTCTGTTGTTCCATTCTTATCCAGGAATCTCTCTCTCTCTAATACACCATTTTTTTACCCCAGCTCTATCAGACCAGGTACTCCATCATCATGCACTTTTACTTTCACGGGTTCAATGACTGCATGGATGGTGATCCTATGACTGACTTCTAGGGAACTTGTACTATATCCAGTGTCAGTCTTGAGTCCTCTCTTTTCCTATCTCCAGATCACCTATTTCGTTATTCAGAAGGGATATTGGCAAGCCAGAAGCAAGCAAACCAATGCAGAGGAAAAAATACTAGTAGTGTGAGTAAAGATTTTCCTCTGATGTGATCAAGTATCAGCAATGAACTGTCCAAATACTGTTAAGAGAAATCTAATGTTATTTACAGGTTCAGGAAAAAAAAATACACCTGCCATTACCTACTCATTAATGAATTCTCCTGAAACAGGATAACTAACAAAACAAGTATGATATTTTGTTCCTAGAGAAAGTTGTTTTGAGAAAGAAATGCTTGTCTTAGTGATTGCTCTTGCTAAGAACAATTTAATTCCTTGCGGAGGTTGTTTGGGGAATTGTGGTAGGTGACTACCTATCACAGAAATGGTCAACATGGAGGAAGGCTGTTTGTACCTTTACAAAGGTACAATGTAACCCCCAAAGCTCATAGCAATAGGATATAAGAATCCACAATTTCCAACACCTATAGGCTCTGTCAGCAAAGTTTTTTCTTTTTTATTTTTTTTTTTTAAGAGAATGTCATTTTTCTAGAGTAAGAAGTTGCCACAGAAAGATACAGTGTCTCTAAACTTCCCTTTGACAGCTCCTTCTGGGAGGGACCTTCTAGTTCAAGCAGCAGGATGAGCAATGCAAGGAACTCACTGGAGCACCCAGGTTATTCAGTGCCTGGGGAAATGTGAGTCTTACTCCCCTATATGGTTAGTTAGGACGAGGGAGGGTTTCTATCTTCCTGTCACATATTCATGTGAAAAGCTTCAAAGCCATCAGTATTCGATGGGAAAATGGTCGAAAATTCTAAGAGCTGCTGCTCAGCTCTATGAAGGATTATTAATTTTGTTCTCCTTTGTGACTAACTGAAGGAGAGCTGTCTTCATAAGATGAGATGGATTGGCACATCACTTCCACCTGCCAGCTCCCTGTGCTCCACTTGCACATGCAATGATTCACCAGCAGTGGGTGGTGAATAATGCAGAAACAGGCAAAGAGAACATGGGATGCAATCTTCCTCATCATACTGAGCTCATCTGCTGGAGACTAAGATTAATTATTCCTTTATCATTAAACCTAAATGGAACAGCTAATTTTTTAAACTAAATTAAATAAAGATCCTAAGTGCACTTTGAGTGTTACAAAGTTTCCTTACAGTATGGGTGATGCAGCTGTTCTGTCTTGGTGTAGTACAGTTTTTCACAAGCTAATTATACTGGCAGCTTTTCTGTTGTACTGTGTTAGTATCAAGAGTAGAAGGAGTGCCTTGGCAAATAGCAAAGCCATTGCATTTTTGTATCAGATCCTGCCACTTTTGCTCCCAGAGGCCTGCATGTCACTCGTTCTCTGGTAGTCCTATAATTGGACAGTGATCAATGAGACTTCTTTTGCTAGAAGATAACGGCTGGTGTGAACAGCAGAATTTGTCTTTTAATGTTTTATGCTGTGACATACCCCACAGTTTTTAAACTTTAAAATAATGATCACTTTTAAAAATGCCCTGCATTCCTACTGACAGCCCTGATCAAATTAAAGCCTCCTTTCAGGTATTTGGCTCTGCAAGAACTGAGCAGAAAGGAGTCCTGCCTGGGGAATCCATCACCTCCCCCCTGTTTTAAAGACTGTTAAAAATTAAAGGGCATTCGAGTAGCATGTGCGAATGCTGCTGATGTCCGACTCAGGCCAAAGCGAGTGGGACTAAAGAGCACTCAGATCCGCCCTCTGAGATTGCCTGGCTATTTTCTGACTTCTCCGTGTCCCACAACATCAAGAGCATTTTGCCATTACAAATTGCTATGTCCTGAATTCAGGGTGAAAAACTGAGAGCTTTCCTTAAATACTGGTGAGCGCAGGATTTGTTTACAGTATCATTATATTTCCATGGAAACTATAGTTGTCGTACCATGTAATGCTGAAATAATAGGCTCCACATATCACACGAAATAGTCTACCGAAATGCACCCGTGAAGTAAATTAAGCCCCGACCAGGACTGTAGGCGAACGAACGGGCGAGTGCTTCAATCAGCACCACGGGGAGCCAGACCTAGCCTTTAGGCTAGGATGCATCTGCTTGGCCAGCGACAAGTCCCTCCTGCCTCTGCACTCGTGTAGGCTCCGCTGCCACGCAGCCCGGAGGATGCCGCCTTCATCCTTTTCGCTCGGCGCGGCAGTCGCTCGGCCTCGCACCCCTTTCCAGTGACGGGTGCCACGCTGCGCTGCCACCTTCGCCCAGGCTCTCCGGCAGCGCTCGGCCTCTCCTCCCTCTCCCGCGGGGACGATGGAGCCGCTGAGACGCTCCGCGGGGCTCGGGCCCGTCTGAGACCCGGGCAGGGCCGGCCCTAGGAGCCCCGGACCGGGACCGGGACCGGGACCGGGACCAGGGCAGCCGCCGGCGGCCGGCGCGCCCAGGTAGGCGGTGAGTGGAGGCGGGCGCTTGGCCGCGGAGCCGCCGCGCCGGGCAGCGCAGCCCGGGGCCGCGGGGAGCCGCGGAGGCGGCGGCCGGGGCTGAGTGCCCCCTTGGAGCGCGGGTGAAGCCCTCCCGGAGGGGCTGCGCGATTTTACGCGCGGCAGGCGCGCTGTCGGCAAACACGCCGAAATCCTGGTTTGCGCGGCAGCTGCGGCGAGTTTTGCCTCTTCCTGCAGCGCCGAGGACGCCCGGCGGCGGGAGCGGCAGGTCCCGCGCCGTGCCGTGCCGTGCCGCGCCGCGCCGCGCCGCGCCGACCCCGCCGCGCTCAGCCAGAGCCGCGCCACCGGCCGCGGCGGGGATTAGCCCTGCTGGCTCCCCACGGGTGTATTTCGTGGCCGCAGGGCTGAACAATGCCATGGGATTCCCTAGCGAGGAGTAAGAAGAAAATATATATCTGTCTTTTTTCTTTTTTCCTTTGCAAGCTGGGAGCTGCTGTGTTGCACAGCGTATAATTTAATCATACATTTTAAGTTTTCTCTTCTGACGAACTAATACCCTGTTACCTTGCATCCCATCTCTTTGGGTCTGGACAAATAATCTTATTAGTTGTTTTTTGCTTATTTTGGGAAGCCAAATTCTTGTTTTCCAGGATAATGTTGTAATGCTTCTTTTAATTAGCCACATAAAGAGACATGTTGTTTACATGCATGAAAATCCTTGTTCAGTCCTTCTGAAGTAATCTCAGCCTTTTGAAATCTCCAGGTTCCCAGACTAGTTTTTGCTGTTGCCTGTAGAGAACTGGAACCTCTGAAGCAGCAGCATTTGATCTTTACTCTGCGTCAAGAATGGGACTCTTCAGTGGTATCATTTGGCTCAGACATTATCTGAGTCTTTAATGATGTAAGGGCATCATTTCTTCAGTAATAACCACATAGCTCGGTGCTTTCCATAAGCTTAGATGATCAGGCAGTAGCAGCCTGTTTATGATGGTGTGAAGTGTTGCTGTAACTGTTCACAATGCTGTGCAAGTCAGAAAAGAATATCTCTAACTTCATTTCCTATACAGTCCTGTGACCGTGCCGGTATTTGAAGGAGAGATGGATGTTTGTGTCTGTAAGAGAATGTATATGTTTTGCTTCCTCCTCATATATGTCTTTTTTTTTTTTTTTTTTTTTTTTTGTCTTTTTTTTGTCTTTAAAAAGAAGAAAGGAAAAAGAAAAGGGAATCACAAGATTGTAAACTGTTCACAGCAGTGAAGATAATTGTCGTGTGTGGACACTATTACAGAGACTGAACATACTAGATGATACAGTCACCAAACAGTCATAATTGATTTAATAGGTACTAGTACTGTAGCATATAAGCTCTTACTCGTGAATAAATGTTAATACAAGCATCTCATCTAATAGAAGGACATTTTTCTGAAAGCGCATGTACCTTACATGGAGGATGGGTGCCAGCCAAACTTGTGTGCTCTTGAAAATTTCTCTTTAAACATGTAATATAAATATGTAAGGAAATAGAAAAATATTCAGCCACTCTCTTAAACAGTGATTTATGGATCTTGTATTTTAAATATAAAGCAAAGGCTTTTCAAAGAAATAATGAAATGAATCTTAAGAATTTAAATGTATTTAACTAACACATTATGGGTCATCTGCTATCTTTAAGTCAGCTAAAACTGAATAACCATTTATGTTCTCTCTGCTACTCTCATGCCTTATATCAACTGCAATTGAAAACTCCTCTGAAGCATTATTTTGATGAAAATAAATGTCACAGGATTAAAGGAGTGATATTAACGTGCATCATGGACAAATGTGGTTTAGGGTGATGTTACTTAAAATCTTTCAAGATCATGGTATATCAGCTGTCATAAATTCCATTTTATTGCAAAAGGGAACCACAAACACTTTTTGTATTTAATGCTAATTTAATTAATCTGATTCTCACAGTAAATTTTCCTATTCACCCTGGATTCTGGCATGAAGCTGCAGTCACTCTCACCTCGTACATCATAGCCTTCTATCTCATGCATCGTTTAGAAAATAAAGGAGACCTAAGCAAACCCATTTGAAGCTCACAGGGTGTGAGGTCATGCAAGTGTAACTGAGCACAGCCTCAGAGAGTATATGCTGAGGAATGCAGAAAAGGCAACCTCATTTATCTTGCGGAAACTGTATTGACTGATGGATGTAGAAGATGAAAGTGATCCAACTTTTGGAGCTTGTAGCTAGGAAATCTCCATCAGATACCTTCAGATTGATTAAATCTGATCTTGAAAACATGCCTAAGAGCACCTTGGCATTGTAGTGATTACTGTTCAATTTAGCAATACACTTCAATTATGAGGACATTTTCGAAAGAGACTATATTATTTAATTCTATTTCCTATTGTGGGGTTTTCAGGAATCTTCATTTCTCTGAAAGCTACACACTACCTATTACACTGAGACTGATCCAGTGACAGAGTGAATGAGTCCCAAAAAACAGAAGCAGTTGTTAAAACAAAATAGGAAGATACATGTCAATAAGTGTAGAAAGCCCTGTGAAATCAATATATACTAAGATACTGACTGAAGATCAACAATATGGGAGGGAAATATTTTTTGGAGCTTACTGGCAGCAACGCTCAGGCTGAGTGAGTAATTTGTTCCCTGTGAGTAAGTGAGCAAGCTTGAAGAGCAACAGATGCTCTCTTCAATTTTTGAAATTTTGGGGGAAAAGTGTCAAAATCAAAAGAAAGTCTGCAGATTACACATGCACACAAGGAAATCCACAAACCATCAGTCATAGCAAAAAAAAACCCATGATTCCTCCATGTTGAATAAAGGAAACAAAAGTGTTGTAGCTATTACATAATAAGGATATAATTTCATAAGCTTGAAATAGAGGATTATGTATTTTCTCTGGGCAGAACCCTCTGGAATACTCAGATAAAATTTATGTTAACTCAGTCTTAGAAAACAGAAAGAAATATCCCCTGATTTCAGAAGCCAGTGACTTCAGTTTCAATGACTTCAAGTCATGTTCATTGGCAGGTAGAATGATGAAGAGTGAAAAGCCTTCTGCTTATTTTAAGTATGTTTTGGTTTTGGTTTGGTCTTTTTGCATTGTCTTGCCCAAGATTTATAGGTCTTAAGCAAATTTGTAGCTGATACATGCACTTTTGAGAATTTTGACTTAGAAACTTTAATATATGCAGGTTTTGCGCCTAAACTAGAATGAATTTTCAAATGATTGGGTGGAGTGTGCATACACTTAACACTGTCCTCTCTGTATAATATGTAATTATGTTGTTCGGATATTTTTAAAGCAATTTTTCCTTCTGCTTGAGTAGTAGTGTTCAACATTATGTTCAACATTATTTCCTAAATTGAGAGAAGATACTTGTATAAGTATCATGTTAGGAATTCCATCTTGGACACTGACCCCTATGGCACAGTAGCTGTCCTTAGAAACCTTTTTTTTTTAATCTTTCTGCTATTTTGTATCATTTTTTTATTAGCAAGGTAAGACATACTACTACAGTTTTATTATATTTCAAGACAGCATATATTTTCTGGTGCTCTCATTTTAGTTTGTTGTCATGTAATGATTAGGCACCTGCCCAGATGGCGATTGTGAATTTCCTTATAGCAATGAGCTGTTACTCCCAGGAGTAATTGCACTGACTCTAAATGGATTGCTCTTGTGACTAGCTGCTCACTCATGGAAAGGTTGACAATAGCAAAACATCGTTATATATGCAAATAGCAAATTTGCAAATGTGGCCTATAGCAAAACATAGTTAAAAGCCAGCCTCATAATGTAGATCCCTAAACTGTAATTACCAAATATGAGCATCTGGTACGGAGGCCAAGGTGTGCTGAATGCCACAGGCTAAAACCTATGAAATTAGCTTGTGTTGACCAGAAGTTATGCATTCTCAACAGAATAAAATCACTATTAATTTGTGTTAAGGTGATACAAGATAAAATTATGTTTTATTTGATTTACATTAATATCAGTATCATCTTTCCTTCATTTGCTAATTAATGCCTTTTTTGTTCTAAGCAGGACGAGAATATGGATTTAGGATTCAAAGACCGTAACAACAGGACACTTGCCAAGAACACTTCTGCTACTACAAAGAGTTTTTCTGCCTGGGAGGATTATAAGAGTAGTGTTGATGACATACAGTACTTTCTTATTGGGCTGTACACATTTATAAGTCTGGCCGGCTTTATGGGAAATCTGTTTATACTAATGGCTTTGATGAAACGCCAGCAGAAGACAACAGTAAATATTCTTATTGGTAACTTGGCCTTTTCTGACATCTTGGTTGTGCTGTTTTGTTCACCTTTCACACTGACGTCTGTCCTGCTTGACCAGTGGATGTTTGGCACTCTTATGTGCCACGTAATGCCCTTCCTCCAATGTGCATCCGTTCTAGTTTCCACTTTAATGTTGATGTCTATCGCTGTAGTCCGATACTGTATGATAAAACATCCCCTTTCTAACAATTTAACAGCAAAACAAGGCTATATCTTAATAGCAAACATTTGGGCCCTTGGCTGTGCCATTTGCTCCCCTCTGCCAATTTTCCACAAAGTTGTAGATCTCAGTGAAACTCTGAATTTAGAGGCACTAGCAGGCAGGTTTTTGTGCATTGAGTCATGGCCTTCTGATTCCTACAGAATTGCCTTCACAATAGCCTTGTTATTCATGCAATATATATTGCCTTTGGTATGTTTAACTGCTAGCCATACCAGCGTCTGCAGGAGCATAGGGTCCAGGCTGTCAAACATGGAAAACAAATCTGAAGAAAATGAGATGATAAACCTAACCATTCATCCATCTAAGAGCACTGGCACTCAGGTGCAGCCCTCCAGCCATTCCAGATGGAGTTATGCATTTACCAGAAAGCACCACAGAAGATACAGCAAAAAGACTTCGAGTGTGATGCCAGCTACCTTAAGGCATCATCAGGATACCAATTTCAGAGAACTCCCAGAAAGCTCTTGCACAGAAAAAAGCCAGCTGTCTTCGTCCAGTAAGTTCATCCCAGGGGTACCTATCTGTTTTGAGATGAAACCAAAAGAAAATGCGGAGATCCAGGACGTGATTACAATATCCCGATCCATCATCAGAATTAAGACAAGATCTAGGAGAGTTTTCTGCAGACTGACAGTGTTGATCTTAGCTTTTGCTTTCAGTTGGATGCCTCTTCACCTTTTTCACATTGTAACTGATTTTAATGCCAATCTCATTTCTAATAGACATTTTAAATTAGTATATTGTATATGTCATTTACTGGGTATGATGTCCTGCTGCTTGAATCCCATCCTATATGGGTTTCTAAACAACAGCATAAAAGCTGATTTATTGTCCCTTATTCCATGCAGCCAAATATCATGATTTCATGAGCCTCAGTGTAAAATAAAATGAACAAAAAATACTTAGGCTTTCAAGTACACAAATGTGTATAACTTTACAAACTAAATTAGTATAGTTTAGTTAGTCTGACTTGATTGTAATTAGTAGCATCTCAAGTGAATGGTTAGTTCTAAGGTTGCATGTATGTCTTGCACTGAGCAGAAATATGTATCTATATTGTAATATTCTTCTATCTGTCCTCCATAGGAAATCATGCCCACAGTACAAAGCTGGAATATCATTTTCATTGCCTCAAGTATTGTTAAACTGTACTTTAGAAATGCACAGACTGTATAATGAGTAGAAAATGTAAGACTAACTCAGACATATCAGTATTAACTATTGTAAGAATATAATAAAATATGTATCTTTCATTAAAAACTATTGTTCAGATTATTTCAGTGCCAATTTTGACTGATTTATAAAATAAAATAAAATTTTTGTTTCTGTATGTAGTTAGAAAAAAATTTTTCCTTAGATCCTTAGCTCAAACTTTGCAATATTTTTGCAAGATCCGTTGTTGCTGATTCCCAGGTTGTCTTATTCCCTAGAATGGTTTTCTAGATAGTTATTGTATTGATTGTTTCCATCTTGCTATATCTATGCAGTACAACCTACCTCTGATTTCCTTAGCCACTTTTTACCCTATCTTATCATTTGGTATAATTTTCAGACAGGTCCTATAGTTATGTTCTTTTACTTGCACTCTGAATGTACAACATGTTTCTGATCAGGGAGAACTTTCATCATCTAAGCAGGTGATAGTGTAAAGAAAAAAAAAGGTAAAACAGCAGGATTTCTTTTCCTCTTCTTCTTTTTTGCCACAAAGCAAAATCTTACTGCCTTATAGATGAATCATCCTGCTTTGGAGAGCTGCAACAACCTTCAAATATACATGTATGCCCCCCCCATCAAGTCTTTCTGCCTCTCCCTCCTCCTTTTTAAGCAGAGAGGTATTTTTTTTCCAAATTTAAATTACATGCATCTTCACTAGGGAAGCCATATTACAGTTACATAGCACAAATTCAAAGAATATATATTCTATTTTTCTCTTGATTACTCTAACTCAATAATCCACCTTTGCCCTTAGAGCTCAGTAAATGTACAAAGCCTCTGCTTTAGGTCCACTTGAGTTTTAAGCTATAAAACTCTGCAGGTCTAGCTGATGAATCTTTCTTATTCTCCATTAAGACTTCTAATCTGATGCAACTGGAAAAAAATATCCTTTGGGGGATTGCACAACATGATAGAAATGAAGATCAAAAAAAAAAATGGAAGTAACAGATAATTTAATGTGGAATACTCAGTGAATTTAGTAGTCACAAGTGAAAACTAACAGAAAAGGTCAGCAAAAATCCTGAAAAAAAAAGATAAAAGCATGATATGGCATCTGAAGTCAGTATTACTTGGCAGCTTTTACAGGAGATGGTGGACAAACCTTATGCCTAAAAGTGTAAATAATAAGTACTCTGTGAATTACAATTTCCCTGCTCTTATATGACATTTTTCAGTAGAGGTCTGAAAGGGTTAACAGAGAGGGTAAGCAATACAGTTCTAATTTCATAAAGGTGAGGATAAAGCGTTAGAGATGGTGCGCCTTGCCCCCAGCCAGCCGGTGGGCCAGAGGCAACACCAATTCCCAAAGCTTGGCCCAAGTACTACCATTCGTGCTGTACATAAAGCTTGCCATCATTAAGGGAAGCCTGTGGATTTTGAAACTGCACATTTTGCCTGATCATATCAATGGAAGGACAACCAGAAGTTCACAGACATCAGGACTTAAAGTCCTCCAAGGAGAGGAGGTACACATGCAGAAAACCAGATCAAAATAAGCCCGTAACTGCCTGTTTGGCCAGACAGCCAACCCCCTCTCCATCTCTGAGCCCTAATTTGGCTCACTGAGGAAAAAGAGGAGGATGTGTATCCTTGCATAACATGGTTCATCCAGTCCTGTCATCCACTGCATCTTTCTTGGGCTTGGGAGTAGTTCAGGACATCAAAGCCTACAAATGATCAATGCCCATCTAGTTTCTTCAGATTAAGGGACATAAGTTGCCAGGACTGTTACAGTAGATGTGGAGAAGACACAGAGCTATTCACAACCATCTAAAATGAAACTTCAAAAAGACAGACACTGAAAATAAAGCACTAAAATCTACATTTTGTCACCTGAATAAGCTCTTCCGGTTTTAGATGCTTTCACCAGTGGTAAGCTCCTCTGGGAGTCATTTGAGAAAGGCTTCTGGAAAATCGTCCTGCACAAGTCAATTTGAATCACATAGCAGGTCTGTGGCAGCATTAAAAACAGAAATCAAGCTTCCTTTTTCCCCAGGGAATGAATTGAATGCCATCTCTTTTTTTTTTTCTGTATATATTTCATTTTAAAATTATTTAGTATTTCCTAAAATGGTAAACAGAAGAGAAATATAACTTTAATATTGTCAGAAGTGTTTCAGTATATAACTATGTTGAAGTAAGGAAGAATTATCTTCCTATCTTTTTTATGGTATTTTCCTATTAGAAAATACAGTTTAGGAAATGTTTCCTCACATACTGCATGTCTTCTCTCTTTTTATTCTTCCAGTAATTTCACATAGCTGTTCCAAACTGAGAAATATTTTTTTTATTTTCTTAAAATGAGGGATAGGAAGGGTCATTGTGTATTTTGTGCCTTGAGATACTTCCTCTTAATGCCAATATTTAGAAGTGAAAGTAGTTCTTTCATTTGAAGAAACTGATAAATTATTTTTATTGTAATATTACAATTCTGGGACCTTTTCTCCCCAAGCTATTTTCTGCTAAGGAGTTTATTACATACCAGTCAGTAATATCTTTGCTTCTGCCAGTAAGGTATTTCCCTGAAGTCTAGTTCTCTGTAACCCGTTGCTCTTTGTTTCCACTATTGATATGCTTTCACAGTTACTTTCTGGACACTGATTGTTCAATTTTGAGGATTATTACCACCTAAAAGCTCTAAGTATGTCATTTTATGGAGTACAAACAGCACAGAATACATGATATTGGAACAATATTTTTAAAAATAGCTTTTAAAAAGTTTTAAATAGCTTAATTTAAAAATATTTATAGATAACTCTCAGTAGATAAACTTAGGAAAAAAAATAATTAAATCTGAATCCAGAATACAGGGATGTAATTCTGCAGAAATTACAGCAATTTATGCCCACTGATGTCTACACATTTTCATATCATCAAAACATATCACTTAACCTTATTTATACCATATGATGTAATGAAATAGGATGAGAGAATAAGAAAGCAGTCACATTGTTTCAGCTTGAATTATTCCTTCTCATTTTTTTTCATTTTACTGTTATTTTCTGTTCTACTTGCTATTTATTTTTTTCCTTTCTTTCTTTATATACTTTCAGAATTCCAAGCACTTCTACCTTCTGGACTTAGGAAGGTGATTATAATACACAGTAATAGTACCTTATTCAGTAATGACTCTTTTCAGATCAAATTCCATTCATATTTAGTGTACAAGATGCACACAAACATCCTGGCACATGAATAAGTTCCTCTAGTTTCTGAGGCACCTAAAGCTGAGGCTGCATACTGCTGATCTTATATAGCCCCTGCTCATTTTCCTGGATGGAGTCAATAACTCCGCTCCCTATTCTTTAGGCTGATCAAAATACAACAAGCTGTATTTTGACAACAGAACAGAATTAAACTAGGACAGTTACTGAACTTCTTCAGTCATGGGTCATCTAAGTTTTTTTGTCTTTATTAAAAATGACCAGTGGTGGGAGAACGTGTATCTCCTTTTTATTTATAGAACAATCATCATCATTATGGATTGGCATCTCCAAAATGTTACTGGCTTCTCTGAAACGTAAACAAAAATTAAATAACTTTTCCACCATCTTCCTTCAACAGTCAGTATACCCCAGTCCCAACATTGGCAAGGAACATAAAAGAAACAGTCAGGAGCAGGAGGGAATGAGATCAGGCAGAAGGCAGTTCCTAAGACAGTAAAAGTAAGTGACTGGGAGGAGAATGAACTAAACCATCAATGTAACATTTCTTCCAGTCTGGAACCTTATATCTGAGTATCTCAAATCTGGGTTGAGCTGCACTACATGCTCCTATAGTCACTGTTGTATGTGAAGGCTATGAGCATTGTGTTGTCTCCATCAGGCACTTTAATATTCCTCAAAGTCTGGTTGTGAAATCTGGGGAAGATGGATCTCAGCACAATATGCAATGACATGATATGTAATTCTTGTATGTATATAGATATACATTCATATAGATATGTCTAAGTCATGGAAAACAAATCACATTAAAATGTTTTTTTCAAACAGCACATTTAGTCAAGTTCTTGTCAGTTTAACTACTTCAGATCATTTATTTCTAAAACTAAAAATCTAAACAGTTGGGAAGGTAGTAGTCTTGTCCTGTTAGCATTTGCTAAATGCAATCAGGAAACACCAGCTGCAGAGCCAGATACCCACTGGAGTCAGAAGAACGTAGGAATATTATGATGTCATGATCCCCCTCTATTCATTAAAAAAGGGCCAAAAAAAGCCTCCCAAACAGCTGGTATTTATGAATCATGAATGCTGCAACTCTTAAGGTTGTAAATCATCTCAGGAAAATAAACGTTTCAGTCCGTCCTACAAAACAACATCATTGATAAAGTTGAGTTTTTGCAAATGCAAATGATTAGATGTTGTCAATGGCCAGCCTTTGTCCTTCTTTCAGCGCTGAAGAGAGAGAATCGTATTTAGGAACAGGATTTAGGAACATATTTAGCTCCGTGATGCCATCCGTGAGCCAGCCATGCCGGCGGGCCTGGGAACACAGCGAGCTCAGTACAGGCTAACCACTGGGGTATTTATTTTAGGTTTAGGGGAGAGTTTGGAACGGAGAGACGCATAAGGCTAGCTCGGATAAGCCTGCATGAGTTGTAACCCAGCCACCAGTGCCGAGCACGAGCGCCTTTTGTCAGGCAGGGGGGAGCATCGCTGCCGTGGAGAGCTGGTTGGTGGCAGGGCAGAGCAGCCGTAGCCCAGGCGGCGGCGCGGCAGAACGGGCTGCCACCTGCGTGGAGCAGGAAGATAGCAGGGTAGGAAAGCCACCTTGCCACTCTATTTGCTGGTAGTTGCACCTTTTCAGGAATGTAGCTCTACTCCAGGAGCTTGGCTGTTCCTAAAACAAAAGCGTCCTTACCAGCACAGTGAACAGCTGAGGAAATAAAAAAGAAAAGAAAAGAAAAAGAGAAAAACCCCATCAACCTGGGAATGTGTAAGAAAAAGGAAGAGGTGATTTCAGCACAGTCAGGAAGAGAAATCTTCATTCAGTCGTGAAATCGTCTTTTGAGAAATATGGGAGAAGTGGCCTGTAAGGTTTCCCTCTGGCCTCTTGTTCATGGTAATAAATGCTGCATACACTCCTACTGATGCTCACTGATAGGTCCTATCAGCATTTGTGGCTATACCACTTTGTTTTTGCACCCCTACTTGCTTAGGTAATTGGAGAGATGTAGCGTAAAAGTCTCCTCCAATCTGTTCAGCCAGCTGTTGTATACATAGATGCTTGTTCTTTCCCTGCACCGTGTTGTCCTCAGATGACAGGTCATCACGGTGGAGCTTGTCCCTTCTCCACTGGACACAGGCATGCTGCAGAACTGTCCCTCTCCTAAGTCATAATAATAAAGCTTAATAGATCAAAAGATATGTTAGTATTTGCTTCAATTTCTCAATCCTTCTACACACTATGGGTAGAACTGATCCACAGATAGTGACTCAGATCAAGACTATGTTCTACGAGTCTTATTTAAGGGTACAAACACCACTTAGGTGTTTGTACTCCTTCAGAGTAAGTTTTGCACTGAAAGTTAAATTGTAGATCAATATTTATACTAGATACTATATATATACACACACTATATATATGTATATACTATATATACACTGTATACACTACATATACACACTATAGATATAGTATATATTAATATACTATATTAGTATGTAGCTATATTTTATATATATATACACACACTAGATTAATTTTTATACTAGTATTCCTATAACTCTAAAAATGCTAGTTCAACAGTAAATAGAGCTTCATTTTGTTCACTCTAATAGTCTGAACAAGTCCTGTTTTGATAGATATACCCCCAGACAAATTTTTTCAGGATTCTAATTTTAGCTTACGGAGCTCTCATTAAAGAGAGCTGTACATCAGAAATAGCTGCAGGATCTGGCTTTTGAGTTAACAGCACTTCACAGTGAAAGTTGTTATACTTTTATTATTGCCATTCATGTTAAATTTCAGTTCTCCTAAACTCACTTATCTTTAGTGCTCTTCTCAAGAGCCAACTCTGTATTCACGGAATTTCTAACCAGGAATCTTTTTTTTCCAGTCTCTACAGTATGTTGAACACATACATTATTCTAACTCTCTTGAAAGGAGACAGATTAATGTGTAAGTATTACCTATATTAATTACTATTTATTTAACAAAATATTAGTAAATAAAAGAGGCTTGATATGAGTTTAGTAGCGATCTCTTTTAGCTGTTCTGTGAAACTGAAATAACTTTTGACAGGAAAAGAAATGAAAAGCAGAAGGAAAAATGAAAATTCATTCACAGTAACATTAGCTAGCTGCATAGTGCCTGTGGCAAAGAAATCTGTCAGAGCTACATCCTTCTCCAGTATCGGTCACTGACAACCAGTTAGTGATGATACAATTGAACATTGCTCACCCTACATGCAACCAGGCACTACTGCAAATCTTTGAAATTTTAGAAAGTGACAGCTAATAAATGAGTATGTATACACGTGTCCTTACTCCTCTCAAAAGACTTCTTTATAACAAAAGCATTTATCTTTCCAACCATTTGATACATCTAGGTTTGCCTTTGATCAGTTGTAATGAATCATTCTGTGCCATTAAGGCATTCTGTACTGTGGTATGATGTTATCCACATGTCAATGAGTCCTACCACTGCATCAGTTTTTAAATCTCTGCAAGCTCAGAGATACTAGCAACATCTACGGTATTCCAGAGTTAGCCGCATTCCTCCTGGCCTCCTAGAAAGCTTCGTCTCATTACAGAAAGTGAAAAACAGCCTAATACAGTAAGTCCTTGGTAGAAAGTCTTACTGATTCTGATGAGAAGAAAAAAAAAAAAAAAAAGTTAGTTTTCACAGACTGAACTGAACAGCAGTACAGGCAGGAGGCAAAGTTCTTGTCGGAAAGCTGAGCTGAGCATTAAGGATATAAGAAGCATCTGTTACAAATGCAGTACAACTATTTAAAGATTTTTATTAACTACGTTTGCTTTTAAAGAGAAATAAACTAAAAATATTTGAATTTCATAACATTAGTTCATTACATACTAATATTAGGAAATACTATGAAAGAAAATATTCTTACAATTCAAACTCAGTTCTTTTGAGCAAATATGAACAGTTCATTTTGTCCTTATATTTACATTCTTAAGACAATCCTTTTAATAACAAGGCTTAAAAATACTCTCTGGGAAATTATCAGAATAACGGTTTGACATTCAAGACTCAAGTAGCTTAGCCCTGCTTTTACCTCCAGTTAAACTAATGTTTGCTTTATCTTAGTAGCAGAAGGATCATGTCTACATTGCCTGAATGCCACGTTAGTCAGAGATGTTTCAGTGGGAAATATTTATTACTGTCCGTGTGAATAGTATGACATATCACAAGATTTTTAAGCCCCCCCGCCCCCAATCCAAAATTGCTTCAGTGGAATAACTTCTGTGATGGCCAAATAGTTTTACAGTTATTCATCTCTTCAGCCCCAGAGGAACTACAGAGACACAAACCCTATTCGATGATAGGCAACAGACCATTAATTGCAATTTTGACTGTGACTATAAACCTGCATTACTTCTAGTAAGGAAAGAAAAATAACTAAAAAAAAAGAAGATAAATAAAAACATTGCTGCTGCAAGTAATCTCAGTGCTGCTTTGCGCCTTATATCCAGATTTACTTATCTTGAGCAAGATGATAGTCTTACTCTGTTTTAATGACTAATAATTCTCTTGGCTTTATCAGGACCTCTACCAAATTAGGGTTCATTTAGTATTCATAAGGATTTTGGCCTTTTAGCCTAAGGACTAAAGAGTAGTGCAAGGGATCAGAATATAATCTAAATCTTTACTTTCTAACGATTTTGTTGTTTTGTGGTGGTAGCACAAATGCAAGAAGTACAAGCTATTTACTGCAGGAAAATTAAACTCATTTTTATGCCACTGCTGGGACCTAATACAGGCAAAACAATTATGTATTTTTCAAGACTCCATCAGGCCCAACATGCATCTCCTAATGGTAATTACCTGATGCCTTGTTGATACATTCTCTCAATTAATATCCCAGAGCGTTAGAGCACATTTCAGAAAGCGTAACCTCATCTGATCCTCACTGAAAAATCTTGATGCCTGAAGATCAGAACTTTATTCTTACTGCAGAATTGTATTGTAATACAGGCTACCTAAGACCACTTTTTAGGATCATTCAGGACACAGCTGATATCTTCCTGGAGTATATGGTTGTGTGGGAGTCCTTCCTTCAGAAAAGCCATTTATGTTGCACAAACTGTAGTTAGTTCCTAGGAGCTCACATGAAACCAGTCTCCCCCTTGCACATCATCGCTCCTGCAGTCAGCAGGGGCCCTCAAGTGCTATTCCTCTCGCATAAGAGAGGAGATGGATGAAAAAGCAGTCAATGAGACTACCAACTCCCTGGTACTTGTTTTCCCTCTTGATCTGAAAACACCTAAAATTGGAGACCTTCCAGCAAGTTGTTCAAGATGTCTGTGTGAGATTTCTTGGAGGTGAATGAAGGATCATTTCCCAGATGCAAAGAAATGTATCAGTGCTGGACTGGCTGGTTAATGCAACAGAGCCTGGATTCTGTGGTCTTACTAATATCATGTCAAAAACAGATACTTGGATATGTGGGTTTGCTTATTTTCTTCTATCAAGATAAATTTATTTTATTTTAACTCTGAAGGTGGAGTTTTGATATGTCCTCTGACCCAAGTGACTTCACCTTGTAATAAAGCTCCAGTACCAAATTACTCTTTAAGATATTCCTTCTATTTTTGTTGTTTTACTACATGACGCAATAGGTCTGATCCTGATAAAGGATTTTAGAATTACTACCATGAAAATAATTAATGAGAGATGACAGTATCAGTAGAAAAAAGGAACACATCTGCCTCCTGTTGAATAGATGAAGCTATCCCTAAAATGCAATGGGAATACTGCAACATAGTTAAATGGCCCTTGCTATATTACATTAAAAGGGCTTTTTTCCCCATAATTTGGTGGTTATTTTTGCTGAAATAGAACTTTTGTCTTGTCCTATTAATTATGAATTTATAGGGAAGACATGACTATCCTCAGAATTTTATGAACAAAAAAGCCGGAAAAAGCTTTTCTTTAAAGAACACTCCAGAAATTAACATTTTTTTGCTCGCTTATACTACTAGCTACAGGCACAGCAGCAAATTTATTTCTGCTCTCCATGCAAGAACATCATGGGATAATGATTACAGTAGCCTGTAAGCAGAATTATACCTGTAATTTACAATGATAAGCAAGAACTAAAAAGCAGAGACTATTTAATGGTCATTAGAAACACTAATGAGCTTGCTTTATTTTATTTAAACAGATGCTCTCTTTGCTTCTGCTTACACTATTTTTGCAATAGCACTTTCAACAACAATCAGGTAAACGCTTTGCTGCCTGCTTTTCTTAAGAAATAAAAGGTGTAGGGGGCTTGTTTATGACCTAGCTAATTTTTCTGTTTGTATCACAGTATAAATTTATCTATCATGATAGACAAAGCTCTTCAAGGGACAGTAAAAAAAGCATAAAGAATATGCAAAAAAATCATGTTTTATTTTTGAAGTCTATTCTTATATCATAAGAGTAATTCAAGCCATATTAGGCACTCTCAAAATGGAAGGATTTCATAAGTCTTTGGATTTCCCTTGGCAAACCTAAGCATTGTAGTTAACTCTCCATATTGTTGGTTTTTACAGAGTTGCTTTCTGTAGCCTTATAAAGGACAAAACAGCATTCTTACTCTTCACATTTTAGTTGAAAAAAGCATTCAAATAGAGCAGTCTGATTTGAATTAAATTTTGTATTTATGGTAGCTGCGGCACATTTGAGAATAAACTGATTTGTGCAGTTCTTGCACTAGTTTTTGTAGATATACCTTTGGGCCTTCAAGCTTCCAACTGTAATAAAATTAAAAGACTGTAGGAGCCCTCTACTGGTCAACACACTGCATGTACTTTCAGCTGCTGCTTGGCCATCAGAAATTGTGTTACGGACACTCCAAATTATAAAACAGGATAGTGTTTAAAGCTTTTAATGTTATTTTGTCCTATGAATGTACTCACAAGCTTTTTAATTCTTGAAACTTTAATTTAAAAATCCCTAGGAAAGAGAATCCATTTTCAAGACTACCTTACAAACAAAACAGTAAGTCATGAAAAATATGTATTGAACAATTCACAGAATCACAGAATGGTTGAGGTTGGAAGGGACCTCTGGAGATCATCTAGTCCAACCCCCTCGCTCAAGCAGGGTCACCTACAGCATGTTAGACAGAATTGAATCCAGGTGGGTTTTGAGTATCTCCAGAGAAGGAGACTCCACAACCTCTCTGGGCAACCTGCTCCAGTTCCAGTACTTACTCTCACTGTAAAGAAGTTCTTCCTCCTGTTCAGGTGGAATTTCCTGTGTTTCAGTTTCTGCCCATTGCCTCTTGTCCTGTCACATGGCACCACTGAAAAGAGTTCAGCCCCATCCCCTTGACATCCCCCCTTTAAGGTATTTATAGGCATTAATAAGACTCCCTCTGAGTCTTCTCTTCTCCAGGCTAAACAGGCCCAGCTCTCACAGCCATTCCTCATAGAGGAGATGCGCCAGTCCTCTGATCATCTTTGTAGCCCAACACTGGGATTAAGCTGTGTCAATAAATGCTGACAAATACAAGTTTCAAAATATTGTCATAACTGTAAATTTTGTACAGTTAAAACTGACATCCTTCTGGAAATAGTGCAGTGCTTACATAAAGCACCTTTGAAGATTTACTCATTGACAGGGCCATATACGCACAGACATTTATCAGGCAAGAGATGAACGAGCAAGTGCTGTTTGAAAATCCTATCACATCTAAATGGTGCCTTGGGATAGCCTCAGAACAGAACTGAAGCGGAAGGCTCTCAGCAGGAGCATGTTGTTTTCCTCTGTAACCAGCAAGAGATGTGTGTGGTGGACAGATGACTTTGATTACTAAAGAATATTAGATCTTTTTCTACCTGTTCTCTTTCATCCTGCTCACCTATAGTGCCATGTAGCAGGCAGACCTACCAAATACATTCACAAAGGAAGAAAATATTAACAAACATATTAAATATTGTATTTTCCTGCCACTCATATCCCATCTATAGTTACTATTACCAATTTTTGGACTTTGCTCAACATACATACATACATACTTTTGCTATAAATTTGGCCCACTCTCCTCCTTTGCTCTCTTCTCTCCCTGTAGTAGACAGGTAAGAGCTTCATCTAGAATGATGCATTGAATTGAAATATCAGCCTCTCCCGCTGTCCTTTCCAAATTCTGCTGCTGCTTTCTCTGATTTTAAATACTTCCAAACAGGATGACATGCAAGTTCTCTGGGAATATCACATCTGAATCAAGAATAGGATATATTTAGTATAGACACAACATAGTCCAACAAGCAAGTGCCTAGAGAACCACTATTTTAATGGTAGTCTGTGAGTATATTATCTGTAAAACAGGTCACTACAGGTATAATTTCATTAGCAAAATATAGTATGTTAATTGCAGAAATACTGCTAGTACAACAATCTCTGTAATTAATGAACAAAACTTGTATTCACTGTCCTGCCTACCTACATATATATGGCAGCTTGCTCTACTGTAAATACCACTAAGAACAAAGTGTTTCTCTCTTCCATCACATTGAGACCATGAAAACATTAATTTTCAATTCAAATTCAAGTTTTTTTCCTCAAGTTGCCAATGAAACAGCAGGTTTGCCTACTTTCTACATCACATCTCAGTCCAGTGACAAAGGGAGTTTAAATATTGCCAGTGCTATAAGCATGTTTCCAAAGGCAAATTCTTAATCTGAGAGCCTCAGAAGACAGATAGGTAACAAATACCCTTCAATTCACAGGAACTAAGCACTGGGGGAATGACCATACCCATATTTGTGGGGCAGGAGATTGCTCACAGCATAGTTTCATGCATATTTCTCTTAGAAGCAATACTGGCCTCATTAGCTTAACACAAGCCCCCTGCTCATTCACATCAAATTCAACTCAGCTGTGGGCTGCTTGTGACACCACATGGCAAGTTGAACAGTGAACTTTATCCAGGTTAAAAGAGAGAAAAAAAAACAGCTTTGAGATGGCTATTTTTAACCCAGAGAAGTTTATGCATCTGTTTTTCTGCCCAGCAGTTTAAACAGTATCAGCACAACAAGGACCCATGTAGGAACTGCCAGGGGAACAAATGTTTGTAAAACTGAAAGTCTAGTTTCAGAGTTAGTCTATGTATTTTGCTTTTAATGTTGACGTTCGACTCGCTAAGGTGACTAAACACCATACTTTCATCAACCAGAAGGTACAGACAACTAAACTATTACACAGTGGATAACTTCTCTGATAGGCAATTTGCAAACAGTTAGAAAAATAAGGGTTTCACAAAGTAAATGGTTCTGCCTGAAAAGGAAAGGTCTAATTTATAGCTGCAACACAACTGTTTCCTGAGCACGAAGGAAACCACAGACATAAAATCCATAAATTCCAGAATTTTTTACGATGTACAAGAGAGGCAATCCCGGCTAAGTTTGCACTTGCACTGATCTCTTTACAAGCTCAAAACAGCTGAAATATAGTAAAATCTGTGTTAAAAAGAAATACTTTATGTAGTTTAAAGCTTACCTCAGATCATCTAACATAAGACCTTACCTCCCCTGCACCATGTATAACAGCCAAGCACATCAACAATGCTTCCTTTATACCAGCATAGCAAGGAGATACAGGATGCAACTAGGAGATGTAATATTTGGAAGCAGAGTACTGAAGCTGATCCCAGGTTCCTATAGCTAAAATATGCTTTAAAGATCCAAAGTGACAGCTAAGAAAATTCCATGTAAAATTTAAGACTTAAGGATTACATTTTTTGTTTCATACCCTACCACCTCTTTTTTTTTAACCTTAGTCTTCAGCTTTGCTAAAATAAACATGTTTGTATCTTTAAAGTCAGATAGTATTAAAGGTAAATTCACACAACACTAGTAAGTAGAGAGCTTATTGTTTGTCAGTAAGTGATTTGCTTCAGTAGAAAGATATGCAAAGCAAGACACCTTAGAGCACTCATAGTCTAGGATGAGTTTGGGAAACGGGACATATCTCCTGTAAAACTAAAAGGGTTGGTTTGCAGGCTGGTATCACTGGGTGCGAGGATCTGAACAAAAATCTCTAGCCACCATTGCTGCATCAAACCAGCAATAAGCAGACCACAGATGATACTGAATAGTTGATAAATTATCACAGGTGCTTTAAAGAGGCTAAATTTACACATCTAAAATGCTGGAGGGGGGGGGCAGGATAAGTGGTAAATAAAAGTGGTAAATTCACAAGTGGTAAATACTCTGCACACACCAGCATTATCAGTGGTAAAATAAAGCATGGAAAAGACTCAGGAGAATATATTTCTTGTCCTGTCAGTCTTGGAAGTTGTGAAGAAAGCTACTGGATCCCTTCCTGAGAAGGGATCTGCTAGATACCATATCCATTTTAGAGCCATGATCCCAATCTTGATTCATATACTTCAGAGACAGGTAAAGCAGAGCATATAGCTCATCTTCCACTTTTACCTTAAGGGCCTGCACAGAAGAACAGCCATAGAAGACTTCTCTCCTCACTGTTCCTTCTTTCTCAATGCTACATCTAAGCTGAGACCTGGAAGCACTGCTCACCTCTCTGTGCACATCCTCTTCTCACATCCCAACTCCAGACTGGAGCAAGACCCAGGCACACAATGTGATACAGAATAACAAGGGAACAAGACACAAGGTATGATACCTCAGATACCTAAGTATCTTCTAAGTACAGCCAAGAAAGCTGGTTCAGATCCAATTTATTTTTTCCAGCAGATCAGTGGAAGCACCAGGTGCCTAAGTAGCAGACAAAAAAAAATACCTGCTGACTCAGGTCCTCAGCTGTTCTAAATTAGTAAACTAATGACTACTGAGATGCCATTTTGGAAGGGATTATAGAAGTTGGTTATTTTTAATCAATTAAAGCATGGCAAATAAAACACTGAAAATGCTATACAGTTCCTTAAATTAACAGTAAGCTTTCCCATTTGATTACATGTATTGTTCTGGTCACTATATTTAAAAAGAACAGAATAGAAAATGATCAAGGAGTCAAATGATCTCTAGAAGGTAAATACATAACTACCAAAAAGATTTAAAGTTGGTGAACTTCATACAGGGATGGCTTTAATGAAAATCCTCACTAATCCCTTTGAAAAACATAGTACAAAATGGGCTCCCAGTTGAACTGAAATTGCAAATTATAAATGGATGACTTAACACAATGCATAATTAATCTATAAATTTGTTGTCAAAGATATTGCAAAGGTTAAAGTCCTGGCAAACTTTATCCACAACACTTACATAAAAACACCTTTTTACACTTGATAAGTGATTAAAAAAACTTAATCATGAGGCCACAGACTGCTCTGTAAATTAGTTTAAAAATGGATACATGATTAAAATATTGTCTGATTGCCACTAGTATGGTGCTAAGCCACACCTACCACTGGTCTAATCCATCTAGAAATGCCTATTACACAGTTCCATTCCAAAGGTTGACATTTTAAGCCAATTAATTTAGGGTAACAATTATGCAGATACTGTCAAAAACAAACAGCTATGCTTTGATATCTGCTTATCAAGACTGGATAGGTTAGCCAGTGAATTAAAAGTTTATGATGCTAGAACTAAAGTAATTATGTTTTTACAGTAAAACAGGGTACATGTGTTTACAGAGATACATCAGTAACAGCATCTTGTAGAGATGAGTATAACTTGATGCCCGCCCAACGACTGGCTAAAAGAAATTTAGTAAACGATTTTCATATTTATCGTCTAGGTAGTGCTGAATTAAATTGAGTATTGTCTTGCTGATATCAAGTATTTGAAGTTTACTTTCCACTAATTCTACACTAATAATAATACTAGCACTGTACATTATGCCACAGTTCGGAGTTATTTTCATATAAATATTAGGTTGATAAGATAGAGAAATGGTATTTGGCACTTTGTTACTGTGTCTTGGTATCTGAGTCACAAGAGAAAATTTAAGAAATATTCAGAAGAACTTAAACTTAGGTTTATATTATCACATTTAATATTATATGGTAACATTTCAAAATGCCTTTGGTTGTTCAAAGCCAATTCTAATTCTATTTAAGAGATAAGATTTTCCAAATATTGGTCTGATTTTCCCAAAACCTAAGTACTAAACAGTTCTCCAAAGCAAAGAAAATTACATATGGATTTAGAGATGATTTTAAACAGAACTTTCAAAAATACGGCACTGTAATCACTGGCTTTCTAATAGTGGTAACATGAACAGACCCCTTGGATGTTTTTAAAAAAGCTCTAGACCTATCACAACTGCTAAAAATTTTAAATACTTTAAAGCAACATGATAGTGGGAGGAAGAAAAAAGCTTCATTACAAAAGAACAATGACTCAAACACAAAGAGCTATTTTGCAAACAGTTTTTCAAGGAGTGAGCCTCATACAGTAGACAGCATTTTTCTTTATAGTTCTTATTTCCAGTTTTTAGTCAGGAGATATTTCTGATCAGTTATTTCAATTACAGTACCCCACCGAAAACTGACAAGTAATTTCAGAGAGAGCTCTTCAGCCCCTCACTAAAATGCATCCGTCTAGTTAACAAAACTGCTATATAACTAAGCGAATTGCTCTACAGAGGATCTAAAAAACAAAATGAAAAAAGTCATATTGGGCATGAAAATGCCATTTACTTTAGAAAGGCCTTCTCCTCTTTTAAGTCAGACATTCATTAGGCTGTGCTTTATAAAGGATACTCTTCTGTCATAAGAAAGTTTGTCTGTGCCCCCCTCCTGACAGCCTGCCTGCAGAGGTGCATGTCATTGCCTGGTTTGCTAAGAAGCTACCCAAATCCATGATCTGGGAAATACTCCCCTCAGCGATAACTTTTTTTCCTATCAGAGCCAGATCCCAAGATTTGCAAGCATCACCAGAGAAGCTGATGATAAAATACACCCTGCTTTATCTGCCTAGATTAAAGTTAGATAATTAATAGGACCAAGCGAGACACAGAGATATTGATAGTTTGTTTCAATTTTTTTAATAAGAAAAATATTTATTGATATGGTAAACCCTATTTTGAGTTTCCTTGTACATAAGGATAGTACCTACATATATACCTTTTATACATACTTCTTTCTATAACATATGTAAAATCTGACAATCGCTACAAGCTTGTAAGCAAAACACAGAGGAGGCCTCTGCATGCTACTGGTGTGCTGTTGTGACTCTTCAAAAAGCAGCAGCAAAACCATACTTCTTGTTGTATGTGTGTACAACAAACAGTAACCTACACACGCTATCATGTGTCTCCTCGATTGATTGGGTATGGCATAACCACAGTGACCACAATTATTTGTATTTATAAGCAGTAAGTTAGGAGTAGCTGAATAAGGTGAAAATCAGAACAAGCGGAACATCTGAAAAATAAAAGTAGTTGTAAGTAATCTGTTGTTAATTAATATTTTTCCCACTATTGCCCAGAATTTCCCGGCAGTGGTAAAACAAATTCAGATACCTTTTCTCTGCACTTTCTTTTCACTTAAGAAACAGCTCCAGTCCACTGCTCATGACACAATTGCTCTGGTTCTTCCCAGCAGTGAGCCATGGCAAAACTGCGCATCAGTGGATCGACTACATCATAAACGTACCTACAGAGAAGTATCAAGAAAAGCTCTATGTTAATATTTGCCGCCTACCATAAAGTAGATGGAATGAAAAACTGCATAACTGAACTGCTAGCTGATAACTGAAAAGGAAAGGAGATTATATTTTAAATGCATGCAACAGGACATAACGAAATAACATTCAAGCATAAGTAAACCAAGAAACACAGTGGAACAGGCTCATGCTCTACTGTATCATAAATTGTTTAAAAAGATGGTTACAGACAATGATGGCAGATTAATTTAGTTCCTAGATTCCGTACAATGCCATGCAGTAAAGTCGCATCTCCCTGCTCTGGCACTGTTTCACTATAAACTAATTGAGAATACAACAGGTCACATGTCATTTTGAGCCTCTTCCAATTTCCTCTGGGAAATTAAAGAAAAATAAATTAAAAAGAAAACCAGAAAGAGATACACCACTTTTTTCTCTCATTTTTGCAGTAACAAACTTACAGTCAGACTAATTGATCTGTTTTACTTCTCTGCTTGTACAAATTAAATCGTTTCCAGAAGCTTGTTAGGAGAAAGGGCTGCCTGTCAACCAAATATGAGCAGTCAGCTAGAGGAACTGGCATTATCTGTCAGGAAAAAAGTGAAAATTTTGGATTCACCTATGTGCATCTGCACTTGCCCACACAATTCTTTATTTAATATTAACACTTAATAATTAATGTGAACTAAGTAGATAGAGAGTACAGTCAGAGTTCCATGTCTCCTTAGACATGTGTAGCATGGAATCTACTAGCTCCTGCGTTTTTTTTTTTTTTTTTTTTTTTTTTTTTTTTTTTTTTAAAAAAAAGAAGAAGAAGTTGCATAATTTACAGGTTTCATGCCAAAATCCATTTCTGGGAGACAGTCAGACACAAATTTGTCAAGGCAGATTTCACAATAAATGAAATCCGTCCCCCAAGAATGCTGAATTTTATTGTGCATATAGTATAAAATGATTGTGTGAATACTTCATCTAAGACGTCTGCAACTGTTTCCTTCTCTGTAAAGCAAAGATAATGATGCTCAAGGCTGTGAAGTACTGTAAGATTTCTGAAAGACAACAGAAGAAAAAGGTGCTTGCACAATCCAGCCCTTGAACAGTGGATGCTCCAAAATGAGCATGCTGTTTGTATGCACGACACCATCATGCTGAATATTAAAACTGAAAAAATTTCAAGTCAAACTTGTGCTACAGTTTGAACTAATGTAATTTTGATGCATAACAGTTTAACTAGACTTATGAGAGTCAGGATTACATACATCCACAAGGCAGAAAAAAATGGCAAATATGCTACCCTATTTTTTTTTTTTTTTTTAGTAAGGCAGCTACAACACTAAGTGTGGCTTGAAGCTCCATGGTTTTCAGTGTTCTCGACATCTCAGGAACCACAGAAAGTGTTTTCAAATAAATGTTTACTGAAATAATATAAATAAATTTCTATTATGTATACACACTACTGTTCTAGTTGGGCTCTAGCAGTTTTTTTTTTTTCTTTTTTTAATTGCAAGGCTCAAAACTTATTTGAGAGGAAGTAGTAGTCTATTTTTTGAAATTATGGATCTTACTGCAAACTTATCATACAGATACACTGTGTATTATTTGTATGTGCTAGTACCAGACCTTGAAACCTTGGCTAACCTACTGATATTTCTGGACATAATATAGTCTCAAAAAGTTTTCAAATCTAAGGAGGTTCATGGAGTGTAAGGAATGGCACCTAGGGATCATTTCAACATCATAAAGACACACGGTCATATTTAAAACAGATTACACAGGTATCATTTATGGGGCTTTAAGATTTCCTAATGGGTGAAGTTACCCTTTCAGTAACTCCCTAGGCCTCTTTATTTCCATGTATGTTGCTATGAGACAGTGTTTTATTAGCCATATTAACCAGCTCTCTGCAATCCAATCACAGACAAGCTACTATGCTTGAAAAGGTCTTAATTAACAAATTGGTAAATATGGAGGGGGCTGTGATTCTTGGATCAAATTAGGAGGATTTTGCTGGAGGGTAGCGTGAGATTCAGCTCAACATAATGGCCTGTAATCTCCAGTTTTATCACATATTGAAATACTATCTGCTATACTGCAGCAATTGTCAGTAATGCTTCATACAGCCCCAAATGACACCATTTAATCCTGTGTACTTAAATTTACAGCTGGAAACAATGACATGCAGAAATGATTTTGTATTTCTGGACACATAAGTGCCTATTATTCAGGCTATTCACTGCTATTTCAATTAATGTCACTGTAGTTTCAGTTGTTTGGAGGGGAGATAATTAAAACTAAGGAGAAGAAACAAGAATAAAAGGGACAGTAGAGGAATCAGTAACAAGAAAATATCATTTTCCCTTACAACTACTAGCAAAAGTATTTTGTATTTTATTTTGTTTATATTTCAAAGCCATGATAAATTATTAGAAAGTGCAAATATTTATTATTTCTATATAGATCTATGTAGCAATACTTTATTTTAAAATAATGGGCCTTTCCACTTTGCTTATGCTTTTTAGAAAAAGAAAAATAAATACCAACAATGAAATCAAAATCAGAAATGACTTGTAGCATGCTTACTGGATACTTAGGTCACTATGAGGCCACAAGATCTAGTGAAAACCTCCTGAGGTCTGAAGGATGCCACTTGATTCCATCAGCCTCAGGCAAATAGAATTTCCAGACTTAACATCATTTAAAATATTACACAATAAATTCATATAATAGTAGTTGTTCAATTGCTGCAAGAGATTGAAAAAGGCAATAAAGACAGTACTCAAAACAAACAACAGATACGACTAAGAAATTGTCTATTGTCATTCACATTTTAATTGTATACAAAACATTGAGGTTTAGATCATTTCAGGTTTTTCTGTGTCGCGCAGAAACATGAAGTTATTAGGCTAACTCACTCATTTTCTATATTGCCAAAGAACTTTTCTTTACATTTCCATTCCTACTGCGCACATAGTGAAAAGATCTTGATGAATCTAGAAACAGTTTGATAAATTTACTGGGCAGTCGATTCAATTCACTATCAAAGAATAAAAGGTTATAATACCTTAAGTCTTACAAAAACTAAGTCACTGTATCATGAAATTTGGTAGCATATCCTCACAAATAGGCACGTTTTAAAGGTTATACTAGGGAATGCTGGACAGAAATTTAAGTAGAGTTAGAAGTAGTTCATCCTCTAGGCTAAAAGCAGCTTTTCCAAGTGTATCTGCCAGCATACTGAACTGTCCAGCAGGTTAATCAATCATCAGGCTAGCAGGCATGCCAAAGGCCCATAAGAAATGGTGAATTCCAGATAGTTGGATTTGTGCGTATTTACCTACTAACGTGCAGCTTGGCTGGAATTTGGTCTTGACCACAGTAAGCAAAGGATCTAATGTATGGGTGGGAGTAGATCAGATATGATTTTCTTTGCTGGTGATGCCACGCTATACAGTGGCAGCATGTTATAACATACTACTCTACACTCCCATTTCAGGTTTTTTCCTACAGGAAAGTTCTGAACTTAGATCCCTGTAAGCCTGATGTCTTGAAATTGAAAGTTTTCAGCATAGCAACCATGCAGCATATGCTATCAGGGACTTTCCTAATACAGAGAAGAATTGGTCTACTTCAAAAATTTCTGGTTTACCATGTGCAGATTTTTTTGCTACGGTAGAAATATAGGGGAAATGGGGAAGGAGAAGAGGAAACTGAACAAGAGAGGGTGATTTTCCAATACATTATATGGTAATTGCATGGATGATGATTTTTACTATTTAACTTTTAATGTTTTTAATACACTAAGACCTATTTAGAATTTTAAAATATCTGTAAGCATATTGTGCACAGGAGATCCACTTAAAAATCTAAACAAATAAAGGGGCAAATGCCTAATTTTAGCAGTTAGAGAGACTGATAAAATGGCTGACTATGCCAAGTAATTTCATTAGTCTAAGAAGCTCTTTCAAAAGAATTTAGTGGTCTTCTGCTTCTCTGATTAGTGATGAGAATCCACCAGGAAGAGCTTAAGTGTAATTAAAAAGAAAAGTTTTTAAAAAAATGGTAACAGTATTTAGAAAACTAGGAAATGCAAAAACAGGTATCATGAAACCTAATTAAAAGAGCATATTAGGTTGTTTGTTGCCGAAAGACATACCTTGCTTTACTTTCATGAAAGGACCCATTTACTTTGAAGGAAAAGGAAATGAAAATGTTTAGGAATACAAAGTTTAATGTATGTGTGTCTTGATTATTATGAATTAATATACTACTACTGCAAATTCTACAATCTGTAGACTAAAAAAATGGCTTTGAATTGATAGGAATTAAATTTAAAAACAAACCTGGCTAAATTAAAAGCAAATGGCATTGCAGTTATTAAATCAGGATACAGCAAGTATTAGGGTACGTCTTCAACCTAGAGTATGCATTCTTAGGTTTGCTCAAGTTCAGTCAGTAAACTATGACAATGCTGAGCTTACTGTATTCTAATTTATGAGTTCACTTGAAGATAAACCAGGTTATGTTTCACTTTCAGTGACTTCGTCATTCTTATACAGTTTATTTATATACATACAATGCCAGGAACAACACCATACCAGTTTGATTTATATCCTCACTGCTGGGAGCTGATCTGAACTCTGCATTCCAAATAGCGTATCATTCAGCATGAGTTAGCAATAAATATATAGCAACTAAAACAAAAATACAGAACTTAAAGCAAGTGGTATATTTATTTTTATGCCTACCATCATATCACTAAAACCTTCATTCTTTAAGATAACAGTGCATATGATAACAAATCACAAATATAAGACAGGTTAGCTTAAAAAACCCAACAACTGCAAGCATAACTTGGCAGTTCTCTATTTTTATCTCACTGATTAGTCTTATTAACAGCATGGAATATAAATAAACTCTACATTTGTCAATTTAAGTTCTATTACAGATATATTTCTGATTAAGATAGATCCCGCCAAAGCTATGTCTGACACCTAACTTTTCTCTCACTGATGTTATGGTTTTCTTGCTCATTAATCTCATTTCTCTTCTAAACCCAAATGTTAACTGCTTTAAACTTTAGTCGATTCCCTGGAACTCAGGAAGTTTGATTTATTAAACTAAGCTTGTCCTATAATTATAATCTTAATCTTCCTTCATTCTAATTAATGTAGCTATAATATTGTAAATGAGATTTTCATGAGAATTAAGAAATTGATCCAACTCTCACATGTCAGCATTACAAAAATCTGTTGTATGGTATTGTCATTATATTGGGATTTGCTGTTGAAAATTGCACAGCTATTGTCTCATAAGTACCGTATTGTAACTATTGCTTTGTAATAATTAATATGATACTCCATAGTTACCTACAGAATTTATTAACAATTCTGCTTTTAGACATAAGAATATTTAACCTATACCATTTTATTTTGCCTCACTGATACAGAACATTGTAGCACAGATTATCTCAGCCAGGTAGCTATCTATTTTGATTTATGTATTTACAATGGGATAAGTGAAATTAACAACAACAAAATTAAGATCTAGATATCAATATGCCAAATTTGGTTTCTCATGTTGGTCCACATACACACTGTAAATATATGATTTAGGAGAACTTACAGAGCAATTATGCTACATAGACATCAAAGCATTTTGCAGATCCTTTGTAGATGGTGAGAATAAAGCACTAGAGAGCAATAATTAGAAAAACTATATTTAAAGAACAAAATTGGACTAGAAACCAATGCACATTTCCATTGCATTGTTTTAGGTTTGTAACTAGGTCATCAAATTAGAAGCATGATCACTCAAGGGTCTCATTATAATCAATGAAGAAAGACCAGCTGAATAAGCTTCTGGAGACGCCCATTAAATATAATAGGTATCTAGAGAACCTATGTTTCTTTCTTAATGTCCCAATTAAATATTTATGTTAGGTAGTAATCCTATCTCTATGACAAAAAATTAGGCAAGCAGTGTGGAAGGAAACTACATCAAGTGTTATCTCATATTCTGCTGGGAGAGTTTGCTCCATAGCATAAGCAAAGCTGCTGACATTCACATAGCAGAATGGAGACATTTGCTCTAAAGCAGCTGTCTCCAGGCAAAAACATTTTTGTTCATCTAGATACACAAGGAAACTAAAACTGACTTTTGTCAACTTTAAATCATATTTGCAAGTGAGATCTCCCACTTGCCAGCCCCATATAGATTTAAACAGTATTAAAATAGGACTATGCTCTAGTTTGTTAATTAGATTCCTATGCTATTTCATAGTAAAAGTCTAAACTTATTTAGGTAGAAAAGGGATTAAAAATTCAGGTCAAGGAGACCTGGCTTTAAATATAAGTTGAGCTAGGTATATATACAGAAGGCAATGTTATTTCTTGCAAAGCTAATGGTTGTCACCACACTTACTTTGTTTCATCTCTGTCTTCATCATTATGCAGTTTTGTCTAATAGGAAGACTCCCCCCACCAAGGAAAGAAAGGAAGGGAGAAGCACAGATGCATCTAATTCACACCTGACTAAAATGGTCCATCCTACACAAATGCTTGGAAGGCAGAAGTCACTCCCTTCATAACCTGCCAAAGCACCTACCTACACTAGAGCACCCACTCAGCCTTGCCTGGCAGGCACAGTGGAGGCTTCCTTAAATGTGTTCATTTCCTCAGCTAGTTTTCACCTGAGAGCTTTATATAAGGGGCTCCCCATGAACACCTGCCATGTACTTTTACTGTACTCCTCCCTCACTGGAGAGGGCAGGCTAGCTGGATTTCTAGGGATTTCTCTCATCTCTGTGGTGAAAACAAGCACCTGCAAAGAATTCTTTAACGAACCCTGTGGTCGCCCTTCTTCGACGCATTTTCCTTCTCGAGTCCTTCTGGCTCAAAGCACACTATTTTTGTACTTTTATATTCTTGGTGTGCTTGTCTTTACAAACGTGTCTCGTTACTTCACAACTGGGCTTGAAGGACGCTGTGCTTTAACAGAGTTTTGACTCTGTTAAGGAGTCAAAGAGCGTTGAGTTTTGGTGCGTGTCGCTGGGGCTGTGCAACCGCAGGCCTGACTCAGCTCCTGCCCGCCCTCCCCATCCGGGGGTGCGTTTTCACCGCTGGTTTCTCGCAGTAATGCTTTCGGCTGGAGCCATTTCAATAATTCAGCATAATTTCTCATTTCGAGCGAGATCTACTCCGCTCCCGCCGCGGCGGCCCGGCGCTCCACCGCTTTCCCCGGCCTGCGCCGCCCCCCCGGAACTGCCGCCGCGCCGCCTGCGCCTGCCGCACGGCGCCATTTCGCGGAGACACCGCGGCGGCGGCGGCGGGGACGAGCACGGGGCTGTGCGGGGGCTGCGCTCGCCATGGTGCGTCCGGGGCCGACGGGCTCCCCACGCGGTTCCCCTTCCCCCTTCCCTTCCCTTCCCGCCGACGTTAGTGGGGGGCGGCCGCCGAAAGGCGGCCGTTAGGGCCGTTAGCGTTAGGGCGAAGCTGAGCCTGCGTTCCCCGAGCCTTCGCCGCCCCCTCCCCGGCTCGTGGGTGCTTTCGTCTTCTAGAGCCTCACAGGATTTTAAAATAACGCGTACAAATGGGGCCTTTTCGGCAGCATAATGAGTGAGCGAGGGAGTGGGGGCCTATACGTGCTAGCTAGCGCTTCCAGCTTGAAGGAGAGGAAATAAGGAGCAAAGTTAACGTACGAATCTAGCGTAAAATGCCTCTGAGGTTTCTTTAGGTGTTCAGGGTAATTCTTCAAGTTTAGCAGCTTTTTTTTTTCATGCAATCCTAAACACTGGTGGTAACACCAGTAATATGATGTACTAAAGCAAGTTTATTGATCAGTGTTTCCTGGATCCCATCTGCACGTTTAGCCTCTTTGCTTGCAGGGTTTGATATGCAGTTAAAGACTTTACAGAGGTTATGTCGCCTACTCTTTGACAAGGTCTTTCAGTTTGGTTCATTTTTTTTTAACCAAAATCTAGTATAGCTTAAACTAGTGCTGCAGTGTGCTTTAGATTCGCAGGTTACTGCTCGCTTTCTGTGCAATGTGAACAGCTAGAGAAGAAGCTGCTGGTTACTGTCTAGTGAGACATGCCGTTGGTCTGTGGGGAGGGCATATTTATGTGGGGGATAGGGGAGAGATACATAACGTTATGCCGTACAGCATAAAATATGACCTCTGTGAGAAATCCCAGTGCATCATGCAGATGGAAGCTTGAATGGGGGTGTCTACTGCAAAGTAATTAGAAGAGGTAATCTTAGTTTCCTAGTCAGAGAGTTCTACAAGATGCGTATTCTGGGAATAGCCCCTACATTATGTTTCTTACAGCGCTTCTTGTTTTCCAGTCATTACATTTTACTGTGTGGACTGTGTTTAAGTAATTTTGGCAGTCTTTGTTGCTCTTTGTCTTACTGAGGAGGGCAAGATCTAGGTGGTAGAGCTGCTATAAATTAAGGGCTTTCTGAGAAACTGATGCGCAAGCTTTTAAGTCTTTATAATGGTCCTTGTTCCTAGCTTTGTTTTAACATGTTTTGCTTAGCTTTAGTGTCTTACAGCATTTTTTATTTTTTTCAGCCAAAATTACTAAAAGGCAAAGGAGGAAAGCAAGAGAAGAAAGTCATCCACCCTTACAGCAGAAAGGCTGCACAACTTGCAAGGGAAGCACACAAACAGGAAAAGAAAGAAAAGTGAGTTGATTGTGCAAAATCTGTGCACGATTCTGTGTGCAGACCAAAGGATGGCATCACAGTAGGCTTTTGTTTTTTGTTGTTTTTTCCCCCCTAGGCTAGTGTAGGGGGGACTATTATGCTGATACAACCTTAAGATAACAACAGAAAAAAAAAAAAAGCCTGTGTAACTGCTAGACTATGTAATCTGACAGGTTTACACTTGTGAAATCAGCTTATACCTAGTATGTAGCTCTGCTACGTGATTTTGGTTTTGGTGTAATCTTTGCAAATTAGGTTTCTTACTATAAAATTTTGCTTTTCATAATCTGAATAACATTGTACCACTGATATAAGATCACTTACTATCTAACATTGCCGTAAGTATTTTGCACTGCAAAAGGAATAGAGGAAGGGGAAAAAATTTAAGCTCCTCAGATGTTGATAGGTGTTCAGGAAATGGTTAGAGTGCTTCAGTGTCTTGTGGGAAACCCCCTACTAAAAGAGAGAGACTGACTTGACTGAGAAGCTTAATCATCTAGTTTGACTTTACTCCAAGATTTACTAAGAATCCTGCTAAGAACCTAGCTGCTCGTGCTGAGATGACAAAAAAGAGAAACTGGAAAACCTCATTTGCTATCCTTCCTAAAGAAGAGACTTCTGAATAATTCCTCTTTGATTTCTTGCTCTTCCATGACAAATTTAGTTTTCTTTAAGGTTTTTCTTCTCCTTCTCATAGCGAATTTCTATCTATCACTAAACTAGTTCGGAAAAGGTAGCAGGGGAACACTGATTTTTTTATATCCTTTCTATCTCAGCTTGGCAAAGCTACCAAAGTAGCGTTCTGAAGTAGCTTTAAAGCATTTATTTATGAAAATATACTAGTACGTGGTTGGAGCATGTGAGCTAAACCAAAATCTTCATACATCTGAAGATGTTATTTTAGAGAATTCCTGCTGCGTTTGAAAGCCAGAAAATGACAATATTTCCTCAGATCTTGCAACTGATATTGTTGAGGCTGAACATAGAGCTTTATCCAAAGCAAACTTGTAAGGCTGCACTTACAGGGGAGGGACCCTTTAGTAGCACAGCTGTATCATATCACGTAGCCTCAGCAGAGTTGCTGCAGGAGTTTGAGCAGCCTGTGTTGCAGATTGGGCAGTCTCCTAATGTGCCAGAAGCTTTCCCTGCTGATTCTGGGCATAACTAAGATTTGGTTTTATTCTTAGTGCTAGGTTGATTATTTGCATCACTTAACTCTCTGCCTCATAACTGTCATTCAGAAAGCTTACTCACAAAAAGATAACTGAATCGTACTTGATTCTTAGGCCTTACATCTGTGACTTCATCACTAGAAAAACAAGTATAAGAAAGCTTGTTGTGTGAAGGAGTGAGGTACTGATTATTTGTTATGACTTGACCACCCCCTCTCCTCCAACCAAGTCTTTAGTGCTTGTCTATGTAGGTATAATTATACTGATACGGGCACCTGTACTGACATGTTCTTGGTGAGAGTACTATCTTTCGTTTCTCTAAAACAGCAAGAAGTTAAATCAAAGCATTCCCATTGGAATAATGCTCTCCCATTTAACTTGACCTTTCTTTTATACTACTCTGTCTTCTAGCAGTCACTAATATATATTGTTTATAAGTGAGGAAGAAGGTGATACCTTATGAAAAGTGCAGTAAGGCGATATCTGGTCGTCTTTTCCAGTGTTTCTTATACTAAAATAGGTTGTGTACAGCTAAAGACTCAAGGTTTTCCTTTAGCAAGAAAGATGCTTTGAGCTGCTTCAGTTAACTGCAAAATGCTGGTTAAATTCTACAGAATAAAAGGAATTTAATGAAGGAGCATGTTAATTTTCAACTGTGTTGAATTTTGGTATTTATTCTTTATAAAACAATAAATAATCTTTTACCAGTTTTCTTATTAAATCACAGAATCACAGACTGGTTGAGGTTGGAAGGGACCTCTGGCAATCATCTAGTCCAACCCCCCCTGCTCAAGCAAGGTCACTGAGAGCACTTTAGATAGGATTGTGTCCAGGCGGGTTTTGAATATCTCCAGAAAATGAGACTCCACAACCTCTGTGGACGACCTGTTCCAGGTTCCTGTATGTTGTTCTCAATTTGGCAAATATTTCTGTTTGAAATTTTATCTTGACTTATGTCGTGAACTCAGAATGATTTTTTTTGAGAAGGAAAATAAAGATAATTATTTACACAGTACTACTTCTTGATTAACGTTTCTGTGTTTTTTTGTTTTTTTTGTTTTTTTTTTTTTGCTAGGTTGAAGACTGAGAAAGCTTTACGTCTAAGTATTATTGGTGAGTGGCAACTTCTATTGCTGAATACAGTACTCAGCTCTTTCACAGGATTTGTTTTACCAACTTCATAGATACTCCAGTTATAATTCAGAGTTTCTTTTTCTATAATCTGTGTCTATAATCTTAATATGGACTTTGTAGAAGTGCTGAGATACTTGATGTATTTACTTATGCACAGTTGAGTTTGGGGCTCAGAGAACAGCCTAATTTTTGGCAACATACATGGCAACAGGGCAATACAGACAGAACATCCATTTTATACATCTATATCTATATTTATTCTACTCTTTTCCACGCTTATGCTTAAGCATTTGTAAGAGAAAATGATATATGTAGAGTAACAACTTTTTGCTGTGGTAAAGGAAAACATAAAATAGATCTGAAATGATGCCTGAAATGTTTCTATTATGGATACCTTTAATCTCATGTGCACCAAATTGGTGAGCCAAATTTCTGTGACAGTATTCAAAAATCTTGAAAAATGGGAGTTTATTTCAAAAAATTTGAAAAACTTTAATCTGTGCTAGTGTGATAATATAATCATTAATGTTCACTTTATCCTTGTAGGAGAAAAAATAAAATGGTTTCAAAGTCACCTTGACCCCAGTAAGACTGACTACACAAAGAAGGAAGTTGGTGAACTAATTGAAAAGTAAGACGAGTTTAAAAATGAAATTAAAAGCTTGTTTTGTCTTTAGAAAATAATATTCTTAACTAAGCTCTCTCAAATGATGGTGAATTGGAGGAGAATTTAAAAAATTTTAATAAAAAATATTAAGTAGTTATGTTAAGATTGAGGATAGTTATGCATTAAAAATGTATGCAGACACACGACTTGATGCAGTAGGTCGTTTTCATTTGTAAAGCATATCTGCTTTGTTGTATATGGAGGACGTCAAATGATTTAGACAACAATAATTGCATAAATTTACTTACCAGGTTATTCAGTGAAACTTAAGTGCATACATTTCATTCTATTTCTTACTCTTTTTTTCTTTAATTCTCTCTATTAAGAAAATTAAACAGTACGTGGGTAGGCTTATTTTTAGGGCAAGAAGTGACACCTTTGTATGGAATCCAATTTTGGTATTTCTGTACTGTAGAAAATATGTATCTATGGCCTGCTACCATTTTTCACCTACTAGCCCAATCATATGATAGATATGTATTCTTACACAAGTGTGCATATTAGTTTCTTTTCAGAACTCCTGGCATATTTCCTGTACTGTTAATGAAACCTATAACCTGCTAGTCAACCTTAGTGATACTGCAAAGGCAATAAAAAACTTACTTTTTCTTTTTGATTCAGTTGGCTATTTAGGAGATGATGTATTAAATATGCCAAAGAACAATTTTACTTTAAAAACTACTGCTGAGATAGTGAAGTTCAGCACTTAGAAGTGAGGAAAACTTAGATCTAATGCTGTGGTCTCCTAGAGGTGAATTATGATAATGTGGGAGTCTGAATACAACTTTCTGAATAAAAAGGAAGATTAAAAACAATTGTAGATGCGGATCATCTACTGCTTCCGTAAGTTCTGAATGGAGCTTCCATTTTGAAGATGAATATAACATGTCAAATCTGAGAAATGTATCTCTTGCTTAAAATTCAGAAAATAATCGGTAAAATAACTTTTTAGACTATCAAAGTAGTTCTGTTTTACAAAAGTTTTGTATGACTACTTCTAGCATAAATGCATTTCATTTCTTTCAGTTATATGTGTCGATTTAATGCTGAATTGGAACAGATTGAGTTGCAAAACAGTATTAAAGGTAGACAAGGAAGACAGCATGGTTCTCGGGAAACAGTTATCAGGCAGACCATAGAACGTGAAAGACAACTCTATGAAGGCTATGGAATAGGTATGTAAAAGCATTAGAAATAATCCTTCAGTCACAACTTTGCCTCTTGTTCATAAGGCTAGAACATAAGTGAAATTTCTAGGTGTTACTTTTATTTTTCTCTCCTTAGAAACTATTAGGAATTCCTGGAATGCTTTGCAGATGAGTTGGGGGAGGGAAAGAAAGATAAATGGTGAATGTCTGACCCATATATTTCTGCTTTACTTTCTGGCAGTTACTCATCTTGGCTTGTATTGCTGCTTCAGTGCAGGCAATAGTATAGATATTTTGAAACTGAAGTGAGATTTAATATACCTGTCTCAAAGTCCTGTACAGCAGCTTGCTTGGTCCTTCATTCTGTAAAAGTATTTTTAGCTTAAAAATTTATTTCAGTGGATGTTCATGTTAATAGGCATGCATGTTTTAATGTGTGTTGGCATGAAGACTTCATTTGAACATGTGGAAAAAAAACAGCGTAATATTCTCTACAAATTAATTACTTTTATAGGTGGGTTTCATTATCTGGACTTGTGTCAATGAATTTTTTATACTCAGCTTACTTTAATGTGCTTCCAGTAACACGCAATCTTACCAGGGATAAACCTCTGGCCTGACTTGTCCCTTTACACCAAAGTGCTCGACAGGTATGAGGAACTTCTGAAAGTTTCGTAGCGTGAGAGAGTGGGCTTTAGGGTTTATGAACTAGAAGAGAAAATCATGGCCCTAACAAACTCAAGGGCCCAGAGGATCTGCAGAGAGAAAATTTGTTCCATTGAAGTTGTGTTGTGCTGGTTGCCTCTTCAGGTGGGGGAGTGACTGCAGCAGAAATTGTAGTGCTGGAGTATTTTCAAAGTGTGAATATTTCTGGAATTCTTCCCATTTAAAATTTATGGAGTCCAGCAGGAAATGATTGTGACACAACTGAAACTCTGCTCTGCGCTTACAAATGACAATGCCATGCAATTAGAAAAACATGTTTTCTCTTGTTCTTGGGTGCCCTTTCTTTGATTGGGGGAGGTTATTTGAGGAAGAGAAAGCACTGTGTGTGTGAAGGCCTGGCACTTACCTGTTAATCAAAGACCCTCGAATACTCTGAAGATTTAAATAAAAATACAGATAAGCTGAAAGCACTTTGAGGATTTTAAACATCTAGCTTGTGCTTGGTCAGCATCACAAGTGTGAATAAAATCAAAATGACAGATATTCTGGTTGGCTTCTTTGTTGCTATTTATTTTCCTTTGGGGGTAGCCATCTATGCCAAGAGAGTATCTAATGAAATGTTGAACAGAGCTGAGGGCAGTTGTGTGAAAACCACAGCACAAGCATTAGAGCTGAAAATTTCCTCTGCAGGTACATAGTTTGCTTTAAAAAGCAAAAACCTAAACTCTTATATTCTCCTTTTTGGAGCACGCAGATACAAGTTACTTGTGAGAGGGAGAGGAATAAAAGACTGAAAAATTAGATAGCTGGAACTGGGTTGAGGAGATGTAGCAGTGAACTGGTGAAATGAGGGAGAAACTAAAAGAAATAACAAAAGTACAAAGAAGCAAGTGGCTGAGAACAATGAACTACAAAATAATACTGAAATTTGATTTGTATTTTTCTTAAAAAATGAGTATGTTAGAGCCAAATGTCCAACTTTGCTTTGATACTAAAATATTATTCAAAGGCAGAGTGGCTAATAGTGAAAAGAATTATAGAAGAAATTTAGACTCAGTATTGCTTTGCAGTTTGGATATGGAGTAAAACAAGATTTGTGCTGTATTGTATTCTTTTCCCCCTTCCTTCCAAGTGGATTTTATCAATAAAAAAAAGTATGGTTCTATTTTCATACACTATAGAAAAGGAATTCTGTGTGACTTCATGCTGATAGAAATCCATCTTTGTTTTCTTAGAATTGTGGAGGACAGTCACAGGAAGAAATATGAATGTCACAAAACTGCTCAGTTGTAGCAAATCTTTCTGATTTTGCTTTTAAATTTTAGCTTTTCCGTTTTTCTATATTGCTTTGTGGAAAAACTGACAAAAAAACAATAGGGCGAGATAAAAAGATATCAGATACACAAGCACAACAAAAATAAAGAAGAATGTAGAAATACCGTAAGCAAAATTTGAAGTTGTTATAATATTAGTAAGTAAAGCATTCAGAGAGCATGGTGCAACTTCACATATTAAATACACACTCAAATCATTCATTATTTGTTATCACAGCTGCTGCAGGTTTTGCTCTCTGTCTAGGACATGCTATTCATTCAGAAAATAGTTGCTGCTAAATACTGTAATTAGAGATTGGGGATAAATGGAAATCAGCTGGAAACTGCTTTTATGCTCTAGCTCATTATCACTGGAAGCTTCTGTGAGGGGAGCTCTTGTAACTGACTTAATATTGAGAATTTTTTCTGTTCTTGAACTGGATTATTTCTTGTATGCATGCACATTTGTACTGAAGAGACTGCATGATAGGAATTGTCTGCATTGAAGAAAACTTACATGTCTTTTGTATAACAGACGTATGTAAATAGAAATTTTAGCTAACATTTTTACTGATTGTTTACTATTATGGAAATGCATAGTAGATTTTAGCAATTTTTTAAAATAAAATATTACCAGTAAGGGAACATCTTGTTTGTCTGTGAGGTTTCTGAGTTATGTTGGCAGTTATTTGTCACTTCCTTACTTCTTAAAGATAGCTAAACTAATTTTCCTGCTATTTTTCTTCCCGACATTGTCATTTGCATTTTTTTAATGGTCTTTATAGTAAAGCTGTTGAAAGGGAATCCTGGAAGTTGACAAGACATACATGTCTTTGGAACTCAGCCTGCTTTCAGCTGAAATGCGTCATAACTTCTTTATCTGAAAATCCTACATTCTTTATACTTGATTTTTAATTACCTTCCACGGTCTTACAGAAGCATAATGTAAATCTTAGGGAAAATGACTTTTAAAGCTAAGTATACTGATTTCATTAGTTAATTCTTAAAGTTTCAGGATGTAAGAAAGTTCATTTTAATTGTAAATGATACATCTTTCATCTAATATATCTACTAGTGTATTGTTCTGTATTGTTAGCTGCTGTTTTCTGTAACAATCACTATCAAGCAACTGAATTGCTCTTTAAATAAAGAGCATCTACAGTTTCCAACATCCTTTTCCCTTTTTAACTTCAGCCTCTGATACCATCTGTTGACCTGAGTTCAGGTGTTTCTCTGCATGACAGTTCTAATGGATGTGATTATGTTGCTTACAATCTGTTTTAGGCCGGTAACGTTTCAGTCCATGTGAAATTTGGGTACATCTCTTGCGCAAATCTTAATACTTAGGGAGAGCTGTATGATTACTGCTATGAAAAATTACTCTGGAAGAAGATGAGCATTGAAGCAAATTGTCACAGAATGTGCTGCAAGACAGCTCTAGAAGGGCGCTCTGATACCAGCCAGCATCAGCTCCTTGCGCCCTCTTTTTTTGTCTAGAATCAGCCTAGTCCAGGCTTGTGCACAGAGGCAGGATTACTTGACCTACTGCTGACAGAAGTTTTCATCTTAAGATATCATAAGTAATCTGGTTCAGTGCTGCTCCATCCTAACAGTTAGAAAGGTCCTTTTTCCATCTTCAGCTGAGACAACGTCTTCCTGTGCCTTAATATTTTTAAAGCAAACTAAGAAGTTCACAAGTAGCAGCAAAAACCATGAAGCACATGCATGCTAAGGATATACTGCTGAGTAAAACAAGGATGTTACTAATCTGAAAACATAGACCTAATGCAACTTTGCAGCATAATGACAAAAATTAGTTACTGTATAGTAGTACATCATTACTGTATTTCTGCTGGACTATAGTTTCTAGTTCTATTCCTAATCTTGCAAATTTGTGGTTTCTTAGGGATAAGATATCGTAAATTATGTAAAAGAGATTAAAAATTCTGCCACTGTCAAAGCGGAAAAGAGCAATTCAGTTCCAGATCTTGTGGATATGTTTTCCCCCTGCTCCCCAAAGTCCTCTGCCACCAACACTTGTTTTCTCTTGATCCAGGGATGAGCCATGCATAATAAAAATATTAAAATATCCTACATGAAAAAAATCTAACCTAATTTAAAGTAATTAGCATTCCAAGCTTTTTTCAACCCCCCAAAAGCAGTTGAAAGACCTTAATTTGAAAGTCATAATTTAATCTTTGTTTCTTTGAGAATAATGCTGAACCATACGTTGGCTCAGAACTTTGATAGCAGGTGCAAAGAGGAATCTCAGTCCATTTCTGTGGCAGTTGGCACAAGTTAGTGCACTACCACCTTTGCCAAATTCAGTGTTAACATCACTGAGTCCTGTCCTAAAGCAGGAGATAACTGAGTAGGCATTGCTCCTTGTGAAATGGCTGAGAGAAGGGACGAACAGGTCTTTCATGGTGCAGCTAAGACACTTCAGCACTTGGCAGTGTGCTGCCAAGAGTGCAAGAGCCGGAGGACAAGAGTGTAAGGAACAGGGACTGTGGCTTTGTTTCAGCTCTTAGTTGGGAAGGGTGGACTTGCGGTCAGTACTGTTGTCTATCAGAACAAAGAAATCAGCAGACTTACAAACAAACAATGAAACTACCCAAAACAGAAAAAACCCACAATTCTTTGCCTTAGCTTAGCTGCTGTGAGCAGCAGCAGAGTTATCTGCTGAATTTATTTGCTGTAAAGCAGGATGCAGAATCTAAGTAATTGGTATCAAGGCCTGTTTTATCATTCTTCAGTAGGTGACTTCATAGCCCAAAGTAAGGGAAAACATTTTTTTTTTTTTGAATAGTAAAGGCTATCTGGCTGCAAAGATAAATGATGGATATCGTGCTGTGTTATGTCACAGCAAAATGATCTGTAATCCTACACTTACCATCTGGCTTACTGCTGTGAGACTCTGGAAAATTGATGGAAAAACAAAGGCAGCACCTCTGTAAATATCCAGAACGAGTATATTTAGGGCTTAAGGGCAGTGTAAAAAGTACTTGAAATGTCACATTTTTAAGACCTGAAGTAGTAAATTAGATTTAATCTTACAGAGATGGCAGTCTTCCTTATTGACACATCTGCAGCTTGTGAAATCTGTTCAGTTTGTCATAGACAGTAATGAATGATTTCATGCTGTGCAAAAGTTTCAAGGCTCCTAAGGCCTAAGTTCATAAATTAGTAAAAATGTTAAAACATGAGTCAGAGGAATCAGACCTTTGCTTTCTCTAGGCAAAGCAGCTTAAATACTCTAGATAAAATGCTGCATGGGTTTATAGATTACACAGCTAGTTGAAACAGCGTTGGTTACTCTGGGATGGGAAGAAATCTATCTTATAGTTCTCTGTATAAGCTGTTTGCCTTCTTTTTTTGCTACCAGAGGTAGTAAAGATGGTTCAGTGCAAAACTCTTGTCATTATAAAAACTTTTAGTCTTTAAAGCTATGATGTTTACTTCTGAACAAGTGAGAATATCATCAATTCATGAGAAGATACAGGTGAGATTCTATATAAATATTAAATTGCATTTATTGCAGTATTTACCAGGCATTTCAGCAACCATGCAATGCTAGCTTCCAAGTAGTAAGAGTATTGTTTATAGTAAAAATAGTTAAAAATGGAAACCATAATTGAACTGGAATGAGACTGACTGTTACTAATAGCTATTCTCTGCTCTGTAGAGATCGAAGACTTTTTCATTGCTGGTGGAAGGAAGTAGTATTGTTTTACAAAATCCAAGGATATGCTATATTTAAACACATGAGATCTGACTGTACTTATCCTGAATGTTTGTGTTATACATGCATGTATTTTTTTTTCTGAATCTTGTGCTACATGATAAATTTTCAGAAGTGTATTTAAGCATTTGTTGCATTTTCTAATTCAGATTATGAGAGTTACGTTCCCAGCTCTACCACTGATCTGTCTTGCTTCCAGTGGTCACTTAGGTGCTTTGCAATTCTTTTCCAAAAGCAATGCAAAATACTTTTGAAGCACTCAGTGCTCATTAATTTACAATGAGGGCTGCAAATTTAGGTTAAAATAAGCTTTCCTGTCATACCTTCTATCTGCTGTGTATCTTTGTAGTTCTCTAGAGCAGAACTGTCTTATTTGATGGATGGATGAATGAATGTCTGTTAAAAACTAGTATAGTCAGAACTTGATCTTGGTTGAACATGCTAGTTGTGCTTTTAAGACAAATAATAAATTATTCTCCTAGTTTTCCAAATGGACTTTTTTAAAGGGGAACTATAAATGCATACATTGCTTTGCTATTTCTTGGAGTGTCAGTTCAGAGGTTACAAAGTATGCTCTTATTAGTCAGAATTGGATTTTCAGTAACTGGTACGTTTGTATTCTGGAACAATTCATAGATATAACTCACTTCCTTTACTTTGAGAGGTCTTTCTGTTTAAGTATTGTTTCTTGGACCTTTCTAATATGAATCCTCATTCTCCTTTGCTTCTGTCTCTGAAATAATATGTTCAGCCCTTTAGTTCGTATTTTTGACTTTGAAAAGAGACTTCGATGGTATCTAATGGGATTTAATTTTACTTCTATTATTAGAAATCCCAGACATTGTGAACAGCAAGCATCTTAAAATTTTCAGGTAAGTTTTCATTATCGCCACTTCATTATTGTGCAGAATCTGTCTGAATTTGGCATAAATCTCCTTTTAATAAAAATAATTTATGTAAGAACTATCAAGAACTACTTGCCCTGTCTTTGAAAAAGCAGATTAAGTATGGTATTTTGGCTCTTTTTGGGGGGGGGGGGGGGGAGGGGAGGGCATTACTGCTGTTTTTGGCCTTTCTTAGCTCTTACAGGTTAAACACTGACTGGAGACAGATGATCATTAAAATATTAGAAGCTTTAGAAAGCTTTAATGGTTATGATTCTATTTCTGTAACTTAAGTATTTTTTGGATGTTTTTAGTGAATATATTTCTTTTATCTAAAATTGTCAACTTCAGCAGCCTGCTGATTTTCAATGAAATATTAACATTCACTGTTAGTGTTCAAAGTCAAAAGACAGAGACCTCTGGTTGCTCTATGTTTGCGAATTGACACAATTGACTACTTCTACTGGGGCATCTGATGGAAATGTTCTTGTTATACTCTGTTGGTAGAGCCAAAACAAATATGTGCATCTTATAATTGGTAAATACTCTCCTTGCCCTTATCTCCCAGTGCACGTACTGTAATCAAGCAAGTATTGTATTAACTGAGTACTAGAGTTGACAAGATATCTAAAAGATCCCTTCTGCCTTTATGCAGCCTTTCGAAGTGATATACTCAGTATGTGAATGAAAATTTACTAATGCTTTGTGTATTCTTGCAATCAGTTATATGAGATGTTAATGGTTACCATAAATCATAGCAAAGGCCTAATATACATGTGATATTAGCTCTGGAGGTTGACCATCCAAATAAAGAAACTTAGCCAAACTGGTTTTTCATTGTTTGAAAGACTAGGAGGTTAGTCTGTGAAACCTATATCAGTTGTCCTAAAGTAACTGAAGGTAGAAATAATCTGTGAGAATGAAGTAAGTCATACCTTTTTTTTCAGAATGTCAAATCTGAAAACACTTAAATTTTTTATAGAGAAATTACAGCTGCTGTAGTGTACATGATCAGGTGAAAATGTTGATCATTCATGCTGCAATGGGATTGATGGTATAATTTAGAAAAGCAGGCTCACTTGAGTTAGCATCTTTAGAGAAAAGGTAAATTTACTCTGGTATTTTCTTGCAATTTATATTGCTAATTGTTTCCATGCCATCATGACATCTATTTTTTTTTTCTTTTTATAAGAGAATGGGATGGTGATCTGAAGAAGCTGCCAAACATTAAAATGAGAAAGTTCTGTGCTAAGGATGCTGCTTGCAGCCACACTGAGGTGGCAGATGTGGAAGCAGAAGACATGGTTTAATGAGCACCAGCTGATTCAAAAACTGAAACAGCTGAAGGGAATTGTAAGAAACCTATTTTAATAAGCACTAGAAACAAGAATAAAGCTAGTGTTTCCAATTACATTTGCAAAGGCTTTTCTAGTTGTATTTTTGATTAGCTCACTGTGTACCTGTGTTAGGGAGCAAACTTTCAGCAAACAATTAGGTAAAACTTGAGAATATAAATAAAACCTAAAATCTTACTTCCATTTTTACCTCTCACATTATATCTGCTCTTTAGGATGCAGGCTGCTAAGCTGACAAAGAAATAATAGTTTGTATCTTGAAATCCTGAATAATGCACTACCTCTTCCCTGGCTATAGAGCACTCATGTTTCAGGAAGCTATTAGAAATACTTTTTTGTAGGAAACCTTTACTTTTTCCTGTTAATGGCAAGAATATATATGTCATTTAGTGTGCAAATGACACCCTGTTAAATGTTCAACCCGGCTAGTGGCAACTTAATCCATCTCCTCTGGCAGTGCTTGGGGGGTCTTTAGGCACATGCAGTTTTGTGGAGAGGGGTGATATCCTCATTTCACTAATGGGAGTACTGCATGTCATAAACCAGTCAACTTCGATTGAAAAAAAGCTTCTCTGTTTGGTGAAAATGTGTATGCAGAAGATGGGTTATATGGAGTGTCAGTTAATTGCTAAGAACTCTTCTCTTATACTCTCTGAGAATTTGTTTCAGGAACACAGCTGGAAAGACTTCAATATTTTATTTTTGTCAAGAATATTTGAAAGGAGAGAATTACAATGTTCTCTCCACTCTGTGTTAAACTGCTTCTGACCTGAAGTTTTCAAAGTCCGTGTAGTCTGTTTTAGGACATCTTAAGCAGAAAAGAGAGCTTTTGTCCATGTTTTTTGTGTTGACCCCTCATCTGAGAAAGCTGTATATCTGTAAATTAAGTTGCTTAAGGCTTTTAAAGAGTGCGCGGACTTTAAGAAGTAATTTTTAGATGTCTTTAAAGGTGTCTTTTAGGAAGGTTCTTAGCAGAGTCACCATTTTAATAGAGTAAAATTCAAAAGAAAGAAAAAACTCACAATATAAAGCATCAAAAGCAAATGCCTTCACAGGTTCATGGTAAGTAGCTCCATAGGTTTCCAAAATTTCTTTTACAGATATTCCAACTGTCTAATTTCTTAGATGTACAATAAGTTCTACTTATGTGCAATAATTCTACTGAGTATTATTCTATTAACAGTTATATGGAACCTTTCCCTTTTTACAAAATTGGCTTGTGCTATCATTTCACATTTTCAGAAAACAGGCTATTTAGTAAGATGGAATTAACCATTGTCCTCCATAAATCATTCTGAAGAAGAAACCTGAATCAATTTAACAGGCGTGGAGCATTGTGAGAGTGATCTAATGCATCTTTAAGTCCTAAACCTGTATAGAGGTTATATGCGCTGACACCAGTCATATCTCTAGGCAGTCACATCACTGCTTTGTGCTTATGTTTTAGAAATAAAAGTGCTGAAGTTCATGGCAGGCCTTTTTGGTATTTTTTAATCTCATTGAATTGGGTTGTGTTGTGAAAGTTACAGATTTATTCAGCTTGATTTATGAAACTTTCAGTGCTGAACACTGGTAGAAGTTGAACCAGTGTAATTGGTCTGAACTGAAGAAGTGTATGTGCTTGTTCACTGGTTTGACAGATTTTGCCTTTCAGAAAGGTTTGTAATTTTTGCTTATAGACAGCAAAAATAATGGCTTTCCTTTCACATTGGGTATAAAACAGAATGAATCACTATAACAACGCTATATTAAGCTGATCTTGTGAATGCTTAAAAAAAAAGATAGCCATAAAACTGTATGGAGAATGATATGTTCTGTGTTCCTTGAAGCAATTCACTAATAAGGCATTATTAAAGAAAAGTAAGTATTACTTCGGTGGTTGATGTGACAGTGAAACATTTAAAATGATTTCTAATACTTGCTGTTCACACTGAAGAACATGTTTACAACTTTGACTGTTCAGGTTTGTGCAGTTTCTCCCTTAAAGTCCATGTATCCACTGCTTGTTTAGCTGTCTTGTTGATCTGCTATATAGGTAGGGGAAAAAAACAGTTTCTGGCTGTGAACTTCTTATATTGAATTATCAGAAAAATTGCTATGTAGCTGACAAGTATTTGTGTTTGAATTTACAAACTACCTGGGCTTAAGCTGGTATCTGGTAAGTAAACTGGTCTTGCACATTAAGTTTTTTAATTTTATTTTTTCCAGAATATTAATGGTGGCAGTAGGAAAGAAGAAACCCAAAGCCTGATTTTTGTTTGTTTACTCACTTATTTTTAATTTCTATGATGAGAATTTTGGCTGAGTGCTTGTATGCTGAGAAGACCAAAGGGGGCGAGGAGGCGTAGAGCACCTTGCATACTTTACTGTGACAAGATCGTTGGATCTGTTCTATAATCATCTCGTGCTTGTGCTTTAAAGCCAGCTGTTTGGGTTTTGTATTTTGATAAACTTCTTCCCTATAATGGAAGAAGGATGAATGCTTTCAGGTGTTCTGAATTCTTACTGTTTCTTTTAAATTAAATGTAGAAAATCGTTGCTGTTAATGGAGGGAATGGGAAATATTTGTGTTCTCTGTTCTTACCACATAATGTAATGTACTTATCATAGGGAATACCTTGAAATTGTATTTACTTGCAACTAAGGGTTAAAAACTTTAACTAACTCCTTTATTTTAATTTTCTGTAGCTGACAGAATTTCTTTCTGGTTAAAGAGTAATTTAATGGAAGATTTCTTTCATTCTGAACTGTCATATGTTGCTTCACATTTCCCTGCTTTTTAATTGTTAAAGTTTTAAATCTTAAAACTTGATTTCCTTTAAGCTAGAAGTACTGGGACTCAAAATAAATTAAGCTTACACAATTTCAAACAAAAAGTAACTTTTTTTTTAACCTAGAGGAGAACCTTAATGTAAGAGCTTTGTTTGCTTTTTTTAAAAAAACATGTTTTTAATTTGTTTCTCTTTACTTAGCAATATACTTATTAAGGTATGTTATTACTGCAACTAGTCTTGGAAAGCCAAGAGTTTTCTGAGGAACTAGTGCAATTATATTCAAACTTCTCAGTAGTACCTGAGTTGTGCACTGATTCTAGGGCTTGTGCTATTGATAGTCTCACCTGGAAAGAACCAGCTGACTTTTGAGTCCCGCAGTTTGTTACAATGCTAGTGTGGTTTTCTTTCTTGTCCATCAATTGTTGATTAAAAAAAAAGGGGGGGGGGCTATTCTAAAAAATGGCTGTATGCAGTCCATTAATTAATTTACAGCTCTTTAGTGTCAGAAACACATGTGACTGAATTAATGGAACTGTTTATTGTGGCTTTCCAATCTGCTCAGTATAGTCAGTTCTAAGGGATGAGACTTGGAATATTTATGGTATGGGGAAAAAATCATGTAGTGGAGCAGTTAGTCTGTCTTGTTATTGTGTTTTTTTTTTTTTTTTCTTTTTTCCTTTATTTACAGTGTGTGTCAGTCCATATGGAACTGCAGTATCTGCAGTAGGATGTGCAGCCAGTCAAAAAGGCAACAAATATGAACCATTTCCTAAGCCATTGCTAAGTAATTCAAGGAATATATTTAAAGTTTATCTTTTATGTATGAGCTTTTCTGCCATTGATTCTGCTAGCAGTGTTGTTACAGAGATAGGTATATATGCTATGTTAGTCTAGAACCAAAAGTGTGTATGTTACAGTTCAGTGTCTAAAGAAACTCTCATTTGTTTTTTTTCTTGTACACCAGGCAGATACGGAAGAGTAGTAAAAAGGGGCATTATTGTTTTTTTCCGCAGCAGGAAAAGTTGTGCACATAGGAATCCTCCAGGCTCAGTTTTCTAGTAAGGAGCAATGAAAAGGCTGCATGTCAGAAGCATGTCAGATTGGCTAGTTGGGTCTTAAGTGATATATCAATCCCAGCATGATATGAATACATCTCATTTTTTGCCTTCTAGCTTTTTCAAGACTAAAATTCATTGTGTCTACTTGATTTCTAGATTTTATTTCTAAGAAGGACATTTTAGGTAAAGTAAGAAACTTTTCTAATCAGGTATTGTGATTTGTGCGCTGCCTTAAATACAGAGTTCCTATAATGAAACTCTAAAATTAAACTGACTGGGAGACTTACTTACTGTGGTAGTGCTGTAATCAGGTTCCCTAAGCCTATTCATATGGCACATACATACATACTACCCAATTTTATTAAAAGGAAGAGTTTTTATCCTTGTGTAACCCATTACAGATGAAAAATAAAACTATTTAAACTAGTCATCAGACCAAAATGCTAGCAACTCAGTCTAAAAACTGAGATATTTTGTAAAAGGGATAGGAAGACAGCATTCTATTAACTCTTATTCAAGTAGTTTCTGGTATAGTCAACCAAGACAGTAACATGCTGATTTGAAAGTTCACATAGTTACCTTGCCTTTCTTCCTAGGACACTGCCTCACTCGTCAAAAATTGTTACTAATACTTCTTAAATGAAATGTTCTTCTTTTTCCCCAGCTCTTGAAATGTAATAGCAAACTCTAGGTAGAGTGGCACTTCAAGAAGATTCTTTGAAGGCTGAACTTTCTTCTGGACTGATTTATTTTTTTGACTGCATTCTTCAGGGTTCCTGTAAGTAGCAGCCTTGCTTCTGAGAGCCATTAAGTTTTGGCTGGTTTCTTTTTTCCTGAGTTTATTTTAATAACACCCATCTAAATCTTGTCTTCTCACTTCTGTGCTGTTTGTGAACCATTATTAAATTTGCTAGAACATGTTGTTTATCTATCTCTGAAACATATGCATACACTGATCTAATAAGCCATCTACAACCTTACTTCATTATGGCCTTATTTCCTCAAATTATGAATTGTGCATAAAGTGTAAAGGCATTTTAACTATATGGTAGTTCTGAAGAAAAAACAACATGCCATTTATTGAACTGGAAGAACCTAAAGGAATCAGAACAAAAAATTATCCTTTTATGTCAAACAGGCTGGACAGTTTCCTGTGGTTTGCAAGAGATCCATTGCTAAAATAAGACCTAATTTAGTTAAAACACTTAAAAATGATCTTCTCCTCTGTCTTCTCTCAAGTGCTGATTATCATATTTTCATGTATATTATCTGTGAGCTGTTTAAAAACTGAAGTCCAGTGATTCAGCTAGTGTAGGTTATAACTATCTGCAAGTAATTAATAGGCAAATTTGCCCCAGAATCTTTGTGTTCCCTACCACAGCATACAATTTATCTGAGGTAATTTTCTGAGATTCATATCATATGTGGTGGAAATGTGCTCTGCAAAGTATGCCACTATTTGGCTGATTGCTTTGTTAACTGACAATTCGTTTTGGCTTTTAGGTAAGGTTCATGTAGAACAGTCTCTACTCTTTTGGGGGAGGCTGTAAACAAATACTTTCTAGAGTATTTCTTTTTTAATGTATTCACAGACAACAAACTGGAAACAAGCAAGTATGTTTTGTGTTCTAATGGTACCTTCATCAAGAGATAACAACTCTTGAATGCAAAGCAAAAATGTATAGTAAACTATATCTAAATCCTCTTAATTCTAAAAATAAATTTAGCTCTGTTTTTGCATAAGTGTGAGTGAAAATATTACTAGAATTTCTTTGGTTATGCTGTTTCTTCTGTATTGTTTCTTGGGGATTCATGAATTCCTCCTTGATTTAAATGATGAACTTGTTAGGTCTGCCTTAACAAAATGAACTTTATCTATTGGCCTTGGATGCAGGGAATGTAATTTGTTTGAAGCCTTCTTCACATGTTGGGAACTTACTTACTTATTCCTAGCAGTCTTAGCCACATGATATCTTGTTCTAGGTAGAATTGAGGATTTGAAACTTAGCCCAGTCTCTCCCCAGTGCATAATCAATGACAATGATATGAGGAACACCACAGGAAACTAATTTTATGATTTAGTTTGAGTTTTGTGTATTTATCAAGAAAGACACTTTTTTTTTTTTCTTTTAATGTGAGAATACATGTATTCTTTTATATGGCTAACATGTAAAATTTATTTTCAGTGAAGCAGCACCTTTTTTTCTTTAGTGTTCTTGGAAAAGGACAAAAATCTCACCAAGCAGAATCCTAATATAATAAAAAAGGACATCTAAGGTAGGATTAGCTTTAACCATTTAACTGTCTAATGTTTTCCAATCTTCTTTAAAGAATTCTAGGGTTTTCTCTAGGAGTTCTTTATCCAGTTGAAGCCTGAGCCCTTTCTCAGTCTTCTGTTGTGCAATTTAAACGACCATATATTTCTCTCAGGTGTTTCTTAGTGACATGCTTTCCTGAGCACTCTGCTGAGGTGTGGTATCTAAAATTAGGCACTCTAGTCCAGCAAGATTATAGGTATTAAATATGCAGCTGAGTATGGTGTTCACCTTTCTTACAATAGTGTGGCATTGCCAATTGCTGTTCAGCTTCTGATGCTATGTATAACAAAGTGACAGATGTAGAGCACTACAGTACTTTTGGGTCATTTGTTTAATACAAATACAATTTTTTTCACAACAAATAAGCAAGATATATTACTTTTGTTTCCCTTTCCTTCTTTCAATACACATTCACCCACAAAAACATGTAATTTTTTCTTTTGCAAAAGAGAAGGGAGTTAAACAAGAAACACAAACTTGTAGTTCCAAATATTACACACAGTAAAATATTTTCATCATAGAGTAACTTTCATTGTGTTATTAGAAATTATAAACTGTTTGTTCTGGTGATGGGGAGATTACTGTTTTTTCTACAGGACAGAAAAATAAACACTGCTTTCAGATACAGCAGTGTGTGAATGGCACCATTGGACTAGTTGAGAATCTTCATAATGCTAATGATAGTCAACAGCAGTATGTTTATGCCAGTTTCAAATAATCTTCATAATGCTGAAAACTTACTTAAAAAAATTCAGAAAAAAGATGCATGTTCATGAGTTGAAATACCTTATTTAAAAATCTAGCTCTTAGATCAGTTTACTTCCACCTACCTTCATTAAAGCTTTGCTTAATCTGCATTCTTGTTTAAGTAAAAGTCCTTCACTGTAGTGGCAGCTCTGCGGATTCTGGTGTTGCAGGTCTTTGTCAAGCTAAATTCCACTTTCAGTGCATTTGCCTGGGATACCATGTGGCTACACAGGCAGCTCTATACTGGTATTTATTAGCTTTATTGTTATGTATGTATGCGCTTCATTAATAGGTCTTAGAGTGTATCTTAAAAACATAAGTACACTACTTTGCAGCATAGAATCCTGTAGTCATTAAATTAATACAGAATATTGTGCTTTGTATAGGAATGAAAAAGCATGATTGATAAGCAGCTGTCTAGTGTCTATATTTGTGCACCTTCATGCAGACCTGTATCCAAGGCATGTTGGTATGAATAGCAACTTGTCCTCTTGAAGAGATTCCAGTCTAGCATGAAATCCCTAAAAGCTCTGGAATATCCACTGCACTTAGGAAGAGAGAGGGATGCATGGGGTAATACTGTAATGCTTTAAGATGTTAAAGGCTGCCTCAAACCTTCTGCAACCTATCTTGCTGCTGATTTCAGCAGACAATGTCTTATTTTGCTTTTTTTTCCCCGTGAATAAATATTTCAGAGGGAGAGGAGGAATTTCAACTGAAGTTTTTCTCCATTCTTAAATTTAACTGTAAGCTTAGTTGTATGAGTAATTGTGGTGAGCATGAGTGAGGTATCATGAGTGTGTTGAAGTTGAAGTTGTTAGTATAAAATGATTTTGCAAATTGTGTTCTGTTGCAGACTCTTCAGTGTATTTTTTAAAATGTGTAATAATCTTGTTGGATGCCATAGATTTGCTTCCAAAAGACTCAAGTATTTTTTCTTTGATTTGAAATTTATACAGTATCAACAATATGAATGAGTCTTCAGTAAACTGTCCAAATAGGAGATAAAGCACTTTCTATGGGATCTTGGTGCTACAGCAAGTCAAGGAACAAGCAGGCTAAACAAGAATAGTTTTGTTTAAATGAACAAAAAGGACTTGCCAGTAAGAAACTTTCTGCTGTTTGAGAAATATCTTAATTATCTTTTGTGATATTATTCCTATTCAGTCATTTTTCCTGTGATTCATCTGGTTTTGTTGTAAACATTTATCCAGACATTTAAATGTGTCTAGTAATTTTAAGTACCTGCAGTTGCTAGTCATTCCTTGGTACTGTCATTGCTTTCCAAAGATATTTTGAAGCTTCTTCCACAATTATAAATGCAGAATTGATTTGGTTACTCTTGTATCGCAAATGAGAAGCTGTTATAATTCCATCTCTGCAGTTGTATAATTGGAAAGTTATTTTATATGAAAAGCAAATGTCATTATGTGAAAAGACTTGAATATTAATCCGACGCAGCTGGAGCAACTAAGGACAAACATTAATGTGTGTTTAGGGCCTATTCAAGCATCAAGACTTTGTGTCCTGTCTAGACAAATGAATGACAATCACTTGTCACAGTCAAATAACGTTATTGGTTCCAAAACAAAAGAACATAATGATCAAGTAAGAGAGTCAACTGCTACTTCAGGTACACTGAGGTTTAAAGCCAGTGTAAACACGTTCACAAAGGAATGCTTAATATATAAATTCCAATACCTGTTAGGCCCAGCACCCTTGGTAACTGCAAGAATGGGGTGATTCTATTTATCTAATTGTAGAAATTTGAGTGGGTAATGAGGAAATTTACCATTATAAAGTGTAAGACTACTATAAAAGACTGTCAAGTAAGTTCTCTGCCAATTATGGCAGATTTCTCCCTGTGAATGAAGCAGTGGTGTCTCATTATGTTTTCTCTGGTTCTTTATTTGCTTGTTTGCTTTTCTTCCTTTGTCTAAATAAAAAAATCCAAAAGGAGCTTCTAGCTTTGTTTGCTACGTTTAGGCCCCAGACTTGTCCAGGCCTCTACGTAACTCCACGTCAATACTGGCTGTTGTGTGCTGATGGTCAACATCACAGGTATGACAAAAGAATCACAAAATTGGTTCTTTATATAATTCACACTGTTGGACACAGTTTTTATATCTACATTCATTTATCTATTGCACCTTTTAATGCTATTCACACCCCATTTTTACATGAGAATGCTTAAAATATAAAAGTCACTGCTGAACTGTTCAGTCTCTAACACCCCAAGTTTACCATGTTCAGAGAGAAACGATCAATTTGTAAGTCAGTTCAAAACAGGGAGATAAACACTAAAATTCTCTTAAGATATCTAGGTATGGTCTCTTATGCCTACCTTTCTGTATCATGAATCTTAAAAAATAAATTAACCAAAAAAGCTTCCATCTTCCCTATTTGTCATCCTTTTCCAGACCTTTAGTAGTAGTCAATTTAATTTTACATGATTCTGCAGTAAACTGCATTTTTATCTTACTTTTGCTTTAACACTTTGTATATCCAATTTATGAATGAGCATTCTAATTCACTCTTACAAAGAAAAGTAAACAGCCAAGCTGCTGTTCTAGATGGGTATCTAAATTTTCTCCCTCCTTTTCTTATTTTGCAACAGCTAGAGTTTAAAAACACAGCTATAGGGGGGCATGAATTTATACTGTTTTGAACTCCTTATTCTCAAAAATTCAGACATAATAAAAACCAATACTACTCTTCAAATGTTTCAAATATCCTTAAGTTGATAAAGCTGCCAAAATACTCAGGCCCCAGTGTTGTTGCATGAAGTTGTGTACTTTAGGCTTAGAGAGTGTTTGCTGTGATGCAGCTCTGCATACTTCTATTCGGTTAACATAGGTAACTTGACTGGTATCTTAAAGTGTGTCTTTAAGAAGTTAATGAGTAAATAAGATCCTTAATAGTAACAAACAGATGAAAAGTTTTTGTTTTCTATAAACAAAATGATTAGAGCAGGTCTGTTTCTACTTTCTCAGCTATCCAATTTTTTTAAAACAAAGGTCATCTTGTCACATTATTTTGGCATTGTCTGTTAAAATTGTTCTCTGTTGCACTTTCTACACTTGCACTTTCACTACACTTGGCTGACTAGTTGAGAAACTACTTCACAAATGGTCACATCCCATACAGTAACAAGTTGCTTTGCTGGATCCATTTTCCGTGTCAGGGTTCTGGGTTTTGTGTTTTTTTAACTGAAAAAAAATGCACAGTCACTTCTACTCTCTTTTAGCATTTGTAGTGTAGAAAACACTACACCTTATTCTGCAAGAAAGAAACAATGCTGTCGCTGTCAAACTGGCATGACCTCAGATGTCATTTCTTCAGCTGCCAGCTGAGAGTTTGTACCTGTCTGTGCTACTGGCACGACCACCGCATCCTTGATATCAGAGTTCTGAGTGCCCAAAGAGTTTTTCTCCTCCAGTTTTTTGGCAGTGTCTGGGCAGTTCTGAACAAAGATCACTCTATTGTAGGCTTTCAACCTGCGCCACAGTTGCACATAAACCTTACACTGTACGTACATGAAGACGAGGCCCCCTGTGAATCCAATGGCCACCACAACGAGTTTTGTCCAAAATGGCCATTCAAGGACACCTTTGAAATAAAAGGATTATATTCATTACTGTTGTTATACAATGCATATAAAGTATTAAATATCACTAAAACTTTTTGAAATAGGGCCACTTGCTAGGAATTCCCAAATATCGTTGGGGCAATCATGGCACCAGTGTAGAAAGAAGAAAACAGCATCTATTTCCTATCTTATAAGCAGAAGGCCATCAAAGAAACTACATCTGACCCCAAGTATCAAGTGATATCACCACAACTTGGTTAAATGAGAAATTCAAGGCCATGACAGAAGTGTTATAGTTGAGATAGATAGCTGAGAAATAGAACATTTTGCTATTCTTTAATAATATCCCAATAGTTTATGGTTTTCTTAAGTAAAAATGTAAGTTCCAAAATTGAGGTAATGGGATGCTTAACAATATTACACACATCTTTAACAGTAAGTAAGTTTTTTTTCTTTCTTTTTCCCCCCGCTCCATTCTACTAGAAGCATGACACTATGAATGTTGGTGTTCTACAGGCTGGCGGTATCTTAATGTTACTGAGCTGGTCTTACATGCATGGTGAAGCCAAGGTGTAGTAACAAATTTAGTGGAAAGAGTTCCAAATGCTGAATGACCCACATTCTTTGACCTCTTTCTTTTCCCTGCTAGTCTGTCTGTGCTGTCCCTCTCAACCCACCCACATCAAAAAAGCAGAATTTATATCCTGTGTAGTAAAAGAGTAACTAACTAACTGATTTACAGTTTGGGGTATATCTGGTCTTATTTTTCTCTTTGCATCAATCTTGTAGGTATAGAAAAAAATCTATGGATGCCAACACCAAAAAACTGCAGAAGAAATCATTTTAACTTGGTATAATATGAGTAACGTTAAGATGATTTACTTTGGCCTAAAAGTAGTCTTACAACTTTAACAGAATAAATTACTGTTGTATTAAGGACATCATTCTAATCCTAATTTAATTCATATCACTGCAGCTGCTTTTTCAACATTAACACTCATCACATTTAATGACCAAATGCTATACACAAGAGGCAGACCTCAGTACTGATGTTTAACATGTCAGGTTTCGAACAGTATCTGAACTGGTTTATTGGTTAGGTTTACCAATCAAATGTTTCCCATATGGGGGGGGGGAATGACACAGCAACCTTTAAATAATTTTAAGAAATATTCATTTTTAACTATGCAACATTAACTGACATTAATATTACTTAGTTTTTCTCCTTCTCAAAGTATGCTTATGAGGTTTCTTCTGTTCCAGTTTTCACCATTTTTTCCCAGCATTTCCCATTTAAACAGAGATAATGAAAGAACAGAAAAAGCAAATTATAGGCATGCCTTTCTCCTCTCCAGAGTGCACACATTTGATTCTGTAAAAGTACTTTTTTCCTCAAAAAGCAAGTTTTTAGGTGAAAGAGTTTTGCTCAAGAACACTAATCTTTGCATATTTTAAGCAGCTTTGAGGAATCTCTATGTCCATTTTTAAGGTAGAGAAGCATTCACTGAATTTGGGAAACAGTGAATTCTAGACATATTGTGGGTACTTTGAGCACAGAATGATTAATTTGATTCTTAGACATTCTATTTAGCAATAAATATTCATGTTATCTGTTTGGTTGAGGAAATTGAACTTAACCACAGCCTATACATTTTTTAATGAATGATATGATTTATGTTTTACTCATAAATAGAACTTCAAAGCCATTCTTAGTCCTGTCCTCAGCAAGTTTTTCAAGATGAAAAAATGGTTACTCATATAGAAAGAATGCAAAACAAGACTTTGTATTATCTATGCATCTGCAACAACTTACTGGGGCTTCTTGTTATGTATGTTCCTCTCATTGGCAAGAAAGGCAGGGATCAGGAGCGTCATCAAATATTTATCTAACTACTAAGGCACAAAGCTCTGTGTGTTTTGTTTTCCATGCAGAGTATAACACAAAGGCAGAGAGAGACCTTTGTCTCTCTACTCTGTACTACTCAAAGTCAATTCAGATAAGAAAGGAAAAGCTTCTTTTTCCTCATCTTTAGCATCATGCTCATTGTTATTAGTATTTAGTAGCATTTAACACTGAATAATCTCAAATCATTTGTGGACTTGACATGGAAAACTGTAGATCAGTTTGCAGTGTACTTTACACAGTTAAGTACAGTGCAAAAAGATAACTATTTAGGCTAAACATGTTTTTAAGTGTAACATATATATATAGCCAGTGAATTTCCTTTCCAAATACAATTTTTATTATTTTAATTTCTTGGTTTTGTAAACAATAAATTAGAAACATGACTGCTCTATGATCAAACTTTAGACTTTAGACTACAGTGCGAATACCAAAGATAGAACAGGGAGAGTTCGATGGGCACTAGCAGACCTAGCACTGGATGAGAGGAGCATCGCTGAAAGGCAAGTTCAGATGATGGGGAATATGCATCTTCACAAGGGTTAAATTGTTTTCTGAATGATCTTACCTGGCATGTTTAATCCGCTAACTAGAGAAAAAAGAATACAGGCTAGCATATCACACCAGGTTAGACTGTTACTTTGCTAGGCTCCAAAGTAAACGCTTCTAAAGAATTACGAAAAGTCAAATCCATTTTCCCTTTGGAATGTTCAATTTTATCCTTTTAACAGTATTTTGGAGCAACAAACCAGTGTTCTGAATTTCAGTATATAAAGGGCTTCCAGTATCTAGGAGCTAAGGCAACTAAACCACTTTTTTGCTGTTTCTGCTTAGTTAACAGACTTATTCTGCTATAAAACATACTAGTTGAATAATAAATTAGTCCTACATTAATGACATTCCAGTACTCAGTAGGCATAATGAGGCTGAAATCCTGCTTATGGCATCCAGAGGGAGTGTTTCATTATTGGCAATTAAGAAGTAATTTTTTTCTAAAGCTTTTGCAAGAACTTGTCTTCCCCTTGTCTATTCTCCCTGCCTTTCCCCACTTTGGAGTTTTCTTGGGAAACCCAACTGGAATGATCGCATTCATAGTGAAATTCTGTTTGAAAGGGTTTTCTGTGCTGTTTAATTCCCACACTTAGGGCTAACACAGCTGTAACTCCATCTCCTGGAATTCTGTATTAGGCAGCTTGTTGATGAAAGGGCTCTAGCCTGTTTTGCAGGATATAGAGGTTCAAGTGGGTGATATAAATAAACTGATATTTTGGGAACTGAACTTGCACTGAGTTGTTTGATTTTCACACATCTGTTAGCCAGATCTTTAGAAATACCCAGGTAATGGGAGCTTTAGCTGTAGTAATGGTTACAGCTAAGATCCCTCCACAGTGGTATAACACAAGCTTGCAATGCGGAGGTGTTCATTACGTCTGCATTAAAGCATTTGATGTAACCATTTTATTAGTGAGCTATTATTTGAGAACAGAAAGTGACTGATTACATAGCTGCATTTTAAATCTATTATCAACAGCTGCATTATCAACAGTATTGAAGAAGAAAAAAATATACTTACCATTGTCATTGCCTTGTTTAATTTCCTCGGCTGTTCTGTCAATTAAAACATACAATGACCAAACAACGCAGGTAATAGCAATTACGTGGAATGTAACTGAACAGACTATTTTCCTCCTCTCACTTGTTGTCATCTGTAGTTTCTCCCACTGCAATAAAAATTAAAAAAACATGAAGAAGGAAAAAACAGTCTTGTAAAATTTTACAAGAAACTGATTAGGCCATTCTCTCTCTTTCCACCAGAAAAGCAAGCCGTAGTAAAATTAACAAATGCTTTCATTTTAATAATATCCTGAATAGTAGTATGTGCACATGTATAACATTCATAACCACCTCATTTTCACAGGTTCACTGAACGTAGAATTAGGAAGAAGAGTTATGTTCTATTTCTCTGCTTCTGAATGGCATCTAAAATCATTTCTTTACAGTATAGTCATAATGTTACTATACAAGTATACTATACAAGTAAAAAGCTGAATATTTATTTTAACTTAACCTAAAGTGTACTTTTGGTGATGAGAGAACTAAAAAAAACCAAACATTCTCTTGCAATACTAAACTATTCTTGAAAAGTTGCTTAAAATTAAAGGAATGTAGTTTGGTAATAGGCTTTCCATACGCTAAGAGTTTAAGAAATACACTTCCATTGAGGATTAAAATTAATAAATTTGAAAAGATGATTACATGGAAATGTTTGTACATGATAGCAGTTAAACAGTCTCAGTAATCCAAGAAGTATCTTCTAGCCATATATTTGTAAATTATGGCACTAAATGCTGGCTTAAGTTATGGCTATTTTAAGATGAAAGAGGTTAGTCTGCATTTGAACCATGCAATTATTCAGGTGATTTTTTAATCATCTTCCCTATGAATACATTCATTTTTCAGCAATTCTTAAAATACAACCCATCTCTACTAAAATGCTTGCCTTTGAAAACAGATGAAAGGATATGACATTTAAAAGCAAAATGCCTCCTCAATTCTGATGAATAATATCTTGGAAACCATAGCTAGCATCTCCTGAATAAAACAAGTACCAAACTCAATACAACAGTGCCACCTCTCCCACAATCATGTTAAATGCAAGACTGAACTGTGCTACAGAATCCAAGCAGTAGCACTGGCCCGCGCAAGAGCTAAAAACTGCTACTGTGTTTATGTAAATCTTGAGTATACTCAGAGTGCGGTTCTTACTAGCTTCCAGGCACCTATGGCTGGATCAAAAACTCTGGCCACTTCAGAGCACTGGAGTATAAAGTTTACTCTGGCAGTATGAATTTAGGTTTGTTTTTCTTGTTTGAGTTTTTGTTTGGTTGGGTTTTCTGTTTTTGAGAAGTAACATTGCTCTGGTATAACTGATGGTTAAATCAAGTATCCTATCCCATGGCTGTTATGAAACTAATTACTGCTGTATTGTACCTTGGCTAATTCAGTCAAAAATGCAACTACACGTTTGTTAAGCTTGGTACAAATCTAATTAATGGTGCCTGTTGATCTGCTAATACACATACCAGCCAAAGGCATGAAATAAAGCTTCAAGAAAAAAAAAAAGAGTAAATAGATAGCTAGTAGTAAATTTAAGTGTCATGTATCTCTCAGATACAGCACAATATTTAAGAGCTTTACATGCAAAAAGATACCATAAGCAAAGAAACATCCTGTGATGATAACAGACATCTCATGAAGCTCAGGAGATCCTATGGACAGAAAATAGCTGAAATAATAGTATATAGGGAACACTTTATATACATTTTCCCTTTCGTTCTTTTTCTGTAGGGATTTCTATATGGCCAGGTTTGGAGACTGCATTCCGTTCAAGATGGGACCCTTAATCTGAACTGGTATGGCCACTCATCGACTGACCAGTATTTACTGTCCAGTCAGATTCCCATTGAATACAACTGCAGTAAAAGCTGAAAAATGTCAATGCTGTATGAGCAAGATGGCCAACTTTCAGAAGTGCTTCTGCCAGCTGTTAAAAGGTTTAGAGCAGTACATACTGGTGCAAACAAACTTCTTTCATTAATGGCAATTAAAGCTTGCACATGTTTCTGAGCTATTGCCTCAAACCCAGATCTCTGGAGCATTTTCTAGGCCTTACCAGAATTTATTTTACATATGAGCACAAGGCTTAAACAACTCTTTAGAAGAACTGAAAAATTTCCTGAGTAATATAGAAAGAGCTGGTATTTCAGTTTCTGAGATGTGTTCTTAGAAGTGTAAAGTAAACTTGCTGGATTTTGAAGAGCAGTCTGGAAAAACGAGAGGCATAAAAAAAGGGAATAAAACAAACAAACAAACAACCTTACATTCACTGTAGTTTATGTAGGTAGTATTCAATGGACAGAACAGATTGGCATTATCATTACAGTCACCATGTTATGTAGCATTTGACCTAGAGACTTTCATCTTTTTGCAATGAAAATTCAAGCCTTTCAATAGGCATTATTTTTGAAGAAAAAGTTGCCTTTGGCCACATGAATTTTACAAAGGCAAAAATTCTGCCTTAATCCTTCATTCAGCTTTGGATGCTTTGCAGGAGATCAATGTTGAATATAAAAAAGCGTTAATTTTGTTTTTAAATAGGTAAGTTCTGCCATCTCATCTCTTACAGTACATCTTTTGTCCTACTGGTGAGAAAATTCTGTGCTAAATTTTCATTGTTCTGTACATCTGGTGTTGCTGTAATCATTTTACTCTCTGTAACATACACAAAAGTAGTAGGGAGCACTTTATGGTTCTTAGTATCTCACAGAGCTGAACTGTGTGCTTACAAAGCTGTTTGGCCTAGCCCTACCTGGGGGGGGGGGGGCAGGTCTCTTCTACTGCAGTCATCATCTGAGCTCAGAAGGGGAAATTTAGTTATCTTTGCACTCCCATCCTGGTGAAGGTACTGTGGTCTGATTTCTGAAAGCTACTATCATCGTGCACAAGCTGAAAACAACAGCAGATCCCCAATGTAATCTGGAGTCCTGATCGCACATTTTACTTTGGCTGTATAGACAGTACTGTCTGCCTGCTGTCACCTGCTATCAGAATAGTGATAAGGCAGAAATTTAATTTGCTATGGAGCAGAAAAATGGAAGTCACTATTTCAGGATCTTTATAATAGGCTTAAATCTAAAATTTAACTGTTAGCATTAGCACAGCAGCACAATTACATGAAGTAAAAACTGCTTGAAAGCCCATGGCAAAGGCTATGGGAGAACAATATGATGAGCAGTAGAAGCTCTCTTATTTGTGCATTGCAGTCCGGGGCTCGGGATAGCCTCAAGTTGGATGTCTGGCAGCTGCTGCCATGTCACACAGCATGTTACTGCCTCCTCAACCGCTGATAAATTCACCATTGCTGCATTTTGCAGCTTCTGTAGTTCTCACGGCTCTCTGCATTCAGTAAGTGTAAGACACAAGTAAGTTGCATCACATTTTACTTACCAGTGATGTGGAAAACTGCCACTATCAAGATGATGACACTGTGACAAACCGTGGTCAGATTCCACCAAAACCAGAAAAATAACACAAAAGGAAGTGCTCAGATACAGCTTTCTTTGGAAACATTGTTAATACCCCTAAGATACTCTAAACACTGGAAGGACAGAAAGAAATGAAAGCAGTAGCAGAAGGAGGACACTTTTATAATAACTTGCAAATCAGTAAGTAAACTGATACACATTGTAGCTTGTGTGTCCAGCCTACTCTAAAGCACCCCTTCACTGCGGTACATCCCATTGTGACCACACGCAGATTCATTTATACTGTCCACTTTATGAACAGGCTGAAAATTGTCACACCTGCAAGCAGCTTAGTATCGTGCAAATGCAAGCAATCATATGAAAATCTTACTTATCCATAGAATAGGAGTGCTAGAATACTTCCTACCACTGTGAACAACCCTAAGACCTTTTATACAAGTTACCAAACAAATCCACACAATACAACACGTATCCCAGTAAGAAAGCTCAAAATATCCCTTCCTGTGTCCTACTGAAGTCACGCTAGTTTGCAGCAAAGAATTACAACCTCAGCTGGGACAACGAGAAGAGCCAGAGCACTTCCACCCATTGGTGGAAGCCTGAGCTTTGCTAGAAGAGGACAGATCTGGGTTTCTACCCCTACAGCTGACTCCCAGAAAAACTGGCAAAATGGATTACCACATATTTTATTTAAAATGTTTGTGAAGCTTCTTTGAAAATTAAAAACTAAACTTGGTATGCTGGGAAGGAAGTAGGTTACAGCAGATATACATTAATAAACCTAGTTCTGTCTTCCAGTAAGTCAGAATGCACATTCCCATGACAACAGGGCTGCATTTCTCCTATATGCTTTTATTGTATGTCTCCAAACAACATTAATTTCTCTCTCTCCTTTAAAGAAATACCAGCTAGTAATATGACAAAAAGTAGCGTTAATAATGAAAAGACAAAGAAAAGTTCTTTGGGATCTATATGTCTTTTAGCATATTTGATTCAGTGTATATACTGTTCTCCCCTTCCCCCCCCCAACCCCTGTTTTTCTTTCTGAATAAGCTTTCCGAAACATTGCACTGTGCTGTATAAACCACTGGAGGGTGGTAGGAGACTGTGTACCTCCTTCAGAAGTTCCTGCCAAGAAGCTAGAATGAACAAAGCGCAAAGGAAAGAAAGCAAAGTTATTAACCTGATCCGAAACCAAACCATTCACTGAAACATAGATGGGACTAAATCTCACTGGCTTCATGAATTAACAAATACCATTTATGCTATCTCTTTCCTACACCTTTTGAAACATCATCTCACCTCAACTTCTACTTACAGTTACCTCTTGTATGACATGTGCCTCAACTTGAATTCCTGTATTTCATTTTCTGAAGAGTTTATAATAACCCTGAATAATCTTCATCCTGTTTGGGATTTCTACTCTGTGTTTCATTTTTGTTTCTTAAATATCTCAGTCTGAAACCTAAAGGAAACAGTTACTGATTTTATAACCCTCCCCCTCCCTTGCTATTACAAAATTTGATCTTCCGGGAGGGGGGGAGAGGGGGGAATGAACAGCCTGCTTCTACACAAGGAATATCTAAATCTTCTGTAGCTGACCACCTTCCTTTCCTGTCAAACTGCCTAGAGAACATCCCTAGTATTTGCTTCAGAGGAGCAAATTTGCTTGCTTGCATGTCACTGTTAACAAAAACACAGTTAATCGATATACCACAAATAAACATGGAAATTTTCTAACATCCTCTGAAGATGGTTGTCTGAGTGTTTGGCGATGCTGCTTCATATCCTACAGACACCAGAAAAGCCCTTCTTCTCACAGGTGTATCTGCAATCCTAATTCCTTCCTATACATCAAGCTGAGTGGTTTAAGGATGGCTCAGTACAGAAACAAAAGCTTCACAGTGTTCACCCAAAAGCTGTTATCACACCAGAAAATTGCTCCGTGCAAACTTTGCTGCCCGTACTCCTTTCCCCTAACTTCAGACTGAAGATTTGCTGTGTCCTGTCCCTGCTACATCACCGCTGCGCTTCTGTTGCCCAGCCAGCGTAACATCCCCATGACAGAGCACAAGAGACAAAGATGCAACATGCAGCAGTGTATGCCTGTTCCCTTCTGCTAGGGGTAATCTTTTCTCACTCTGGCCAAAAAAAATTTGTTTATACCCGTTTCCTCAAGAAATTCTGTATCTACTCCAGGTATGCAGATTCATACGTGTTTACATCTCTCTCCTGCAGAGACTCATCACTGAGATGCTAAATTCAAGGTGAAAGTCAATGGGCTGCTTTGCCACATGCTATAAATGTTTGGGCTTTTAACTCCTAGATATTTTCAGGAACCCCGTTTTTTAAAAAAATTCATGTAAGGAGGCCTGGCTGGGGGATTTACTGGAGGCATGACATCGTTAATATTACATATTTTTCTATTCTGACATTTTCCTCACTATCCATCAGTTAGCAAATAAATGACAGTGAATGTAATGTAAACAGCAAGCACAGCTGGAAGGACTTACTCATACTTAGGACTAAATTCATGAAGCATTTTCTGTCTTCTGTTTTCCTTCTATAGTATAAAGACAGACTTCAACTCAACCTCTGTCTTGAAATAAAAATGGCTGCAACATGAAGCCTAAAATAATTTACTGGGGGCTGCATCATGCATGCGCAGTCTAGGAGCACACAGTAAAACACCCTTCTTGTCTCAAAACAGGACTGAAGGATCTAGCGATGGCTTTTGAAGAAGGCTTTTGAGAACTAGAGCAGTGTACAATGAAGTGAGCATTCAAGACATTTCAGTAGTCTGAGCATGTAGCTCAGAATTTACTTTCTGTGGTTTTAGGGAGGGTTTTTTGGTTGCAGTACTTGTTGCAGTACTAATTGGCTATGGCTGCACAGGTAAACTGCTCACTACTATCAGCCTACCAGCTGGAGGAAAGCAGCTGCAACCGTGGTTTGCAGGAATGGAATTCGTGCAGTGGGTGGAGAAGGAAGAAATAACAGTAATAAAAGACAACAGGGTTCTGTACATGTCGGGAGAACAAAGTAGCCACATGTAGATTTGAAGTATTAATCCGAGAAAAGACTTCAATCCTTGTAATTTAAGTAAAAGCATTTTGGGCCGCACTGTGCCATCTAAACAATATTTAGTTGCATCTTAAAGAAGGACAAAGCATGCCTCACCGCATCCTGCTCCATGAGGAGAAGAGCCCCTCTTTCAATCACACAGACCGTGCCAGGTCTGCTGGCTGAAAGTCATCCCAGAGGAAACTCTTGTAAAAAAAATCAAGACTGGAAGACCGGAGTTAGACCCCCGTCGTGTTAGCCGGTGAACACAAAAATAAAACGAGAAACAAACAGATGTGTTGTATGGTGCATCATCGCAGCCATACCACAACCTTACCTCAGTCTGGTCCGCTGATTAGATGAACTGGTATAAATCCTTCTCTAGCAAACCTGATTGAAGTTTAATTTCTCTTCAGATGAAATCTCCTTACATGACACTAAACAAACTTGGCTGAAATTCAAATTGATCTCTGTGGTATATTCAAAACACACACTTAAAAAGTTTAAAACTGAACTATAAATTATGTGAGTACAATTATAAAAATAAACACACTTAGTTCTCTTGTATGCATGTGATATACATGCCTAGAGCATTGGAAGAACTACATAATGAAACATTTCTCTTTGGTAAACACCTCTAAGATTATAATCTGAAGAGAATAATTCATTTGAATAAAAATAAACATCCCTCTATTTCTTTCTTAAATGACAGTTTAAAGAGCTGGACTAGAATGATACAATCAATATGCACTCTTCAGAAACTTAAAGAATTTTAAACTGTTTATGTCATCAATTAGTAGATCCTTAAAAAGTGCAAAATGAGGGTATTAAGCAATTTGAGCACATCATTTCTAAAATGAAGTAGCTGGTTTTGCAATCTGGAAGTACTATTGAGAATGTGTGTCATTTACCAACTACAAGAACTTCAGTACCTGCATCCTAATTCCAACACGGGTCTAAATGTAATAATGCTACACTTCGGAAACGCAGGAATTGCCAGACCTCATGTCCCTGCCACCCAGTGCTATGTCTCAGTCGGAGGCCAATGACAGATGCTTCAGAGAAAAGTGCAAGAACCCTCATGGCAAGTAATTATAGCCATATCTCTCCATATTGGAAGATTCTTCATAGCTCCCATCTGGTAGAAATTATTTTACCACAAAATGTAGAATGCAAAAGTATTCTACAAAGCTTTTACTTTCCAGGAATCCCTTCTGAATGCTCCTTCAACATTAATGAATATTCTGTTCAATAGAGGCGTATGTGATCAGTCTTTGGCACTATTACAGTCTTCTCTTTTGTAAATATCCTTTTCTTGTCCTTTATGTGGATCATTAGCTCCTAGCATAGTAGGTCTCAGCTACTATGATACACTTATCAAAAAAGATAATCCTGATAAAAACTGCAAATGAAACATTAAACCGCTGATCAGAAGTCGACTATTACCTCAATGAAATGTCTGGAGAAACTGTGGGGATTATCTGGGACTACAAACAGAAAGAGAAAAAATGTATCTATAAAAGATTCACTTTGGGTGCCCAGGGATACTCAAAAATCAGAAAACAAGCTCTATGTGGGTAACTCATCAAGAAGCAAGGACGAACGCAGCAGAATCTACTTCTCCACAACCTTGTATCACACTTAGTCAACCACAGACTCAGATGCTGCATTTACCTGCTCTCTTGACAGTATTTCTACAGTCATTCGCTATATTGAATACGTCTGTTCTGTATGTCACTTTTCTTCTCTTTGCAGCTAGTCAAGTCTCCTTCCTCCTTTGCCTCTTTGCCTCCAAAATAACAGCATACCCAACTGCAGGTATGACATCTTCCTCTATAGACACTCAGTAGCAAATGCCTTAAAATCATAGTCCAGGTCTCTAAGGACATAAACTCGGATTCCCTTCTCCCAGATCATAATTTTGCTGCAAGGACAGTTATTCTGAAATTTCATTTTCCCACCAAAGCAGGTGAGGTTGCTGCATTTTGTGGTATGCCCTCTACAGGCAACACTAGAGCAGCTATGACACGTGTTCAGTGCAGGATTTGAGATGGATTGTGCTAGGGTCACAGCAGCCACAAGTCCTTCCTCTGCTACAGCAATTACAACATACCATCTCTCAGCGGTCTGTGCCAGTCTCTGTCTTTGACCGACAAGTAGCAAGCACTCCCTTCGCACATCTGAGAGTATTTTGGTCTTAAACGGTGCTATGGATGTGGACAGAAAGTTGCACTAGCATGGGGAGAAACAAGAGAGGTGGATAGCGATGTGGAGGTCAACATCCCCTTACATAGTATTGTATGCTCTCTACTTTCTACAATCTTGTCTAATTAAGAGTGAAAATTCTCTAAAGAACTGCATCTTCATTATGTTCCCTTAGGCACCTAAGATACAGCTATGCTATATAGCTATACGACCACAGCTTTGTTAAGAGAGCCTTTACCTGAATCACCTTCTCTTCTGCATTCATTATACTGCTTAATTCCCTAAATACCTAACTGTGGGGCCTGCTGAGAAGCAGGCATTTCAAAATTGGAGCTGATGAAATAAAACTGGTGGCACTTGAAAAGATAAATCAACAAATACACTTTCTGTTTATCTTGCTGTAACTATAAAGGATGTACAAAGTCCTCTTCAGAAGCTGCTATATAAAATTAATTATTCCACTTTACACCTTAAAAACATTTTCACCTAAATTTGCCTTGTCTTAGATGCGTGCAAGCATGAAAACTCTCATTATCGCCGTGTACTAAAGGTGCTTTGTCATTTTTTGTTCTCATATCATGTGCTTGCTTCTCCCATTTCCACTATTTGATACATTAGAAATTCACTCTTTTCAACACGCAAAGTTCCTTAGAGTTCTCATTTGTACCTTACGGAATAAAAACCTAGAGCCATTTATTTGTCAAGCTTACTACGTAATCTGGCCTAAAGAAACCTATATTACCGTCTCTGCACTCCAAGGGCCTCCATCATCACGTCACAACGGAAATGGAGAGATGTATAGCAGTATGCAGAGGAAGGAAGAGTAAGAAGGGAAGTTTACATGCCAGCAAATCTTGTGAGAAAAGGAGTACAGCTGCACAAGAAATGCGTGGCAACCATATTCAAATATTCACAAAATGGACATATTCAAATATCACTGAATGAAAAGTAGCCATTTCGTAGTGTTGGATGAACTTCTAGAACATCTTGCCTATCTTTTCATTTTCAGCTCATTTTATATCCTTCATATATATACACACATAAATACACACACATATATATATACACACTCTTTCTCCCCTCTGTACCCATCAAATTAATAGTACAAGTGATCCTGACAGTTACTTTTTATATGGCCATTATTTTCTTCCTGAGGTTTTAAGAGACACTGACTTGCACTGTATGGAAGATACAATCCAACTTCTGAGCTTCCCTTGCCCAAATTGGTCTGAATTGTTAAAAGACTTGTTTTAAATGTCCTTGTATACCAGTACTGTTTTTTAAAAGATATATTTTAGTTTAACCACATCTAGACATCTCTACAACTACATATGCACTGCACACACGTCTGATCTACCACATCCCCAAGATTTACAAAAACAAGCTGATGTGCTTCATTACCTATAAATGTGACTTTAGCAAGCCTACTGCTGATTTCCCAATGCATAACTACTATTACGGTGTCTGTCCTTTAGTTTTCCCACAAGAGGGACTCTTTTGATCCAATTAAATAAAGATGAAATATAGGAAATCTGTGCTAAGGAAAAGCTACAATAATTAATACAAAACTACAGGAGCCTGGTGCTCTGGTGAAGAGCTGAGGGAGGCTCTTCATTCCGACAGCCCTCCAACAAATGCCCAGTTTTGGGCAGCATTCCAGTTTTGTCACAAATAAATGGCAGCAGATGAATAAAGAAAGATTTTAAATTCTTGGAGGAAAAGGCCTTTTATTCAAAGTGATTTGAATAGAATGCTGCAGGAAGAAAATTAAATCATCACTAAAAAACATAAAATATAGGGAATAAATTATGATAATTATCCCCTGTGATCACAATTTAGATCAAGTACCATATATACCATTGACATGGTCCAAGAGAAGCCATTTTTTGCATGCCTCCCACTAATAAGCAAGCATCAGCTTGTGAACTAAAACTCAGTTCATATCATACGCCTATCAGTAGTTCTGATGTAAAATATATTTTGATGTAATTCAACACTGTAAAATTGTATGTATTAGTTATGTGACAGGTCAATACATGCATTAACTATTAGTCTATCAGATCATGACCAGCAGCCCACTGCTATTAGAATCAGTAAAATTCTTAGCTTCAAAACTAAACAGTAAAAATGGCATTTTTACAAAAGTCCATGAACAGTAATGAACAGTTTAGGCCAATGTTTAGGGGGATTCTTATACTCCTTAAATTTTACATGACTAGCTATCCATTTTGTATCAGGATGTCATTCTATTTGCATTTTCTTTAGTGGTAAAGTCAGTATTGAGGGATTCTGTTCCTTAATTTTAAAGGTCCAGCTGACCAGCTGCACAGTTACAACTGTTTGTGAGGCCAAACTATAAAATGGAACACCAAAGTGGCCCAAATGAAAAAAAAGAAAAAAAAGAAAAAAAAAATCTTGTTTACTTAAAAAAAAAAAAAAAAAAAGAGAGAGAGAGAGAGATGCTGATAAGCTGCACAATGCAAGAGTAAAGTGTCCTCTATGTAAAATGGATATGTAATTTTTGCTGAAAATACAAGTCGCATCTGTAAAACATTTCAGAAAAAAAAGTTCATTTCTGCAACTTGTGAATTGTGTTGGTTTCCACTGCGAACGCCCAAGAGCTGCAGGTGCTCTCGGACGACTTCAGGAAGCACAAAAGGATTCGTACCTGACAGAGCTCATGTTTTTGTTTCTGCACAGTAGTGGACAACATCACTAATGCCTTAAGCTGGTCAATCTCCTGAATTCCCTATATTTTTGTAAATGTTACTGACCAGCAGAAGTAGCAAATTTGGTTATTAGGAGCTAATTAAAAGAGGAATCATCAAAAACTTTTTTTTTTGTTTCTTCAAAAAAAGTTAAAAGATGACAAACAACAATAAAAGCATCCTCTTCCCTCCCCAGAAAGGATACTGTATATATTGAGGTCTCAGCAAAATGTCACAGTAAGATGACTTTTTGCAAGCCCAGTGGTATCTTATGACTGTTTCAAGGTATGAGACACAAGAAGTCAGCATCTCTAGTCAGAAATCCATGTAAATTGGAACAGCTTTGTGAGAAAAAGCTGTGCTGAATGAATGAAAATACAGAGATGAAAAGTTAACCCAAATTCTACCATTACAAAGACTGTACGCTCTATTATTTTTGTTATGGTACAAAATGCAAGACAGCCTTGCTCTGAACTACAGCGTGTGATCTATTTACATATAAATTAACAGTAATGCTCGAGTACTATCTCTCAAACATCAGAAATACAACTGTCTGAACAAAGTAGTCCCTTGCATCCTTGAGGCATCACAATAGGGTATCAACGCTATAGAATTATTTTAGCTTTAAAAGCTTTAATATACACATTCTCCCTTGAGCACAAAGTTATTCACCATAATGACAGAATAGCCAATAAGAAAGTAATAGCTTTGTGCACACTGGTGAAGTATCTGACCTCCCGTGTTACGAGAAATGATTTGAGGCTCGCAATGTTTTGAGATGCAGTTTGCTCTAAGAAAGAAAAAACTGGAGCAGGTTGCCTTGACAACGCTGTGTAGATGCACCAGGAATCAAAAGGAAATGTAGGATCTTCTGTGTATTAAGCACTGAAAGGTATTCACCAAATTGGGTTAACGGAACTAATCCCACAGCAAGTCAATGTTACCTGACCTATGCAATATTAGCTATCACTTCTTGTCATGAGTCTTATTATAAAAGAGATGAAAAAGCCAGGTGGTTCATACTTCACAGCACAGGGCAATATGAAGTAAACAGCAAGCAATACAGTAATGACAGCTCAAAGTTTTTTTTTTTTTTTTTTTTTTTTTTCTCTTTTCTTCCCCTAGGAGATTCTGCAGGTCACTTCTGGTTCTGACAGTCTGCTCTGTTAGGAGGAGCGGTTTCTAATGGAGACTAGTTTTGATTTCATAGCAGGACTTCACAAAGATGTCTCTGCAGGGAATATCACTTTTTCAGCAGTCAATACTATATACCTAAACAGGAGTGTAATACAAATTATCCAAGTGCAGCTGGCATTTAAACAAAAATAAATCAACACCCTTAACATCTTTTGCCCTCACTGAATCTATCATGAGTAGTACCAAGTTTTATCAAATAGTGAAGATTTACCCACAAAGATCCAGTCCTGAACTAATTCCTCCAGGCAGTTATATTTCTTCAAGATTTACTCTTCCTATAGGATTGCACTGAGCACATAGAGAAGGGAGCTGAATCTGGGTCTCACACACGAGCTAAGAGCTCTAACAGCTGGATTAAGAGCAGTGCAAGTGACAGTTGTTTTGTAAAAAAGGCAACCTATGCTGCTCTAATTCAACTAGAGGGAGCAGAAGCAGATATGTCCCTGCAGTACAGAGTGAAGCCCTTAATCTGGGAGAGAAATGGGACTTAAAATACTCGCTTTAGACTTTCCTTTCGGCTATCAGCTCTCCAAGTCGCATTCTGGGCATTTTTTTTTCCTCCCCTGTTTCCACAGGTGATTAATTTTCCCCTCCACATTTTTTAAGAGCTTGTGGGACTATTGATTTCTTGAGATAAAAGGTGCCTTAGAGCTAGGCATTACCCGCTACCAAAAGATGCCTGGGGCTCTAATCTTAAATCTTAATTGGGACACAACCCCTTCTCCTGATCCAATGGTCTTGCTGCAACAGAATATCTTTAACCTATTATATTAAAAGATCGTTTTCAATTCAATAGGTAAATCAACATCATACCAATCAGTTGATATCTCCCCTTAACGAACTAATCCAACCACATTGAGCACTGAAAGGATCAAACTAGGTTTAGCTTCATTTGGAGTGTGTGAAATTTGAATTAATCTGTTCCGTAACTTCCCTCCAGGACTTAAATACCCTATTCTGGGCTGTAGGAAACCATATATCTCCAATAGGGGCTTTATGCTGTGAATCCTGTATTGGAGTTAGAGCTGACACGGACACTTTATCTCACTTATTACAAGCTGTTTTTTTTATAAAATAAATGATACCAACTTGAGAAAGAGCATTCCTTCCTTCTCCTATAATGACAGCAGATGGGTATCTAAGAAGTCCCAAAGAGTTCAAGGGTGTAAAATGCACTAGCGCAAAGAGATTCACCTTATATCAGATTTTGAAGTGCTATTTATCAGTTTATAAGCAAAAACAGAATACAAGAGCAATAAACACTTAGAAGATATTTGTGCGCATTCACAATAAACAAGATCAGGTTTCTTTGATTATCAGTATTTGTAGACTGGGTTTCCTTCTGTTTAATATAACAAAAACAGATACCCTTTCTATTAACACCCCCCCAATAAAAAAAATTCCACGGGAAGAAGGCAGCTGAATTGGTACATAATGCTTCCCTAAATAAAAAATTGATTTGTTCATTCTTAATGAAGAGGAGTAACTAAATAAGTACATGGTAACAATGCACAATATTGCTTATGCCTCATAAATAAAACATTGGTTGTAAACAATTTCAAAGGCAAAACAAAATTAGGAGAGAATATAGACATATCTGACAACACAGAATAATCTGCTGGGATAATATATCAAGGGAAAATAACTCAAGAGACACCAGAAATCTTAGACAGCAAAATTTAAATATGAAAAGTATCTGAAGTCTATAGTGAGATCCTGTGGAGAAATCTCCATTTGAAGATTTCTCTTTATTTTAAGCACCTTTTAATGTGACACTTTCCTCCATTTTATACTCACAGTATTTCGATTCAGATCCTGTTTCTTCTATGCATCAAATACTAGATTCAAGAGATATGAAATGCAGGTGCCACTTTATCAAGATTACATTCTTTTTAAAGAAGAACTGCTTTTCTCAGGGTGCAGCTATTACGTGCTAGAGCTCAACAGGAAACTGGCACCAGCTTACTGTCACTTTCCAATTCCCTGCCTGATAAATAAAATTACTCTCTAAACAACAAATTCTGCATTATGCACTGCAAGTTCTAGAAGTTAAAGCTACAAATATAACTATTTTCTTTTATAAGCATAAATAATGGACATAATGGAGATCAAGAGAAATAAAATCAATACATTAGACAATACATCCAGTATTCCAAACTGAAGTGCTTACTATTTAATCACTAAATTCAAATTTAGCCAATAATTAAATCTATTCAAATGTACAAAACATTTGCAATGCTGGTTGATCATCATTTAAAAAGATTATTTCAATGCAAAGATTCACTAAAATGATTAAGGTTTATTGGATGTTGGTCCTTTCAGGGATTCTGAAATTAGGTAACTGGTGCATATGACAAGAGGCTATAGCTTTTAATAGAGGTATCCTCATTTATGTTAACTTAGTATGCTGTCCACTGTCAATTACGGTGCTAACAGCTGTAGGGCACAAAATCCAAACATGATTTTGTTATACAACTATGGGCTCTGACAGAAGGAGTTAGGAGATACTTAGGGCGCATGAAAGGCTGAAGCATGCATAAAGATAATGCACAGGTTGATTTAAAACAGCGCTGATTTATAGTTAAATCCTGCTCTTGTGATAGCAGAAAAACAAGAGTATAGATACCTGCAATTAGGTTCTGTGCTCTGTAATTTTTCCCTTCAGCAGACCAGCAGTTAGAATGCTACAAAAGTAGTATGATCAAATTGATTATTATAAAGCACTGTATTGGCAAGAACCAAACTCTACAATCTCGCATCATAAATACAGTAGGGGTTAAAAATCAAAGTTAGTCAGGAGGTGGGACCCTTTCACTTGCAGAATGCCACTTCAAACGATTATGGAAACAGCATCTTCTGTTGGAGCTTGCCCCAAATTTTCATTGTAGGGGAAACTAGTTTCTGGTTATATTAAAAAGCACAGGTTCTCATGGAACTAAGTATGCAGGCTTCTGTTGGAAATACATCTGTGGTCTTTCATTTAGGAAAGTAACACTGAAACTAAATCCTTTTTTCAAGATTGTCAAAAGTTTATGACTCAATTGTACTTTTTTCCATTTCCCGTTAGTATAAGGCAAATGGAAAGCTGACAAGAACTGCATCAGATTTAGTCATTAGCTGACGCTGCTCATAATGTTTCTGTCACTAACACCAGAGAAGTCCTCATCTTCACTGCTTATGAGATTTAGGAATTTTTAACTCACTGCTGCAGAGCTGGATTTAGTGCCGGACAGTCAAGACTCTCAGCCTCTAGCACATAGCCAGGCCTTACCAAACCTAAGGACCTCAAAAAAGCTCTGGAAATCCTGGAGTGACTATAACTGATTTTCAGATCCTGCAGCAAGGGGAAAGGATGGTGGAGAGCTTCAGCTTTAAGAGCCGCCCAGGCCTGGAGCACATTGGTCCCTGGTAACCACTCTTCAGAAAACCTGAACTCCTAGGGAACGCCCCAGAGCTGAGACTTCAGGCTTCCAGGCTCTGTAAAAACTTGCATAAAGGACCAGTAAGCAAACAAATACTGTTCCATCGCAATTCTCCATTTTTGCAAAATATGTAGATTTTAACAAACAAGCTTTTTATAACAGCTGTTTAGTTACCAGACAGCTGTACTTACACGGCTGATCTCTTCACTATCACTCTTTCCTTCCTTACCTTGTCTTTGCAACAGCTCTCAAAACGCTTGGTTTACAAAACAGCTTCTCATGATGGAAGAGTCTTCCATAAATTGTGATAAAAGAAGATGACAGTGCATACTAAGTAGTGATTATGCATTTAGTTTAACATAACACATGAAGGATGTCATAGTTGAAAGCTATAAATGCGAACAAGTATATCTGATTTTAAGAGATTCTTAAAAGTATTCGAAAAAATATTTCCCAATATTGGTTTCTGAAATGGATGCAAATTGTTAGACAGGATCTGTAATTAGATGCTGAGCTCATTTTTTTACAGACAAATATTTGTTAGCGATGCTTTTGAGGTGGAGAACATGGCCAGCATTTTACTGTCAGAGAGAGAAACTACATTTGAGTACTACTTTGAGCAGAATCTAAGACTTTGAGCAGAAATTAAAATATCCTCTCTGAAAGAAAAGGCTCATCCTTAGCATGTCTGAAATCAAAATCATACCCGATAACCAATTATACAAGATATGGCTAAACAGATTAAAAAAAAAAAGGTATTAATCATTCAATGAAGAAATTAACAACTTGCAAGAATTGCATTACAACTGGAACAAAATTAAAAGGAACTACAGCTGATATCATGAGTTCTGTACATTTTTCATCCCTTTTCAGGTTGTATGCTATAAATTTTATTTCTATGTTTTTAAAGACTATAGTCTATAGTCTAACACAGTCAGGATAAGGCATCTGTTTAAATACTGATATCTGTATATTCTCTTGGGGAAAATGGTTCTTGCAAGTGTATTTGCTAGGTGGAAAGCTAAGGCAATTTGTGTTGAAAACAGAAGCATGTATGCAGAAAAAAAAATCAAAAGACATGTTACAGGCAGGAGGTTTTATACAATTATCTCTTTCCTGGCACATTAGTTTAAATTTATCTGCAATTATTAAAAACAGAGGCAATGTAATTTTTTAGTCATCAGGTTTTTATTTATATCTATTTCAATAGCCAACCTGGCAAGATCTACCTGGGACCTGAGAACTGTGTCCTTTCCTGTCACATGCTTTGCATGTCAAATCAATCCCATTTTGCTCTTCGAGAGTGGTTTATCACCACAGACTCACTAGACAATTTCTCTGGATGAGAAACGAGGAGGAGTGCCATTTGCTCTCCTTTCTCTGAGCTGCTATCTGCGCGAGGCTGACAAAAACGAAATGTCCTTTGCCATCAAAACACAACATACTGCATGTGCATAGGAAATAAATACACTAGTTATAAATTAATAGCTCCACATGCTTTGAGAGCACTCATATTGAAATTTACTTTAAAATCAAAACTTGCCATGTTCTTGATTGATTTAAACTTAAAAGATGCAACAAAATCTGAACAGGGTGAGGGTTTTCTTTTAAGAGAAAAATTACAGAAGTTACTTACTCTGAAGAAAACAAAAGCCACGTTTAACAAATTCTTCATCTTCCCTATACTGACAACCCGTTAACCACTGAATTGATATATTCTGGAAAATAGTTGAGCACAGATAACATGTATTTGACTTTCAGGATGTTAGGTCACCCTGCAGTTCAGATTCTATTAACTTACGTGAATAAATGAGTGATTAATTTGCCCAGAAGTGTCACAGTTGAAACAGATATAGCTAAATTGATTGTATTACTTCAGAGCTGCCCTCTCCACATTGGTATAAGCATCAGTCCCAACTAGAAACTATGGGCTCAATATAAGAACTGCTGCATGAACTGGCCAGTCTTACTTGGGAGCAAAATGTAATGACAAAGATTTCCTTCTGGCTTAAAAATAAGTGAAACAGCCACTAGCAAAAAGGAGAAGATAAAAATACTACATACAAAAAACTTATTTCTGCAACTATATTGCATGTGCGCTGAAAGAGGAAGAGTCTTTGGTCCAAATCCTCTGCGCTGTAAACTGATTAACTTAAAACATCGGAATAAAATCATTGGGATTGATTTAACAATAGCAAATAAAAAGCCATTTTGGACGTGTAAAAGTTTCTGTAAGTACGCCAGCGCTTTGTGCAGCCCTTCCACCCCTTTGCCGCTTCAGGGCGACTGAATTCAATGGCACCGTACCTTCCGAAGAGGTTTGAGCTTGGTCTCCATTATAAAGTCGTACTTGCAGAGTTCACAGCAGCGGGTGTCTGAGCTCTTAATCCACTGGTGCAGGCAGGCCTGATGAACAAAGCGCAGGGTCCCTGTGCAGCGACACGGCGTGATGAGGGGACTTTCATCATCTCCCTCACAGTGACAGATCCTGACAGGAAGGACAGCAAGAGCTAGTGAGGGGACTTTCCAAGGAGCAATGCAAAGGCTCTGGTTTATTTACGCTACTTTTTCATTTTCGGATTTGATATTCCTAAGAGCCAAAGTGTACGACCTTTTAGATTAAGCAGCAAGAACATATTCCTTGTTCCTTTCTGCCACTTCATAATTTCTCTTCAGTATTTCGCTTTGAATTTGCTATATATTATGAAGGTGAATTGATAGAAATAATACCTTTTCCCTTTTATGCGTGGCAAAACTTTTAAGACACAAATCTGTGCTCTTCTGTATAGTTACGTTTGAATAGTTCTTGGTCTGTAAGCAGCTTTGATAAAATACTCAAAGTTAGCAGAACGTAACCCCAAACTGAAAATATCCAGTATGAAAAGTACAAAACCCTCCTAAGATACCTCTTTAGAGTTATATGGTTAAAGATTTGAGTATTATAGAATAACGTGCTTAGCACGGTGTACACACACATGCACACGCTTCTTGGGAGGCAGGAGTTAAAAAGTCATGGTCCTTCCTCTTTTTCTGTCTTCACTGTCCCTTTGAAGTAGATAGCTGCATTATCTGGGAAGACAAAAACTACAGCTGTAAGCAGACCCTAAAACAGAGGTTGGTTCCAGAGCAGTTGTTGCCTTGTAATGGGATATAGAGCTTTTCACATTGCAGTTTTGCTTAAAATCATCAGTGTCTTAATATCCTAAGGTGATGGCTTTTCCTGCAACCTGTGTCCAAATGTCTTGCCGATCTTCCTCAGTTCCAAACAACTCCTGAGCACATCAGGAAAGCAGTCATCAAAACCAATGGCAGCTTTATTGGCAGGTTTCTCTAACAGCAAAGAAAGCCCCATGGCAAGCAGAGTACTACCCGAACAGCTAAAGGGAAGGAAGGTTCACCTCAACAAGCCAAAGGAGCAACTCTCCCTTTACGCAGACAAGGGTGGCCACGCAGCTCCTGGGGCAGGGAAAGGGCCGGGGACAGCCCTGCCGTGAGTAAGCAGGTCTTGCTGCCAGCCCGGTGAGGGAAGACTTGTGCAGAGACATCCTGCAAACGGTTGGCTAGAGCACAGCACAGACGCTGCCTAGTCTACAAGCAGGAGAAGCAGAAGCAGGAAAGCTGAACGTCTGAATGAAATGTATGGACCAAACTCAGCAGGTTCACTGTTCTCCCATGGTACAGCCTAGACCCAAGAGAAAACGAAACTACAATATTGGGAAAGCAGGGTAAAGCTGCTTCACCAGATACATAGCCAGGGACAAAAAAAGCCAGCAAAAATCAAAGCTCAGGAAACCTACTGCATGCACGTCAAGCTTTTAGTATCTTCAGCGATGCCTGTAGACTAATCAGCCTCTTCTACCCCATGGCAGGGGAAAGGGGAGAGAGGGAGGGAGGAGGAAATCCCCACAGCTTGTATCTAGCACAAATACATTTTTTTGTGACAAATCTGTATTTTACAATAACTCCATATACATTTTTTTCTTTTACTAACCCAGCCAAGCTAAATATATCAGTGGCTTAGTTCTTCTGTGGAAAGTTGCTGTATGCTGACTTCTTACTGACCTTAAGTAGAACTGCATTTTCAAAACACTGAATAAATAGCTCTTTTTCAACAAATGCATTCCCAGTCGAGAGTTACATAAAAAACAACATCATTTTCTTTTTAAATTAGAGCTGTTTCCCAAAGGAAAACTAGTAGTCTTTGTTCATTTTAATCCAAGCTATATATAATTTATTTTACAGGCTTTAGCATTTAAGCTATTTAGAAATTAGACAACTAAGCTAGGTACCCAAGAGTCTTTTTTCTACTATTGTCAGAATTGTTTTACATTATTTTAAAAGCTAAAATACAAGCCTAAGTCTCCACTGGGATCCTCAAATGAAGTGACATTGCAAATTTGAAAGGAATAAAAGTATTCTCCAGTAGAAATGCTTTTACAAAAAAACATTATATGAATTACACATCCCATTTGTGCTTTTGGTGTTTGAAAGTTACAGCTCTACGTATAAATAACAGGTGACATTAAGAACCTATATTATATGAAACATCCAAATAAACATTCTAATGGTCTCTTCTAGTGTTCTAACCACGAAGAATGTAATAAGAATAAAATCAAACTTGAAATTTTGAAAGATTTGGGGCAGATAACTTGTTATATTTTGGCTATCTTTGAGCAATAAACCAGAAACTCGTGGTCTTTGCTCTCTGATGGATTGGCCTATCACGTATGTAGTCATTAGCATGAATTACAGAAAATAAAGTGCAAGCAATGTTTTCAAAAAGTGCGTTGTACAAACAGAAGTAAGATAGAAGCAGAAAGCACACACTTATCTGAACTGTATCTAAACTAAATGGACAGCAGAGTACTTCCATTCTATTCTCCCACTTTAAACGATCAGATGTGTTCAAAAGTTTCAGCCATCAGATTGACATTTTACAGGACTGTTATCATCCTGAGAGTAAAATTTTCAGAAAAATTGCTCATCTACTTCTGAAATGAGTTGAATGAAAAAAAACCACTCTTTACTATGAAACAAACCACCAAGAAAAGGCTAAACCTATACTGATTTATTTACAAGTTGTAGAACAGCACTGATTACAGTTAACACTGACAGTTTCAGCTGCTCAAACACACTTAGAGAAGTTATGTATTCAGCTTTTCTCAACTTTCTAGTCCTTCAGCAGAGGAACAGGCTTCATTATAGTGCAATACTTTTGATCCTCTAGAAATGGAGAGAAGAAAACCAGTTATTTGGATGAGACAGAATCCCTTTATAATCATGGATCAAGCATGCAGAAAAATAATTTGGTAATTTTACCAGCTCAGTGTTTTAAAGACCCCTGCCTACGAACAGGATCTTGATTCCCTAGGGGAAAAGATAAGCACCATGACTGAGCTTAGGCCAAGGTTCAAAGGAGCTTTTGCTCTATGAATCACGTGTAACTCCAGAAAACAGAGAATACATAAGGTATCGGGTAATCTTCTGAATCAGATACACACAAATTGTGCATGTGTCTGTAAAGGCATACACCTACATACAGAGATTACAGAATAGATATATTTTCTTTAAAGAAGCTTACTATGAAATTTTATGAAATAACACTCTAACAATGCACAGTCATTGTTATGCCTATTTTTCTGCTTTATTTGAGTGTTATCATGCAGTTGCGTATTTCTCTAGTCCAGAATTGTTTCTGCAACCTTCAGCACACAGATATACCAAATGAAGGCATTTATGCAAATAGTGTGCACATATCTGACAAAAGTCCTTCATCATTTATAATGTAATAAATTAGCAAAATGACAAAACACTTTGGGAAAAAAATAAAAAATGAGAAACTGAAAAAAATAGTCTTTGTGAAAGATCTTGCATAATTTACACAAAAAACTGTTGCAGATTTATTTTACATGGTCCCTACAGAAAACTCAATTCTCAAGCAGAAATACAGAACAATACAAATTTTAAATTTTTTATAGATGTAAACAGAAATTAAAAGATTAGTAAGTTTGTTAAAGAATATTTTAAATATCTTCAGTATTGCTTTTTGTTTAGAATATTAGTTGATAAAACATTGTGCCTTTAGCACAATCAAAAGATGCTGAAAACTTGACTGATAAAGTAGTGATTAAGAAATTCTGAGAGACATTTTAAACATTGTACCATGACTATGTGAAAGCAAGTAAAGTTGCTTCCTTCACAGAAGAGCATACTGACAGTACATATATGTATTTGTGTGTGTATGTGTGTGCATATGTGTGTATATATGTAATGTATGAGAAATTTCTTGTTAGATTAAAATTATGGGATGCTGCTAAAGCACTCAGAAGTTAAACACGTTTAGAATTTGTTATTATCACAACTGTCTTCAATTCCATGACTACGAATTATTTTTCCCCTGATCCTGTTTATTGGAAATGTGTGCATCATGAAATTTAGTGTCCTGTCCTTATGCAGCTGGTGTGCACTCATCTGTACAACTGATTTCCACAGATGACTATTTGTCAAAGGAAGCTTATCAAGGATATGAATGAATCAGCATGTCCATCTTTGCCTTTCAAGCTATGTAAGAATCTCAACCTTTGGAGTAGTGCTGGTAGAAGAGAGTTTGCAGTTATTTGGCATAATCAGAACCCCTTCAGCGGATTTTGTAATAGAGAAGTGGTGTAAATTTGGCACCTACAAAGACATCGGAGTACCTAATACAATTTTCCAGGATTTTTGGCTATTAAAGACAAAGGGCTTAATTTCAGCAAGGTAGAATGGAAATAGTTCTTACAAACTTTCTTACAAATGCACCAGGCCAAAGTTTGTCTTCATTAACATCTGTACAACCCAGAAGAATGCCTCTGAGGCTTTTAAAGATAGAAGAGTGGGCATACTGCCAGCAATGATGTATGGCGATGTTTAGTAACTGTAAATGACATTGTGTGTGCAGAAACTGTATTGTTCTCTAATGTTTCTAGATGCTATACCGCTATATCTACATTAACAAGTAGGGCTGTGCAAGAGCAGCAAAACACGCTGAGAAAAACAGCTAAAATTCTGATATCCACATCATGTGCTTTTTGCTTGGAGTCGCTTTAGACTAGACCAAAGTCTACTCTTTAAAGTGGTTCTGTGGACTGAATGTTGATCTGCAGTTGGATTCCAAACACATCTTTCAGTCTAGTTTCATTCAAAGGGAGTACAGTTTGAGCACCCTGAGACCAACTCTCAACGAGGACCAGAATGCCGCAAAAGTAAAGGAATGCACAAGATTTGCTTTAAAGTAGGCCTGCTATCTGAACTAGGGCACCTATGGAGATCCCTTTGCTGACTACACTAGAAGGAGTTACTGTCTTGTGAGTGTCGCATGTTTACTGACACTTTCTACACACTGTGACCGGAGCACAACAATAAACTATGGCTGATGCCCAACCCATATTCCCATTTTCTTGGGGATGGAAGTACACCAGTAGAACAGAAATGCTTTCAAACTCTTAACAGATCTGACTAATAAAAGGGGAAAATATCTTTCCTGTGTAAATATGCTAAAGGAAGATAACATCTATTCAAAGAATTACTATTTTTAATGAAAAAGTATTGAATAAGCAGGCAAAATCTTGCCTGTTATTGGAAAGCAAATCTGGACTCACCGCGATTATTCAAAGATAAATTCTTACCCAGTTTGCGATCATTTGGTGGGTACATACCATTGCTATTACTAAAGGGAGCTTAGTCAGGACATGACTGAAGAATCTCACTCTGGTTTTGGTTGTGAAGATGACTAGCAGCCACCATAAATTACAGCGAGCCCCTAGGTTATTTTCAGTGGACCAAAAGGAAACAATTCCACAAGTTTGTAAGAGGATCCACAAACTGCTTTGGTTACTGTCTGATAATCTACAGAAAACTGTTCTTTAGTCCAAAAAAGAATGTTCTCCATTTCTGCCGATTTCTATAGTGGTTTGGTAAGGAACCACAGACAGATAGAAACTAAATATAGAGCAACCACTTAATGAAAAACTCACAGCAAATAATAAACTCATTAATTAAAAAAAGAAAAAAAAATCAAACTGCTACTGCATAATTCACTGGAAAAAACAGTTAAATTTTCTATGTTCAGCCAGCAACAGGCTATAGCATGCTATGTTTCTCTTGCTTCCATTTTGTAGGCTTGTTTTTTTGATCTTGTTTTCCATTTTTTCTACTGTTAAATCATAAAATAATCTGAATGACAAATTGGTCTTCCTCGCCATTTAAACACAGTGTGAATGAAGCACATTAATTCTGCATACCGAATGTAATCAATTTGTATACCTCTTCCCTGTCACTCCTGCCCTTCCATTATGCTATAGAGTCAGTTGCCTTTATCTGACTAGAGAAAACACATTTTCAAAACGTAGCACCACACCAGTATAATTTTGTAACAGTCTGGGTAAAGCTGTCTCCTGATTTCTGTAAACGTGATCAGATTTTATAAGAGACCCAAGATCAAGCTACATTAGGAAAACCACACTAAATAAATTTATTTCATCCACATTTCTTGTCCTTCTATTAATCTTCCATTACAGGTGATAAATACAATGTCTAACCATGTAAAGAGTTATAAGTAATTCCTGTCCCAGATGTACTGTCAGTGCTACCCAAAATAGGTGTCAGACAAGACTTAAACGCAAGATTAAAGAACCCAGGACTGCAACTTAATGAATTTAGCTTTCCTCCCATCTTTCTAGTGCAAGTCAAAGCTTTAAATAATTAAACTCCCTACAGAATATAAACTAGCTTTAAGTGTTTAATAATGGGACCCTTGAAAACAAACACTTCCTCTCACCCAAACTTTCTAGAAGAAAGTGGTGCCATTTCATCTGTTCACATTAAGCAGATGTTAGATAAAACAGTAACGGGTTTTGAGAGAGAGAACCAGAACCCAGGAGTCACTTCGCCCCAGCAAGTGACCTGAGCCACAACAAACACGTCTGCCTTCTTCTGGGTTTCCTTACACCCTTCCAAATCATGGATCGCTTCCAAAAGAGACTCCACAACCAGATGGCTAAAGAGGTGACAGATGGGGCTTTGAACTAGCAGGTATAGAACAGAATTAACCTGGATTTCCTACTGCTTCAAAGACTGATGAACCACTAGACCATCACCTACAGGAGGAGAAAGACACTATCAAACAAATCACTTTGTAAAAAGATGGCTTTAAACAGCAGTTTAAAGTAAACTGCAGTCACAATTCTTTAAAAGGAAGCGGTGAGAAAGCAACATGCAGGACATCTCACGCAGAAGTTCGGGCACCTCATGAAGGGATGTATCATCTTGAGACTCCGAGTAAGGCACTCGCAGCACAGAGAGGAGCAGGTTAAAAATAATCTTCAGCCTGACACTATACGGGCTGGCGGTTCGGCACCCTGGTTTTGGAGGGCTCTGCACGTGTTTCAGGTTTACATATTTTGCACAGCAGTTTATTTACTGGATACAGTTTCACAGTTTCAGCTCACACATTTCAAATGAGGGTTAAATTCTTAACTTCTCCCCTTTCTTCTCCCATTATTCAGGTACACCCTCAAATGAGAGCCTTCATTTACCTGATTGTATACAGATCCATTCATGGAGTTCAGAAAAAAAAAAAAATCTACTTCTGATACACATTTTATCACAGTGAAAAACTCCATTTTATTTAAATGTAAGTGATTTCTTTCACTGTAATCAATTCCACTTCAACTAACTACAGTTCAGTGTTATCACTGAAATGATGAGATCAGTGCTACAAAAATATTTAAGACCAAAAGCATAACTAGTCAAATAGAAAATATATTTTAATTATCCTATAATAAATAATAAAAATAAATATATCAATTATCAAATATTAATTCTGAGTCAATGCACAAGGTACTTATGATATACTAGTTATTAGTGGTGATATCAACAAACACTTTTTTTCCCTTAGGCAAAAAAAAAAAAAATGGAACTAAATTCTCACAATCCATTCACTTTATGGAGTCCCACACATAACTTCTCCCATTAGGGAGACTACTGTGGTGCAGACCAGAGAAAGACATTTCTTAGGTTGTTCTTCAGTGACCGAGTGACATGACAGGTTGCAGAATAAAGTAATTATGAGGAAAATCTCAGATATAATCTCAGATAGTAGCTTAGGGAAAGGGAGAATCCAGCTACATGATTTATAAAGCCTACACAGTGAATCTCAAAAAAGTTTAGGTGTCGTAACAACTCAGCATTGTCAGAACTGAGGTAGTTGTCCCTAATTACAGAAGCAGAAACCTTGCCTTTTAATAGACTCCAGAGAAAAGGAAGGGGTTCAGAGAAGAGGCTGTACAGACAGCAGAGCGTGACGGATGTCATACCTTTGTTTCATCATTTTAGAATGACAAAAGAGGGGAGATGTCTCACTTGAAGCGATCCAAGATGCTTGCGTCAGGCTAGATGAAGTATATATCGAACGTAATGTGCTTCTATTAGAACAGGATGTCCTCTCATATTCCCACCTAAATGCATGTAGAGGACAGTTTATATCCTTATGTGTAGATATAAATGTGTTCCACCACCAGTATTTCATGAGGAAGTAAAGCATAAAAATTGCCTACTCAAACACACAAAGATGAAAGAACTAGTACCAGGAGAGGTTCTAGATCCCTGTTCCACTACTGTCTCCACACAGTCCCGTCTAGGTGAGAGCCATTCATCTCAGCCAGTTTTGTGACATCAGCTAGAAGAAACCACTAACTATGCTGAAAAGTTTGAAGAAACATCTCTTGAAGAAAACAAAATTTCCGCATCACAAGCTGCTATGTAAATTCTAGTGCTGGAACAAACATATCACAAAAAAGTCATATTTTTCATGAAGAAAAATGTTTGCTGTATGTTGATATTAAGCTATTTTTTTTTCTTTTAGAAGGAGTAAGATAACGTGTCAATTAAATGCATGGGCCTATCTTGACCAACAGAAACAACAGTCTATATTGAATTGGTAGCAACAACTAATAGATGTCTTCCTTTTTATTCAACTGTCTACAAACAGATTAAGAAAGATAACTCCTCGGCTATGAAAAAAAGGATGTTAGGAAACACTAGGTAACCTTAAGTGGTTTGCCACCACCTGAGTTACTTATTAGAAGAGATAAAGATAGATTGCAATAGGTTTGCTTCTGATTTTGTAAGTTTTCCTAAATGTATTATCATCAGCTGTGATACACCTAGCAATGACAACAAGAAATACAGCATTACCCAGAGGTAATTTTCTTCCTGAAAAGGAAGGAAAGTGCAATTACAACTATCAACAAATTTTGCACAACAGGCCAAATGATCAACTGCACTGAGTTTTATGCTAGTCATTCATAGAGTCTCTCCATTGAGAATAAGCCTACAGACACATCCTTATCAAGGTTGTCAATTTTCCTGTACTAAACAGGAGCCTAGCTGAAAAGTTTGCATGTAGGCCCCAAAATTTTACCCTCAGCCAAGCTCGAAGTGTTACAAACAATGCCTAAATCATAGTAAAACCGAATGAGTTGAGAAAACAGAGAAAAGACTGGAGTCTACTTTCCACTAAGTTTGGGACTTAGGCAGCAGTTAGGATAAACCTGTATGAATGAGACTGTTACTAAACTTTGACTTTCTCTTTTTTAACCTGGTTCAGCTAAGCCCTATACTGAAATAACTTCAATTTTTGAGTAGCTTATATTCAGTTAATCAGACGGCCCTATTATATGCACTGTGCTTAATACAGTGAATATTCAATGCATATGCATAGGCTTGGTGGCTGTGAAATTTAAGACAACTCTGAAGATCAGGCTCAGTTATCTCTGCACATCTCTGCCTGGTACCATGTAGACATACTTCAAGTGCTACAAAAATATAAAGTATAGTTACTGCATTACTGCTGCTTCTCTGCATTTCTGTAAGACAAAGGGGTCCCAAGCCTGAGACACGGCCTGCCTGTGCAAGCTGGTGTTGCTCTGGCAGACCTTGCTCTGAAGAATCTTAGATTGTGATGACAGACAGCGGGCAGGTAACTGAAATGATCACTCTTGCCTGATAATTGTAATAAGGAGGGTACAGCACTAGCATTAGCAAAGTCTTGTATCTCCTGCTATGAAAAAGTACACTGTCTGCGCATTACCTTTTTGTTTTTGAAGTTAGGACCTTTGCAGTGTGTTAGCAGGCTGAAGTACACTGTGAAACTGCATGCTGCAGTACAGTGAACTTCCTCATTCTGCCTCTGTTTACATTTCCATGCAAATTTCTTCCCAGCAAAAAGTGAGAAGTTTTCCGTTACCGTATCAAGAAACTAAGCCTCATCCTCATTTTATACTTGACAGATGAGAGTCAATTCTGGCTCACCAGTTTTTTTTTTTAAAAAAAATACTTGTTTCAGTTCTGTTAAACTTACTGGATGGTACATTCTCAAGACTACTAAATCAAGTGACTCAAGCCCACTCAGTTTTCTACACCAAACTCACGCATTAGCTCAGCAGTGCCAACATTGCCCTAATTTTCCAGGGAAAATGCTCATCTTTTGATTACATGCTTCAGCAAAAAGACTTTTGGCTGTCAGAGGCCAATTCTCTTTTAGTCTAGAGAGTTACTTTCTCCTTCTCAAAACTTCTTTAATACTTATTCTGTCAAAACTTTCTTTTGTATCTTTGCCATCCTTGTGACGGGTACCAGCTTAGCAGCTTCTACGCATTCACGTAAAACAGCAGTGCAAAGTTCTGAACAAATTATGCCTGACTGGAAACAGTGTTTTACAGAAACCTTCAACCAGACTGCTGTGGTAATGGTAACTTTGAAAGACACTGAATCAGAACTATAAACTTATTTCATGTAAATCAATATTAAATGACAAAGAGAGACGAAAGCTGGATTTGAACTGATCACGTAAGAGTGAAAAACTCCATATCCCATTAGCTCACTGGCCTCCTGCCTCATTCTCTGGCTCTGGCTGGAGATTTAAAACACAGTAATACTCTGCCAGAGAGCACAGTGTGTCTGTCTAGCAAAGAAAAAACATTTAGTTTCCTTCCAGGACTACTGCTTTCAAGTAACAGATGGAGATTTAATAACCTTGCTGCAGAAAACATTTTGGGTAATTTCCTGTGGCCTATCTAGTAGTTTATTACAGATGAACAGTGACAGAAAGCAGTCAAGAGAAAGGCACTTAGCCCATGGTGATAAGAAATCCCTATTAAGTACGTTAAATCTTTCTCGTTAGACTAACCTGCACACTTCTAAATCATCAGACCAGTCATCACATAACGCTGGAGACTTGTGAACAGCATCAGCCACACGGGGCCCTGCTCCAGCAGGTGCCCCGTTCTCTGGGGCTGCCAGAGCGTCGCTGCCAGAGCCTCCCTCTGCAAAGCAGTCCTTCACATCTTTACTGTGTCTAAGGTAAGATGCACACTGCCGATCTCTGTAGTAGCTTTTCCCTTTGCTTTTTCCGCATTTCCTTGAGGAAATCCTTGCTTCCTGAGATGATGCTGAAGACTGAGATTCCTTAAACCTCGGAACCCTTCTTCTGCGGTGATTTAAAGCAGGATTCTCAGGATCAGATACCTCTTGCTTCTTTTTCCCCATTGTCCCCAGGGTGACAAATTCAACAGTGTTATTGTTTGAGGACCCATCCTGGGTACTGCATGATCTATTCCTTCTCCCTCTCCTGGGCATTTTGATCTTTTCTCTTGCTCTCCTCCTAACCTGAGCCCACTGACTCTCATCTGAAGACGATGATGAATCGGATGGAATCCAGTTCAGTCTCGCAGCCTCAGGATGTAATTTACAGTCCTTCCCCTTTCCTTGCTTTTCTGTATGCTCATCATTGTCTCCAGTCTCTTTTTTCCGCCTAAACCTTCGTTTTACTTGTTTCTTACCAGACTCCCTACTAGAAGGGGTCAGCACCATAACAGGGGTTGTATGTTCAAGCTCATCTTCTGGCAAATCATGCAATGTAGTAGATCTAGACAAAGCCGTAAGCAAAAGAAAAGGATGGAAATGGTAAGGGTGGGTGGAAAGAAAGAGAGAGAGAGAGAGAGAGAGAGAGAGAGAGAGAGAGAGAGAAATATCACACATGCACACAAAAAAAAGGATGAAAATGAGAATGTGAAATTTACCAGAAAAACAAGACTGAAAAGCAAAACCAGAACCAAAACAGAGATCAAAATAAAACTAAAATCTGTGTAAATTATGACTAGTGCTAAGCAGAAGCAAGAGCTACATATTATTTAATAAAGACAACAACTAACGAATATCAGCCAGATTAAAGCATATTTTTCTCAGCACATACCTACAAATGTCCTGAGTGGAAGGGCAGACAGACAACCGTGACTGACTCCTCGGAGCTGTTCCTGTTGTAGGACTGCTTGCCTGTTGAAATAAGTTAGAGAGTTTGGAATCTTTGTCCATGAAATACATTGCAGATATTTTACTGCTTTTCCACATGATTACAAAATTAAAACAACTGTTGCTGCTGTTCATAGTGTACTCTTGAACACATGCAAGTTCACAAAATACAGGAAGCCTGACCAAAAGCAAAACCTATTTGTGGAACTAAATATGACCAAACGTCTTCAGCCCTCATTTGCTCACAACTACTTTTTGTCATTCTTTGAGGAAGCAGCTTTCAGCATTTAGGATTTCACTTTGGTGGTGATCTGCTGCAAGTTTTTGATCAAAAAGGATGTTTTTGTATCATGCCAAACAAACTATGATGATTCTTTTCACAATGAGGTGAAGTGCATTTACATTACGGTGAGTGATGACGAGCACAAAGCAAAGCTACATGGAGTGGGCTGGTAGAACATTGAGAAAATTAAAGTATGTTTTAAAAGGTTTTCAAGGCAATCAAATCATCTGGAAGAGCTGAAAGAATGAGAAACTGATGAGCCTGAGAAAACCAAAGCGCAGGCTGCAGCTCTACAGAGCTGATCATATTCTCAAACAGCAAGAGAGATATAAAACATATTTAGTATATGACATTTTGCTCATAATGTGGTAGTTGTAAATTGCAAACTCAGTTGCTCAATACTTCCACTAAAAACATATTTTGATGGTGTTAGCACCAAGTCATTTCCATCTGCCTTGCAATCTATTGGCAGCATCGCTCTATGAAATCCAAATTTAAACACAAGGCCTTGTGATTCTTCAGGATCATTCAGGAAGTATGTATAGTATTAGCTATTAGTATAGCTAGCACAAGAAATTAAACTGAAAAAGCATTTGTATACAATCCTTTTGTTTAAATGGCTTTTCAGTGACTGGCTGGGTCCATAAGGCAGAGGAAGAATCTTAGAGTGACTCCAAGCTAAAACAGGAAAAAAGTACAAACATTGGTACAAAAAATAGTTTGTATTTGATTTTTTTTTTTCCACAAAAGGCATCATTTCAATTACACGTTATGTAGGGGAATGTGAATCAGACACAGCAGGGATATGCATAGGCATACAACCTCTGTGACCAGCTTTAAGTGAGCAGGCATGCCTGAAGCAGCTCGCCCAGCTACTTGATTGTTACTACTAGGGGAAAGATGCAGACATCAGCACCCGTCCCACACTGCTGGGCCACATGCTGCTGAACCTGGAGAAAAGACCCCTCCAGACTCCGCAGCAGACGAAGGACTGCTGCAGAAATCCAGCCCCAGAGCGCAGTGTGGGCCACTGAATTCATCGCTTGTGACTAGTTCCTTTTTTTGTTCCCCTCCTCTCTCTTGCAGCTGCAGGGCTGTACCATTGCTTCTTCCAGGGACTGGGCACGCCACAGGCTAGGCTGGATCTTAAACGGTGGTGATGTGTCTCCATGGCATAAAGGCAAGGTTTGTATCACCTTGCCCAGGCATCAGTCTTTGAAGGAACGCGAGCAGCTGCAGCAGCACAGTTACTGTGCAGTACGTCTGCGTGCATTCAAGAAACTTTCAGTTTTTATGGCTATAAAAGCAGGAAGTGAGCTAGACAAGTCCTAAGAGGTTTGGAATCAAGCCAAGATTAAAATAATTTGTCTGAAAAGCTTTTACACTTACTATTTGGGGTTGGAGACGGATTGAAATCTAATTATTTTCAGATAAAAATTACATCACAAATTTGATTGCTTATATCTTACATTTCACTTAGTTGTAAAAAGCTTGGACTGTTTCAGCCCTCTGCAGTTCAATTCACTTTCAAGTTCTCCTGCATCCGCATAATGATGCTAATAATATGCTGAGCTGCAAGTATCTCAGAGGAAGGTTTATTTTCCTCTGAAACTATTCCCATGAATTCCTTAAAAAAAAATTTTTTTTTTGTTTGTTTGTTTAATCCATATTGGGACAAACTTGACATCTGTGCAGGCACAAATCCTATGCACCAACTAAATACTCAAAAAACACAGCAAGAAACTCTCAGCAACCCAAGGTACTCCCAAGATGATTCAGATTCTCATCTCTGATGGTGTTTCAATCAAAAGGTTTCTACGACTTTGAAATACAAATACTGTTTGTAACAACTTTAAAATAACTTTTAATGAATGGATAGAATGCTTTCTAAAACTAAGGAAGTTAGTGTTTCTGATACTCATTTTCTAATGTTTACTTATGAAAAAAGAGATTTTTTTGACTGATTCCAGTTGATTAAAACTTTAGGCTTGCAAACTGCATTTTGCAAAGGCACTTGAGGGCCATCTCCACCAAGCTGCTTACACATACTCCTTACTCTGCAAATCTCTGCAACTTAAATAGGAGTGGAAGGACCAGTTAATAGCAAGTCTGTCCCTGGTATCATATGTCACACAAATATAATCATTCATTAAGTTGGTAAGAAAGCTAACAAACTTGTAAATTCTAAATTAACTGGAAGACTATTCCAGAACTTTATTACTAAATGCCTCACATTTTCACTCCAGCTATGTTCTGCCGGTATAAACTGGATCTGTTTGCTCTGCTGCCAACGCTGCCCCTGAGCTTACCTCCTTTCTTTCCCCAGTAGTCCCTCTTAACCTTCTTCCCTCTGAGCTAAACACCCCAAACTTTTTAAAGAAACGCATATACTGGTACATCCAGCATCACAATGACGGTATCTAAAGTAGCATATAGTGAATTGATATATTTACAGAGCACAGCCATACGTAAGTATAAGGCTAGATCCTAGACTGTGTGTAAGTGTCTCAGTACAACACTGTGCTTCATGTGACCAACAGAGCGGGCTGGTTAACCCAGGCACAGCATCGCACATGGCCCGGGTTACTTCAACTGGTGCTAGGCTGGAGTCTCCGCTATATTGTGTCACCACAAAACACAGCACTGAGCAAGTCCATCAGCTCTGCTCATAATGCAGGCTTTCTATCATTTTTAATCATCTTTATTGCTAGCTTTAGAAACAAAATACAAAATCCTATAACTTGCATCAAGTTTATTTTATAGGCATCTCTGACAAACTGAAAACAAGATCATTTGAATATATTTTGTTCATAGCATATCAATCCAGGTAACAAGCTCTTATGGGATTGTATGTACAACAGATGTCAGAAACAGTCTCCAGCCCACAGATCTTATTGCTATATTATCCTACTTAACACACTGAATATTCTGAAGTCTTGCATTTATTGAATAGGGAGATCAGACTGATTTTGTGGACTCCAATTCCACTTAACAGGCTAAAGAATAAATTATTTTTAAAATATTATGCCTGGAATGGGTATCTATGTCAAACAGCTATAGTGTACAACTCACTGAAATCAGAAAACTAAACAAGAGCTGCACTAATTTTATCATAGCAAATTATATCAGTAGCATAATTAAACATGGCAATTCAAAATAAAGTTGTCTGACAATCCATTTATAAGCAAGGCAGCTCATTTTGCTGTGACATCAACACAACGAAGATGCTTGAGGGATAATGCCAACTCCAGCTGATTAGGTCTGACATTTCAAAAGCGTTGTTAGCATGGGTTCCCTAGCCACCACCTTCTGCTGTCTTGGCCAGTTCAAATGAACTCTTTCGTCGAGGATACGCAATTCAATTAACAGACGTGTCAGGGTATTTTATTCATAATTATTTTCAATATGTTCAACAGGAGCTGAAAGTATGCCTTTCAAACAGAATACTGCCAAATACAGAGTTTTCAGGACAATGGAGATAATCATTTGTCTGGCACAAGGGGATACTGATACCACACACACGTGTTGCTGTTAGAAGACTTCACCAAAGACAAAAATGGGGGACTGAATGAAGCAAAACTCACAAAGAAAATACCAATTTCCTATCAACATTCAATTCTCACTCTAATTTGATATTGACAGTCTGACTGGGTTGTCCAGATAACAACAAAAAAAAATGAGTCATCTCTGCCCGACTACTGCTTAACACTGCTGTTCACGCTAGTCCATGAATCTGAGATAATCTGTGTTCCTTCTAAGAGGAAAGGACTTTACTTTTACCTAAGAGAAATGCTCATTAAAAACATTTCACACGTACAGAGCATTCATACCTGAATGGAGTTAAGCTTCAAAGAAACAAACCAGATGTAATGCACATAAGATGGTCTCGCAGATACCAACAGAAAGGCTAATGAATCCCCCAATGCCTGTCCTGAACAGGGAAGGCCATCGGCACTTCCGAAAGCCGCTCAGCCTAGAACATCGTTAATGCAGAAAACCACACGAAAGCGAGAGAAGGTAGGGCCGATAGGCAGCGTGACTAATGCTTTTGTTCTCGTAGCAACTGTGCTTTATAGCAGTGCTGTATCACAGAATCCTCCAGATCCCACCAGCTGATCCCACAGCCAAACAGCTGAAACTCTACAACCTATTAAAATAATGATACACGGAGGAATGGATAGAAGATGATCATGGCAGTTTGCACATAATCAATCTTCAAGTGGTAATAAGCTCAGCAGAAGATCCAGTCTGAATATCTTCATCTAAAAATCCTGGTTTGATAAAAATGTAAGTTTGATGGAAAACATCAGTCTTAATTACACTTTTATTTTTTCAGGTGGGCATGATCCACATTCACATCTCAGTCTGCACGCAGGTGCATCTTACTGCTTTGAGCTCAGATCTAGAAGTCATTATTGTCTGACTGATGGCCATCCACTGACCAGTAAATGAACCGGTAAATTGATTTCTGTTACATTTTCTGCCATAGTGATTTTTTTTTCTTGAGTATTTCCTCTCTAAACATTTTCTTTCCCTCCTGCCTTCCTTCCCCTCCTCCCACTCCCTCTGAAGAGAAGGAATAAAAGTCAAAAAGTAACACATAAGCAAGGAGAGGAAATAAGACTTACAATTCCGCTGAACAATATTGTTCAGCAGCTCCGAAAATTAATGTAAGCATACTGTAAAATGGTTCAACCTCTATCACTAAAGCAAGTTTATTTTCCAGCACAGTAAAACCAGAATCATAAGTGGCAAATATATCCTGCCATTTAAAAAATGAAAATAACAAAAGCAGTTACAACTCTGACTTGTTGATTTAATGAGCTTCTTTTAAATTTCTCTCCTTCAGTCTTACTGAGCTATGAGCTCCTTCTGAGCTACCTTATTTTAAAAGAAGAGGTCTATCTCCTAGTGGGTTTTTACTGAAAATGCCCCCCTTTCTATAAGCTTAGAAGCACTGGCAACTAAGCTTTGAATTATCACAGGGATTACAGGTTGCAAAATTCTTTCTATTGTGGCAAAGCAGTATTTTTGATTTACAATTTTCTCCAAACTTTTCAGGATGCATCTTTCTAGACATTATCACTTTGTTAATAAAGATGTTATCTAATTCCCCCCAAAACATACACTACTTCTTGAGGCAACAGCTTAGGCAATTGTAAATAAGGATATGCTAGTCTGTATGCAAAAGGTGCAGAGTCATAAGACCAGCAGTTCTTGAGTGTCTGAAACAAGCCAGATGCTAAATGTAGCCTCAAGAAAGGTGAAGTACAAAAAATGTGTCTTCTTTGTTACCAGATTTTGTAGTATTTTACTATAACGGTAGTGAATATCAGTATTCAGAGGACATCCTTTAGACTTTCTATTCCAAAGACAGCATATATTCCCATATATTCTTCTATCTATAGGATTTACAGCTTCAAAATATTTTTATATTCTAAACAACTTTCAATCATATGGCATTCCTGCTATTCTCCCAGGGGTGCTTAGGTATGTAAGGGCACAAATTCACACCATTCTTTGATCTGATGGACTATAAAGGATGTAGACTGAATAAACTCCCATCTGTGAGGGTATCACCATTATATTTGAACAACTCTATTCTGCTGTGTATTCAGTATTTATTTATTCCAGTCCTAAGAAAGAGAGAAACCTAAACGCCACAGAGCAAAAGAGTTGTACACAGAATATGGAAATGACTAAGCCAAAAGACAGTGAAACTCAGACAAAACAGCACCATGAAAAATAGGAGACACCATATTTTTATGAAATGAAAAGAACTTCAGGCAGCAGCAAAAAGTAATTCTGTATCGGTGCACAAATAAAGTCTGTTTGAGTGGGTTCTTTTAGGACAACGGCCTGAAATATGCTACTGAGCGCCACAATGAAAAAAAAAGTCATGTAAAAACTTGCTTAAGTATGTATGTAGTAGCTACGTTACAGACGATCATAATTCCTGTTGAAAAATGAACATTAACCATATGTTATAACTTGAACAGAATCATAGAACCATGGAATGGTAAGGTTGGAAGGGACCTCTGGAGATCATCTAGTCCAACCCTCAGCATAGCCCTTGTGGGGATTGAACCCGCGACCTTGGCATCAGCAGCACCACGCTCTAACCAGCTGAGCTAGAATACTTTGTTTAGTGGGAAGAAATCAACGCTGCTTCACCTATATGACAGTAAATATCATACGACAGGACTTAAATTAGTAAGTACACACTATCAGCTCTTTATCTGCAGAACTGGAAATGAGACATCAGCACCAGGTACGCTGGTATAAACCCAACATTTGTGGTACCCAATACTTTCCAAATAGTCATGCAGTTTTGTCTAGACATGTGTTGATGTGACACGTATAGATATAGTTAGCACGAGCCATGGGTAAGAACTGCAGTTAACAAAATAGAATCTACACAGAAGAGTACAGCATATTTTCCTATGTATTCTCTTTTATTAGAACACTAGTTCAAAACAGGTCAAGCTTACCCGAGAAATTGAAACTGCACTATTCTGTACTGGTTGTTCACTGAAACTAAGACATTTAATATAATTTTATTTAAAAGTTCAAGTTTTAGGCAAATTTAGATGAATGCAGTTTTCATGCACTTTGTTAAGGACATTGTAAATAAAGAATAAATTCTATGGGCAATCAGAAAGTATTATCTGGATAAAGTAAATAAGCATTTACATGTAAGAGAAAAGAAAACAGCAATAATTTTTATGCCACTGTGTTTAGTTCTAGCTTTTACCTTCCTCTCTTTCATATTTTGATGAACAAAATATTTTTCTACTAACTTGTTTACTTAGTACTTTTTTTTTTTTTTACAGTAATAGAATCATAATGATAGTTAAGTGCAAGGTTAGTCTTCACCTTTGATATTAATGATTCTGTTTATGAGGAAAGGGCATCATTTAGATGACTAAGATAACATTTACACTCAAATTTTAATGCTGGTTTTGTATACACAGTATTATTCACTGTTATAGTGCTTTTGAAGACTGGCATTTTACACTTTACAAGACTAACGATTTGTTTGTTCTTTTTTTTGTCTTTTTTTTTGCAAATTCTAAGTTTTCTCTCAGTTCTGATTAAATACAGTATTATATTTAGATTTTTTTAAACAGAACCCATTACAGCCAACTAAGAGTTATGCTTTGAAAGGATGGAACTTTAAGGCTCCTTGAAAAAAAATACATAACAATCTAGAAGAGAATTGCAATATATGATTATTGTGAGACTGGCAAAATATAGTAAGCATAACAAATACAGATCAGCTACTAGCTGTGCAATCCCCTGTACCAGAAAGTAAGGAGTTCAAACAATTTTTTTTTTTTTTTGCTCTTCAGGACTCAATTATGCACCAGTTAACTGGGAGATGTAGCAATGCTGTATCAGGCTACCAAACTCCTCTTTTTTTTTTTTTTAAAGGAAAATTTATTTTCCTTTAAAACGTATCATTGGTTCTCATTATAATTTAGGTATAAAGTTTTATGCATTCTGTTTTGGTATCACTGCTGAAGATACGGTGGTATACTTACCCATTAAAAATGCATGGTATGTAACACTGAAGTCTGCTTCAAGTTGTGTAAATTACCTAAATTGTGATATAGTACTATTCATATATTCACCTCACACTGATAGAAGATGAAAATTAAAGAATATGAAAGCCTATATGAAAGAATATTCCATTTTAATGAAACTGATTAAATAAAATTCTATAATTCAAATGGATAAAATGGAAGGTGTACCATTAAAATAGTATGAATTCTGCACCATAATTGCAAAAACAGAGCATAATGTTCTACCAGAAAACTAGTATAATGCCTAACTGCATAATCAATCATTTCAAATATTCCTTTAAAACAGTATCAAAGCTGTATTTCAAAATCTCAAATTGAGTACTTCAAATCAACAATCACTCAATTGGCATCAATAAATATTTTATCTAAAACTTTAGTAAATACTTCTTTGACATGCTGGTGCCTTTTGGTTTTCATTTATAACTTACTGAGAGGAGAATAAGGTAGAGAAAAGCATACAGTGAAATTCATCCTTTCCTTCATATTTTTCATATTCTGAATTAGACCAATGAATATTATCATACCAAATATTTCAAAGTGATCAACTTACTTCTTCCTGATGTAACTCAACTGAATTTTATTAGATAGATGCTCTGCAAACTCATAAATAAAAAGTGTTCTAACATCTGCTCCAGGCTTTTGAGAAGCAATTGAACCAAAACAAAAATTAGGCAATTTGCTTCAAGACTGAATTTCTCTTCCCTGGAAAATAAGCCCAAAGTTCCCAACAGAGAATTTCAAATCTTACTGCAGAGAGAGCATCCTTCTCTAAGGAGCTCTTGAATCATAATTAACATGCAGAAAGATAATTATAATGTGTTAGAAAATTTCTTCCAGAAAGCATTTTAACATAACCAGGCAGCCTCACAAACACATATAAGCATAACCTCTATGGACTGGATTTCAAACACGAGATTAGTTCCACTGGTTAACCACAGTGGAAAGAAATGAATCCACGAGATCCTTATCATACTAGCACTCTCCTTAAATTATTCATATTTTTAAGAAGACATTAAACATTTACAGAGAAAAGATATGGTGCAGAGAACTAGCCAGTGGCAAAGAGCTAATGAACAGTCAAGTCTTTAATTTATTTATATTTTAAATAAATCTAGATTTTTAGAAAAAATGTAATTCTGAAATCAAGATTAGTGCGTAAGATTACTTCCTACAAAGAACAGAGTTGCCTCGACTACCAGCACCACGGAATATGGGTGGGAGAGAGAGGGGAAAGTCAAAGAGAAGGATTAAAAAAGAAATAAAAGAAATAGAATAAAAAATCAAAATAAAATAACAAAAGAGCAATTCACATTTCCAATATTTATATATTTGTATTTATATGCATTAGAGTAGGAGAGGGTTCGAAAGCCATATTAAGTAAGTAGTCCTCCGCTTTGCCACTGTGTGATAATGTGAAGTACAGCTCAATCCCAAACATGATCTACTATTCCCCACTCTATGGATTATCCCTCGCCTCAAAAAAGTGCATCTTTCACAGTTACAGCTACGTAATTTTATAGTTATATGAAAATAATTTGAAAATATTCCAGTTGGCCTAGTTTTATAATTGTACATCTACAGACATATATTGGCCCGCCATTCCACTTACATTCATGAATTACAATGGACATCGCAAATAATTATGTATTGAAATCACATCTAAATTATTGTAACTTTTCTCATTTAGCTAAATGAGAATAAATTGAGCTAAAATTTAGCTCATAGTTTATTCCTGAAATTCATATCAGAAACATATATGTAAGGTGACCAAAGTCTTCACAACATATCAAATTTCTGCAGTCACTGAATATCAGAAGGAATTGCAAAATACAAGCATTGATTTTTTCCACTCTAGTAAATGTCAGATTAAAAAAAAAAAAATCCTGTAAATTGAAGAGGAATATAATGATTAGTATCTGGTACAAAATAATAAGTAGCTAGTAGATGAAAAAAATATATGTGTTCCTTTTCATTATGTCTGGATCAAACATATTTAATGTTCAACAATCCAATCTATCTGTAATATCATATAATTCAGAAACATGCCTTGTACATAAAATTGCCTAAGCATATTCTTCAAACCCCAGGTATCCTTTCCAATGCTAATACAGCAGTTGAATAGATAATTATGAAACAGAAAGAAATCGGTACTTGGAGACTCTCTGATATGTTCTGTTTTCCAAGCAGGGGCCCACTGATACCCAGGAACATCCTCTCTGGCTCTGGACCGGGGCTCCACATACCACCAACCCTCACACACACAAACACACAGTAACTGTTAAAAGGCAACTCTCAATTTAACCCTTTTAAGCCTACTCATACAGGCAAATACAAACAGTAAAAGATAAAAACAAAACAATGTGGTTTTGTTACCGTAATTGATATTTCAAGGCTTACTGGATTTTTATGCCCATGGAAATTTTCATTGTGTGCAGGATCCAGCCCTGCACAGAACTCAGCTCTTGCCTTTGGCGTGTTGCCTACATCATCCAGAAACTTCCAGTATCGTTCTGGGATGCAGGATTTGGTACTATTTCTTTGTGCTATGCAATATTAATCTGAAAAGGCAAGTGTTTCTTTTTCTGGGTACATACACGCACACCCTTCTCTTTTGGCAAAACTGCATTTTGAGTCACAAAACAAAGTGGAAACCTTGGGCTTCCAATCAAGCATCTTTCAGCATTTAAAAAGCTTCACTGGTAGGTAGCTTCACGCAGCGAAACCAGTCGAAAAGAATGAGCTATACCATAACACACAACATCAGAAATAGATTAAGTTAGGCACATGTCTGAAAACCTTGCTTACTAACTGACAACTTACTAACTTGCAGGCATCTTTTCTAAAATGCACAACTCTTGATTTTTGCAGAAGTTAAATAAGCAAAATAAAGCAAAATAAAAAGGGCTGGCTTTGGTGAACTGTAAATCCCTGCAAAAGGGATTCAGGAATTTATATGCTGACATATAAATAAGGTACACACAATAGAGCTGCTAACATTTGGGTGCGGCAGGTGGCAAAAAAAAATCAAGCATTAATGGAAAGTTTTCCATTTTAATGGAAAAAGGTTTAAATGTTATTTACTTATTTCTATTTCACATATTAAGGTAATAATTAATCATATATTTCTATTAAGAAGGATTTTACATGGAAGCTATAACATTAGACAACAAAAACTTAAAATCTGTTGTTTATTAAAAAAACAGAATATGTACATGGGAGTAAAGTAATACACTTAGTAAGCTCAATTTACTTTAATCAATTTACTTTAAATTCTATATAAAGGAAATGTGTTAATAGATTCCACATACCTTTGAAATGTTACTTGATCTACTTGTGGAACGCCCTGGGGATTTGTCATTCTGGAAAACAAAATCAGACACCAAAAAAATAATGCAGTTTCTAAGATGAATTTGTACTCTTTTTGTGCGTGCGCTAAGTTCTCTTTCTATATTCTTCTTCAGGTCTCAGACACATGTATTAATACTTTCCTATACACAAATTAATAAAAGCCTTTCAACTTTATGATGTCCCATCTCTCCTTATCTCCTGTTTAAAGAACTACAAAATAATAGAGAAGTTGCCAGCTAAAACAGGCTAAATATCCTACTCCATTAACATGCATGTCTAGTCTAGAAATTAGAACTTCCCCTATAATTTCTGGCTCAGAATGTTTTTGCAAAAGCAAACTAACTTGGGCAATTTGTCAACAAACATTTAGGAAAAAATATTGCCTTTTTTTTTTTTTTTAATGAAAACAGCTACTTTGATCTCAATCCCAGTAAACACAACCAAAACAAAAACAGACCCAGTGGCATATTAACCTATTAGTCTCTGGAGAAAGTTTCAAACCTGTCCGTTGTTTCACATGCTCATTGTATCCCTCTCCTTAGACTGCAGTTGACTCACGGTTTTATTCTGCCCCTCAGCACCGTGAATCATTTGCACTGCAAATGCTGATGTACGGCACTACCTCTCTTTTTGCTTTACCTTCACTAGCACAACATACTCCAACCCTCAGAAAACCAGCACTACTGAACCCCCTGACCGTATATTACTCTTCATTTTATTTTACCACACTGGTTAATTCTCAGGATTTAAACACCTTCAGGTCCGTATGTCAGAGCTGCTTCTTTTCCAGGAAGGATTTAACAAAAATTGTCCAAGTCAGTACTCATTTATTGTCCCTTGTCCTTCAGGTTGGCTCTGCTCTGAACAGGGAATTGAACAAGATGATTCCCTCCAACTTAAAAGTATTTTATGATTCAATTATTAATTCTCTGATGTATTATCCACAGTAGCTTAGGTCATGTGGCTAATAGATTAGTATATGCTTATACTTTCTGGTCAACATTAAATATATACACTTCTGAAAGTCTTCATTTCTATCTCTAAGAAAATATACTTTGCAATGTTCAGAACAGCTTTGCTTTGACCACAGAGTAACAGAAATTGTGGACCCATGAAATTACTTCTCCTTTCACAGTGAGAAATTATGAATGGGGACCACAGTTAAGATACTCCATGCTAGAAGTACACAACCTTTATCCTCCATCATCTGGATTAAAGAAATATTTTCTGACAGTGCAGTGAACTCTGGAACTCTAACTTCCTGTCTTTTAGCAAGTTGTCATTAAAGATTCATTTTCAAAACATGTTTCTTGACTACTGCTATGTAGGCTTTTTACATTATCTGCTCTTCCCTAAGGCATGTATCTTCCTTATTTTATTGCAACAAGCTCTTGATCCTTCTAACAGAAAATTCGTAGCATGCAAATCCTGAAAAGTACTTGCTCATCCACTGAATGGTCTGAGTGATGAGAAAGACTGGTGGCTCTACAATATTTGGAAGTTGTGAGAAAAAATAAAATTTTATCATAATTTCTGAGTTCAGAACATTTCAAAGTGATCTTGATTTATCCTGAAAAGCATATAAATAAAACACATGAAAAGTTACACTACATAAGCATATATAAATTGAAAATGATGAGTTCTTCATTCAAATTCACATTGACCTCACATCACTGTTCAAATAAAGAAAGAATAAAATAGCAAAGTTAAGGGAAAGTCTCTCTTGAAATATGTCCTTAAAGAACGTCTGTGCACTGCTATTTTAATGCTTTATCTTTATGACATACACCATTAAGAGTATTTTTTCCTTTTTTTTAGTGTAAGTAAAGAGGAACTTACTTTACTGAAGAACATTTCCTCCACAAATTTGCTAAATCTCTAATAAAAATGCTCTTTTCTGTGCATTCAATATTATTTTATACTTAAAAGGTTACATCCAAAGAACTATACGTTCAAACCATCAATACTTATTCTTGTGCATCAGGCACATTTTTAATCATGTCCTCAGATTATTTCAAACTGGTATTCATCTTTAAAAATTAACACTTCCCAACAGGAATTTTTTAATACTAAACTCTACAAGTGTTTTTTTTGTTTGTTTTTGTTTTTGTTTTTCCAGCTGTTAAATCTTCTTTGATCTTTGTTCTTATGGTTCTTGGTTTCTTTTTTAGTTCCCTGTTAAACACATATGCTTACATGGTCCAGCTCACCCACAGTGCTTCACAAAGCTTGTGTTTTGATTGCTGTCTTCTATATTTTAACGTTGCCTGAAAGATCTTTGTTTACTTTTAATTAAAGGAATCTTTATTATTATATTATTTAAAGGAACGGAACAATTATATCCATCAGTACAAGCATTACTCAACTTTTATAACAACGTTAAAAATCTTTTGCTCCTTTTGTGACTTTTTATATGCCACTGTCCCACCATACCATAACAAAAACCAACACTGGTTGTAATGAAGAATTAAAAGAATTACAACTTTTTTTGTTAGTAAAACACCTCACAAAAATTCATTTTGGTATGAGACAGGGTTCTTGAATTGATGTTTTTGCAGTGAGCCCCTTAAATTTAAGCCCATTAAATTTTCTGATGCTCAGAGATACAGCTTTCCCCAACCTCTAACAAACAGCATTTTTATTAAAGCAAGAGAAAAATGTCAGGTGGGCAGAGGAACAGGGTGGTACTTATGAATTCCTAAAATGAGGACAGCACGTAGCGCCAACAACTAATCACAGCACCTCAACTCTCAAAAGAAGCTTAAGTCATGCTCTCGGGTGCAAACATACAGATCCATCCCTAATCCCCCCTGCCCCCAACTAAAAAAACCCTTACACAAACCATTTTGTCTTTCCTTTTTGCAGGCTCTAACCTCTGCATCCCAGTGATGCTAGATGCTGCTGTATGCTACTGGCTACTCACCGCAAACCCTTACCCACAGCTCTCAGGCTAAGAGTGCTATACATTACTGCGACTAACATTTTTCTTTTCTCAAAATCATACCACAGCACGTCACAAGAAGAAGCGTCTCACAAACATAGCACAACACAAGCAAAACAAACATGTTTTGCCCACCAGCCATACAGGAGCTTTCTTTTCAGCTCCCTTTCCCCTGCCAAATTCTTAATTGGAGCAGAGACTGCCTTCACGTTAAGGCTATCAGAAAACACAGAACAGCTATCAGAAACACAGACGATCTCAGCTAACAATGTCAGTAGCTACAAGGTAAAAGATCTTGATGAAATGAGTGGGAACTGATATTACAAAAATTGAGGTGTGCACCCCATCTTCTTATTTCAGTATCTCAACAAGAAAATGGAAAGACGGAAAATCACAAGACAGGTAATATTTGCTTCAACTGCTACAAAGTAACTTCAACGAGCATATTTAATTAACGCATAAACACACTGTGTAATTACTGCGCGTCATGCATAATTGAACACTGGTACCCAGAATGTTTTCAATACCGAAGGACTGCTGGGTTCAAAGGGCCAACTCAGAAGAAGAGTCCACCTGGGATATTATACACTGTGATGCAGATGCAATCTCTGCCTAAAATAATGGTAAGATAATAATAAAATAATAATACCTAACAATAATAAAAATAATAAATTTTTGTCAAAATAATAAAAATATACATTATATATATTTGTATCTTATTCAGATAGACTATATTATATATGTATGTATAAACAAAACATCTAAATATGCATAACATCTGTCCATCTACATACATATGTATTTACATGTATAGATATATAAATAAATATCATCTTTTCGTAGTTATCTGCTACTGACCATTGCAGAGTTAGGATAGCAGTGTCTACCATGCTGTGGTTACTGTTACATTACTCAAGAACTATTTCCCGGTTTCTCATGTTTAAGTCCAAATTATTAAAATAAATACAAGAATTTATGTATTTATTTATAATAAGACTACTTAGAAAACAAATTACTTAAGCTGTAATATATGACGCTGCATTAGAAAATAACAATGCCTGTCCAACAGCTTGTTTCTGACATAGCTATATGGTTTATTACATATTATTGGGAAAGCTATATTTTCAACCAAGAGTAAAGTAAATAATTGGCATTTAAATTTAAACTTGAGTGAAAAGTTGATAATCCTATTCAAGGTTATCTTTCGGTAGAGACAGCATGAAATCTAGTATGATGTCTGAGGGCTTTGCTTTATTGAATATAACAGGAAAGACATTAAAAAGTGTGATTAAATATGCAGTATGTCTGTGAACTAGGACTCAAGAGACTAGGAATCTAGGAAAAAAAGCAATGAGAAATAAAGAAATAAAAATTAAAAAAATACTGAAAAGGTAATGGCAGAGTTGCTACTGATAAGAGTATACAATATACCTCTAGGCCAGTTTGGACTTGGATAATCTGTCCTCTCACAGAACAGAGCCAGGGTGGGGAAATCACTTGCTGGTGATAACATCCTAAGAGTAATTGGCAATTTCTAAAAAGCTTTGATGTGAGGAATTTGAGTTCAGGAAGGAACTCAAAGCACATTTTAGCTCTAAAATAATATTGGGAAACAAAGCTCATCATGCATTTAGAGTTATCTTTTATTATTTGTGGAATTATTTTTCTGTGCGGTTACATATTTTATCTAATTTTTTCCTACTCTAAAATATTCAATTTAGTGATGTAATTCCTGTTATAAATGAATCATACAAGTAAATCAAACGTAAAATTATGAGTATTTAAGTCTGCATTTGAAAATGTATGAAAACATTTATTTCCCTTTTTGTAAGCATGTAACTCACTTTTCTGACAAATTTTAAGACGCTCATTCGCCAAGTTCTATGTGTATGTCAAACCACCTACGAGATCGATCACTAAGCAAATTGAAGTTCAGTCTCAATAGACTCACACAGCTGTGCAAAACCAGCTGATTATCACAAATAAAGTTTCTAAGGATGCTGAAGCATTTCAAACATGCCATTCAGGCTATGATCTCTGGAAAGAGACCGTTTAATCCAGTGCAACATGCAGGAATTAGTTTTAGTGCCCTAAAGTTGCATATTTTCCCTATACATCTGGAGGTAGAGGAGTACTCGTTACACAGCAATCATCAAGGAGCCTCTCTACGAGTGGCTGCTGCGTAAACCAGCACAAGAAGCATGTCCAAAGGTGCTTTATTTATCTGTGACTAATTTTACAACAAAGATGCTCTCTGTGGCCAGCTTTACAGCAAATAAAATGGGATCAATCCCACATCGGTTCCTTGACTGCAGTAAGTTTTAGAGATAAACATTTTAGCAGGCAGTTTTCTTCTTCAGTATTTTTCCACTATGCAGAACATATTGGTACCTATGATGCCACCAACTGAATAACAGACATAATATTTTGTTACCTAATGCTGCTTCTTGTTCCAGTATCTCTAGTGGGCTAGGTTCCTTCTCTGTTGCATCTTATACCGTCTTACTCCAGCTCAGTCTAACTAGACTCAGTGTAACAGCTTATTTGTAGCATAAGCTGTTCAAAAGCATGCTAGAGACATCAGAATCTGATCCAGTGTCCCTTTGATTTGAAAATGCTAATTACAGTCGAATGAGGCTCAGTGCAATTTTCCTCACAGGCCAATTTGAGTCAATAGTATGCTTGCTGTCACAATATAAAGGTTTCACAGTGATACTTTTACCTCCAATTACATAGATAATTTCCATGTTACACTGTTCAGTTACTTTCTCTGTACTGCATAGATGTACAAGGTCAAACTGTTTTAACAACAGAATAAATATACCATTACATTAAAAAAAATCAAGCATTGAATCAGCTCTGAAACATAGCACATACCTTCGCAGAACACAGTCAGAATAGAGCATGTACTGAACACTCAAGACTATTTGGAGATGGAAATACATCTTTACTTCATGTAAGTACAACTCCTGTAAGAGTTCACATCAAAAGTCAGATATTACCTTGTCGTACCACACTTGGCTAAGATGAAAAATCTTATAAATTATTGAAAAAAATACAAACAAAACAATTATACAGTTGGAACCATGTTCAACACAATTCAGTAAACAGACATTACGTATCATGTAACTGTCTTTGATTCAGAGAAAACAAGCTAGTCAGAAACTTTTCTTGGAAAATGATTTCTGGCAATGCCTAATACTAATGAGAATGAGGTTAAAGGAACAAAGGTAAAAATACAAAAAGCCAGGATTTCCGAAAAGCAACGCACAACAGTGAGCAAGAACCTTACAGTACAGAAACCACGCACAGCAGCCCAGCACAGCACAGCAGGGTCTTGCTCATTAGCATCTCTCGCTTCATTAGAGCAAAGTGTACTTGGTCCTGCTGCAATTAGCATAACTAGGAACTGAAGTCTGGAAGTGACCCTAATTTCCTTCTGCAACTGCAGGCAAAGAGGAGCAATCCGATCCAATTCAGAAGCCGGAGCATCACTTCCCTCTCTGGGCACAAGAAAAGACCAAATCTCGCACTGATCTGAAGAACAGTGCTCCAGGTTCTCCTGCCTGGCTGCTGCACACTGCCTATTTCTTTATCCAAGGCAATAAAACATTGCAACAGCCCAGCATTAGCCCAGAGTGACTCAAGGTCTGAGCACTTACACAAGTTTCCCAGGTAAGCTATTTTATAAACTTCCACCATATCAGAAATATCCCAAATAGTTTACATACCCTTCAGGAAGTATATTTGGAGCAGGCAATGTGCTAAAACACCCTGAGTTAGCTACATATGGTATATTTCTATGTCCAAACTGTCAAATTATTAAAATACCAACAAGAATCAAGAGGATTTGTATAAATAAGTGTATTACTGTTGCATACGATACCTCACGTTTTTGAAAAATCTCTTTACGTATCTCCACTAGGAAGTAAAACCGTTGCTCAGGATAGACTTAGGCAATAAGTAATGCACTGTTGAGTAGCAACTGCCTGGTGGCTGGGGGTCTTTCTGCCTACTTTGATCTAGGGCAACACAGTGAATTGCAACTATGGATAGAGGTTTATGGTGCTGGTCTTTTCAAAATGAAATCAGCCATATGTCATCCATTTTTTCCCAAATGTCACTACTGATCAGAACCTACTAGCCTAACCAGTCTCTAAGTTAACATAATCTAAGAAAATATTTTATTTGAAGCTCTGTGTTTGTTCTGCACTAAGCAAAATATTATCTATATTCTGAGCTTCAGCAGGCACAGATAAATATTAAAGCCCAGTAAGTGTTCATCAACTACAGAACAGTATTCTAGAAAGGTTTATCTGGTCTCTCTAGCCTTCCTTTAAAGGAAAGGAAAGAAAGCAAGTCATGCTATGTTTTAACAGCTCATACACCCTTGAATAGCATTTGCTGTAAACAGTGATGCTTACCATATCTTTTTTTCTATAGTAATACAGCAATGAAATAAGCCTTGAGTTTATTGAGTCCTATTTCCTCTTTCAATCTTTCCATGGCAATATGTTTAGAAAATAACCAAACCGTATCTAAACATCTGGACTTTGCTTTGAGTATTTCCTCTGTAAAATTACTCCAAAACTCCACACCTTCTTGCAATTTTCACCCACTTCTCCATTTGCTTACACCCACAATGTAGCTTTCTCTTTAATTCACTCCTAAATTACGTGCTTATCCTCAGTATCTTAAAAACAAGACAAAAGAAAGCGCACACACACACACACACACACACATATTCAGACATTACATGTCGACAGGTTTCCCCCTCACCCAGGACACTAATTTCATAGAGCTTTTTTAATTTTTGAAAGGGACAGGAAATTTCCATGTACAGACCTAGGTTTCATCTGCTGAATTCATTAGCTGCCTGACAATTTGTCAGGACTGTTTTTTTTAAACTAAACTGGTTTCATTTATCCTTCCACTTACTTTAACCTTATGAAAAATCATAAGCGTTCAGTTCAAGGTTACTCTCCATAAACAGTTCTAAATCATTCTCAGCATGCAAAAATACACATCTAAAATAGTATCTCTCCTTGTTAGCTCAGTAATTAACTGCCTTTGCTCTTCAGTTTGTAGCTTGTGAAACAAAGGCTGCCAAAACAGCAGTTCCTAGTAGTATTTTTCTCTCTAATGAGACATAACATACATGATTCCTGTCTTTATCCAAAGTTGACCATAGAGTTAAAGATTAGAAGCTGCAAAGATAGAAAACTGAAACCTGCCATCGCCTTCTTATTCAAAAAACAGAGGAAGACTGAAATTTAAAAACCAACAAGTTGACAGTAAGTTCTTGAGTGACAGACACTGATATGATCAAGATGGATGAAATATATACAAATGCAATTAAATGAAAAAAGTAGGATAATATTAATTAATTAAATATGAAGAAGGGAATACAAAAATGAAAAACAGGAAAAGACAGGAAAGGAAAGAAGAGGAGAGAAAAACAGACTCAGAAAAATATCACTGATTCTCACCATCATGTGAAAATATGGAAGCACATAAAAAGCAAAATTAGTCCTGTGCATACATACACCTAAAAGAGCTCATTCCTTAAGTCAAGGGTAATCTACAGGGAGGGGACGCACTAATTCATTATTGTTAATTTTCAGTCAGAGAACTGTTCATAAAATACAAGGTTCCACCTTCTCTGACTCATAATGTCTCCAGAAGATTTACTTGTCACATTTCGAAACTAATCTTGGCCAATGTTCTGGGCCATCTTCCCAATGTTCTTGTATTCAGGCATTATTTGGCAGCATATGCCAGCAAAAATATGGATTTTTTTTTATTATTATACAGATGTCTAACTACAGTCTGGTTTATTTCCTTCTAGCACCTCACTGCATTAATCAGAGCACTTTAGTTGTCACAGGTAGCAATATAATTTGTGATAGATTTCCACAAGCCAAAACTACCTTCTGCTAGTTGGTTCCTAATGTGTAAATTACCTGGCAATTATAAACGACCTGCATGATTGCACTAGCACTTGATTTACATTCAGTTATTACCAGAGACCTGCTAAGGGAGATTTGGTGTTCAACTGCTGTTGATAAAGATACCTTTTGAAAACTGCAAATGCTATTTTTATACCTTTTCTCTTTGCATTACTCAGCTACGGAAAATGAAGACAAGCACCTCATGGCCCACCAAGAAAACTGCTTTATAAAATACGTAAGTCTGCAGGTTTTACTTTGCCAATCAGTTTTCCTAATATGGGGCAGTCAGTGCATTTCTTTTTATTACTTTTATGTAGGTGTGACACTTACACAGCACTGTATTCTTTGTTTCAAATACAGTCCTGTGAAACAAATCAACTATTTCATTATCACTTACTTTCACACTGTGTAACCCTTTTAAATCAAATTAACATATGGAACAAGAAATTGAAAGAGATTCTCTGAAATATGACATCAAATTACCATTTTGCCCCTCTTCTATGCTGAACATAAATGCAACACAATAAACTTCACTGCAGCATGCTTAAATGGCACTATCATTTGCAGATAATGTTACTATACATTATATTGTTATATTTTCTAGCTAAGTAGTTTCATTCTGGAGGAATACTTATTTTAATAAAAATATTCTTGACCCAAATTATTCCAAGAACATCAAAACCAATCAGTGATCCTCTGTCTACTCACTTTGGATCCAGCTGTTACAGCTTTAAGTCCTTACAGCTTTAAGTTCATATTATGCTACCTCTTCAAATTGCTAAGCTGCCACAATAACCTGGACACACAAATAATTTTCAGTGTTGAATTCCCAAACACCTAGAAGTCCAACCATGGTCAGAAATGTCTCAGTCTTAACATGAAATAATTTATCTGATTCCTAAAGCACATTAGCATGCACAAAACGTCACTGTCCTTTGCATAAATAGTCCAGTTCTCAGAATACTCATTTAGGACTGGAGACAGGTAGGATCACTTACCTCCACAGTCTGAAGGCACTTAGACCCCAAATTCTCCAATTTTACTTCAGGGCATCAAAAGTGCACGGAAAGTATTCTCTGAACGTGCTCTCCCTTGTGATGGTGCAGATGGGAACAGCTTCCAAAACCGTTCTTTGCATAAAATAATTTATTAGACCAGAAAACAAAAGCAAAAATTTAACTCTATAGCTTATAACTAGCTTGGGAAGAGGAAATACATGATTTTAACTAAGACTTCTAGGCTCCTTTCAAGCACATTAAGAGCACTAAATTGATGAAAGTGGAGCAGCAATTAACTGAATTGAAAATAACAATACCTTTTCTGCCACAATACCTTTTCTGCCTGTCATATTTTCATTTCTGATCTCTAAAGATCTGTTTATTCATTCTATCATGTACTGATACAACTTTAGCAGACCAGTCACAACATTTCCTTTACAAAGCTCTCAGTATGTCATGAAATACTACCTTTCCACAAAATTCTGAGCAAGTTCCAAGAGAAGACTTTGTCTTTTCATCACCACGTTGAACTTTAATCAATGTTAATGAAATTACCAAATACTCCTTATTTTTCTTTTGCATGAGAGACCCATCTCTGACTATCTGGTCAATAACTCTCTCTTGTGCAGACACTCTTGCTGGTTAGTATACAAATTTCAGCAAATAGCTGAAATAGCTGAAGAAGTAGTAGATAGCAATTCATAGGGATAACTGTGGACCATGCCATGCAATTCTTAATTTGCAATACGATTCACCTTCTCTCTATTAAGTATCAATACATCCAAATTCTTTAACTGAAAGGACAAATTAACTTTTTTCAGAAGCCAGAATTCAGAGGCCACTTTGCTATCTGCGAATTATTGTGACCTGCTGGATTCCACTCAATTAATATCAGAGATGAAAGACTCTAAGTGGTCAAGTACTTGTCTAACAGCCAAAGACTTATCAAAGGATAGACGATTAATTAAACACTGAAAGTCAGAGTGCTTCAATTACAACAGAGATATAAAACATTACTTGATTATTATGTGCTTTACGGTCATATATCACCATTTTTCATACCTTTTTTCTGATTATAAATTTGATGCCCTCTTTATTCCCTTAATTCAAACTTCAACCAAAAGGGAAAATGTGAGGAAACAGCATTTTTTCCAAATTCTCTAAAGGATATCATGATATCCAAATCCTTTAAAGTACGGATGCCACCTTTCATGTTTTCCTCTCAGAATAGGAAACAGAACAAAAACAATAGAAATGAATGTTAAAATGAATTCCAGAAAAAAGTATTTTGATATATGGACCTTATATATCATGACAAGAAAGTAAACAGCACAGGCTAGCTGTTCTGATGACAGCAACACAAGTTGTACTGTCTAACAAGACAACACAGCTATAATCACAACTGGTATAGATCAGAATCCTTGATTTCACTGTATTCTTTTATCTAGAATAACATCCTGAAAATTGAGGTTCCACATAATTGTTTTTATAACAGAACAGTATGTGCTTAAAAGCATTGCTCTGTAACAGTAGTCCTTAAACAACCTGAAACCTCAAAAATTCAATCTCATATGTTGTGTTAAAAACTCCTGGTAATATCTGCATAAAAATTCAAAATACACTTTGTACTTCAACTCTCCCATTCCCTCATCATCTCCACATCAAGGTATTTTTCCTCTCAGAAACTCTGTTACAACATTCATTGGCCAATTTGGTTCATTATTGACCTTAAACTGCTGATCTCCAAATGTAAAAAGAACAGAAACAAAACTTTGGGTAATTAAGTCCTGGTCCATGGATATACTCCTTGATATAAAGCTGCTGCTGTACTCAGCTCTTCTTTGTCATTTTAGAGTTCAAAAAGTTATAATTTCGACATTTTTCCCCACCTGCATTTTGAAAGATTATATACACATATATCGCTACCCCAGGCTAACGCAAACTGTAATTGTTAATGCTGACTGATACCCTACATCGGGACCAAACTCTTGAGTCCCACCAATATGAAAAACATGGTGTTAACACTAAACTGGGAGTATTTGTATGTACCTACATTAGCCACAGAAATTAAGTTCTAGTGGCAAAGAATAGATTTAATGTTTTGCAAGAATAAGCTGCCAAGTGTCTGAATAGAACATTAAAAGACAGGTTTACTTACCTCCTTAACTCACTGGATTTACACCTGCAGAAATTAGAACAGTAGTTTCTCTACCCTCACAGTAAACACATTGACTGAATAATGGAGTAAAACAGACAGATACAAACAAACATTCCACCTTACTACCATTTCTTGTGTCACATCATCCTTCCAGCAGCCTATGGCAAAAGTAGTAAAAAGGTACTTCCATTCAAGGATGCTCCCATGTGCTAATTAATATTTTTCTAATTAAAGCAATAATAATTGAAGCAGAACTGAACAAACAACACTGTTCGACAAAAAGCCTGGCTCGCACTATGTCATGCATTCAGTACTCCCATATCTCAAGGATGTCCACAAGCATAAGAGAAATGCGCTTGTAAGTAGACTAGCACCATTCACAGGAAGTATCTACCCTGGATAGAAGTGGGATTAAGAGAGATTATGTTGAACCCAGGTGATTGCTTCTGTGATGTGCAGCTGAAAATTCAGAAACGCTACCAGCTGAAAAAGTTCATTCTCTACCAATAGGCTCAGATTCAAAGAACTATTGCTCTCAGTTCCACAGACTCGGCATGTCTGAAACCCTAGAACTGCCAACTGAAAATAGTAAACACAAGGACATACAGGAATCTCAGGACAGTGGAATCTGAGATGCACACAGACTCAACAAGATACATTTATCACCATCTTTCCTATCTTTTCTGTAAGTTCCAAAATAAATAACTAAACAGATAGTTTTGGTCTTATCATTTAATGTAATTGCCTACACATCATTGTTTTGATTGGGTAATTTGTGGTCTTCGTTGACATTGTTCTTGAACGTTCCAGCTCGTCTACCTTTAAGTATAATAGTAAAATATAAACTTAAGTGCTTGAATGGCCAAATTCCTTTAAAAATTCTTTTTAACAAAGCTCTATTTGAAAGTTCATGGAATGATGTATTTTTTCAGACTGAAGTGAGTAGCAAAGTTGGAGGAAACATGTAGGTTCAGGTTAAAAAAACGCATCTACAGCTACATTCCTCTGCTTCAGAAATAATACTGACGTTCACCCAAACCTTATTTTTCTGCTTCAGCTGTAAACTAGAGATGTAGAACATACTTTGATCCAATGATCATCCTCTTTAATAAATGAGCAGATCAAACATCAAGTTAGTACAAATCGTTCTACCATGAAGTTTTCAGAGTATGACATCACAGCTCCCTGTTACAGAAATAATGAATTTCATTTACAAGTAAGCTTTGTCAGATTGGTGTTAGCAAAGTTGCTGTGAGTCTTCTTATAGAAAAAGGTAGTTTCACAAGTTAATAGTAGTTTTTTACTGTATGAACTCAGACCCTTATCATTTACTTCAAACTTTTGAAGGGCAGCCAGTAGAAGGATTGGATCTTTACTTTTAGTTACATAAGGAATATTTGAAGGTAGCAAGGTTCAGGAAGTAGGCCACAATTTTTTCTTTCTTCTTCTCCTGAAATGTTTAGTATATTCAGTAGAGGAAGGATGTTTAAGGAACTACAATTTCATAACTTTATTCTTGGAACTCACATGCCTACCTATTACTACATATTCATTTATTCCATCAGGGAATAAGGAGGGAACTATTATAGAAAAGCTTTTTTGTTTTTTTTCTTCATAGCTACATTACTGTTTAAGTAAAAGACTAAGCCTTAATCCTCCTTTCCACTGACAATAACGTAAGTCAAAAGAAGTGTGGAACACAGCACATACGTATTTATTAAAAAAGTAGTCCAGCAAGTCATACGTATTCACAACAGAGACCTCCAACAGGTCTTCTATTCCCCAGCAGACATGATCTACACATTCAGTCCTAAGGATGTATTGAGAAATGGACAAGTACACCACACCATTACTGACTGCTTTCTTCCCAGCAGATTTTGTGCTATAATGGAAACAACTCTGATGACAAGAAAAAAAAAAGTGGAAGAAATGGAGGAAGTTTAGGGAAAAGAGACCATGGACAGACCATCCTGGAGAGAGTGTAAGCTATCCTAGTTTAGGCAAGGGAAGATTCTATTGCTGAGAGCACAATTTATGATTGCAGATATGACTAATAAATTAACAAACAGAAAATAAAACCAAAACCTAAGAAACAGCTTTCCAAGATACTTGAATAGCTAGAATGTGAAGACATTGTAGAAAGTTATTAATTCCTCCCAGCTAGACCTTCATGCCTAATAAAAAATGTCTTTGGCATGATTAGGATAGACAATAATCCAAACTTTCCCAGAGTGGTTATAAATAGCTACTTACCAGAATACAGAATGGACTATATATATTTTCTTCATATCTGTTAATTATTGCACAGAATTTCTACTAATGTGTTTGGGAGTAGCATCATGGCATTGTAATTTACTTGAATATTTGCAGACAATATTCAGAGGATCTTGTCATGATTCCCAACTAAACAACACATTTGTGTTTGACTGTCGTCATAGGCACTAGATGTTAAAAAATACCATTGAAATTATTTAATCGCTTATTCACAAAACACTTTAATTACAGCCTTGGGTATCAATTAATATGCTCGCCTTTTTCCATTACCTGCAGGCAACAATGAAGTATGTTTGATTCAATTTTTTTCTTTTCTCTGTTATCTTTCTAGGGAATCCTGTTTCTCTTAATCAAAATAGCTAACGTGAAACAATTACACACTACTGTCATTCTCTACGTAGATACCATGTTTTCTCTCTTTTCACTGCAGTAGTTCTGTAATATGATAAATGTTCTAGATTTTTAGCCTGCAGTGCACTTTCAGATTTCCAGAAGTACCTGTTAGTAGCTTCTGGTACTAACAACTCTACTACTGTAAGAAAACAAGCAATATTCTGCCACTTGCACCTGAGGCAGATATTTACCTGGTGACTTACATGGTGTCAAATGAACCGGTCCCACTGAAGATTTGGCTCATTCATCTCAGGCAACAAACCACAGATCGTAGTATGATCACAGAACATCTTCAACAACATGCATCTTTTAGATATTTGGGGACCAGGTCTCCTAGACTACATAAACTTAGGCAAACACTGGCTTATATGGCTATGCATATGACCAGACTATATTCAGGTGAGTCATTCCCGCTATAAAGTATCAGTCAACACTCTCCTGGCAGCCTAAGGTTCTGGCACGAAGGCACAAAAGGTGTGACAGATTGCCCTGATTAACTGGAACTGCCTACATCAATTTAAAGATTTACTATTTTAAAAAAAGATTTCTAGCTAATGGCTAAAATGAGAAAGAGACGCTTTCCTATCATACGTCAATATTTTGAAGGAATATGTGTTCTCTATTTTAATTTTGGCAACTAGAATTAATAAAAGCTTTTTCAAAGCAATGTTCTTATTTTCAAATACTTTTTGAATGACAAACTTTTTTTGTAAAAAAAAGACTTCTCACCATTTTTCATGTTGAAGTTCTGGTTTTTAGTTAAATATCTTTACAATCACTTAAAAAAAACACAAGCTTTTTATAAAGCTAAAATAACTTTTTTTAAAAAAAAAAGGGGGGCTTGCCTGGAATGTTTTAAAATGTGTAAGTTTTCTATAATTTCAGTAAAAGTTAGAAATAAACATGACCTCCCTAACTGATGAAAACTGTGTTCATTACTGAGGTAAACAGTCAACGCTTTCTTGAAGGGGAGAGGGAAGCTAGCTGCCATTTAATAAACCTGCTTGCAAATGCAGCACATGAAACACTCATTTGGCCAACTACGAGCTAAAAATAATAACCTTCCATTCCAAGTTTTAAAACTGTGAAAACAGTAGAATCTTGCATTTCAAGCATGGGCACAGCTCGGCATACCCAAAAAAGCCTTCTCTCAATCACTGCATAAAGCCATAGCTCCTGACCAAAACTGTCACTTCATTTGCTTCTGTTTCAGTATTATAATTGTTAGCATCAGAATTCAGGCATCTCTCTTTTAGGTCTAAAAATCCCCTTAAGCTCTCGACTGAAATTTTTCCATCATACAAAACCAGCAATTTTGCCAATTATTGCTATAAACAAGCAAAAGTAGAGCTTTCACTATTTGAGATACTACCGAAAAAATTAATATAGGGAAGTGCCTCAGAAATAGGATTATGGATTCAATTTTCAGGGTTAATTTTTTTTATTACGCATTTAACTGGTTATAAATGCTGAATAATCAAGCAAAGACATAAAGGGATTAAATCTATTTTTTCTTTGCTCGTTTCCCGAGTGTAATTTCTTTCAAAATGCGTGCGTACACAGTCAAATTCCCCAGAACCTGTTTATTTTTTAATTTGTAAGAGTCACAAAACACTATAATAGAAAGCTGGAAAACATGAAAGACTGGGGAAAATAAAATGTCACTGTAAGACTAGATGACTTTAGTATCTTTGCTGTGCTCGTTGCGTGATTCAGAGACCATATGAAAACACAATTTCAGTATTCCAATTTCAATGCACCCGTTCTTTCCAAGCGCAACCATTTGGCTTGTCACTTTGGTAAAATACTTTTCCTTTCATGTGCTTGCGGGTAATTCCAGTGCTTTTTGGTATCAATGCTCCACTACTCCTGTGTGGCTCCTAGTAGCACTTAAAACATGCAGCTCCTAGAGTGTGTTTCAAATGTGTATCCTGGCTGGGAGGTCAATTAAAGCATGGTTCGATTTGGCGGTCCCCTTGGAAAGGTCAAGGTCCTGATCTAATCTACACCGAAACAAAGCTAACCTTTTGCACTCAAACAAAATAGACACACTACAAGCGCCGAAGCGTAACACACAGCGAAGCGCTACAGTACATAACTCAGCTTACTCGCCCACAGCAGAGACAAACTTAGGAGGGAAAATACGGTCAAACTAAGAGAACTTCCGAGTAGGACACCAATTAGCAGGACGAGGAATATAACCTCATACTGTAATTAAAGGTAGACATTTTATAGGCAACAAAAGACAAGCTCCAGTAACAACAGCACTGACGTGATTTCTCTTTTAAAATCAGAGCATGCTTATTGACCTGAAACAGGCCTTTTCTGTAATAAAATCAAGATAGCATTTCCCATCCTTTTATTATAAGTTTTGTAGGACTGCAACAAATGAAGTATAAAAATTGTGGTTACCACTTAACCTAGTCTAGTTGGGAAAGGCTACTAGAAGTCCTGTCCCTGTCCTAGTCTATGGAAAAGACAGTCGTAATTACAGTCCTTGTGAATGCGAGTATTTCAGCCACCCAAGTTCTCTTAGCCTGAGCTACTCATAGTCAGCACAAAGTGCAATCACCTCCTTCCCAGGAAAATTGGATTAGAATATGCTCAGAAGGCCTAAATAAAAGACAGAAGATTAGGTATTATGCAGATAAAATACGTTAAGCCTCTGTGATGTAAAATATCTAGAAGGCAGAGTGTAACAGAACAGCTGTTTATGTAAGGAGATGCTTGTGGGAGAGAAATCATGTGAATATCCCAGCTCTCCCTCTGTACAATAGACAACACTATGCCCCCAGGGCCCATCTCTCACTGCAGTATTTTCTCCTAGAGCAACTAATCGGCCCCCTGCAATTAACTGGAAGGAAGAGGGAGCACAGCTGGATTTTCTTCCCTTCTCACGTTTGTATATGAAACTTCACAATGTAAGGAGAGTAGAAAGCAAGATTAGCTTACAGTTGTAGAAAAAAGATTGGGGGCATTTCTGGTTAAAAACTGCTGCAGCCACTCTCCCAGCTCTGTCATTAGACAAGTCAGCACAAAGAGCACTGCCGCAGCTTGGGGCTCGAGGAGGGGCAAGGAAGATCTCCCCGTTCCACCTCTGAGACCATCAGGCAGTAGTGAGAATCGAGTCTTCCACTTAAAGAATAAAAACGTAACATTTTCTCACCACTTCTAATCATTTCTACACTGCACTCCAAGCTAATCTCCTGCTCTTTAAGTGCCCCAGCTCATGCAACTTTGACTTCATATTTACACTAGCTTTTCAATCCAGGTTTTACAGTGCACTTTTCCGAGGGCTATGATCTGCCCATGTTCTTTGGCAGTACAAAGAAAACATGATGCGAAAGAGAAGCAGAGAATGAAAAGCTGCATGTCTTTTACAGACCCTTACTGGAATCTGCAAGTAGGCATTGGGATATCAGTAACATCCCCTGCAGCCTAAAATAAATGCATTATGATGCCTATTATTTATTTAGCTCTTCAATATATTCAAGCATTCACCTGCTAATCCATTAGGGTGCTTCTTTACAGAGGCTGCACCAGCAGTGAGTCAGGCCTCCATGGCAACAATGTTGTATATTTGGCAACTAAAAAATCTGGTATATGAAGGGTAATTTCCTATCCTCTTTTACTCTCAGGCACTTTAAACAACATAGAAAGAAAATAAAGAGAAATGTAATAAACAGCTCAAGATAATTTTTATAATGAAAGTGATACAAACCAGAAGCATTATAAAAAAGCAGCATTTTTAAGAGTTGTTCGTTTCAATAAATTAATGACAGGACTCAGCTGTCAAATTAACTTTTGCTGGTGTATCACTAGTTTATTAAACATGCATTTGCAATGTATTGTAAACTGCCACCTTTGCTAAAATAACTAGTGTCTAGAAAATCCACTGTATGTTATTTAATTAGGATAGCTCAATGAAAATAAACGCGCTTTCCTTGCATAGGTTTTTTGCAATGCCTTTGCAAATTCATCTGTAGCTGCCACAAGAAAGAAAAATATTTTCTTATCAGCTACTGAACATCTGTCCTCTTTTCTTCTATTTTAGTTCTGAGCTTCTTGTGAGACAGCCTATCAATTAACGCAAATCAATTAGCAAACGCAAGTGAAAAATCTTTTTTGAGGACTATCACTTTTGCAACTGAGCAAGAAGTGACCCAGTCAGGTTTCAGCACTTCATGTTCCATTTGGCAAGACACACTCGGACATAAAAATAAAAGATATGTACAATCTAGATTGTATATATACATCTGTTCAAAATGGCAGTAATAGTAACCCCTGTGAAGAGGACTGAGATTTATCCATACTCCTTTGCAGGCAAAATTTATTGAGGTAAAATTCTGTGTCTTGGCTAATGAAGCAGTTAGACAAGATGCTTTTTCTTATCTTGAACTCCTGGGTAAATTTTACATTAAAATTTTTACATTGTATTCAGTATCTTTGAGTTCCAGAAAAGATTTTCCATACAACTGTGAATGAACCCTACAAGGGCTGAAGTTGTGTCCATGTGATGAAAACAGGAAGAAACATACCCTCTGCATGTTTATACGTAAAATAAGTTAGAGACCAAAAAAAGAATACGAGCAACAATTTACTAAAGGCATAAAAATTTACAATAACCCCTTTTCTTACCCGAAACAAATTAAGAGCGGGAAATCTGATAAAAAATTTAGATGGTCATTAAACAGAAAAGCCTGTGCACAAGTAACAACTACATAAACTATAACAATTCAAAATGAAGGGAGAAAACTAGGGTGAGATGTTACAGAAATCCTCAAAATCATAAGCATGAAAAATAGGAAGTGAATTTTCAGCTTACTCAGGACAAAAACAAAGAACATCAAATCAAACCTAGCGTTTTAAAATCTCTGCTGTGCTTATTAAAAGCTTACAAAAGCTCAAAAAGTGGCTGAACTCACAGAAGAAAAGTCCAGACAAGGGTAACACACATAAGATGACTTCTGGCCCAGGAATTCCCTGAGCCACAATTTACTGTGTGCTCAGGGAAAAGCAGTTATTTCCTATGTTTGTTAATATTTCATTTTTTAAAGCCTTAAGTTTTCACTGCTTTTGTCTACATCTTTCTGATTCAAAATTTTCAAAATAATGTGATCAAAACATACAAAGAATTCTAGATGCTTTGTCTAGGGTTTACTACTGAGTTAAATAGTATCATTACAGTACCTGCAGGGTTATTTTCTCTAACATTCATCGTATATATTCTTGCATTTCTAGTTCAACTGAATATAGTTTTGACTCTTTGGAAAGACTCTGCTGAGCAGTTTGTAATGGCACACCAACCATTTTTCTGAAAGAGTTAATTTAGGGTTAACATATTTTAAATTACCGTTATCTAACATTCAGTATTTTTCAGTGGTAAACAAAGAATAACTAAGTGTTTTTGTACTAGCTATTTATTTTTTTTGTCATCTAACAAGCAAGCTCCTCACTGAAATTTCAGCTTCAATCTCTACTAAACTTAGCAACTAACTACTGGTTGAACACTTTACTTCCTGGCATCCTTCCTCCTTTCCTAGATTAATATTTTAATTGCTATTTTTATTAAAGAATATATTTGATTTTGCATAGTATTTTCATAAGCAAGTGGTAATCCAAAATCCTCATTAACTACAGTTTACTTAATATTCCCATTCATAAATGATAACAAAACAAAGATGAATGCTTCTTGAAAAGTATTGGGAAAATGTTACCGTTGTTGTGCTGGCACTGATGAGATCACACCTAGAATAGCAAGTACAAGGACAGTCATACAGGAAAGATTAATTGAAACTGGAATGGGGGTAGAAAGGTTAGCAGAATCATTAGAGCTTAGCTTCCAAGAAAGGCTTAAAAAGTTCAACTGGTTTAGATTGTGGAAAAATGAAGGCTGAGATGGGATATCTGCTATCTACACTTTTGCAGTGATTATTTTACTAGGGATGGGAAAATTTAAGAAAAACCACTTTGCACAAAATAATTGGCTGTAAAATATCCACAAAGCAAATTTAGGCTGGACATAGAAGATTCTTTATCATTAGAATAACAAAAAAAAAAAAAAAATAAAACTGAGAATAATTTAAAGAATAATGTCAAAGTTATAACTGCATGGGACTAGACTCAATGCTGGAGAAATTCCCCTCCGGACATACTTTAGCTCAGAAAGAGTATTCACTAGTTCTCACTAGAATAACTAATTTTCACCAAAACAGTTGCTTAATGGGAAACTGATTTTAATCGAACACCCATTTTTCTTAAAACGGTCTTCCACTGAAAACATGATTTTTTAAAAATTTTAGAGCAAGAGTATCAACAAAATTTCTGTTTTAAAATTGGCCAAAATCTTAAAGAATGTACTGCTTAGTAATACTTTCAATAAAAAACTCCAACCTTCAGTTTGGAAATTCCTTTCAAGTGTAAAATGCCAGTATCACTTAATTGCCACATGCTCCCAAATAACTCTATAAAGCATGCAATCTCAGACATACTACAGACTATATCATGATATTTTAAGACAACTTATTAAAGATTTTGTAGGATATAAAGCAGAAAACATAGTATAAGCAAAAAAGTCATAGCAATTAACAGACATATAAAAAACCTGAAACATTACAATAGCCATTTCAGCTATAAATATTTGTTTTTCAATTAAAAGCTTTAGGTACACTTTTTAGTTAATTTGGACAAAAGAGGTCAGATTTCAGAATGAAGAACTCATTTTTCTAGCACCAGACATTTTAATAACATTCTTTGGGAACATGACACACAACTAGAAGCTGTATCTAAAATGTAAATCTAGGACTAAATTAAACCTCAGATTAATAATTATTTTTTCTACAATTTATTACTTCCTGTAAATAATCCCTTAGTATCAGTATTCCTTATTTTAAGCCAGTTTAATTTTCCTCTTTATCTTGACAGGAACAAAAAAAAAAAAAAAAAAAAAAAAAAAAAAAAAAAAAACACATCATTTGTATAACCCTTGACTCCAGTATCTCTGTAATGTTTTCAAAACCTCTCAAGAACTTTATCATTACTGAAAGGATTTTGGCTTTTCCAATTTCGCATTTCTCTTTGCTCATACAAAGGCTGTTTCTATTTATGATTACTTTTTCTTTTCCAAATACATCTTTGAACTTTTCATCTTGCCTGACCTTTTTTTTAATGGTTTTACTTTACTGAATACTGCAACAGAACTGAGCTTCAAAACCATGTTTGTGATTATTCATTCCAATGAAAATTTTGAGTTTAAATACTTTAGCTGGGATTATGCCCAAGAGAAAACATCTCTTTAGGGAATGAACATCCCTAAATATCCTAGTAAATCATTTTAAAGATTTGAATACAGAGAATTTATGCAAAATTTTTGGATGATTTCCAAACATCAATACTCATTTTTTCACAAGTATGTTATTATAATAGCACATTTAAGCTACTCATATACCATAAAAATCTATCTTAGAATACAGGTAAATATCTAAAATCTACGCTCTCTCTATTTGCTGACTTCTGATACAGGATTTACTATTTACATTTGATTGAGCTGGGTGAAATAACGAATAAACAATTGAAAAACAAACCCCCCAAACCTCTGCCTTATTATTAGAACTCTAGTTCATACAACATATAAAACCAGAACTGATCAAGTGAGAAACACACCTAACCGGGGAGAGCAGGGCAACCTTAGAACCTCCAAAGTGAGGTTCCAAACCAAACCATGCCCGGTGGCCTGTATGTCGTGGTACGCATGCTCCTTCAACCACGCAAAATACCAAAATTACAGTCTCTGACACATAATGAACCCCAGCTAAATTCATCCATAACTGACATAAGCTTGCCACAAGTTTGCAATATACGATAAGCAAAGAAGCTGAAGAAAAATGTGTTTTCCTCTTCCCTAATGGAAGGCAACCCAGAAGGGCTGCAGGACAACAGGCAGTACCCTGGATCACTCTTTCTGTTTTCATCACGTGTCTTCCTTTGGTTACCAATGATAAAAACATGTTTTCATCTTATTTACACATATGCAACAGTGAAATTTGCTCCACTGATTTGCACTGACTAGTTACGATATAGAGTCAGAAGCAGGACATGAAGATTTGTATGTTTGTGTATTATCTCTTCTTTATGCTGAACACACTACTTACTGTTATCAACCAAACGCAACGGTGCCACTGGTTTTCACTGAGACTTACAATAGAGGAAAAAAAATTTACCATTCAGGTAAGGTGTTATTTTTAAATTACTAAGGTATTACACAAATTTTTTTAAATATAAGGTATTGATCATGCAACTGGAAGTATTTTTACTCATGTTGCAGGCATGACAGCTTCTTATACAGAGATTACCCAATATGTTGATAATTAGCAATTTAGCTGGAACACAATGCCTCCTTTTAACTACCGTTAAACTACTGCAGTTAATCATTTTTAAAAATATAGTATCTTGTTGAGTACCTGCTACCTATTATAGTTAACAAGAACCTTGACAATTTCAGCTTGGAACTGATTAAACTGAACCTATATTTCAGTGTGCTATCCATACAATAGAACAATGCATGGAACAATGATAAAATTATTAAATTCATTAAAAATCATGTATTTTGTTGACTACTGTAAAATATTGCCGAGTTAACTGGTTAAAAATACTGCATTTACACATCCTAATGCCTGTCTGACAAAAAACATCAGAAAGCACATTTATAGAGCCTTAAGTTATTTCTAAAACAGATTAAAAGTTAGGAAAATGCTTTAAAATTCTCTTACAAAAAGCCAGGGTATCCCATTTCTGAAGATGAATGATCCCACTTACTTTAAAATACTCTTTGAGGCCACTGGTAAAAGGCAACAAAACCACCCAGGTAAATATTCACATGACAATAAAAGGCATAAATAAAACACAAGTACGCAAATTAATTGCGCAATTAAGAGCAAGAGGCACAAAAGATAACACAGCAACGTAGAACAATATGAAAACTTGGTCATGTGACAGTAAGTTCACTGCCTATGCACTTTTAGCCAAGAAAGATTACTGTATTATGTCTCCAGCTGAGGGATAAATAAGTTAGATTGTAAAATAAATAGGTCACCTGCAGTCTCAGCTTCACGCCTAGTCTGACAACACTACTTTGCTGCTTCCCCCTTCCCCTCTGCAGCCGCGTGTCTCCAGCTCATCCCTTTTAGCTTTTCATCACATCTAAATCACATCAAAAGTTCTAATTATTATTTTCCAGTGAAAGCGCTTCCAATGAGAGTACATGACTCCAGTTAAGCCTTTGAACATAAAGCCTTTTCCACCTTTGTATGGTACCTCAGCTGTCTGCATAATTCATGAAGACAGATGAAAGTCTACTTCCCATGTAAATATATCAGGCAGAAAAATAACTGCTTTGAAATGAAACCAAGAGTGAGATTCAGATCAGACATCAGGAGTTAAAGCAGAAAGTCAAATTCTTAGGAAGCGTTACAGTGCTTAGATATTGCAGCGGGTCTGCATAAATTATGGGCCAAATCCAGCCCTATACAAAAACCTAAATTTGACTCTCTGCTAGGCATACTGCGCCATGCCAACGAATCCAGTGCACTGTAAAAGCTACATAATGCTGAGACACCCCCGCATCAGGCTATGTGAGGCATTTCAATTACTTTCAAAACACGCATAATCATTCGAATCCACCTCGGCGAAGCTGGAGGCTGAACTTTCGCATTGCTGGAAGGGAATCCCGGACTCGCATTCTCACTACTCATCGCGATGTCCTCGTCTCTCATTTCTAACGCGTCCTGGCGCAGCACAAAGACTGCGGAGAACAGTGGGATCTGCCAAAACAGAACAGTTAATTCTGCCTCCTACTCTTTCATTTAATTGAATTTTCAGCACCTGTGAACGTGCTGACAAATCTCCTCCTGCTCCAGTTATTTTTGGAACATACCACAGTGAACCTGAAGTCAGACGCAGCACTCTTCTTGACATGTGCTTGAAAAGCATTTCATATTCTTTAGACATCTGACGAGAACACTTGTTTAAAAGCATGTAGTTTAATTTCTTTAATTGTGACTGTATCAAAGGTTGACAAGACAAAACTTTGGAGATTGTATCAATCAGCACTAATGAAACTCAGAGCATTTAAAAGAAGATTTTTTTTCCCTTTGCAAAATTCACACAGTGCTCACAGAACTGTTCAGCAACAACAAATATATACTAGGCCCTCAGGGACTCATCCAATTTTTAATTTTGGATCTGGAGGAGGCAGAAATGGAAATCTTTCTAACGAATCTCTGTCAGATTTTACACTACTTCTATACGCATCTAAATAAAAGTCTGGGGATTCTGTTAAAACTAATAAAAAATAGTAGTTCTTCACAAAATCAGCAATTAACCATCAGAACTCCACCAGCAAAACTGGACGACGTTAAAAGTTAACGTGCAGTGGATATTAAAAGGCATGCTACTGGAAAAAGTAATGAAAAAATATTTATCAAGGCCAGTAAATATCCTATAATATCCTATATGGATCAGGAAGATCTGTGGCTACAAATCATTTTGGATTTGAGGACCAATTTCCAGAAATACTGATACTTACATTATTCCACAGGTAATTGCTGCTGTTGTAGAAGATATGATAATGGGCTGAACGTTTTGGTTTGGCTTTGGTAACCATTTTCACGTCTGTCCTGCTTAAGTGAAGAGAAATGTAAAGTTCTCAAGTTTTGAGATTAAGTATTGTCTCAGGAAGCGCAGGTATTAAGTATTAGCTCAGGAAGCGTGGGTTAGACGAGTGGACAGTGAGGCGGATTGAGAACTGGCTGAAAGGCAGAGCTCAGAGGGTCGTCATCAGTGGCGTGGAGTCTAGTTGGAGGCCTGTGGCTAGTGGTGTCCCCCAGGGCTCAGTACTGGGTCCCATCCTGTTCAACTTCTTCATCAACGACCTGGGTGAGGGGACAGAGTGCCTCCTCAGCAAGTTTGCTGATGATACCAAGCTGGGAGGAGTGGCTGACACACCAGAGGGCTGTGCTGCCATTCAGAGACACCTGGACAGGCTGGAGAGTTGGACAGAGAGGAACCTCATGAGGTTCAACAAGGGCAAGTGCAGAGTCCTGCACCTGGGGAAAAAATAACCCTAGGCACCAGTACAAGCTGGGGGCTGACCTGCTGGAGAGCAGCTCTGCAGAGAAGGACCTGGGAGTGCTGGAGGATGACAAGTTGACCATGAGCCAGCAAGGTGCCCTTGTGGCCAAGGCGGCCAACGGTGTCCTGGGGTGCATTGGGAAGACTGTGGCCAGCAGGTCCAGGGAGGTGATCCTGCCCCTCTACTCAGCCCTGGGGAGGCCTCATCTCAAGTACTGTGTCCAATTCTGAGCTTCCCAGTACAAGAGAGACAGGGAGCTGCTGGAGAGAGTCCAGCGTAGGGCTATGAAGATGACCAGAGGGCTGGAGCACCTGCCCTACGAGGAACGGCTGCGAGAGCTGGGCCTCTTCAGCCTGGGGAAGAGCAGACTGAGGGGGGATCTTATCAGTGTGTACAAGTACCTGAAGGGAGGGTGACAGGGGGACGGGGACAAACTCTTCTCAGTTGTCCCGTGTGACAGGACAAGAGGCAATGGGCAGAAATTGAAGCACAGGCAGTTCCGCCTGACCGTGAGGGGGAATTTCTTCCCTGTGAGAGTGACGGAGCACTGGGACAGGTTGCCCAGAGAGGTGGTGGAGTCTCCTTCTCTGGAGATCTTCAAGGCCCACCTGGATGCAACCCTGTCAACCATGCTCTAGGTGACCCTGCTCGAGCAGGGAGGTTGGACTAGATGATCTCCAGAGGTCCCTTCCAACCTTACCGATTCTATGATTGTCCTTACGTTGTTTTGATTAAAGCAACAAAACAAAAAACTTCAAGAGTGGCATAATATTTAGATACTAGAAGCACAATGATTAATATCAAGCTCAGCCACATAATAGCATCTTTAACAGCAAAAATGTAGTTTATGGCTTACATAATAACCTCATATAAAGACACTGAATTTGCAGCTATATTAAAAGTAAAATTACTTTGAATTACAATCATTTTTGCATGTTAGGTAATATCTTAAGTGCTCACATAAAAGATTTTTTTTAATTGTAAAATATTAGAATCAGAAGATTAGTATTGAAATTGCTGTGTCTAATAATTCTTTGAAATTAAAGTATCAGCTTCAGTGAATAGTTTTCTGATTTGTACTTTTAAAACAATGCATCTGAAAAAAAATACACTCAAAAATAGCGATAAACCTAACCTTAACAAGAAAAAAGCTAGCCATCTGTTCTCTGACTCTTCCCCCTTTCCTCCACCTTGATGGTCCCTAAATACTGTCCAGGACCAAGTATGCTTATCTTACAAAATTTGAGAAGATCACAGCTCATGGTAGTACAGCTCTAAGGGATTGATTTTCTTTGATACTGTACTCTCTTGTCAGTCCAGGGACTGAGATAAAAGGAAAAGTGATACAGAATCAAAAATATGCTAAAATTCCATCAGGCAGGACCAAATAAATCTAGCTTTTCTCATCCCTCAATTCATATATTATACATATTTTATAGACACACCATCTATAAACCATAGTTAAACAATGCACTTACCAACTGAAAACTCCTTAATACTGCCAAAATACACACATGGGGTTAAAACTCTCATCTTAGCGCACTGACTGTTGCTATGATTTCCATGTGATTATTCCTCCTCATAACCAAGAGGACAACTCAGAGAAGAAAGAAGACATTAACTATGAAAAATAAAGGTGCCAGAGTTGGGTCCACACTCAGAAGCAGCTATGAATCTTTAATATTAATCTCTGAACCTTCTGCAGCTGATTTCTGTACACACTGGCTTTGCCTAAATCTATTTTAATTTGGAAATTAGATATGATTTGGAAATCAGAACAAATATTTTTCAAATGTGTAGCGTTTAAGTTTTGATTACAAATGAGGCTCATTTCAAAAATAAATTCCTCTCGAAACAGCAAATCTGCAATATTATGTGAGATGTAGTATACTTATAATTTATATATAGATGACAAGTTCAGACATAAATCAGTAGAAAGTTGCATTGAAAATTGTTCTCTGTGAAAACGGTTGAATCTTTGTAACAGACATTGAGGCTGAATGTTATTGAGACCTTGAGATTTGAAAGATCAAATTCTGCAATACTTCTCTCCAAACTGAAAAGTTCTTTAGGACTGGGAAAGACATATGTTCACCTGTGAATGTATGACACTATGAAAAGTGGAAGAAAACAGTAAGGACACTACAGTGTATATATTGTGAATGTGATTTTCAAGTTTGAAAAGTATGTAAAGATTTTAGAATTAATTATTTAAAACAACAGGAATGTAGAATCATTTTGAAAACTTAAACCTTAAAATAGTATCTGCTTTTTAAAATTACATTCACATATCTTTTCCCAGCTAAAAGAAACCCTCCTTCATCACTCAATTTTCCTTTATTGAAAAATAAATAAATCTGTTACATGACAAAGCAAAAGCCATTTTGTCTTCAAAAAGTGAGCCTTACAGAATGCAATAGAGAAATGCAATTTTCCAAGAAGAAAAAAAAACCAGCTTTGTGACTGTATAACATTAATCACCACAAGGTCTGGGTAGCACAATTTTTTTAATTATAAAACAGTTTTACCTACTGTTTTTTCATGAATTTAACTATCTCAGGCCAGAGATAGTTAAAAAGCCAGAGCCTATGTCTGGAAGGCTGCTATAGAACAGTAACAGACCTTCTTGTGCAGACATGTTGTCCATACACACACTGCTGAGTCGAGTTTTTTCTAAATTCGATTTTGAAGATAATATACAGGTTAAATGCATGAGAATACTTTCTATCTTCATTCTCAGCTTTCTACATAATACATTTTTAAAAAATAGTATTTCCCAGTCTGAGATTTCATTTCATATTGGGGTAGGAGGAGGATAGAGTGTATACATGAAAGTATGTAAATATTGGTCTTTTCTCAAAATATTTATAATTGAAATATTATAGAAATAAAAATGGAAACTATCTAATTCTTCTGTGTTTCTGTAAAGAACAATCATCACCATTACGTAGCCCCCAGGGCAGTTTCAGATGGTCCACAAGCCTACTGGAAAACACTTAGCCAGAAACATTTGAAGTAGTGGTACTTTCTGTGAGCTGCCATCAGTCTAAGGCAATCAAATGGTTCCTGAAATGCTTCCAGATCACATAAACTCTACAGTGCTTTTGTGTAGCGTAAGTTAACGTTTCTTGATTTTCTCATCTGACATCTTTTATTTATGAAACTTATCTACTATGGGGAACATGTGATTAGATGGAAAGGAAGAGAAAAACATATAGCAAAAAGTGACATCGGAGTTTTCGCCGTTTCCAACCTCATTACAAAGCATGGCACAGTTTCGAAAGGGAAGTCTAAGCGGTAAACCCGAGATTACGATAGCGTGCATAACTCCTAAAGCAAGACGTTAACTCGTTTTGAGTAGGAACGCTTACACAGCATTCTCCTTGCGTTAGTTAATGACTTACAATTTTGTGGCATTACTTCTGTCATTTGGTAAGTAAGCTATTGTAGTTATTTGGAAAAAAATGTGCATCAAATTAGATAGCAGACTGCCTTCAGGGAGAAGCAGAAGCTACTAAGCTGTTTTGGAGAACAGTCTTCCTGCATTCTGCACAATACGGAATAAAAACAAACAAATTTTACGTATTATTTTAAATAGAGCTGCAATGGGAGGCTATCTAATGGAATTTATTCCATTTGCCTCAACTTTTAAACCACATCTGATACAAAATACATGGAAACGCTCAAATTGGCCTCTCTTAATTAAATAATGGTGAGAAATAATTAATATATTCACTTCTTTTTTAAGAATATGGATGTAATGGATTTAGAAATTAAATATAATTTACCTGAGAGAGGCATGCTGCAATTCTGCAAGCTGACCAGAATGCTTTTCAATTTATTTCTCTGGGGAAGGCAATCTATAGTAAACCAAAATACAAGCTCATGATCAGGAAAATGCAAATAACTAGGTTTCCAATCTCTCACTGCAGAACAAAAGCATACAAATGAGGTCATATTCAACTAACTGTACTGCTTAGAATGCAAAAATATACCAGTGAACTTCGGGTCACTCACTGTGACCTAACAAAATGCAAAATTCTCAATTTTTCTTCCACCTTTTTAACTTTTTCGGTAAACAAACAGTTTGTCTGTAGTACACAATAAAAAAATGAAAAATACAGCAACAGAAAATCCAAACAACTGGCCCCTAGAAAAAAAAATCATAAAAATATGAGTAGAGCTCTAATTGATTAAAGCTTTTTGAAAACAAGAGGTTTTTTTTTTCTTTTAGGGTTTTTTTAATTAGAAAGTACATTCTGGACACAAATGTACTTTTCTATGTAGACAACTTGATAATAATTTCTGAATGCATTGATATATAGGTAGGTACAAACAGATTCCATTCAGACTGGCCTTTATGCAGTTAATTACATCCCAAAAATGAACTAAATAGATAGATAACCAGAGCATATTGCATTTTCTCATGTATGGAAATTGCTTCCATTTTTTTTTTTATCTGCAAGAAACCAATTGCTTTACTGAACACTTTGCATTGAGAATAAATATACAAGACGACTAAGCTAATTGCACATCTCATGCATCTACGGAGCTGACAAACAGCATGTTTTCAATGACAGGCACCATCTGACCAAAGTAACATGATTAACGTGTTACTACCATCCCCGTTATTAAAGAAGTCTCTCTCTGCAAAAGATTCTTTTGAACACGGTGGTTAGTATTTTTAAAAATTACCACACCTAACCTCTGCCTTACTCACTAATCCCCAAGAATTGTGGTGGCATACAGGTGGCAAACTTTGTGCCGGTCTAAATTCAAGGCACAGAGTATTCATGACAGGATGCAGTTACAGCCCAGCAACAGTTTTCCCCACTATGACTTTACACAACTGGAAACCATGGTATTTTCCCATTTCAGTGACAGGAGGGACACTGTGGAGCAGCAAAGAAGTGATGCTGCAGTGACTTAAGAGCGTAGCGTCCCACCTCGTTCCGCGCCCCACTCCCAAACCAAATATGAATATCTGAACAAGAAAAGAGAAATTAATAACATAACCTCCATTAATTATTACAAGTCATGGTAGTCTTTTGTTTCTAAAACACTGCTGAAGGTCTTGCACATCTGAATTAGAGCTAGCACTTCTTGATTTACTTCTGCTTCCTGACAAGCAGTATGTGAAAGCCTTTCATAAATATTAAAGAAAAAGCCTCATGTCTCTTGCATCATGAAAGCAACATTTTATCATTCCACTGTGGAGAATTCATTGACTTTTAATCACGTCTTCAGAGCCACAAGAAAAAAGTTTTCCAAGAAACGCATTTCTATTAACTGTGTTACATTCTATGTTCTCTACTTCCATGTTTAGAAAGAAAATATGATCAATATTCAGATCAAGCAGGGAAGAGTAAAGATCTTACAATTAAAGAATAGAAACTGGAAGCAAGACTACCATTCGTAGCTTCTGTCAGTGATGGTGCACATAGCAGCTCAGACTATGGTTCCTTAGACCAGATCTTCTAAAACAGTGAATTTATGCTGGATATCTTTATTTATTTGTACTATATTTTAACAAACTTGCATGCTTAAAAGGTGGGCACTTACAGAATATTTCAAAAAATTCATTTAGCTGAAAGTGTCAACACAGTGAATATTCAACTTTGCAGATGGTACAGCCCATCAATACTTCTCAATACGTATGCCAAGCTGAACTATGAATGTGGCGTGATTAAAAAAAATACATGGCAGAAAATGAATAATTTTTGTGAAAACATATGAATTTGTATTTGTACTGGATACAAATCCAAATGTAGTTGATGTCTGTATTTATACAGAATTCAGTTTTTCCTATTTGTTTTAGCGTTTTTATCCATTCTTTTCCTCACATCATCCTCTCCTCACCCTGCATGATTAAACAAAATTAAGAAAAAAAGTTTTGACTCCCTTTCCTGTTCCTTTGTTATTTCAAACAATTCCTGATACTGTAGAACCTTGATCAGCAAAAGACTTCAGCAACAGCAGATTTTCTGATGTTATCTGAATTAGACCTTGTACCTAAAAATCAAACTTTGATTCATTACCAAGCTCTAAGAAGCATCACTTCAGGTATCCTAAGCATATAATTCAGATCAATTAGTTCATCTGAAAATCAAACAACTTTACTGAAATATCAAAATAATGGTTTAAAAGTAATTTTTAGGTTCACACTTTTGTGAAAACTCCACTTTTGACTACAGAACCTGATTTTCGGACATACTGAGCATCATTAGCCATTTAAAGTTACTACAAGGTAAGCACCTCTTAAAAATGACAAATATATCTTGAATTGACCAAGCACAAGTGGACATCTCCAAGGCTGTATTATCTCAGTTTTAAATAAAGTGGCCTTAAAAAATACCAGCAAAGAAACTGCAGAAAAAGTGCATATTTAGTCTCCATAAAATATTAAAACCACCCCATACTACTATAGTTCAACAAGAATTTTACTTGATGTTTTGACAATTTAGAAATTATCTATGCAGTTATAAAATCAATCAAAACTGATTAACTGAATTGCTCGTTTTTCTGCATTTTGTTTTTATCAGCTGTTATTAACATTTCATAAGCATTAATATTTATAGATTACAAAGATTACAAGAAACAGTACACCGAAATAATATTACCCTCAGAAAATAAACATCAAACACTATTACGTAAACTCAGGATTTCATAATAAAAAAAATATGTTGAATTATTTCAGTATCAGGAAATACTGTAGTCTAATTCACCCAGAAGAGAATATACCTAAATCTGAACAGATAAAATTATGTTTCTTCACTATGCACAAAGTCTGAATATATGGTTTTAACGCAACACTCCCAGATTATCAACAGAGCATTTCGAGCCCCCTCTGAAGAATCTGTAATGTCTTTGTGATTTCCACCTACAGTGGTTTTGGAAACCAATAATCTTCTACGGCGGAACCTCATGTGTGCTGCAGATTTTAACAATCCCTGCTTGAGATTCTGTGCCATAGCACATCTCCATTAGGTAACAGGAAAAACTACAGAGAACTTAACTGCAAGGAGGACTCAAACTGCCCATGTACAAGCTGTGCTACCAAGTATTCACAAGACAACCTCAGTAATTGTAGACTCATTACGCTGCAAGAAAAATAACCCGCAAGTTAGGTGGAATATGGAAGAGAACGCGAGCTGAAATGGCTCTGTGGGATGCAGATACTCCATCACATCCGAATGGCTAGCTGCAGAGATATGCTGCGCTTTATAGCTTCCAGTACCACAAAAACACCAAGAATTTGTAGTGTTGGGGAGAGTCTTAGCAGGAGAATACATTACAGTCTGAAAAATAGCAATGTAGACTACACGTATGAGCATATGTCTTTCTAACGACAGACAGAGGTACAATACCATTGCAGGAGAATACATTAGGAATGTGCCCAGGGAGCGGCAGAGCTCCCTCCCTCAACTTCACTACTTCTTCCTCTCCTGTCTCTGTCAGTAGTAAAATCGTGCATGACAGTTTCCCTATTTGTTTGAACAATCTCATTTTCCTCTTGCTGAGATACCTAAGAACAAATTTTGGAAGCAGTAATTATTGCTCTGTAAACCACTTGACATGGAGAATGAATCCTATTGGAGAAACTGTAATAAGTTCATGTAATTAGGTACAGCTTAAGCTAATGCAGTTGGAGGCAAAAGTGAAATCCTGATTGTTACCCTTTTCTGTCAATGCTTTAAATTGCTGCTGCACAAGCTTAAATGCACATAATTAACTCCAAGCATGCAAATGGTATTCATATAGGTTTTAAAGCAAATTATGCATACGCATTTCTGTTTTCTGGACTGAGCTGCACAGACTGTGGCAGTTAGTACAGTAGGGAGCTTATCCTAACATTGCCTCTAGATCTTGTAGTGTTACATACTGCAAAATACCATGCAACAAATACGGATCACGGATCCTCAGAAAGCACAGTAGTATGTTAACTTGTAATTTAACTTAAAGATTAAGTATTATCATGAAATTTTACAAGATAAAGTTACAGAATCATCTTTTCACTGCTTTTTTTTTTTTTTTTTTTTTTTTTTTTTTTAATACCAGGCTTTCATAGCTTTTCTTGCTGGATTTACTCTGACAATAAATGAATAAACAAAGATTTTTCTTTGATGCTTTCTGTCATCTAGTCTTCCTCATTACAACGTAGGTGTTCACTTAGTGATGGGACTGAAGGCTTTGCTGAGCTAAAATGAGAATAACCCAGGTCACCTTTACAAACAGTTAGGTTAATTACTTGGCTCTGTCTGATTTTCTCATTTTTCAGAACTGACTTTACAAATCGAAGGTGAACAATGATCTGGTAATCCCCTCCTTGTTTAAGCATCTATAACCCTATACTGCATAAATTTCAGCTTTATACACTTTCAACTAAATCTAAAATTCTATGGCCATATTAAAAACTGCCAGAAAAGTAATTTCTGACCTTTCATCCCAAAGCTATGTGAGCAAGTCTAATGTACTGAGATATACAACTCTTCTCCTCAAAACTAGAAAAAGTTAATACATTTAAAATTTTAATTAGAAAAAAATGGTATCTTTTAAGTGTAAGTGACACAGACTAACTGGACAGCTTCAACCGTAGAAAAGAAACAAATTATGAATAATTTATATGAAAGGTATTCACACCAACTTAGTGAATATACGTTGTTATGAAAAACAAAGTGCATGAAATATTTTGGGGAAAGAATAAAGTAAGGATAGAATTCTATCCTTTCTAACAGTCATACAGATTTTTAACAAATGCTAATTGCCAACTCCTTCTTAAATTAATTTGATCTACAGAAAATAATTTATTGTAAATTTGCAAAAATGTTTGTAAAGTACACATTTATACATACAAAATATAAATATCATGCAAGTTATAAAGCTAAATAAAATCTCACTTTTAAAATTTGAATAATGATAATAATTCACTCTGAAAAAACTCTGTCTTACTGCTCCAACATTTTAGTTATTTTCACTTCTATAAATATAAAGTAATAGTATTTTTCTGCATGGCTTCTATTTTCAGTCAGGAAATATGTCATCCTTTCACAAATAAGTGAAAATGATTTCAGTGAGGACTGACACGGTAAGTCTGCCAAAGAGCGAAGCCTAACCGAAAGCACTGCTCAGATGTAAGTAAGACTCTGACTACATCTGCCCAGCTCTTAACTCATTAGACGATTCTGGTACCCAGGGGGGAAGAAACCAAGAACACTGAGGTGCTTTGGGGAGGCTTACCCAAAAGCTCTCGCCTATCTGCCCTGTTCTAACAGTTTAGCTACACACAGAAAAGAAACGAAGACGCACAAACGAACTCTTAACAACTTTACATAGGTAAGGGACATTTGTGGTGAGAAGCCAGAGGGTAACCCAGGTAACGGCTGCTAATTGGCTTTAGATACAGGGAAAATCAGTGAGATTGGCCCGGAGCGACAGGGCTAATGAGGCCGCTGGCAGCTTACGCAGACCTTCTCAATTAGCAAGCAATAAATAGTTAAAACAGTAAGCCCTGAAGGGGACAAATACGCAGACATCTAACTCCACGCAGAAGGCTGAGCCCAGTGGGGAACATCTGCTTAGACACTTCAGCCAGCTGCAGTGGTATCTGGCTCCCCCATGTTCATGGTGTCGATCCAACAGGACTGGAATGGTATGTGCTACCCATAGGTATGTGCGTGCACATGCGTGTGTATGGAAGAACAGGAACACAAGAACAAAAATTGCTCTCTGCCTGCAATATCCGTCCTACTTAGTAAAAATATTCAGTATCTATATCATGGAGCAATACGGTTCTGTTCTTCTGGCTAACTTGTCCTAAAAACTGCAATGGGACCAAAAAAAGGTCCCTCTATTATAAAAAAGTAAAGATGGAAAGAAATGTTACAGGTCTAAAAATAGATTTTATGATGAAGAGCAGACAGGATAAACTTTCAAAGTTTAGAAACAATATATATTAAGGGACAAACAAGCACAAACTGGTAATAAATTTAGCCTGAAAAATGGGTAATGATTTCTAGCTATCAGAGAAGCAAGGTTTTGGAACAGCTTTTCAGTAGTGATAGTGGAAAAAAGAAAATACAAGTGGTTTCAAGATGAAACCTCAGTTAATGAACCTGGTAACAGGACACTTACAAATAGTACCAAAGTGAATTTGATAGCACAGAAGTCAATTCCAATTTTATGCCCCATAACATTAAGATGTTGGACTATATGAAATTGTTTTGAGTATGAAAAAAATACTGCACATGAATCTAAAGTTATAACTACAAAACCAGAAATCCAATATATTGCAATATTAAACAAAATTCTTTGTGAAATTTGCCACCCTTGATTAAAGAATGTACGAAAATTCTGTTAGGAGTGCTCAGATTCAAAGTGGTATTCTCTCCTGAAGTCGAATCTAATATCGAACACAGAGGTTACAATATTCAAATAAATTAGAATGAGCTGAATGAAGCATGTAGATAATTTTAGGATAAAACTGAAAATAATAATGGAAAAATATTTCCAAGAACACTCGGTTGAGTTTTGCTGAAATATTTGGGAGTGTATTAGGTTTGAATGAAGCTATAACATTTAGCTTGACCTCCAATAAGATGAAGTAATTATTAAACCCTTTTAATTCATTTCAGTGTTTTCACAAGCTACATTCTTTCTGATGATTTTTTTTTCTGCACAGCTCTTCAATATTCCACTTAGCTACTTAAGGAAAAAGTAGTCAGCAATTTCTTAATCATCATAATCTGTTTTCTACTCCATAAGCCTGCTTCTTCTTTCACTATGACAAAATATTTCATAATAATTGATAAAACATGTTTGCAATTTTCGGATCAGTCTCTTCTGGGAAAGCGGCATTGTGAAACGGCTTTGCAGGGGGAGGTATTTCTAAAGGGCAGGAAAAGTTCTTTTGAAAAGCATTAGCTGCAGTACAGAAAACGGCTTCTGTCTTTAAAACCTGATAACTTCCATATTTAAAATGCAGTATGCAAATCTTTGGATTTTTGTATTGAGTAAATTTAATTTTTAAATCAGCTACTACAATTTATACTTCACAACCACATTTCAAAACCCTATGCACATGGCTACATCTCTGTATACCTGCAACAACCTGTTCTCTAAAAAATCTCTACTCAGCCCTGGGGAGGCCTCATCTCAAGTACTGCATCCAGTTCTGGGCTCCCCACTACGAGAGAGACGTGGAGCTACTGCAGAGAGTCCAGCGTAGGGCTACAAAGATGGTCAGAGGGCTGGAGCACCTGCCCTATGAGGAACGGCTGCGAGAGCTGGGCCTCTTCAGCCTGGGGAAGAGAAGACTGAGGGGGGATCTTATCAGTGTGTACAAGTACCTGAAGGGAGGGTGTCAAGGGGACGCGGACAAAATCTTCTCAGTTGTCCCGTGTGACAGGACAAGAGGCAATGGGCAGAAACTGAAGCACAGGCAGTTCCGCCTGACCGTGAGGGGGAATTTCTTCCCTGTGAGAGTGACAGAGCACTGGACCGGGTTGCCCAGAGAGGTGGTGGAGTCTCCTTCTCCGGAGATCTTCAAGGCCCGCCTGGATGCAACCCTGTCTAACATGCTCTAGGTGACCCTGCTGAGCAGGGAGGTTGGACTAGATGATCTCCAGAGGTCCCTTCCAACCTTACCCATTCTGTGATTCTATGCCAAGTGTAGTTACTGTCACTCTAAACAATTCAATCTGTACTACTTATGTGGTACACTTTTACACTATCCAGTCTCCTGTGGGATTCACGAAAATCCGTAACTGTCACAGCAGTAGGATAGCAGAGAGACGAACAGATTAACAGGATTTGCTAAACTGGATGGAAACACAAGAACCATGAAGTTCCAGCTCCTCGGAAAGCAATTAGTCAAACAGCAATGAAGGTGACATTAAGCAAATGCATTTTGGCAAAGATGCAACAGCCTAAAACTAGACTTTTCTACTCCATCAAGATTCTCAGGCACTTCACCAGCTAAGCAGCAATCTGTATGCTTTTATACAAGCTTATTTTTGAAATAGTTACAACGGGAATAAGGTAAAACATGTTAACTCTTCTCACCTAATAATTCAACTGTTATGAACTGCATCCCAGTTGATCAGGAGTAAATCCCATCTGGAAGACTTGAATGCTTTCCTTTACAATATCAAACTGAACGAATCATGACTAGTAGTCAGGCCAAAAGCAAAAAATGTAAATTTGCATTATCTAAGTTCCTTAATAGCTATAACCCAATTATTGCAAATAGTACCTAAATATTAATATCAATTAAACAGGGGGATAATATACTTGGAGTTTCCTGTCTTGTGATTCTTGTTGCTCTTTAATTGCATTTTATTTCTCAGAAAGTAAAACATTCCACATGAATATGAATGGTAATAATAATGATCTATGATATTAAGTATAAAATTTGCAATTTTCAGAGCTGTTCTTTCTTCCTGCTCTTGCTCAGAATCAGCTTATATTCTGTATAATCTACCACTGAAGTACAGAATTCTATTGCACTAAGTGGGGGCTTATTTTCACAAGAATTTGAACCAGTTTCAAAACAGACTAGTATCTCTCCATTTTTAACTCTCTTCACTCTCTTCATAATACTATATTCATCAGTGGTTTTAAGCAGAAAAATGAATAACTGTTTAAGTGTCACATCTGTGTGATATTTCTTCCTTTCAGTATCCTCTGCTAATATTTTGGGGGGACGGCCCTTTAGTAATGCTCGATTTGACATGCCTCCCTCATGGAAAACCCTGAAAACTCTAAATATTCCTGCAAGGATTAAAATATATAGAATTCCAAAATTAACACTGCAGAACTGATGTATACATACCCATCTCTATTAAGTTGCAGAGAGACATCTTCTAAACAGCTGTTAGAGAGTTTTGAAGTAACAGCTCAGTACTACTATTTACAAAAGAAAACTGGAGGAAAAGACAATAAAAGGGGGGGGGGGGTTGCCAGTTGAGTAAATCGCTCGCATCCAACATTAGGAACGAGGCTGATACCTAGTGCTCCTTAGCAGAGGGAAATGGTGAGAATATCTGAAACTTAATAATGAAATTGGGCCAGGCATATTTAACTGAATATTTAACTGGATATTGAACTGAGCTTCAAATAAGCAATTTCAGTATTGACTGAAAGCTTCAATACAGTTTAAGAAAAACAAATACTAAATTCTAAATCACTGTCATTCTGTGAAATACATAGTCAAGTTTTGTTGTTTCATAAAGTTTCTGAAACCTTTACTTACAGATAGCTGTTCTTACTCACCTGTGGAGTTCTACTGATGTAAATGGGATTTATTTGAATGAGTAAAAACTGTGGGATTAAAATTCTTGTCAATGAGTCACTTATCCAGCTCAATATAATTAATGATAAATCCACCAACAATTGACATAGTCTGAACATCTTCTATCAATAAATTTGCATGCAGAAACTCAACCCAATGTATCCCCAGTATAGCATCACAAGAAACATAAATCATTTAAAAATCTCTCTCTGTAACACAAATGTAGACATACATTATACTTTGTTCCTACTACAGCAGGAGCAAAGTGTAAACAAGGTACTTTTAGAAAAGGTACTGGCATATTCATCAGGGACCAAATGCCATTGCATTTGATTAAGATCATACAGAGCGTAGGTAATCAAAATCAGGACACTTCCTGCTTTTTGTAGGACACAAAGGGCAATTTTCACTTAAAGGTACAGGGTATAAACTCATATATATTATTCACAGAACGTCAATACTGATTTATAGACATAGCATGCAAACCAGAGTGGACCATGCATAACATAAAAGATGAAAAACTAGCAAGTGGAAAAGGTAAATAGCTGTAACGTCAAAGGATTTCAAACACTGAGGCAGTGCAACAAAACACAAATGCTACTTTTCTTTAAATTATTTCAACAGCTCGGAAGTTCATCTGCACATGCCACCATCATGAAAAGCAACTTTTCACTCACCAAAGTAGAGTTATGTGAAGCATCACCTGAGACCTCGGGCGTTCTTGTGCTGTTTGGAAGTCTGTGAGGGTTACGAGCTATCGCTTGGCACCAGCCCAACATTTTCTCCTTCCACTTATCCCTTCTCAATTTCTGAAATTCTGAAAATAATTTAGATTCCCTGAAACATTGACACTTTGAACTTATTGCGTGCATGTCTCTGGATGCATGCCTTTAAAAACAGCATTTTAAGTTGTATCTAAACAAGCTGGAAATATTCTTAAAAGAACTAGCTTATTTAAAATACGTTGAAGCTTTATGCCATGCTGGTTAGCAGAGAGTTATATATTTATAGCACACCTTTCATGCATTAATACTGTTTCAGTGTCAGAAAATTCAGTGTCTTCTCCAATGTTAAATCTTAAGGTGTCACTTTAATAAGAAAAGTGTTATTTTAAAGGAATTTTATTATAAGGTAACCATGAGATCATTCTTAAAGCCATATAATGTTTGGATACAATACCCTACATTCCCCAAAACAAGCAGAAATAGCTCTAAAGCAGTAAAAGATATAGACTACAAATCAACAGTGTGGAAACACACATACATATACATACTCATCCCCACATATACTGGAATACCCAGCTTGGCTTAAACAAGAAAAGTATTGTAAATACAAAACTCAATGCACACACATTAGCAATAATTACTACAGACTAAGTTGCACATCAGCTTCTTTTTAATTTGTAACAGTAACAAAACACCTTTTAAGTAATACTGAGATACTGAGTCAATACAGCACTAGTAAGTTTCTACTAAGTGCAAGAAACCTACGTATTTTAAAATTTCACAATTTACTTTTACCAATTGAAAGAAAGCATAGGTCTTCAGTGCAGAACTTCACCAATTAATTACAAAAAAAAAAAAACCTCTGAGCTTTTTGTCTTTACAGTCTCTACAGCAATTAGTAATCTGGCAGTTTATAACATTTCAAATTTAAAGTGTGTTATTCTATAGCATCATGAAATATAATAAATATTTAGCTACCTCGCAAGTCCTACAAGGAAGATTGTTTATTTTCCTTAGTGATGTGAATGCAACTAGCAGACCTTTACATACCAAACTTTCTTTTATGAGTAAAATGAGTTCCAGTGAAAACCTGGTGCATTTAAACAACCTGTATACAGACTCAAAAAATGATTCCATGCTCTAAAAACTTTTCATTGTTTATCCAACATATCACAAAGTACTCTTAAGTAAAAGGATCAGAACAAATAGCAGAAGGGTAGGCATTCCCATACTGTCCTACATCGTAACTTGGAAAGATAACCGATTATAATTTTTATTTTTCAAGTTTCTACTACAACCTAGCTAATTACTAGAATGTAATTACTAGAATGTAATTAATGTACTAGAATGTAGAATGTCTGTGCCTGAAACATTATCTACCAATTAAGCAGAATTGAAATAATGGTGAAGCCTAATTTCTACTTCAGGTAGTCTTGCTGCTTTTTTTTTTTTTTTTTTTTTATTAGACACACAAAAGTGTCCTGAGACAGGAAAATATCTCTGCAAATATATTTTGACCGGAATTTCCTAGTTTTCATTTAAAATTACAAGGTGAAAGCATTTCAGTATTGTTTAGATTTTTCAGAGAGAACCAAATCATTCGGTCCTGCTGCTCTGGAACCTGCCCCTGTGCTTCTTCACACACTGCCCTGTAAGTAGCGCGTACGAGTGGAGGGACACGTTTTCTGTTGCAGCAGGCATGAAACCAGCCAGTTCCATCCACTGGACGGCAAAGGTGCCCAGCTGCTGCTGCTGCTCTGTTTTGGACTGCCGTGGGGGTCGGGCAGAGAGATGCTGTTGCAAGTGAAGTCTGTAGAAAGGATATTGAGCCATGCTACTTCCACGTCACCTGAACCTTCGTGGATAGAAAAACAGTTTGCAGAAAATACTTGTCCTTTTTGCACTGCACAGGACTTATGGGCAGATTTCATTTGTTAAGATTTCTGGACTGCAGTCTCCTATGATCAGTAAGTTACTGTTGTGCATTTTTGTGCCGAGGCTTGTAAGCTAGAGACTAATGCTGACTGGAAAAAAGCAAATCCTTCTTAAAAAAATAGAAAATAAACCCACAAAATGCATATTTGGAATAAAGACATAAATTTTTGAAGTCTCCTTCAGAAGAATATTATATAAAGATTACAGCCCAAAAGAATGTATGTATAATTTTTTGGCTTGCTGTGTCTAAAAAAATGTATCTCAAACTTCCCTGTTCCTCTGAAGGAACATCATGAACATGCAGGCTACTGAGACGGCTACACATTTAGCTGGTGTAGCTCATTGCTTGGGAGGCCTTTACTGCTTTGTTTCATCCCTGAAGAAAGAATATGACTTTGAAAATCATGAACTTTAAAAAGTCTTCATTTGGATTTTAAAACAATAACATTTCAGTCTCTTTTTAAAAGATATATCTCTCCAGAACATTGTTCAGATGAAAAACCTCCTCTAACAGTTTTCTGAAAGCATATCTAATCTTTTTAATATTGTAGGGGGAAAAAAAAATTAAAGATATCAGTCTTACATTTTCTCTGGACTGAACGTGCACAAACGTGTTTTTGTAAAAGCAAGGAAGTTAACCTAGTTATTTAAGCAACTGAGAAGACACCGAAGGAATAAAACACACTATTACCCTAGAGCTCTAAGGCCAGTTGGAAAATCTGCTGCACCCACTGGTAAGCAGTGGTAAGCACCAACCCATATGAGTAGATTACGCTCCTTTTGAACCATTACATACAGTAAACACCAGCACTCTTGCTCACTTTGTAAGTGAGAATGCTGCAGATTTTCATTGAAGACCCTTTTACTATTCTGGTACAGATTACTATTTTACTGCTCTTTTAGACTTGTATTTTTATATAGCTATATGCCAAACTTTCTTTTTTCTTTCTGATTGCTTCTTTGCCTTTACTAAATTTTCAAGTAAACTTTCTGTAGAAACAAACCTATAACACTGCAGGTTTCACTGTACAACAAATTCTTCCAGAGATGCTTTAGTGTGGAGAATTAATGCAAAATTCAGTCCCTCCAGAGAGCCATGTTCTCCTCATGGTCGGGGTGATACGAGCAAATTCAGTCTGAGAATACAATTCCAAACATCACATATAAGCATACAAGCTGTTACACTGCACATTTTGAGTTTGATCACAGATGAAATTCAAAAATAACGTAGTCTGGGGAATATTCTACAAAATGGCTCTGCACAGCTGGATCCTCCTGGTATTTAGAATTAACAAAGGATCATAAAACTTCAGGCAACAGCTGCAGCTCAGTATTACAAAGTTATCTACTTGAAATCCTCACACTACGAATTTGTGCATGGTTCAGGCAGGCATACAGCATTTTAATAGTTAAAGGCTCTGCAGTATTAGCTGTCAAGAAGTCTACATTCTCCTAAGCTTTACAACCTACTAAAAACGTATTAATTCAGAGCTCATTAGCGTCTGTGGCTTGCACTACAGCTTTGGAGAGGAATGGATTTCCTGCACCAAGGCATGCATGCTACCTACAGCAATGTCCCTCAAGGATCTGCAAGGAGGCATCATTCAATCCCTTCTATATAGTCCATACTTGTCAAAAAAAAGGAATCCCCTAACTATAGGGAATAGGGAATGCTATTCTGTTCCTCTTGGGACATACAACCAAGTACTTGAAATAGTTGCAGTTCCTCTTCACTGCTCCTCAAGAGTGCAAGAGTCAAAGTCATGTTTACTGCTGTTTGGATCACAACTGAAAGGGGAACTTTGAGGACTTTGCATCTGCATGCATAATTGAAGAATAGCAACTCCAGATCAATTTTCTAAAGAGTTCTTAATTCAGCTCTCATAAATTTATTTACAAATAAAAGAATTAATTTATTCATACTTTTCCAGAGGAGTCTTTTTACTTAGAAATCAGGCAAACAAAGGGACATGACAGATTGAAGCAGATCTCATACAATGTTAATAAGTAGTGGATGATGTATTCAAATTAACTAGTTATAGGAAATAGAAGCATAATATCTCAGAAATTAATGTTCCTTTAATCTGGGGAGAGAAGAAAAGAATCTCTGAGCTTAATTCAGGGATACAATTAGATTTAGATACTTAACAAAGTCTGAATTACGACAAAATATATGAGACATTTCAGCTTTCTCAGTCCTTAGTAAGATCTAACAACTAGTATAAAACAGTAGGAAATTAAATGCATAACATGCTGTTCCTTATCTAAGCTAAATAGTTTTGATCTCTGTATTCTAAGAGTCCCAACAGCAATCAAAGTGATGGTGTTTGTCCAGCACAAAAACGCACTGCATGACTTGGCAAATTGTCAAAACATTCCAAGAGTAGATCTGCAGGAATATTTAATCGTAAATAACCATCAATTGTTGAGCTCTACTGGGAGAAATACAGTCCCTCTTTTTCTTTGTATATCTCTTGTCTGAATCTTATCAAGCTGTAATTTCAAATCAATTACCCTGATTTAAATATAAACTTATACTTATGGGCTGGATTCATTGGAAAGCTCCAATAGCTGGTCCTGGCTTTGTGCCACAAGGCAGCCATAAGCCACCAGCCAGTCACTATTACGCTATCTATCCTTGCTTCGTGAAAGCAATTCAGTGCTGCCACGGCATAATAACGTGATAACTGTACTCAGTACTTTTTAAAAATAAGTTCAACCTCCTTTTTGAAGACTACATTAACAAAAAAAAAAAAGAAAAGAAAAGAAAAAGTGTTATTAGAATACATGTAATCATTCAAATGGTTCTCAAATATTCAGTGGTAGCTCTTTAAAGCCAGAAAAAAATAACTACCATATCCAAATATGAAAAATTTCAGTGAAAATTATTTTAATTTTTTCATAGAAAGCTCTAAGTACTAACTGACCCACCAAACTGAGGAGTAATTTTTTTTAAGAAACAGGTGAGACTTGCATTTAATTACTATAACTTAAAAATTTTTAAAGCTGTTTGTAGCCTCAAAGGCTACTAAGCTAGTAAAATTTTCGCATATTCCTGACTGATACTCACACTAATTAGCTAAAACACATGCATAACCTACTAGCTACATTAAAAAAAAAATGTAGACACCAACAAAAATAAGCACACATGACATCTACAATGATGCAACCAATCAAGCCTTCAAGTGCATTTCGCTAGCTGTAAACATAAACCAGAGTGGTCATGTAACTTATTTATACTTACCAAATGGGTCATTCTCAGTAGCTCTTTAAAAATACAGCCCAGTACCAGCACCTCTCTTTAGAGTGCACCCTGTATTCTGAGCATTATTATATTCAAGTTTTCAGCAACTTAAATATTTGTTCATTTAAGCTTTGATTCAAAGTATCAACTAGCACTTTCTTAATTACCAGATATATTATCCAAACAGAGACTACGCAATGATTATTTTGACTCTCTTGTACCATAATTAACAATATCATTATTTCCAACTAATGATAAACTGAAGGTTTATTCTTTTTTGTTAAATACTGCTAAATATATACATATATATTTTAATTGTTCTTAGTCGTTCGAGACTTTCATTTCTTTGGTCAAACCAAAAGAATTCTAACTCAGGACACAATCACATTCCACTCATTACTCAAAACAGTTTAATCAATGAAAATAAAATCATTTTAAGATGATTGATTCACAAATTATTGCAGCTAACATGTCTTTGGTAATATTATTCACACATACACTATATCCAAAGAGTGACAAGACACCTCCACAAGTTTTCTAAGAAAAGAATCTTTGTGTTTTAGGTAACTAAAGACATTAAAGTGTGGGAATATTTGTTTTTCGAGTTCACACGTTCTTTTTCGCAGAATGAGAAGTAACTCCTGTGTAAAGTAGAATACAATTTTAAAACAAACAAGGCTATTTAGAGTAACTTAACAGTCTTTTCTTCTCTGTAAGTCTCTAGCAATGCTATTCTATCTCTTTGCACTAGAGAAGAATGTAAGAACAAAATGTGGACCAATTAAAAGAAGAAATCTTTATTTACTGTTACTGACTTTATATAAACATAACTCTGGTTACCTGGTAAATGCAGGTATTAACTAACACCACAGTACACACTCAGAAGATGGACATTCCTTAGGGGAGCCACAGAAACAGTGGGAAGTCCATGAGAAGGTAAAGCATCAACTAACTTAAAAGAAGTTATGCATGCAGTTATCCAAAAGCACAAGGCACAAAAGCTAAGTCTTTAATGGACTTTGTTCTCCAATGTAAAAGAAGCCTGCCTTGCAAAGCTCTTCCTCATTCTGACATGGTTTATCCAGAGATGAAGGATATATTTTCACAATTATAGGAATGCAATCAACTAAGCTAGCAGAAACACTTCTGTGAAGTTCTAACCTGTTCCAGTAGGTTCCCTCAGTATTTACAAAGAAAATGAAACAAAGTATTTGTTTAAATGAGAAACTTGAGGATAACAATTTAGTCCATTACATTCGGCGTATTTCCAGCATGTACTCTCTGCTGACTCTTGAAGGAAGAGAGAGAATGTGGTTGTACATCATTGCTGATTTTTTTTTAAATCAAGGTGCTTACATAAGGCATTTATTTGCAGTATACGCTTTATTAATTTGACTCTATGTGCAGTATTTATCTCCCAATCATAGTATAAAAGCATTACCACTAAATAATTACTCATTAAATAGCAAATGGTAAGTAAACATTATGAAAAGATATTATATGGATTAGGTTTTTCAAGTTCTGCTTCATTTTTTAAAAAGTCCTATAATAAATGAAGTTCAGCCCTAAGTTGATACTATTTGAGGACATCTTTAAGAATCCCTTAATTTTAGTTTAGAATACCATGCTAACATTTCTCCAATCTTCTGGTATCTGTCTACACTCCGTATCTATTCAGCAAAACACTTCTAGTTATTTCACCAAGTCAGCTGGAAGCATAAAAACCAGACAGGCTACATAATCCTTCCATTTTTTTTTTCATGCTTAATTTCTCCAAGTATAACCTGATTTTCTCTTTGCTGTTAAAGACTACACAAGACTATTTGCTTTCAACTTGTCACTAGACTTATTTTTATCTAATTAGAAGCCAATTTAAATAAAGTATTACTTCAGCAGTTTGAGATATACATAGGCATCTACTCTAAAGCCTGCCTTCAAATTTGTCTTCTGGTAATTGTAGTTAAAAACCATCACAGGTTAACATATACTTTACTTATGTAAGGGAATAGTTACTGAAGCTGTTACTGGTAATTGTAGCATTAGGCCAGTAGGCCAGTAATTATTTATAACTTAAATAGCTGGGATCCGTTTATCCTGAAAAAACCTGAATACACCATCTGGCATCAGATCCTGCTAGCAGAGATCAGATCTTAAGTGATGATCTTCATAACAGATATCAGAAGGGGGTATGTTGAAGGTGCAAACCCAATGGTAGGAAACAGGATTATTTCTAATGGTATGCTTCAATTAGTTTAGTGAAACAGATATTTAATGCAGATATTCTACGCACAAAATATGCATCCACCCTCTTGAAAGTATTTCCAAAGCATGTCCAAGATAGGTGACATTAGCAAGAATATTGTCAAAATGTAAGGTTGTAAAACTGAGATCCTGATCATATAGAAGACAGACATAAAGCTTGATTACACAGCACTGCTCTCTGTCTCTCTTTAGTGACAGGGTTAACATAAAAAGACTTACAACCCTGCCATGGCTATGGTACAGCAGGTCAGACAGCAAAGTCGTATCCTTTGCTATCCAGAAGGCTTGATTCTGACCTCTGACAATCTACTGAAGCATGTCATGTCACAGTTAAACGTCCTCTGACTTTGCTACCACCCATATTGCCTTCTTTCAGGCTATGGTGAACACCAGTGCTATATTTGAGTCAATGGCATGCTGTAACACGTGGTGCAGAGATCCCCTTGGTCTGACCCGGAGCAGCTACGTAACACAGGGTAGTCCTGTACAAAGATCCTGTTCCAAAAGCTGTTTAACTGCTTTCCTGAAGAGCAGCTCCACGGCTAAGCCTTGCCCTCATGAGAACTATTCCATAGCAGCACGGTACTATGCTTAAGCAGTCATATGACTTCTTGCAAACTCAGCTGAGGCTAACTTGAATATCTCTAAAGTGTCAGTTAATGAGCTATCTTCATGTTTAAATACACATGCCCTTACCTCATGGTAACTAAACTGCTCAAAACTCTGAACAATTTGCTTTTGCAGCATTTCTGAGATAAACGTGCTATTCTTTCCATCCTACCAAAGAAGTGTAAGAGGCAAGCCTTAGCTTGTCAAAGACAGCTTATACTATTGATAACCTGCATCAAATTCCTTGTCAAAGGTCACAGTATTTGCTGTTTGGCAAGAGCTTAACCCAAAAGCCTTCTGCAGCCCAAACAGGTAGCGTAAATTTACTGATGTAGGGTCATACCTGGACTTAAATACCTGTACTGTAAGGAGAGAGGCTGGCTATTCTTTCATCTCTCTTTCCTAAGGCTCAGTTTTTCCTGTTTTCTAAAAAGTTCTGCCTCTTCACTTACCAAGTCCAGCTTCTTTTGCCTTCAGTATCAGCTTAAGTACACATTTTATTCCACTCCCTAAAACAGGCATCAGCTCTTCCATATAGACTATTTTCTTGAACTGGTCCACATGTTGTCTCCTTTGCTAACGTGTACATTTCCTTGAAGCTAATTTTTATTCATTTGGACACTAACACATTTTACACTTAATTCAACCATTTTTATTCTTTTAATGCTTAACAAAGGGTTGCAATAATTTGGTATTTCCGGGTCTGTTCTAAACTATTTACTTTCAAGATCAGTACCTCTAAATGTAGCATTTTCATGTGAAGGTGCTCTTTCACCTAAAGTAAGCAAGTATCCTTCCTGTTTGACATTGATGTTTTCATCCTATTCAAAAAAAATATACTAAACTAGGAATGTTTGTGAAAGTGTTAATAAACAAGAATTTCAACAACAAAATTCTGGCAAGCTGCTGTAACCAACATCTTTCAAAATTTAGTAGGTATTCATAGAAGTACATCTACAGACCCATGTAACTTTAACAAACTAATTTTTACTACATTATGAGGAGAGTTACTTACAATTTGAAATATATGCCACGCTACAATTCTCAGCTAGCTAACAGAAAGTACTTTATTTCCGAGTGTCTTCCCATCTTCTCTCTTTCAAATGCATGAGCGGTCTGAGAAGATCCTTGCTAAATACTACCTCAACGGGTAAAATTTGCGTAAGGTGCCTTTCGGTATATAGTTCCACATAACTAGAGTTTGCCTCTGGAAAAGTGAAACAACATAAAACAGAAAGGAATGCAAAGGTACATGTAGGTAGCTGACCTATATTCAACTTAAACAGTTATTTAGAAAACTAAATAGAGAGAAACAAATTTTGAAATCAAAAACTGTATGTAACTGCAGGCCAGTCACCTGCAAAACTAAGTATTACTTCAAGGTGCCTTGAGGGACAGTAGTAGTTACGGCTACTGAGGCACTCACTTCTAAGACTCAAAAGAGAAAAACAGATTTCTTCCTCCTCGGCTTGTGTAATATGGGGGCATAGCAAATCCATGTCAAATCCTGGCTTCCTAATAATGCGGAGGCAGAAAATTGAAAGACAAATACGAAAGAGCAGGTGAGATACTCAAATACTGGGGTTAAACACATTAAACTGTGAAGCGAGGAATGGGAAAACGAAACGTGCACAGAAAATATAATACAACAAAGCAGCAGGTAGAGAAAGGAGACGAATCCTACAATATGACAGCGGTCTTCGGCTATTGTCGTGCTTATAGTTGAACTTCCATGGGCATGCTTAAGGGCTTACTAATCCACCCTGCAAATCCTTATGGTTTGGTAGAATCGAGGAGAAAGAGAGGGACTGTGCTAATCTTGTGCCTGAACCCTTAAGTACCAAAATATTCTGTACAAAGTCGATGAGAACTGAAGGTGTATCACATTTTGAAGGATCAGAGCCCCAGGCTGACAGAGGAGACTTTCCAGAATGTTTAAAATGACCATCCAGTTACTGTTCAAACAAAGATGACTACGAGATGGTGCCCTCAGGGAAGAGATGGACTATTCTGAGACAAAGAATATATTGATTCTCCAAGTATACATATTTACTTAAGTCTTTACTGAGAACCCATGCGACCACAGTTTGCTTAATTAGAGTCTTAATGTCTGCTGTTAATACAGGTTAATATAATGCATTTCCTGCACTGAAAGAAAATGGAAAATTCATTTTTTTCTGGAAAATTTCAAACAGAAAATATATTTTCATTAAGATTATACCTCTATCTGACACCTGAGATCACTTCACCAGGCAAAATATAGCTTGTATTTTTAGGGTTTTTTTTGTTTGTTAAAGATGACAATTAAATGCTGCTCCACCATAAGACAAAAATAAATACATATGGGTTGTGACAAAACTTCATTCTAGAAAGTTCTTTTCCCATCCAGTAAAAAGCTCATCACAGGAGCAGCAGTCCGAATGAAGGGGTCAGCTCAAATTTGCTTTTTAGTAGAGCAGTAGCCTTACTGCAGAAGGAGTATTTTTTACGGCTTTACAGAAGACGCCACATAGTCCTTAGAGTTACAAAGGTATCAAAAAGAGTTCTGAAATAGAAACATTGGGAAGTAAAACATGTTTTGTTTCATGTAAGCTCAGCAGAAGTATAAAGAGACGTGGTAATAAAAGTGTGAAAATTACAGATTCTCTTCACTTCCAACTGAGAATGTGTTGAAAAAAAGTCCTGCAATAGTGGATGGAATCTTCTCAGAAGTACTAAAATGTGCATTTCACATGTTCAGAGACTGACAAAATAATCAAAGTGTACAGATGAGAAGAATATCAAGCACCTTTAAAAACTACAGGACTTTATCAATTAGGGTCTTCTGCTGTACAGTTACTATGACCATGCCAGAGAATGCTATTTATATAAATATTAAGACAATTCTATTTAGATACACTTTATTGACCACCGCTGATCAATCCAAGCAATTTATCAAGTCAACAGAAAGCTACCAGAGGCTTATGGTATACAACATATGGCATTAGAAATAAATTCAACACAGAGCTATCAGAGGCTTACGGTATACAACATATAGCATTAGAAATAAATACGCTAGCCAAGACACAAAGAATTTTATGCTCACTGATTTTTGTTCCTGCTCGTAAAGAGAAAAATATTTGAAATACAATTTCTAGCATAAAGCAATTTGTATACCGTACTGAGAGTTGTTGTGTTCCGACGCTTAAATCTCTTTCTTTCAAGACATAGAACTTTTAGGAAACAAACAGTAGTATTTTTAGCAAGGCATCAGTTTAAACTCCCTGCCATTTTAGGCTCACTGTTCAGTCTTTATTTGTGGAGAATAATTAATTTCATTCACCAAGCAGCATGTAAGTATGTTAAATATTTATCTGAATGAAGTACCTGGTCCACTTTCTCATTTGTGTCAGCTAGCCAGAATTAAACCAAAACTACTTGGTAAGTGTCAAGCAAGAGAGGCAGATTCTTGTTCTCAGTAACACTGCCCCACCAGCTTTCTGCTGCTTCTGGGGCTCCAAGGTTAAGAACAATAGTTTGGGGAGATGACTCTACCTAGAATCTTTGAGACATTTTTTAGCTTGCTTGCTTACTTACAGAAAACAAAACAAAAAACAAAACAAAAAAAAACTCTCCATAGTTAACACCAAAAACCTCTCTCATATACTGAACTCACCATATGTTCAGAATTGATGAACAGCAGGTTGCTAAAGCAATAATTATGATAATAACATTCCAAGAAAAGTCATCACAGAGCTATTACTCTCACACATCTAAATTTCAGACATATACTTAACCTAATTCTGAATATCCAGTACATCTAAATATTTATATTTGAAAGTCCAGTTTCCAACAAAGCATAAAACAAGATTCCCATAAACTATGATTACCATCCTGTTTGTTTTATAATGGGTAACCTCAGCTTAACCGAAAATTACTTAAGTTAGTTTCAGATATTTACCTGACAGTAATTGTTTGCTAACAGCAAAGTGTGACTGTATTCCCAAAGAACATAAGCTGCAAGTAATGTTTAAGTTACTCTGGTACGAGACTATTAGAACTCACACACAGATCTCAACTCTTTGGCTTCACATAGAGCCAAAAAGTTGCTTTGATGGAGTACTTCTACAGAATCTTCTGCAGGATTTCAGAATGACCTTCACTGGGACTAGATGGAGTCAGATTTAGGAAGGAAAAAATTCTTCCCTCAAATATTCTCTCTCTTTGGCTCTTCCACAGGAAAAATAATTTAACATTTGTCCTTTAAAGGTATTTGCACTAATATTAGACCATTCATTTTAAACCTGTGATATCCATGAAGTTTATTTGTGAAGTCTTGGGTAGATACATGGTATCATTTTGTTCTTCACCTCTGCAGCACACAGCATTTTCATATTGCGAGAGAAAAGGATAAAAATGGCCCTCACAGTAACATGCATATTTTTCAAACCCTACCATATTCATGCAGCTAAAACAGTCTTCTATCTGAATTAGAAGGCCTAAAAGCAGCTGGCAGACTTGCAGTAGGTAACTCATTACTGCATGCAAGTTCCAGGATGCTGCATTCCCGCAGTATATAGTGTCTTCATACTGGCTTTGTCCTTTCTGGTTTACAACATGTCATTAAGAGATTCTGCCTGGGCTTTCAGGAATCTTCTAGTAGCCAACTAGAAATGAAAGGTTTGTAGGCTTGAGTTAATTAATTCTTGACTTTAGACTGAAATCTTTGGTGCAGACCCTTAAAATTATGTGTCTTCCTCAGTTACCTAGTCCCAGTAGATCTCTGAATTTTTAATTGCCTTTCCTCCCTCTTAACAGTTTTTGCACAGCATGAGGAACATACGGGCTTATGTGTTTAAAAAGGCTTTCTAAGAGTCTGAAAAACTAAAAATCTCATATTTCAAGATCATGTTTCACCTAATTAAGCAAATCTATATTATTTGGTTTGAGAACTGGCTCAGTGAAATCTGTCATTCCCAGAATTTCAATGATTGTGTACATGTGAATAGGGCATTTTAGTGATACACCCATGGGAATACAGCTGGTAATTTTATGAAAACTTTTGAAGAAAAAAAGAAATGTAGACTTCATCACCTCTACCACATCCTACAATTTATGTCTCATATAGAAGACACACATCTGCTCCAGAAATTTGGGGAAAAAAAAAAAAAAACAGCGAAAGAAATTTTTCAGCTTATCCACAAGTCAGTGAGCAATCTGATTAGTCTCTAGCTTCAGTATCTTTTGAAGAAAATTCTTAGTATCATAAACTTTCTGAGGAAGTTTAGGGTTCTGCACTAGAAAAACAAAGCAGAACAATACCCCCGCAGAACAATACACCCCCCCCCCCCCACACACACACACACACACACAAAATTTCTGGAAGAATACATCCAGAGTTTAATTTTCTATGGTAGTAATGAAATAATACCATATATAACAATCTTCTGAGAGGATCATTCCTCTTGAGAGAGACTAATATGCCCTATATAAAAAGGTATCTTCCCTTGTCTTTAAACTGGATCTTAGCTAAATTTTCTTCTAACACAAAACCCTTCTAGAGTGAAAGAAATACATTCAATTTTGCATGAATTAGCATTTCTACTAACATAATTTAGAAAGAATTAGGTCATCTTGTTAGCATCCCTTTTGGCACATCTTCCTTAGTTCACTTTTTTCTGCTAGGGATTTATTTGATCAGATATTGAAAAGAAATATCTCAGATGGGGGGGGGGGGGGAAATCAGGAATCAGCAATATATTCACCTCTCTAACATGTACTTACAAATGGCTTGTTCTTTCAGGCTTCCTTTGATTATTTGAAACATTTACCTTTGAGCTGATACTCAATTTATGCCCAATGTTCTTTTTTCTTGAAATCCTTTGACTCAGTTTTAAAAACAAAAATAATGAAATACAGCCTGGCATATTTTTGAACAAATTCAAAGCCAACTGAGGGAGAGTAAGATTTGGCAGGAAAGTACTTCTTCAGCGAGGAGAAAGTTAGATTTGAAATCAAGAACAAGTTAAAATCTGGCCTGATAAATAAATACTTTGCCAAGAGAATCAGCTTTAAAAGAATCAGAAAAATTAAATATAATCCCTTGAGGCAGATGCTGGCTGTGTTTTTTCCCATACTCATAACCATGTCTACATATACATTAGGAGGAAAGAAACGCACCAAAGTTATGGGTGGACACACCACAATGACAAAGGAGAAGAAGATGTAAATATAACATTCCTGTTAGGGCACAGTGAGATGAAAGTTTGGAGAAAGAAAGACGTAATAATAAGAGCTTGTGGGAAACCTGTTTTCCAGGCAGTTTGAACAATAGTACAGCCACTTTCGTACAGCAAATTCTTATAGATACAAGCGTTATAACTGTACTTTAATAATTCAATGATTTATAGACTGCTAAAAGGTAAAACAAACTCCGTATGGAGATGTGTTACCCAACATTTTGTAAGGAACAGAAAAGTTATAAAGCTGAGGGAGGAGACACAAACATTAACTAATCCAAAAATGAAAAAGCATATGCTTTTTCGGTTAGGAACCAAACTGAGTGGATGCCTTGTATAGTGTCCCATTATCATTCTCTCTACAGGATTAATTTAATACTTTCACAGCAGTAGGTGAACATTACTGAAAATAGGATCTGTATCGCCCTCTGAGACTTGCAGTCTGGTTTCAATTTCGGCATGCTGACAGTGACAAGCCAATTGACCAGTGAAATGACTTTTTGTATCGTTCTGACTTCCCCCCTCTTGTGCTATTCTCCTACTGAAAACATTCCAACAGCAAGGAAAGTTGCTCAATTAAATACTATAAAGAGTTAAATATTACAGAGTTTACTTATATAGTGATTTGTTTTTATTAGCAACAATAAAAATGGTCTCAACGTTTCATTTTTCAGTGATTTGCCATGAAATGTTGACTACAACATGAAATTTTCAAATGCAAATATTCTCAGTTCAGCTTAGGCTACGAAGAGAAGCTCCTATCTTCTCATGTACTATCCAAAAAGATCACAAGCTACAGAATATTCTCTTTGGCTATCTTTGCAGTTCTGCTGTTTTTCATGAAGAAGTGTCTGAAGTTTAGTAAAGAATTATTAATTGCACACAAAAATAGCATCAAGCCTATTTTTCTATTTCTTCTTGTGTTTTAACAGCATGCTTATAAGTAATAAACAGGAATAAAAAGTAAAGAATTATGTCTCTAAGTGAAGACAGTATCTGTCTTCTTTTAGGTATGCAGAAGTAGATCTCAAAAGTGACTTAAATTGGATCCCACTTAATCACTTTTTGCTGTTGTGCAGAAAATCAATAATATAATTCTTAATTGTATAATCACTGCATTATTTTTGAATAGAAGATAATCCTGTTAACATCTGAGCATCTATAACATCTGAGTTATAGAACAGGAAATATTCTAAATATTCTGAAAAAAACTCAAGTGAAGTTTCAGAAAATTTGTTTCAAAGGAACTCAGTTCCAAGGGCCAAACTCAGTGGCACTCTCCATGAGCTTATAGTCTAATATAATACAAAACAGGGATTGAAATAAGAGATTTATGAAATAAGAGTAAATTACTGTGTGACAGATGACTGCATCCTAGGTCACAGATGGGGAGGTATAAATACAGACTGCATTAATACATTTATTTTTATGCTGTTTACAGCTCACTCATCTGCATTACAAGATCCCACTATGGAAAACATATCAATGTAGTCATCTCTTTCTATGTAGTAATAATTATAAGCAAGCTTTGAGTTTGGACTTATGTAGGTCTGTTCACATATGCCTATGCACAGAAGTCTCAATCAATATCGACCTCAGAGTAAAAAGTAAGCGATTGAAAAGAGAGACACATGTAAAGGTCTTTTACCTATTCAGATATATAATTTCCAGATATTTCTATATATTACTTTGTATATTTTGTATCTAAGATCTGAGAATTCCATATTGCTCTCAGGCAATCATGAACGTCAATGATAGGCCATTAAAGATAAAAAATAAAAATGTACTGATAACAGAAAATAATTCATCTTATTATTCAAAGCTACCAAAACCCTACATAAATTGCCTGGTATCTTTGACATTTCTTCCTTGTCTTTGGAAAACAAAACCATACAAAAAAAATCACTCAGAAAAACAGGTGCATTAGTAAAGTCTTACTTCCTTCAGATCATGTATTACACTTTTTCTAATCTAAATGTGGTCATGGAGAACATCTTTGTCCTCTAAGAAACAGCAGAACTCCTAATCAGAACTCCCTTTTTAAAAAAAAATACAGTATTGCACATACAAGGCAAATACTGAATGGTCATGTAAACTCCTTGCAGTGGTGTTCCGAAACACTTATCTGAAACTTCTGATGAGAGCTTCAAACATACACACACAAAGTATTGTTTTTTGAAGAAACAGATATAGTAACTACAAGCACTGATCCACTGTAATATCTGAACCAAACTTCTGGAAAAAGACAGGTTTCCCTTAAGAGCTACAATGTACAATTAAACACAAAATCCAATATTTTGCCACATAACAAGCACCACAAATCTTAAATTAAAACTAGACAAACTGAAAAAATACGCAATGCCATTGAAGCACTATTTTTGTTGAGTCACGTTAGCTCTTGCTGGCTGTTGTTAGATTCCGCATATAAAGACACTCAGCCTCATTAGCAAAGTAAGAGACAGTATCATTTCTCCTATATTCTCCAGTGCTTTTAATAGATATTGCTATTAATGGACTATGCCTACAGTGCAGAACATCAGACAAGTTTTAAAGGTTTTAGGGTTCAGTTCAGCCCCAAAAGAGTTTGACCGCTTTTTGAATAAGCATACCTATTGCCACAGTAGCTATAAAAGTCAACACTGGCATGTCACAATAAAGATTCCAGATTCCACCACTTCTCCTTAGAAGGATTTTTAATGCCAAAGGTTTCCACAGAATTAACACTGACAAAAGTTGTAAGGGATAACGTTAATGATCTACCCTCTGCCAACGCAGGCTGCTTGCAACAGCTTCAGCTTGCAGAGCACAGTGCGGGAGGAAACCATTCACCGCTGTGAAAACACACCGGAGAAACGCGTCACGGAAAGCTGCACGTCCAAGATCCGCTTTTCAAATATGTGCTTAAAGCTGTTATAAAATTATCAACTTATGGAAATATGCTGAGAAACAAGGAAATGTAGCCAACTGGTTGCTGGTAGTTGTTTTGCTGCTGTTGGGGGCAGAGGGGAGGAGAGTTAATTGAAACAGGTTTTAGTCCTTCCTCATCAAGCTGCCCCACTTCATTCTAATAGCTCTTCTTTTTCTTTCTTCCCTTTATTGGGGTTATTTTGGCTTTTGGCCATATAAGTAAGCTTAACGTAGAAGGTCAGTAAAATATGTTATACGAAAGATATAACCCAAACAAAGCATTTCCAAACCTAAATGCATTTTTTTTTAAATGTTGGGTAGTGGTTCTTGTATTTTTACTCTATACAAGAAGTTTTGTATCAGAAGCCTCTCCCTCTAAATGAAAAACAACAGAAATAAAAGTAAATCCAGTAAATCCTCAATCCAGCACAATCTATGCAGGTTAAATCCCAGCAAGGAAGCTAAAACAAAAGGAGACAGCACTTGTAAAGTCGCCAAGTCTGTCAGAACACTAAAATTGCCAGTATTAAATCCTAAACAAATAAAAATTGAAAAAAAAGAAAAATCTTCCACTGAGCCACTTAAAGACTGTATTCACACATTTCTGACAGTATTCTACTCACAGGGACATGATGAGCACACAGAAAATGCCTTTTTTTTTTTTTTTAAAAAGATACACAGCCAGTAAGAGCTGTAGTCACATAATTTACTTAAAATGTATAGTTTATTTTTAATACACAACTTGTAAGAACTACTCACATGCTTTAATGAGGAGTTTGTTGAATGTCAACTTAAATTCTAATCTCTCTTTCATTATTATTATTTACATAAGATCATACCTGACAATATGTACACGCGTGTATGGGAGCACACACATGCAATACTATCGCTCCCATTCATATCAGTCTTTGCCCAGAACCTTGCCTCTCTTCATTAAAAAAAAAAAAAAAAAAGAAAAAAAGAAGAAAAAAGTGTGATTCCTCTCTTGCTATTACTGATTTCTACCAGCAGATCAACAGATCCACCAGCTATACTCAGTTGTGCAGTCCTCTTTCCAAGGGAGAGCCTTGGAGCCCCAGCCAGTCACTACAACTTTTCCCTTCTTTTAGAACAAAGAAATACCTGAGGCTAAGTCAGTGGGAAAACTACAACCGCCCGTAATAAGCTATGGCAAAAAGAGGACAGAGGAAGGAAAACATATTTGCAGGAATAGTGGTATCTCTTATGGGCCTTTCAGAAAAAAATGGCAACACCAGGTATCTGTGTATCTCATAAGGTTTAACAATAGTCTTACTGTGAGATGGTATTAAAATGTGTATTATGTAAGTACACTAATGGGGATAAGAGGGTTGCCTAACCTCCCAAGGTAATTACATCTAATCTAGTTTCTTGGAAATATTCTACCACAGACCAATTAGAACAGGTTCTTACTGTTTTTCCTGCTTATAAAATCCCCTAAATATGCAGTCTACATTCTGAACTAACTCCTCAACAAAGAAGTAAATGCATCATGAAGTAACTTTGAAATGAAGGACTCAGTGTTCTGATAAACATTACTCTTTCCTTCATTATCACTCTGTTCAAATTTTCTTCTAAAATTCTTGCAAATATGAAGAAAAGTATATTTCTTGAGCATTTTTACACTTGGAGAATTTACAGAATTCACATTATTACTTTCTAAAAAGAAAACTGAAATGCAATTTATCCCTTCACAGTAACATGAAGCTTCTCCAAATGACTATGGCTATGCCACAAACTCAGATTATTAAAGCAATTCAGTACCTAAATGTCAGTCAGACAATTAAAGCTATTTGGGCACCAAAACATTTAGTCCAGCAGAACCTAAGTCTCATCAGCTCCTGAAAATGAGATACAGTTACTGAAGCTGGCAATAATGCTAAATTCAATGATACCTTAAATCTTCACAATTACAAGCCCAGTTTAATCTTTTTACTGCTTTGTTATTCTACTATCTTATTTCACCTCTAGAATTTGGGTTCATTTCACATCCTGGATATAAGGCAACAAGTAACTGTCCTGATCCGAGTGCAGAACCCAACTGTGACACAAACTCTGACTTTCAAAGTCTGGACTTTTTCCTGCAACCTCGCCAAGAGAGCCAAAAAAAAAAAATTAGTTTTTATAACTAATAGCTTTATATACAAGCACTTTTCCTCTCTGTGGCTTTGCTTAATATTGACCAAATGCTCATGCAATCATAAAAAGCCAGGGCTCTACTCATTTCATTTTGAGGAGGAAACAGCTGCTTTCACTGCCAGGCTATGAGCAGTAGGTGCAGTGCAACGCAGAGTAGCTGCCTAGGTAGGACAGCACACAGGTAGCAATATACTTCATTGGCAGCGATGCTCAAGTCATGATAACAAAGTCAAAAATTACATTCACTGTATTTAAGGCAGTAGTAATGAAGCAATTGCAACGTATTAATTATAATTAACATTTTACAAAAGCTGGGATACTATTGGGAAAAGTACATACTGCGGACTACAACTACTAAATCAAAATGAAATTTGAAACTCTTGGTTAAACTTCTTTCTCTTCCTATTAAAATTAAAAACAAAATGAAAACCTCAGCATTCAAGGAATACTCTTCCTGATTTTGATTTATAACCTACTCTGATGCTTCAGGGACTACTGCAACACTCTCTCATTTGGAGTTGACATCTTTGATAAAATCATGCTGTTAATCACCAGTGGATTTGAAAAAGTATTACTGCCACTGACTCCTAACAATGTTCATTTTCTACCTACCTCTTTAGCTGTAGCTGGAAAGAAAGGAAGCCTGTAAGTTAGAATTATGTACTTTTTAAATAAACTAATTATGGTTCACCTTTTGTAACAATTATTTTTAAATGGACTTAAATCTCTTATGAAGAAACATAACATTCTTGAACTTGACACCATTAGTTTGCTCAGCTGAAACAGATTTTTTTTTCAACAACTAGTGAAAATTCATGTCTATAATATTTTTAATTATTACAGTGGTAACTGGATGATTTAGTAGTAACAAGACATGACTTATGTCGTGATGCTTGAGAGCCTTTCAATTTTATAAATATAAAGCCTTATAAAGCAATGGAATAAACAGTAAATTCACTGAGACTAAGCCTATGCTTAGAATGAGAGTTCAGGATCTTATATAAAAAATATTCATATTTAAGAAGAAAAATGGATCTTATTATAACTAAAATATATAAAATTGTGTGGACTGCCATAACAGGTCTGCTTTCACCTAAATCACTTCTTATGAGGCTTCACTTTTTTCCTCATTCTTCATCAATTTCCACTCCGTTTCTGAACAAGAATTGCTGGTATTTATCTTGTGTTTCTTTATTACTGCACATAACTAGCATGATTTAAATATGACAATGTTTGCAGGATCACCATTCTCCTCTTTGCCATTGATTATACTAAAAGAGAATGCACACAGGAAAATTTAAGAAACTACACTTTTTGTGTAGAGGCCTAATATGGTTAGGAAAAAAAGTCTAGTTTAAAGATTTAAAGCCTTTTATTAGTTTCTTATCCGAAGAATTTCTTTCATTTTTCACTGTCTTATTTTTAGAACCTAGCGCAGATTTTTTGTAACATAGGAATGTCCATTTTTATACACCTATTGCCTACCTAGACCATTATACATTTCATATGTAACAAATAAACAATACTAAAAGGTACACGAAACCACCAAAACCATAATCTTTTTCTTTATTGCAGTTCTGATTCAGGATAAGAAAGTGCTGCAAGGATTACAGTAGTGCAATATAATAAAACCTCTGTCAGCCTGCCAAGTGTGTTTTCCTCAGTTTATCAGGGCTGTAAATCTTGCTAGTTTACCTATCCAAATACATTTTAATTGTTCACTCTTAAATGGCATCATGTCCTTTTGGATTTCAGAAAGAGAACAAAAGTTTTCTCATTATATAAAGTGTAGAGAACAAGATAAAGTTTTATGTCTAATAACAGTGAAAAAATTAAAGTCATAGTATTTTTAAAAGATTTTCCAAGGACTGTAAGCTTTTGTGTAAAAAAATAGGGTGCTTGACAAACCGAAAACAAAAGCTTGCACACACTGCATTTTTCTGTGCACTTGGAATCTTAATAGGCTCGATGAATGACAACAAGCAAAATAAAATGATGTAACATTTAGAAATATTTTAAAACAATATCCCACATATCCATTCCATGTAGCTTGGATAAACATAACGCAGATATTCTATATGTTTGATCATGAGCTTCGACATTTTTTCCTTTTCCAAAAGAGTTTAACAGGCTACCCTTTATTATTTGACTTGGCATGGCTTAATTTTTTCACAGCGTTTCAGTCTGTTTTCAAGCCAAAGTTTCAAATTAACCCAAAACTCTAAAACATTAAATGTAATTGTAGAAATACATTCAAATACTCATAATACTGGGATAAAAGTAATTAATTACGCTAGGGAATCACTCTGTTCTCTCACCTATGCCAGAGACGTCTGTATGCAGAAGTCAGACTCTGGTGACTAGCATCCATATACACCTACTTCAATCATCTGACATCTTCAAATCGCACAGAGCTTTTGTTCTCCAGTGGTCATAAAAGTTGCACAAGCTCACAGTAAAACATGATCAGTATGGCCACTGATGTCAAGGGACACCTTCTACTAGCTGCTCAGCTCTCCAAAGTGAGGATTTGGGGAAAGATCTTTAAACTATTTGTTCTAACACAGAACAACACAAATTCACAATTCAGGCACGTCCACTGGACACTTTACGGCCTATAAATTTATTTCTTTTTATGTAAGATTAATTTTATGAAGCATTTATCAAGTGCTCAGAGTTTTTAGAATTGATTTTCACAGTGACATGTTCTGCAGGTTTTATATCTACAATTTTACACGCATGACAAGTAATAGCTATTCAGACTTTAATTTTCAGGTGCAAAAGTAAAGACCAATGTTTCCCAGTGTGGTTTTCCGTGGCCCTAACAGTAACCTAAACACGACTGACTTTGGGAGGACACATGGTAAAAGTTCCCTAATGTACTGTACATAAAATTACACTTGTCCTTTAACCTTGAACTAGCTCTTTCTTCATCTCACCTCTAGTTTCCTCAAAATTCCTCCTTTTATATCAAAAGAATTAACAAAACCAGTCAAGATTTCCTGTTGGGTTTAAAATTTCCAATTCTCCGTCACTCACAAGTAACACCATACATACTGAATAATGATTAACTTCAGTTAATTTGAAGATTTGGAGTATCTTTTGGAGACACTTTTAATTTGTCCTATAGCCTTAATCACCTACAGCCTTAATTTGCTACATTAGAGAAGCTCTATCAACTACATAGGTGCACAAAGCTCAGAAAAACCTTTGGCATTACCATAAGAGATAAGAGTACAAATAACTGAAACAGAGACACGAAAAGCACACAATCTATCTGACATACAAAAAAAAAAATATATATATATATATATATATACATATCCTTAGCACAGAATTGCTAGATATAAATGTTTACCAAAATATTCATCTCTTCTACAGTGTATAAACCAATGTTGCATTTAAATCAGCTTAGTCAAAATAAGGGGCCCAAATCTGTCCCATGACACACTTCCTTTCTAGCTCAAGCCGTCATGTCCTTAAGAGCAAGATGGTGAATGCAGCAGTATCGTAACAGCTGAGAGTGTTGTTTTGGGGCTAGGACTGATTTAGAGCTTAGACCCTGAATCACTGAGTCTTTGATGGGAAAGGGCTCGCAGCAGTGCCTGCTCCTGCCCATGCAGAGCCAGGTCACTGCATTACGGACTGCAAGCAGTCTTAAAGCCTGGACTCAAAACCTGCAGGGGTGAGATCTCTGTCACAGTTTGGGAACTCCTTCAAATTTGCCAGAGTGGGCAGAGGAAGACAGCCTCAAAAGTCTGAATTTGTTTACCATGGTATTTTCTTCCTTAAATGTTATCCCAGCTTTCAATATTCATAACTTGAAATTTGGAGGGAGAAAAAACTAGTAGGATTAGTGAATGGCAAATAAAATTTACTTGGGCTCAGCACCAAAACATACCAAGTCTTAGTGCAGGGCTGCTTGGGAAAAAAACAAAAAATAAACAAGAAAGATGTCACATTGAAAATAAAACGTTCATTTAAACTACAGTCAGATCCCCTTAGCTTGCATTTGAGTTATCTGCACATGAGGTTACTGTACCTGGATATATATGCTGCTTGTGGTAATCAGTGTGGCAAAACACACTGTAAGAATCAACAATTTAATAATCAAAAGTTAGGATTTTCTCTTATTTTAATTCAGAAAAAGAGAGTTTAACAAAATGACGTGAGTTAACTATATTTTACTAAATGATTTGCTTTTACAGCTGAAAAGTGATACCTCAGTTTTAAAAATAGGTGTGTCAGATATGCAGCAGCATTGTGACTTGTACTGCAGATACAAACAGTGACACTAGAAAAACTATTTCTAGTTATGTCATTATCTATTTACTTGAGCTTAGCTATTTGACAATAAAGGCTACGTTAGCCTCAGAGATAAGATTGATTTTGTCATGTTTCTCCTATAATACCTGGACTACAGTAATTCACAAGAATAGAGAATTCTATATTAAGATCTCAAATGAACTCAAAATTTTCCATCCAGGCTGGCTGGTGACAGATGCTATGAAATCCCTGAAAGTAAGTAAAGTAGCAATCATTCTTGGGATTGTATTATTAAGCAAGAATGCAAAGTTTCTTCTAAAAGCCACAGTCTTCCTCTTTCGATTGCAGAGAAAAGACCTGAAAAAGCAATGTGTGAAAATGTACAAAAAGATATTCTGAATTTTTTGACTTTTTGTTTTTAGTTTAAATATTTTGAACAAAACAATTTAGAATACTTTTAGCCAACCATTTTCAGCTGGTGTTTCTCAGGAATACCATCAGAATCTCAAATCAGTTTCTGAAACCATAATAAACTGCTTTTCTATTTATCTGCTAAATATATAGGACAGGAGCATGATTTATGGTCATATAAATGAGAATAAAAAACATTACTGAATAAAATCCTCAAATACTTACACAATCAAAAGTATCTTAGAAATTTCATGAATGAGAAATAATAGCCTGGAGCCCAAAAAACACTAACAACTACGTTATATAAGATTTAACAGCTCTGAATCAAATTCTACCTTTATACTTCCACTGTGTTCTAACTTACGATTTTAGTTCTTCTTTGTCAGTGTTTAGAAATTTTACATGAACAATGACACCAGTAGCCCAGATTCTTGGCCATATCCAACAAATGCAGAAAGGATAACTGATTAACATTTATATTTTAAATAAACATTAACAAAAAAAAAAAGGCAAAAACAAGCAGCCCTTACAAGCAAAGTAAGTTGATCCAAGCTGTACCATATGCACAGAACTTCCACGAACGACTGCGTGTAAGTTTTAAAGCTTCAGGGTCACCTACAGGATCCACCCACTGAAACACACAGGGAATCCCTATCTCTTACAAGATGGACTTCATCTGGGGATTTCAAAATGGTCTATAGAAGGAGAAAAGCAGCACCATAGTAATTTCAGGTGGAGAAAATGAAGGCCCAGAAAATAAATCTGGAATTAGAACCAAAGACACAGGGCACTGAGCTATCCATCACAATCCTAATCACATTCTTCGCTATTATGATTTGAAGTTGGGCATTACAGATGATGGAGGGAGGAGGTAGAAATAGAATAGAAAAATTAACATCAAAAAGAACATTAGTTTCATGCCTTAAATGACTTGCAGTGGATCCTATAAAGAGAAGCAGTAACAACTCAACTAATTCACTGTGGCTCAGGAGGGCCAAACGATTCTGCCTGCAGACATGAGCTTACAGTGGGGATTCCTCACTAATGAGCCTAGAAACACGTTTCAAGCAAGGCAGGCAAGGCTGAGTTCACAGCAGTACAAGCCCTAGGTGTGCTATGGCCTCCTTTCCTCACTGCAGGAGGAACCAGCAGCATTAGAGGATGAGAATAGGCCTTCTTCTTGCTTCCCACCCATAACAGTGATAGCCCTGACGTGCCTTGTCATGCCTATTCCCGTTCCCTGCCTGTGCCTGAACTCTTGTATTCTGAACAAAAGAATTTTATTTAGAAAACTGGCAGAGAGCAGCAAAGCTCTCACAACTTTCCTGCAATCATTATCGCACCCAGCTCCAGCACCTTCCAGTCTTGCACTCAGCATCAAAGATGCAGCGTCCTTCCAGTTTACACTGAGTAACTCCAGCAGTTATCACACAAGCTCCTTTTTGGGCCTTGTAAACCCCCTTATCACAATCCTCTCTATGTACATCTATCCTGAGACAGGGAGGAACTCTATAGCACACTCAGCTATCTCGGTCCCCCATCATAGCAATGGTTCACTGCAAAAAGGCAAAGACTCACATGAACAGAGCACACTTCCTCAATAAAATCCACTATTTTCACAAGGTTTGGCTAGCTAACCCTTTGCATTACTTCGGCCTTGCCTACAAATGTGGAACAGTCTGACAATCTGGAGCGCTACCAAGCATCTTCGTTTTCTCTCAAAGATAAAGAAAGGGAATATCTGAAGTAAACATATGCAAAACAATCTAAATAACTCCAAAACACTAACACAGCTTTGCTGTCTCTCCCTTTCCCCACCTCCCACGCCATTCTTGCCCTGGTATTTGAGATTTACATCCCTTACAGAACTGAATGTTTTTAGTTTCTTACCCAGAACCATGGGGCTAACAAAAGGGTAAATTGTCTGTATCCACTTTCTCCCATGCAATTCCATAAAGCTAGTGCTTCAGGTAACTACTGTAATGGTAGGGTACAGAACAGAGAAGTCACCTTTTAAGGATACGTAAGAGAGAGTTTCTCTGAGAGAAATGACAGTGGACAGCATGCACTTTCTTTTTATCTGTGTTAAGATAACTAAAGAGCAAATCTTTGTAATAAGACAAAGACCTCTTTTAAAATCAACGAAATATCATCATCACACTTTAAAAATGTTTCAGCCTGACAGTCCTGTAAGATACAGCTGTAACTTCAAATAAACCAAAAAGTGCTTTCTTTGGATCACTTGTCAATGGATGCAGACAACTCATCTACTTTACTTCAAGAGAGTTTTCTTATTATTGTTGTTGAAACACTACTGCCTTTCTATATTCACACAATCTGGCTAGTAAGTGAGCTAGATGAAGCACTCTATGCCAGCGACCAAAAAGTTTTATTCAACAATATGGATGCAGTCAACAAACATATTCTGAACAATCAAACACTTCCATTCCCTGCAAATTGTTACTGCTGCTGCAATTGAAGAGAGTGGCACTGATGGGGAAATGAAGTCATGATTCTCGTGTATTCAAAGCCTGGTACAGAGTGGAGAATCTACTAACACTCTAAACTAGCCTGAGAACCATTTTCTCTGTTTGTTCCAGTTAATTCATCCCATTCTAGAACATGAAACTGTTGATGTTGTGTTCCCATTAGAAATAATGCTGCACTGTCAAATTCCAAGTAACACTTTAGAAAAGTCTACTCCATTGTTACAGGAAATTCCTCTTTTTCGTTACAAAGGTGAAATGCTAGAAAAATGTTCTTACTGTTTTTTTCAAGGGCTTATATAGTACACTTGTCAGCACTTTGTGAACACTTTCAATGCTTCTTTATTTTCAGTGTTTTCCATCTGGCAGCAAAACTGACAAAAACTATGAAATAGCGAGGCTCAAACTATCAAAATTTATGGAAATGATAGCGACTTTATGGAAAGCCTTCTCACTCCCCTGAATTTTTTCAGATTCACCTTTTTCAAATGACTAGTTCTCAACTTGACAGGATTTCTTTCTTCTAGACATCCTCACTGCGCACTCATCTGCCAAATTTAAAGACGACACCCTTCCTGCTCCTTCTATTATTTAAAGTTTTATCTATCTCTTCTCGGATTTTCCCTCCTGCTTATCCCCAGAATTTCTAATAGTACACAAATATTTGGCATGAATTAAAAAAACTAATTATCCTTATCGTAATGCATTGTAATTTCATGTTCTAAGTTATTTGGTTCAGATATAACAGTCATAAAAAAAAGAAATGATGCTATAATTCCTTATAGTCTGAACAAGCAATAAAACGCAGCCAGATAAGACAATAAGAAATCTGCGCAAGGAAGGAAGCTTTGCAAGACCAAATCTTTGTAAGATACAAATTTCCATTCTGCCTGTACAGAATATTTTGAAATCTTTACAGTGGTTTAGGGATTACAAATTTTTTCTTGCTAAAAATCACAGTCCATATCCTATAGTTGTCAAAAGAGCAACAATTAGAGCAAGTACTGCATAGGTATGCCAATTTTCTTAGGAAGAAAGTAAAAAAGGAGGGAATCTACAAGATGTAGTCAAATTCACTACATTAGTGAAAATATAATTAAAACCTTATTAAAATTAAATTACCTTATTAAAAAGTGCTGTGGGAGATAACACCCTAAAGGCAATCATTATCCAGCATAGCTAAGAAGATAACAAATGGCAGGTTGTCTCAACCAGCCAGGATGTGATAAATGACTTCCTCGCAATTCTAAATTGATAGTCACAAGTCAGAGTGGATGGTCAAAGTCAAGGAACTCGTCTTCTAGCTTCTCCCACTCTCTCAAATCTGAGAGAAATAAGGCCAGCAGTTCTAGCCTTGCAATCAGCAAGAGCCTACTTACCAATTCTGACATCCCTATTATATGAACTTAACAGGCAAACTCCTTACTTCATGAGCATCTGCAACAGAACTTGAAGATCAAGCTCTGTGAAACCATACCTCAATTGGATGTACTCACCCTTCTAACACATTTTGAAGGCAGTACTGCAACTGTCTAAGTCTTTATGCATTTAAAAACATGGAAAAAAGACAATCCTTTTGATAAGAAATATTAGTAAATAAACAATGATACACTTCATAACAAAATAAAAGGCAAGCATGCTCTGCCCATAGTTACTATTCCTTCATGTTAATAACGTATATATAAATTTAGGCCCTAGTTGCTCACTTATAGGAATATATACATATTTTTGTGGTATGAATATGCTCAAGGAGTGAACAAGAAAGTACATCCTTCAAATGAGAATAAGTTGTCATAATAATTCATAGTAAAATACCCACGTTGTAAGAATAACATTATAAACTAACTAAAAATACCACTTTTAAAATGAAAAAAAGAGGTATGATACATGAAGAGCTTTTTTCTTTTCTTTTTTTTTTTTTTTTTTTTTTTTTTTGAAGGAGGTGTATGCCAACTTGCAACTATCACCAGTTTGCTTAAAGGTGTCTTTATGTCTTCATATTTTCTAGGACAACGCAGCACTGCAAACATCGAAACTTAATTTTCCCCTCCACTCATTATTTTTCATTCTCCAATACATAAATTGTCTTTATTTTAAAGGGAAATAATATAACATTCAAAGAAAAAACAACAAAATAATAAATTTACAAACATACGCATGAAATAGAAGCTAAGAAACGAGTGCATCTACAGGTAAGAACAAACTGTGCTGAGGAGGGCAGGTCAGGGAGCTGTGAGAGATCTAGAGTGCTGTCCAGTGTGCTGAAATCATTCACAGAGAAGCATGCGCAGAATTCAGTAGGTATACGATAACGACTCATTTAAAAAATAAAGAAATAAAAATCATGGTACGTTTCAGGTTATGAGCAGTTTCCCAAGAGTGCATATGCATAAACTGGTATTGTCTGCATTTATAATATGCTTATAGCAATTTATAATATGCCAATAAGTATTCACTGAAGCAGATAAGTGAGTTAAATACCCTTTCCTTTCCACAGCTGATGATATGAGTTGAAATTCTAGTCAGTGCTATATAGAAAAGAATTTTTCACTTTTGCAGTAAGAATGAGCTCCATTCAAAATGTCTCTGAGAAAGACCTCAAGCTAGGAAAGTCTGCTCTGCCTTAGAGAAAAGGCTGGAGGTCAAATTCAGTACTATTTTGTTCATCAGTGTGAAGAACAGCTAAGTATCACTGTAACTTATGTTTTTATATAATTGTGAATGTGGGCCAACTATGTACTTAAGGCAGATAGATTACAGGCTTTTTTCCCCCCCTTAAAAATTCTCATTTAGATAGCCAGAGTCAGGCAAAACTGGATACAGCTGTAGGACTGACATCACAAGTTTTGCAGAGGAGAAAGTTATTAGTAGACTCATGCACTTTAAGCCTCCCTGGTGCTTTTTCTTGACTAATGGAATAGCTGAAACCAACTAGATTCCAGTGTCAGAGAGCTGTCTTCAATCAGAACAAGGTTTTGTGGCCACTACAGCAGTTGCTTGTTAAAAAGGTCTCTGGATTTGAAAGTACTTATCAAAAACTAGGCTTAGAGCACAGGCTTTATTGATAAGTAATTTCTATCTTAGATAATTTTCATTTCAACTGTATTTGCCACATGTCATGCCCCAGAAGAAAAGCATCTGCAACAGAGAGAGTTGTTCAGAGAATACTGTTTATAATGGAAATCATTCTGAATGGTACATAGAGCAAATAATCAGTTTTTCAGCTTCCAGATTTTTTTTTCCAATGCCATATCAGCTCTGTTCAGCTACTGGATTTAGCCGCTAGAACAAATTCAGAAAATTGTCTCAATTATAGCCATTGCTTCAATCTAATTAAGGATCTAAACAGGCAGTGAAACTCAAGTGAATGGGAGATTATAACTGAAGAAAAAGCCAACAATCACTAATTAAAAATGATGGAAGATGTTTTTGTTTGGCTGTGGATTTTTGTTTGTTGGGGCTTGAGGCTTTTTTTTAAAAAACACAACTTAGCAGGAAACAGTTACTATAACTTTTTAATACAGCAATGTTTCCTCTGTAAAATCTCAGACTAACATTACAAGGAAATTCAAATGAAAAGAAACCTGAAAAGAAACCTGAAGCCTAATATTTTAAATTCAGAACTGCATAAGAATGAAAGATGGAGAATATACAAACAAGCCCAAAATTTCAATTTGTTGGAACTAGGAATTCCAGAGATAAAAGCAATTATAAACTGTAAGCTTTCTTCATGAAACCTGTAGGCAAGCTTCAGCAGCATCAGAAGGCATGCCTCAGCAGATTTTAAGCACAGCCTATAAACATAAGGAGGAATGTGGCTACTGAGATATGGAATCTTAAGCTTAAAATCCTTTATCAGTGGAAGCCCAATTTTAAAATCAATACTGGTATTTGACACACAGCCAATACACAGGAACTCAGGTTGATGAAATATGCTTTTATTACCTTGTTTTTACAGAAAGTCTGACAATCGCACTAGGCAGCCAGCAGCATTTACGTAATCTTATCAAGAAAAGCACCCTGTAAAGAACTGGCCTTGTCCGACAGTAAGCTAATAAAAGCACTACAAGCAATCTCCTATTTTCTTACTGATAACAGAAGAAATGTTTTCTGTTCACAGGAAAATGAAACAGAAATAAAGAATCAAAATTGTAACAAGTCTAACTCTCATTAGGCAAATCTTCCCATTTTTTCCATTGTCATAAAATTGCCTGTTCATAAGAATCACACGCTGCACCAAAACAATAACACAAGTGGGAAATCTTATTCATAAAGAACTTTTCTTTTAGATAAACATGCTTTCAAAAGGTAATGAAGCACTCCACACTGATCTACAGTGATACTATGAGAGCACTTTAACCAATAAATGCACAGCAATTTATCACCACAAAATTACATAAAAACTTCATCAGGAAGCAACAAGTGTCCTGTAACTGCACATACAAATGGACTTCCATGTAAACATGATATGACTGCAGTTTGGACAACTATGTTAAGAAAACAAGAATAACCCTGCTATGTCTTTTGAAAAATACTATATAAAATTGGCTATATACAGGATTAGTGTTTTTGTCACGTTGTACGTAACAGCATCATGTCCAACTAACACAAGCATTACTTTTAAGACAGACTGGGAAGGAAAAGCAACATGTCATCAAACTACACTAGTAACCTGTTTTATTACACTTGGAGGTCTTCCCTCTTCCCCAATGCATCTCTTGCGGGATAGACATTATACCTCCTACAAAGAACTGCATTCCTGCACTCAACCTCCCTGCACTTCTTGCAACAAATTACTATATGCTAAGTGACAGTTTCTACCTATCTGTTGAATTATATCTGTGAAACCTTAAGAACAGAACTTAAGATAAACAGCAACAAGAACAAAAAATTCAATTATTTCCTTAATTTCTAGGAATTCTATAGTTTTATTCCTTGTATTATATACCTGAAATCACCCAAAGAAGAAAAAGAACAAGGGTATCATCTATTTTATTAGCACTGAAATAACTGCACCAACATTTTCAGTATCTTAAAACACTTGTATCAGATATTGCTCTGATTTTATCTTTTGGTAAAAGGAATCAAAGTGGTTATGAAATTAAACTGCACTGAATATTGTGCTTATCCATGTTAAAAAAAAAAAAGCATTTTGCTTAACTTAAGGATGTAAGGCAATAAAACAATGTAAACAAACATGTAAAACATTTCTTTACCACGTTTAACTAATTACAGACAGGTTTCAAGTACTGACTACAAAGGTATGCATATCACGATTGCCATGAAAATCATTTACTAGAAACATATAGCCACTACTATAGTGTGCACACATACACACACACAAATTGCCTTTAAAAATATTTCATCATATTACACTATTTAAACAAATAGCAAGTAACATTACTTATGTAAAGGTAAAATAATTTATTCCCATCAAGGACATACAGCTACTGCAACTGCCTCAAAAAGCATCTCAATATCTCCTAAGCTATTTACAAGCCTTAAAGTAAATGTTAGGAGTAACTTTAGTCTGGCATTTAAAATAAATGTTAGCAGCTACTCTAATTTGGCATTTGAAATTACCATTAGGTTTCGGTCTCATTTCTCACTTGAAGAGAAGATCTGCTAACAAAAAAAATGCCTGCTCTTCACAACAAATGTACATGTATCATTTCAAGGAATATATGTCAGTGTTTTTTTTAAGATAGAGGTCATAGAACAAAAATACCAAGCTCAAGTCCAAAGCACCATACTGTCTCCACCCATATCAACATATATATTTAAGGCCTCAGATGGTAACAATGCAGAGTTGCAGATCTCTTGCTATCCCATTGCATTTAAGATAGCAAAATATGAACATGTTGCTAAAATACATAGGTCAAGTGCTTCTTCTGCAGCATAGAGTTGTTGGCACAGTTCAATTTCACATCAAACTATGATAAGCATTGGGGAGGGGATTAGAAAAGGGTGAGATAGATGCTTAATTAGGCAGATTCACAAAATGATGTATCAGCACTTGATTTTGATAGTGGTGGAGAAAAAGAAAATTCCTCTCTACATTTTATTACACTCTTAAGTTCTGTGAAGGAAACTAATATTCATCATCACCTCTATTGAAATAATAAAGATATTAAGACTATAGAGATGAAGTAAAAAAATATATATTTACCAGTAAATTATAGACAGTGTTTTTCCTCTACAGAGGATTGGAACTAGAAATAAAGCCGTAACAACACGGCAAATCCACTGCTTGTTAAAATTAATAGTAAGATATCAAATACTCTTACAACTTTAGGATATGGGGAAGGTTTGGGGGTCAGGGAAGACAAGAATTATTACCAAAATAAGCACGGGGTATTCCTGTAGAAATGCATGCAAAAGTCATATTACAGTTCCAAAGTCTTTTCTTTCCAAGAAAATTCTTGAAAGACAGCTATATGAAGACTGACTTGTATTTGTCACTGTCTTACTTCTTTATTAAAATATCTCATACTCTGAAATGATTAAACAGATTGAATTTTTGCTTCTCATTGATATGATATCCATTCTGCTAATCCTTTTAAAAACAGCATTTACACTTTCCAGTACCACATTTTGAAAAATAATAGTTGAGCTAAACTGGCACAGTACCCATAGCACGAGGAAAAAAGTTTGGCAGCAGGGACTATCTTCTCTGCTGTATCATTGGCTTTTATAAACATAATTGCATCATTCTGAGTATACAACATTCAAATTCATTTTTCCACAGTAGTCATGGCAATTTACTCTATGACACTTACAAACTCCAGGTTAATGTTAGTAAGTAAGTTTACTAAGCTTCACTCCATTACCCTATCCAATTTTCTCTACTGTATGAAAATTTCTCTATACACTTAACTCACCTTAAAAGAATAATTCACGTCTCTGCACGAGGCAGTGTAAATAAAGTCTATTTGAAGAACCTCACTTCATAAGACAAGAGGCAATGGGCAGAAACTGAAGCACAGGAAGTTGTGCCTGACCGCGAGGGGGAATTTCTTCCCTGTGAGAGTGACGGAGCACTGGGACAGGTTGCCCAGAGAGGTTGTGGAGTCTGCTACTCTGGAGATCTTCAAGGCCCGCCTGGCTGCAACCCTGTCTAACACGCTCTAGGTGACCCTGCTGAGCAGGGAGGTTGGACAAGATGATCTCCGGAGGTCCCTTCCAACCTTACCGATTCTATGATTCTATGAAGTACGAGAACTTCAGCTACATAGAATTTGTGATGCCGCTAATCCTGTAACACTGTTCAGTGGTTATAGTCACTCATAGATGTGCTTTATCTGAAAGTTCGAATAAGCGTTTCTGCACACTTAAAAATGATTGCCACATATTGGTCCGGTTTTAAGAACATTTTTAAGTGCAGGATTAATTAAGGGCCACAAGTGTATAGGTATCTGTCATAGGTATCTGCCCTCAGTCTGCTCTTCCCCAGGCTGAAGAGGCCCAGCTCTCACAGCCATTCCTCATAGGGCAGGTGCTCCAGCCCTCTGATCATCTTCGTAGCCCTACGCTGGACTCTCTCCAGTAGCTCCACGTCTCTCTTGTAGTGGGGAGCCCAGAACTGGACGCAGTACTTGAGATGAGGCCGCCCCAGGGCTGAGTAGAGGGGCAGGATCACCTCCCTCAACCTACTAGCAACAGAGTTAAACAAGTTTACCTAATTCACTGTGAACCTTGAAACACTTTGCCACTGCAGTGAGCTCTATGAGTAGACAGGAGCTAAATACTCTTTCATAGATTTTAATGTTATTGCAAGGAAATCATCTAAAATTCTCTAGCAATAAGAGTTCAACATAGAATCTGTAATACCAGCAATAAGATGACCTTTCAACACTTCATTTCCATGTCTTCCTGAAATAGTATGATGCTTTTGCCACTCTAGGAAGTCCATTTAACTGCTGGACAGCTGTGTTTCTTTATTTAGCTCTTTCACCTCAAGTCATCTGCTAATGGAAAGGGAGAGGAAGCAGGTATTCACACAAACAGAATGAGTAGACACCATGAACCCAGAAGAACTGAAAGCCATAACCTCACCAACAAAGACCAAAGTGTTGAGTTCAAGCAAAAGAGTTTCCCCTTGCGAGAACCATGCTGCGAGCGCTTAGGGGGGATAGAGGACCACATACATAAGCCTGAGCAACCTCTTTGGTCAGTAATAAGCCTGGTACACTGTTCCCAAAGCAGATCCACAACACAAATCAGAACATCACTGGAATTTACATAAGCTGACAATATTATGTGAAAAACCTAGACTTTAGCACTTAACTTACAATATCTATCATTAATACCCGGGAGCTTTATAAGAGACGACCACATATTCAAGCAGGACAGTTCATTTCTGTCCAGCAGAAGAAAATTTTGCAATTATCTTTTAATGAGCATATTACAAGTTTTTAAATATTAATAGTAGAAGACAAAAGGAACTTTCATGAGCTTAATTTACCAGGCCAGTTTGTTCTATTCTCCTGCAGAATTTCCAAAAATTTCAAGATAAAGCTTTGTTTTCCAAGACATGAGAGTCTTGTTGAAAAGAAGCAAATCAGCCCTCATATTGGGGGGGGGGAGGGGAAGTATATGAAATGATTCTTATCATTTACAAAACTCCACACTTCCCTCCACCACCCTAAATTAAGTATCACATTTAGCTGACCTCTGTGTGAACATTGCACATATTCTTCAGTTAAATCTAATGATCAAATCAAAACAAGAATGACAGAAAACAATTTTAAGCTAGGTAACACTTTATACTTCTGCTTTTCACATCTCAGGTCTTAATATGAAGAACAACTTCCACCTGAACCTTTATCATTAACCAACCACTGGAAGAAAAAAAAAGAACAAACAAAATCTAAAGTTTTATGTTTCAGTATATAACTCCTCAGACATTATGAACTCTTATGACAGTGTTATTGCTAACTAATTGGGTAATATTTCCAGGGATACCGTTTATTTCAAAGGTGCCCAAATGAAAAACAGAAGAATCATATTCACTGAACTTGTCAAAGCCAAATACTGAATGAAAAAGGCAACTCAAAGAAAAAGAAGGAAAAAAAGAAGTCTCCAAGCTTACCAATACTACAATCACTCAAGCCTGTTGATAAATCATCAGATAAATCATCTGTTAAACTTAACAGTTTCCTGAAAACTAGGTCAGAGGAACTACAAGAAAAAAAAAGTTAAAATACCACTTCTCTCGGTGATGCAGTTTATCACCCCATCTCTCAGATAATCCTTAAAAAAAGATCATGTCTGTTTCCCCAGTAGCTCCACTTTTCCATATAGAAACAGTGAACAGAAAGACCCAGAGGCTAGAAACATGTTTATAAAAAAGATGTCTATGTTATGCCCAACACATACTTCTATACTACCTAGAAACAAGCTATTTGTTTCTTGGGGCAGAGGGGAGGGTTCTGTTTCTCTTATCCAATATATATTTAATCTACACATACTAAAAAGAAAGATTCCTACCTGCAAAAATATCATTAAAAACTGGCACACATTTTCTATGTCTTTTGTTCTAACCATTACTGTAACATGAAATTACAGTTTTCTTATTAACTAGAACAACAGGATACTATACTTATTGATGGAACAACATTATTGTACACTTATCAGTCACAGAGAACAGAGGTCAAGGGATGAAAAACAACACACTGATGCCTTTTAAATGATAATAAAGGCTAAGTTATAGAGCCCATGCCTACAACTACCATGAAAAGCACATGCATATTAATAATATTAAATAAATGCAGGCTTTAACATGGTATTGTTATTGTTTTTAAACAGAGATACTAATCTCATTAAAACATTTTTTCATCCACTTTCTAATATAAAGAAACTGCTACTTGACAGTTTATACGGAAAAATGCCGACTGCTTGGCAGTAACAGTGAACTACATGCACTCAAACAAAAATGTTAAAATCCCTGAACTGCAATTTGCAACTTATTTTTCCTCTTTTTATTTTTACATATGCTGCTTTTTTCTATAATTCAGAGACATTAACCACAGGAGATTGCTTTACTGTACTAAAGCATGCTGCAACCGTGTGCATTGTGTAAAGCTACAGCACATCGCAGGCTGCTGAGCAGCCAGAAACGCCAGCTAGCAAAGACAGGCTTGTCCTACCGTAACAGATCAAACCTTCCTCTTACCTCGACTTCCTTGCTCTTCTCTTTGTTTCTGCCCATTGAACTTCTCCCATTGCTGGCCGTCTCCCGCGCTGGGACTACAGAAATCTGTTGGAGGGGCATTTTTACAGTGCTGCAGGTTGCCAGTACCTGATTGGATGCCTTATATCTTCACTCCCCCCGAGTAGCCCACCTGTATAATTGTTCATATCCTTGCTTTGCCAAGCTCAGCTCTAAATAAAAGGGGGAAAATATTATTTGAGAAACTGTGCAGCGCATGCCAGGGTCTTCCATCAAAACAGTAAAGGAAAGCATACTGAAAGCAAAAAGAAGAAACAGCAAACAAAGCAGTAAGGCATCATAATCCACAGAGTTTTGCATTCTTCGAGGGCTGAGTTACCGCGAGGTGCAGCTCCCCCGCTCTGTCCCTGGAGCACCCCCTCGGCCCGCCACCCCCCGAGAGCATTGCAGGAGACAATTCAATTTCTGTGTTACCTAATGACTGTCGCGGAAACCAAGGAAACCCAGGTCCCGCTGGCCCGTATTAGCAATCGCTTCCCTTTAATGGCACCGGCTCCCACATTTGCAGCGGCTGCCACTTCTGCATTTGTTTCCCATCCCATTGCACAGGAGTCCACTAAGCACCCACAGACACTGCATGGTGCTGACTAGGTAAAGCAGCATAAGGCTGAAAAGCTTAGTGTCCTATTTTGGAGCCAAAATCTCCTCCTTTAAAAGCACGGATAGCTTGCTGTGTCCTTCATGCGTCTACAATAATCTGCTTAGGTCAAAGGATCTGCCTTGAAGTGAAGAGCAGCAGTAAGCGAATGAGGTGTAAAAAGGAAGACAAGACTGGGAGCAATTGCAAATGCGCCTTTCCGAGCTTGAGAGTAAAAAGTTAACCCTTTGCTGGGCTCTTCTTTTCCTGAGACATCACCAGAAGTACGCGCAGCAGGGTAAGCCAAAGGCAGACGCACACAGAGGCTCCACAGTAGCGCGCGCAGTCAGAAAATGCAGCGTACTTGAGCTCATCCTCCTATCCAGCAGCTCCTGCTTCTCCCACTTGCAAGACAAAGATCACCCAGGAAAATTGTCTCATCCTCTCCTCTGCCCCCCTCCCCCCCCCCCCAAAATACAAAACAATAGAGGAATATCCAAGGTGCAGGACTATGGGAAAGGATATGAAGAAAGGAAAGCCTTAGCATTTATATTCCTTAAAAATATTTATTATTAATAATAAATATTAAGGGGGCGGGCAAAACTGGCTCTGTTAAAGGTATAAAGAAATACCTAGATTAGAAGTCAAAATATAAATAATACAGGAATCAAAGTAGAAAAAGACAAAACCAGAGCAAATGCCTTTATTTCTAGCTGTGTACGGTTACGCTTTGAATTCTACCAAAAAATAAAGGTACTTCCACGCAGCCTGGATAGTCTTATAAAGCCACACGTGGAAGATTTAAAACACTTGCTTCACTCCTCCATTATTTTAGTTTCTACTTCTCAGTTTGAGTTAGAATCACACAACGGGTAAGGTTGGAAGGGACCTCTGGAGATCATCTAAGTCCAACCCCCCCCCCCCCCCCCCCCCGCTCAAGCAGGGTCACCTAGAGCTTGTTAGACAGGGTTGCAGCAACAAGGACCCCCCCTTGCTGAAGCCCAGGCTTGAGCCAGGGACCTTTAGATCTTCAGTCTAACGTTCTCCCAGCCGAGAAGAACTTAGAGATTAAACTGACATAAATTAGGACCTGATTCACACTGTCATCTCAATTTTACCTCACTGGTTTAAACTAAGTTATACTGACACACTGAAACTTAAGCATGTATCAAATACACTAAAGCAGCATCGTAACTTGCACTATGAGTTTAGACACGTGTGTATTTGTGTGCACGTATATATGTATGTGTGTGTGTGTGTGTATGTTTGCACTAGTGAAATAGCTTCGCAAAGCATAAAAAAAAGTCTATTCCCATTTGCACCGTTCCATTAAATATTTTAATTTTTACATGTTTATTCCATCTTTACTCTCTGATTTTTCAAAATTAGTTTGAGTATGTTTAAATAGCTTGAAATGACATAGGAAGATTTTTCAGAATTTTGATGACAGACCCTTGCTTACTAAAACAGTTCTAATCCAAAAATGTATTTTAACAGTATTCCAAGACAAGAAATGCCACATACCAGGCTGGTAAAGTTTAACTGTTAATCTTAAACTCTACTGAAATGTAAAGGAAATTCTTATTAGATTAACAGAAAGTTTTAAAGGTACAGACAAACTCTTTTCCTTCCTCTGAGGAAGGACTGGATTAGGAATCCCTAAATCTGGCTCTGCTTAGTCATGACAATCACTTACCTCTTTGATAAAAGCACTAGTAGAAAAACAGTATTTTTAAGGACTTAAAATGGAGCTTTTCTGTAGTGTGTGTTTCCATATCTAATTAGGTTTAAAAAAATCCACTTACATTTTGACACTGGGCAAATAACTCTGCATTTTAAAACATCTAAATTTGAGATTCAAGTTAGAGATTTCTAGGTTAACTAGTAATCTCTTTAATCCCATCTATGTCTGTTTTAGTGATCCAGAATAAAGACCTTAAAGGGTGTGATGTGCTTAGTTCTTTTTAAGATGAATAAATCCTGTGCCCCTTTTTCCCTCCACAGTGAACTATATAAGCCATTAACAACTATAAAAGAAAAAAATCTGATCAAGCGATAGAACTTCACAATTGAATAAATGCATGCTTGCATTCCGCTTAAGGGTTTCACTAATAACAATTCTTTGCCATGTTGAGATTTCAAATTAACAGGTCCTTAAACTGCATACACTGAATATTGTCCTCCCCTCCTCAAGTTTTTTTTAAACAGAAGTTGCAAAACTGCCAAGCTTTATACTGCTACATGTAGATATGTGGAGAGCACCACTGCTTCTTAAGAAATTACTGGAAGCAAAGGGACATATCCAAGATCACACCATAAAACTCTGGCAGCAGCACGGTTAGGATTATCATTCAGATCCAAACTCTAGTCTTGTATTCCCTCTCTGCTTTTTCGAATATGTATTCCATAGAATTTTAAAATAAAAAGCCTCTGCATCTGATGTGAATACATCTATGATCTCTAAACAGCAGTACAATATGAGAATACATCTTGGAAAGACAACAGGACTGTTGATTCAATTTGCAATGTATTTTAACTCCCAGGGTCTCAAAACACTTCACAACATTTAGAGAATGATTTGCAGACTTCTGTGCTCCCCCCAACCACTTCTTACTACAGCTCAGGGAGTCGCCATCTGGAGTCAAACACAAAAGAGGGAGTAGAGGATAAGCAGTACAAGCCTGAGGTAAGCTTCAGGTAGATGGAATATAACTTTGTCAGATATTTATTCTTTCCTCCTTTGCTGTGTAGGACTGTAACTCTGCCTGCTCAGTTCCTTGAAAGTTACTGGCACTTCTTATAAAGAACTAAACTATGCTTACACTAGGTTTATGCGCTAACCTGCAACATGTGGCATCCCCCAGTCCATCCCTATCACTCATGCCACCATGACTACTACATACGCTTTCATACTTAGGGCACATACGTTCTCCATACAAATAATCTGTGAAAATAGCTCCACAAGAAGATGGCCCAACTATATTTTCAGTGTTAGTACAGACAACAAAAAGGGATTAGAATTCAACTACACACACACAAACACACACACTGTTTTGTTTCTAATTTCATGAAGAGCACATGGTCTTCTTAGCATACCAGTTTAAGCAAGCACACTACAGTGAAGCAAGGAGAGAATCAGATGAAGTCTGAGTAATGGTCCAGCCATGGTGTCATCAACAAAAGAATGAAGATCAGTGATATTGCCCCCTTAATCAACTTTGTTGTAACATAATTAGAATGAAACATTACACTGCCACTTTCCTAGTATGTTATTGCCACTCTGACTTGTTGCAATCACTTTCCAAATCCCTAACTTCTGCAAGATTCTTGAATTGAAGAAAATGTAAGCTTTTCCACATAAATAGCACTTTCATTTATGAAAAAAGGAAATTAATTTCTACTCAGCATAAAATCATCTTCAGTTAAGACGTATCATAGCCATTAAACAGTATTTTAAGACAAGAGCTGCACTCAAGTTAGAAGAAAATAGCATTTGCAAAAATAAAATGCTTAGATGTTGACAGAGCAGCCTACAAATATTTTGTCAAAAAGCAACATTGGCTACGAACAAATGATGTACAAAAATGTATAGGCTTACAGCTTGTAGTCCTGAGATCTAGGAATGAGTTCCATTTTCCTCAAAAACAGTTTAGAAAAGTTGCATATACTGCACACACTACACTCCCTTTACTCTGCTATCTGACCAAGAAGTTCTTACACCTCCATAAATAATTCCAATTTATTATCATGTTTCCTATATACTCCATATATCTTACTTGACCTCTAGTCTATACCTTCAGTGTCCTCAAGGGTATATTGCTTTCAGCATTAAAGAACTCAGTCAGTTAGATTTTCATTTTGTTAATAAGAAACTTTTTTATGCATAAGGCTAACTATACCACCCCATTTCTCCTCATCATAACTTTATTTAAGAGCACAACAAAACAATGTGGCTTTACTAAAAGAGGTGCTGGGCTTCTGGGTAACTTTCTGTTACTGCACTTACATGTACAGCAGTCCTAGACAACTCTATATAAAGTACAAAACATTCTGCAAACAAAAACTTTCTGCAAACAAAAACTTTCTGCAAAGGAAGAATTCTGGTTCCCTATGATATTAACAAGTGCATGAAAGCACAAAAAGATAAACTAATAAAACAACTGCAAATGTTAATAATAAAAGAAATAAACATTGTCAGCACGCAGATTTAGAAAAAACAATCAATTAAAAATTAAGGTTACATACTACTATATATTTACATAGGTACATGTATTTATTTACACATACATGCATACAGACACATACATAAACCTCCAATAACAGTCTTTAAACACTAATTTTTCTTTTTCTGCAGATATTTCAGAGTAAAGCAAAATCGACATATATAAGTCGACCCACTGTATTTACTGTTATATTAAGCAGTGCATGTCAAAAAGGAATCCACTCTTACCCACAAATAATTAATGCGGTTTTCGTTCCCTTAAAATAGCACTTACTCTGCTACATAAAGTTTTGAGAGAACACACAGATCTCATCTATAATAGCAAATTTAATGCAGGATACCTGTTGTGCCTTCCAGTCTCTCCCATATTTGCATCTTAGATACAGACAAACAGGTCTGATCATTACAGCAGCTGTGGAACTGGATACCAATACTAGATAATGATCAGCTGGGATGAGGTACAGCTGCTTTAACTAGCAAAAGCTTCTATCATCTAAATTGAAAATGGAACTAGTAATTATCTAAAGCAAACCAGAAAGACTGATGTAAACCAATCCCTTGGGCTTCACAGCATCCTCGAGTTATGTGACAGTAGAAGTAAATGAAATTTTTGGATAAATTAAAAAAACGCTTGTATCTCCTCTCACCTCTCCCAGTAAAAGAATAAATAAATAAATAAAGCCCAGTGTAGTACAAAGTTAACCATGGAGTCAGAACAAATATGAAAACATATCTTTAGCCAAATAAAAATAAAGATAGCAAATATTTGAAAATGTTTCAAAGGAACAGAGACTGCATTACAGCTATCTTTTCCTCTGAAAGGTGAAACCTGATCTTTGCCATCTCGATGAATGTATCTTAAATACTGTTCCGCACTGTGGATTGGCTTCAAGCAGAGGGGCCACAGGGATGCAGGAGCTTTAGACAGAACTCTTATGCAGGTAAGTCCCCGTCAAAAGCAAAATTTAGAAGTTGTTTAAAATTGAATAAAATTTCTGTCTTTTTCACTAGTTAGGACATCAAATGACTGTGAGAGGTTGTATCAGAAGTTACTTTTGAAATGCTTTATGGAATTGATTTATATGTAGCCAGCATGTTATCAGAATGCTGTGGGTTTTTTTTTTTTTTTTTTTTTTTTTTGTAGCTTTATTTTTTGCCCACTTTTAGCTTCATAATTGGATAAAGTGCTGAGAAATACTACCTAAAGTATATGAATACAGTGTATTAAAGCAGTAAACAACTAAAACTTTCAAATAAATGAATGTCTTTGGATTTTTCTTCTTCCATGTTGCTAATTCATAGGTCAGTGCACATTATTGCACATCATTTCATCAGCATTACTAAGCATAGTTCTTTTTGCTCCACAGAAAGATTGACGAACAAATCAGTACAAACATGAAAGAATATATTTGCCACTTCTAAGGTCTCTGCACTTACAGTACCTACTTAGAACACCTAAAAATCCAAGGTCTCAAGAGGATACAAGTCAAAGCAAATTAAAAAATTAAAATGTAATAGCCAGAAAGAGACTAAATTATTAAAATACACCTGTTACATAAAATAAAATGGCAGATGGCTGCCATGGTCAAAATTATCTGATTTTATATTTTCAGCAATGAAATACAGGCAACTTCATCAGCACACTGTGTCCTTTAAATCAGTCTGAGAACACGACTATGCACGCATTTGCAGAAATTCACTGAGTGCCAATATCAAAGAAACAGAGCCTGCCCTATGACTTTCCTAAAGATGCAAGTTATAACACGATTCTGGTCCTCCAGAGCCTTCATAAGGTTTTGACTGAAGTACATGCATTTGTTTGTTTTTATTCTGGTAATTATGAAACAGGAACGGTTTGGAGTATATTCAGGACTACACTAACAGAAATAAAACTTTACATCAAGGTAAACAACACCAATAAAAAGGAGCAGCAAACAAAAAAAAAAGAAATTATGGGCTTAAAGCTGAGTTAAGATGCAGTGTTGTGTTTGCCTACCACCATTGTTGTCATATGCAGGCACCTTTTTTCACTGAACCTGAAAATGTTGCCATTACATTTCAAATGACAGATCTTCAATACACCAACCTACCTCACGTCATTGACTACACCTACTGCCTGCCAAATGCTCTCTCTCATGGCCATAGCAAACACCATACAATTCTGTAGGTGACTATCAAATAGTGAAGTTTGAGATTGTCCCATCTCCGCTGCTTTTTCAGTAGCAAATGACTCACTGCGTATCCTTGTGCTTCTATGCTTCCTGCGCGTCCATTAGTCAGGACTGACACTGGCAAATCTACCAAACTTTACTTTTTTCTGTAAATACACTTTGTTTTTAAGTTTGCCAAAGTTTGCTTTGGCGAACTTAAAAGGCGACACAGTAAGAGAACATTATGCTGCGAATCTAAAGCACTGCACCCAGAAATATTTGCAGTATATCATAAAAATGGAATAAATGTAATACGCACATAAATTGCAGGACTTCTTGAAAGACTTTGCACACCAGAGTCTTACACATACTTTTGGTTTTGTTTTTTCTTCAGACTGCTTTGTAAACATACTGCAACAATATAAAGAAGTGTCAAAAAGTTCACCTAGCCGCAGCCTAGATTTGATGCAAATGAGATATGAATGACAAAACAGTAGTAAAATTGAATAAAATGTGACCACTGGGTGTTAAAACCAGCTATCTTACTGTCTCCTAGATAGTAAAATTAAGAAAACTTCTCAGTTCCATTGCTAAGCACTATATTTTCTAAATGGATGCTTCTAATAGAGTGTTAGCCTAAGTTTATTTTATCTAAATTAAACCAAACATACTATTCACATACCACATTACAGCGTGATAGGGACAAAGTAAGGTAAAAGAAGTTCCACAAACTGGGAGAAATTTAAACAGCCCATTTCTCTTACAGGTTGGAGTGACAATTTGAGATTCATGTCTAAATGTAACCACATCTCAAAATCAAACACGAAAAGTTATTTAACCTATATGCACTACAAAAGTTAAATTATGCAGTTAAAGATTTCAAACACTCAGAAACTACTATCCACACTGCAATGGCAATTAGTTACTTACATCATATACAGGAACCCCACTATGTTTATTCTAATTTGCAGTACCCAGCAAACAAAAACTTGGCCTGTGCCCCCAAGCACCAAGAGCTCGTATCCCCCGTTCAGTTCAGCTAGTTCTACAATTGTTATTAAATTTAACTGCTTAACTTGTCTACTTAAGGACACTGCTGAGCCTCCCAACAGAATAACAAAGAAGGTATCATTTCACAAAATTACACTGTATAAAATTACATTCCTGGCTTTGCACTGGTGCAGGTAAGAAATCTTCACGCTGAGCCATCTGGCTAGACATGTCCACCTGCACATAAACACAGAGTTAAAACACTACTGTCCACACATTACTTCAGATCACTACTTGTCCAGGAAAAGGCTAATGAATCACTGAGTTGTGGGCTGAAAAACAGTACTTACTAAGAAACTAACACTAAAAAGTGAATGATGAACACAAACATTGTCACCCATACTTAAGAATTGTTTTTCACTCTTTATTAGGTCACTTCCCAATGAAACACACATAAAAATATTTTAACTTTGATCTCTAACAAAAGGTGGTTAACCATATTTATGATAGAAACATTGAAATTAAGCAAGCCATGGAATCCATCATATCTGTTTGATTTTAAGTTAATTCTACAAATATGAATACAAGTATCTTACAGAGCTCTAATGTTGTTCTGTAAGAACGGACTGAAGTTCTTTGCCAAGATTTAAAGCAATCAGTCAACACAGAGGAGAGCAAGCGCACAATACAAGAAGACCTGGATGACGTTATAGATGAGAGCATTAAAAACGGGATGAAATTCAGCAGTACAAACAGCAAGGTAGAACAAGCGCTGTTAGAACAAGAAAGAAAAGCCTGGTAGCACAGACTAATGAGAAGAACCACCACATTCCTTAGTGACAAGATAACTGGGAGATGCTAAAATGATCAGCTGCAAAAATGCAAACATAGTCCCAGGATGCATTAGGTAAACTTCTTTATTCTCAAACTATACTACCAATTTCCTCTTCTCACAGGTCTGATCATAACAGATGATGCTCAAATTAGGCGTAGTGGAATACCGTTCTAAAACAACTGGACAACAGTAAAATATTATTTTAAAATATTATTTGCTAACATACCTATTCTGTTACTGACTACTTATAATTAATTATAAGACCAAGATTTTCTTTTTTCTTTCTCTTTTTAATAAGCGGTAGGTATTCATTCAGATGCAGAGTACTGAACAGGTTGCCCAGAGAGGTTGTGGAGTCTCCTTCTCTGGAGATATTTCAAGGCCCAGCTGGGTACAACCATGTCTAACATGCTCTAGGTGACCCTGCTTGAGCAGGGACGTTGGACTAGATGATCTCCAGAGGTCCCTTCCAACCTTACTAATTCTATGATTCTATGATTTAAGATTTACAATATAAATTGTGCTATAAAATTATCATTTGAAAAAGAAAATGAAGACAGATGCACAATTTATGCAATCAAAATAAAATCTTACAGCCAGGTCCCATCTGTGTAATTATTAAAGTTTTACTTTTAGATAACATTTTTCATGTTTGCCAAGCATTAGCTGTTTCATGAACTCAGTTCTTAGAATGTTTTAAGACTCTCAAAAAAATGCAAGGAATGTATTAAAAATGCAAATGAAGTCATTCAAAACACTTCTATTATATTATTTCTTCTCAACTTCCTATAAATGTCTATTTCTTATTATAATTTTCTCTTTATTTACAGTCTATTTCTTTTAAATTTAAAATACTGCCTTTTCCATCCCATTATCATCTCCAGTCAATCTTTTCTCCATCTTTCCTTCAGAAATAACCTAGGCAGAATTTATCTTTTGGCTAAATATTCATATTCCAAGAATTATGCTTTTTCTAATTTTACTGATATTCTTTCGGTAATTAGTTTATACTGAAAATAGCTTGATAAAAGATATCTTCTGTTTTGAGGGAGTTTTTAACCTTATCTTCAGGCTGCTTGTTGTTTGGCTTTGAAACTTCTCCCACTGCTTCAGGGACAGAAAAGTTCACTGTCAATATGATAAGGATCCCATTAAATTACAACAGCACAGAGTTTGAAAGGATCTATGGAATTTTAAATTTATAGAGGTGGCAAAATCACTTTAAAGTTGTTGGTGTTTTTGACCCACAAAATCTCCTAGCTTCATAATTTTAAGATGACTATATGCGAGTGTGATGTATTATGCTTCCCTTTGATGCTATGAAGTAGCCTATACAAATCCTGGTAACTAGACTCATGTTACTTCAAACTGGAGTTCAGCTGCAGGATTTAATCATGTTAAAAACAGACTTTACATTCTTGAATAATTGTCTTTATTATCCAAATATTTCGTAAGTTTAAGGGCAAACACTGACCTATTTTAAGGGCGTGCCACTCCTAAATTATTGCCATCTATTGTGTGATCTATATTCAAAAAGAAAATGTTCAATTTTATTTGCTTACCTTAAGTTACCTACCACTTCCTCATTTATTTTGCTAACAAATTAAAACTCCTGTGAATTTAAATCCTGGTGCTTCTCTCCTAAGAAAATTATCGATGTTTTTCAGTTAAAAAACCAAGTCCAGAAGGAACTGAACCCTCACTGATTCACGGGGGTCAGCAGCCTTGTTCACTTGAGTAAACACGCTTCAGTAAAGCAAAGAAGTTCAATGTAAACGAGCCACCAGAGGGAGCTCATCTAGTCTGCTGAGTATAACAGAGCTATATTGACATAGGCAAAAAGTTAATTAAACATTCTTTCTAAGGGTTGCTGACCGAGTTCAAAACAAAGCACATTCCCTGGCTGAAACTCGACATGCCTGAGAAGTTTAACGAAATCAGAACTGATGGAAAAGGTTGTTTCTTTAACAAACATGGAATATGTTTCTGATTAAATAACGATAATTAAGTTAGGCAATGCACGGTACAGCCCTCTTTCTCACACATGTAGACCTGCACAAGCATCGTCTTCTCCATCCTTCTTCATTCCCTCCAGATTAAAAAATGCCGAAGGGTTGTAAAGTACAAGGCAAAAAGACATTAAGTTTATAGTTTCACCAGCAGTGAATATACAATATACCAAAAACAGATCCACATAACCAATAAAATGCTATTTATTTTTCATCAAATTTACTTTGCTCTGATGCTTATATAGTAGCTAGTTATTAAATAGCACAAAATGAAACAGGGAAACAAAACAAAGACCCTGAACTAGTGTATTTAGGCAACACTTTTGGCATTACATTAATGTACTACTAGACTAGACTAGAGAACATTCAAGACTAAGAAATACTTCTAAATATCGTATAACTCTGAGCATCAGAAGGCTTGAACATACTTTCAGGCAAATACTTCCAAGGCTCACAGAGGAAAGAAACAATTATCACCAGTTAGCTTCAACATTCTGTCTCTCATTTTTCAACTACTGCGGTCCTTCCTATCTTGTTCACACTCTTCCATCGTCAGGCTGCCCTCTCCAAAAGTTCACCTTCTGATTAATTTTCTTGACACCATATATATATTTTTTTCAGAATAAAAATTCACGAGCTCCTTACATAGCATTCTTCCGTAGACACTGTCATATAAATTTGAGAATTACTATCACAAGACAGTTGTTTCATCTTAAATTTTAGAAAACATTCCAGTTTTAAGTCATATATTTGTGTCACTCATTATCAGCTTCCTAAACATCAAAAGAATGGCTTGATGGTACTTTTATCTAGCTATCCCTGAATGCTTTGGAAGCTACAAGATAAAACTTAATGTGCTATTACTTTTTTTTGTTGTTCTTCCAAGACTCAGTGAAAAACTGAATACTATTCAATATCACACAAAAACAAGTATATTTTTATAACGAACTCCTCTGCAGCACGAAGATACTATAAAAAACTCTTTGCTCTACAGTCACACCAATACTAAAGTAGAAGAGTAAAATCCAACCGAAGACCACACTAGTTACGGTGCCTTCAAGTTTCACTAAACACTTCAAGTGACGCAGGCTTCTCTGCACAGCTATTTTACCTCTGGTGAGCATAATTTTCCATCATTTTTCCATACCAATCAACAACCATCACGAAAAAGGTTCTAGCTCTTCCCCAATACACATTCCGAAGTCATTCTTCCCAAGAATATTTTTTGAGAAAACAGGAAGAGCACCTTGCCAAAACCCTGCATTTTTAAGACAGTCAAAAGAATTTTTTGAGAATATAATTTAATGAAGGGTCAGATTCGTCAATCCTCGCTTAAAAGCGATTAATGAAATTCATTGTAAGGACTGTAATGAGGTAAAATTTACTAGTCTCCCCAGCCCCCATGCCATAAAGTTAACCAGTTTCTTCCCATCACATAATTAAAAGCAGCTATTTTGTATTACTGAATATCTTACCCCATCAGAAATTACCACGCATATTTTTCCACACCAGAACTGTTCTACGATTCCCTAGAAATCTTATAAGGGGTGTCACATAACATTTAAAAAAATAAACTTTAAGCCCTTAAACAGTAAATCAGCAGTGGCTACAAAAGGATATCAGAAGACATTTAATTCTTAAGACTGTTTTCTCCATGTGGCTCTCTCCTGTGCTAGCTGCAAGGTAAAATTCATCCCCACTCATAAGTTAGTGTAAGAAGACAACATGCTGACACAGGAGCTTGAATTTCATAGTTCTTCAATATGCACCTTCCAAAAACTAGCAAAGGTCCACTCAGCATTTACATTCTGCACGGGAAAATAAACCTTCCGTTCAGGTTTATGAAAATAATGAAAATAAAATAAGCTAGGCCAGATCACAGGTCTTCAGCTCTTGTTTTCTGAACAATGCCAATACCCGAACTCGTCCTCCTCTCCCAAAGGCAGCACCATGCTGTAACTACTCCCAGGTTCCAAGTCGTTCACATCTCTCCACTTAAAAGGCTACTGAAGACACGAGCAAAATCACAGCTTAGGAGCAAGAAGCACAAGTTTTTCGCACAGAAAAGACCCAATCTTAGAAGCATGACACCACTAGATGACTACATGGAATGCAAATAACACAACAGAAAATTGTCATTGGCATTTGTATTTTTGAGTCTTTTTTCGCTTTCCCCTCAAGAAACTTATTTTGAATGGGAAACTAACAAAAGCTACAATTTCAAGCATAAGCTTACAGACAGATGCTAGTAATAAGCACTGCAAGCAGGCAATGGCTCTTAGCTATCATTAAGTTATTCAGTGTGCAAAAGCATACAGTGATATTCATCTCAAAATACAAATTGCAGTGCAAGATACAATACACAGATACTGATCGTACTGCAAGAACTCCAGCTAATGTGTAGAAAAACTGTTTTCTCAAAAGAAAAAAAAAAGAGTTTAAATTAATTGGGCACACACACAGGTAACTTCTTAAAACCCTCAAACACACCAGTGGAAACCAATTCGAAACTGCCTAGGGAAATCCAACAGCTACTCTGAAGTGAAGACTTCTAAAAACAAGTCAGCGATATAATAATCCATTTTTTTTATTATTAAGAGAGGGGGCAAGGTCATGGCACAAATTAGTTTACTATTCAAAATGCCAGTTGTTCTTCAGACAGCTCTTTTTCTAGATAAAAGCCATAAAACAGCTGAAAAATGCCAAAATTGAAAGGATCAGGGAAAATAATAAAGGCTTTGGATAATATCACTATTAAATTATATTGCGTCAGTTTAATACGCACCAAATTAGGAACGTAGGTACTAGCTGCAACATAAAGAAAGAACTTGCAAACAGTAAAATCAGCTTTTTCATAGGAGGCTACCTCTGAATTCTGCACCTAAAGGCTGTCCACTTTGGGTACTACTTAGTGTCTGAAAGTGGGATCAGGTTTTGCATTTTCTGACGAGTCTAAAGCAGTTAAAAGTCTTGCTGCTACTAAGTTTTAAAGGCAATTTGGTGCTATATTCCTTGGAAAACCCACTTATAATCATATTTGACAACTGCATCCTTTTTATTTCCTGACAGATTGAATCTATACTGAATACCTTTGAAAGCTTTTCCTTGAAATATCATTGAGAGATTTCTTCAAATATAATTAAGCAAAGTTTTGCTTTTACCATAAAAAGACACACCAGATATCAAATGCATTTCATGACAGCAATGAAAAGAATCAGTTCAGTCAAAATAACAAAAATCTAAAAATACATTTGAAACTAACAAAGAACATTTCCTAGAGTTAGCAAAATCTCCAAATCAGCAAATGAACATCAATTCCTTTAGTAGTAGTAGTAGTACTAAATTCCATCAGGAAAGGATGTATATAGTACATTTCCATGTTTCTGAGAGAGATGAAACTCAAAGCACCTGTACCTTTGAATATTCACAACACTAATGAGAGGCACATCCTATTCTGATTATCACTTTCTAATATTACCAACAGATAAATATTTTGTAGATCTTAATACTGCAAGGATCATTTACCTTAAAATATAAATTTTGTCTCATTAATAGCTTCCTTTGGTTTTATAATCTTCTCCTAGCTTGTGCTTCTCACCACCATCAGTATTCCTCAGCTGCTTAGTAAGATATTTTACTTTCTAAATCTCATCCTACTGGCTTTTTCCAGCATGAGCAGTATACTTGAATTGACTTCAACAGAAACCTAGTCCTCTCTTACTGCTCTGAAATTCTGATCCTGAACAGAATGTCAGCTAAAAATGAGTCCTAGCTACATGATTTTCCCCCTCTGGCGCCACGGAGAATTGAAGCGATAAAACAGAAAATAACACCTATAATAACAATACAGTAACAGGTGTTTACCAGAAAGATTACAAAGCTGGTGTCTGTGATAGACAAAGGAATGAATGAAGCTGCTTTGTTCTCCACTATCACTCAACTAACAATAAAATACTTTTCACAGCCTCGAGATCTTGCTGTCTTACCAGCTTAAAAAGCAGCTCCGTGAGATCGCATCAACTAAGACGCAGCTATTAGTGGCACTGGGTCAGAAGAGTTTCATTACATTCCTGACATAAAGATAAAATTTTCCCCTTCAGCTGTGTGTTTGGAAGTTCTTCCCCAGATCCAGCTAATGGCAGGACACAAATCGGGCTTTAGATCTGTACCTGCCAGTTACACAAATGCCTTACAGCTGCAATCGTTGGAACTCTTTCCTTAAGAAAAGCATTAAAATACGCCACCTACCCTAAGCACTACCACCTCTTGGTAAATGAGCAGCAAAAAGCTGAGAAGGGTTCTCCTTGGAAATACACATCCCAGTTTACTCAACAAACTGGATGACTAAGTGCGTAACACGCTCCTCACTTGTGAGTGGCTGCTTTTGTATGGTGCCTCTTCAGTTATGATTGTGACTTCTGCATTTAGCCAATATTCACTACTTTTTGCAGTGCACCACCGCTCCACAACAAGTTCCCTTGCAAGCTGCTTCGCCCCTTCCGCTGGGACACAAAGGGTAAAGGAATGGAGGAAACAGGCTGAAATGCTTAAAGAAAATGCCACGCCTGTAAAACATTATTCTCGGCCCACGCGTGATTTGTGTATTTAGACTGTAGGCACTCCAAGCAAAAGACCAGTTTTCTGTACGCGTGTCCTATCTAGAAAATTAGAAACCTGGTCTTATTAAAATTAGAACTTTTAGGCAGTATCAACATAAACAGATGTGTTTTGTAAAAATAAGAGCAGAATATTGAAATTCAAGGATTTCAAAGGTTCTTTACAATCCTTTCCACCTCTTGCTTCCCGCACACAAACTCATGTTCTGCAAACACCATCCTCTTCTCCATTCAGAGACCACACTTCATCAGGAAAATAACAAAGAATGGTGTTTAGGATATTTTTATTGTAATGAAAAAACACACTATTATTATGAATCATTTCAAAATAAAATAAGCATATTATAGGTACAACATAATAGAGCCAAACCAAAGGCTTGCATAATCAACAAAAGGGAGAGAGACTAGAAAGGATGGATGAGCAAAAATTATGGTACAAAAACCCCATGAAACAAAAATCTTGTCATGTTATCTCTCCCCTTCTTGTTGGAGAAAACTGTCACTGCTTCACAAAGACAGTTGTCACAAGATCACAAATATTCACAGTGAATACTCCCATCCTGTCAGTCTCATTTACATAGTATAGTATCTACACAACTTCCATCCTTAGGAACATAGATGAAAAGGACAGATGGTTTAATTAGAGGCACTGAACGAAGAAGAAAGAATGAATAAAATAATGAACGATACCTAGAAAAGTAGATTAAGAACTTTATGTCAGATCATGAACCAGGAAAGGAAGGATGAAACTGTAAGGCAGAAAATTTATATCTTATAAAATGATGGGACTTCTCATACAACATAAAATTTGAGCAAAGAACTCAATTGCAGGTTATAGTTAAGGCCTCCATGGCATCAAGAATCAGAAGGACTAGGCATTTTTGTTGAAACGTTTTTCTAAGATACAGTAGCAAAATCCAAATTTAGGCTTTAGTTGAGGCTTATGAGACCTTATAATAATTTTTATTATTATTATGAATAGATCTCTCTGGATTGTTTCACATCTGCCTGCTTCAAAGTTTTTAACACGGCATCATTCCAATTTATAATAGTTAATAATATTACAGCTGTATTGAAATGTGTAATTCAAACACAGTAATTACTTACAGTGACTCTATTAGAGTACATCTTTGAAAAAATTGTTTTAGGTGGACTATTAGAAACATTGCAAATTAGAGAAATTATCCAGAAAACAGAATTGTTTCCTCTTATATCTGTGTATATCATTATAATTCTTCTTCTGTATAGTCCTTTTCTTCTCTGTTTTGGATATTCAGCTTTATTCAAACAGAGTATGATTTGCTTAGGAGGAAAAATATTTAAAAAAAAAATACATTTTAAGAGAAATTACACCCAAGTGCTTCCAGAATAAAAATGTCAGTTACTCTAGGTTCAGAAAAATTTGCCTACTGCTTTTGGTCTTGCTTTTTTTAAGAACTGAACATTAGTTTTGAACTTTTATTTGCGACCAAGGTAGCTACTCTCAATTTTGTCACCTTTCAGGAAATGTCTTCGTTACAACTTCTTACACAGAAATGTTTCAGGGACAAAACCCACGTACCTCTGTGGCCAAGTCAGTAACAGGGCAGAGGCACTTTACAGCATCCCTTAAGCTCTGACCTTCAAACGTTGCAGCTGTGTTCCCGCGCTGTATCACAAGTCTAGACTGTGCTCCGTGCTCACACTTGTGAAGCCAGGCATGCAGAGATGGTGGAAGTCACGGTACGCTCCAGGGAGGAGCGACTCAGACTGAGGCTTTAAGGCACATTTCTGAATCTCCCAGGCCTCTAATAGCAATTCAGGCAAACCAAGCCATTACAAATGATTTAACTTATTACTTTAACATGTACACTACTGGCACCTTCTCAACAGATAATTAAAAAACACAAGCCAAGTTTACTTCAAAACGGAAGCAGTTTTAACCCTTTCTCTATAATTGGCATATGCTGGGAAAAGAGCAGAATGTGAAGGTATATATACTATCTAACTTCAGTCACTTAAAGGAAGAGTCTAGGCTCCTAGTCTCCTAGTACTTATCTGTATTAAGTTAGTTGCCTGCAAAAACTGCATATTTAGTGAAATTAACACCAGTTAATCAGTGTTAATTGAGCCTCAAGTATTAACTTTATGGATAGTTTATAGCAAGAGTTTATCAATGGAAATTTTAATTTTAGCTGCAATTCTTGAATGAATGCTACAGAACATCTCAGGAATAGTACATTCTAGAAAATATATCTGCATCATCTACCTAAAGTCCAGTTCATCTAGCCAAAAGACATCAGGCACCACCACAAGCAGTGTGTAATACTTTAAGCCTTAACTATGCAACATTGTGCATATGCTTTTGTTTCTCTCTCCATGGTCCATAAAAGCGGCTTACATTATTTTGTCTAAGTTGCAATGAGTGAAGATCTTTATGCCCGTATACAGTAGATAGACAACTATGGATTCACGTCACTGCAGTCTAAACTTTGGGTGATGTTCATTCAAAAAAACTGTTCGAGTTAGCATTCAAGAAACTAAGCATTCCAGGTAAGTGGTGGAATAGTACATAGGCTATTTGTGGGCTACAGGACTTGGTAACAGTCCTCAGCTGTTTCTTGGCAAGACCCAGCAGTACCCGGCTGCACATTGCTCCTCTTTCACCTACGCACGTACTATATACTACAGTGGGGAACGCTCAAACACAGGCAGGAAGCAAACTAAGCTTCCTGCCATGTCCCCAAGCATGAGGACGAGAACACCAAAGTATTTTATAGGGGGCATCTGCCAGAAATTTTAGCTATAGTTGTTTAACTATAATTTACAGTTACAGCTATTTTAGCTATTTAAACATACAAATGCCAACTGTTAGTAGTATTTCCCAATTTTACCACAAATTAAAAGATAAACCAACTACTAAGCATGATCATTCTTGGTTTGGTTTGGTTTTTGGTTTGCTTTTCTGTTTTTTGAATTGATTTCATTAACTGAATTGTACACGCGTTGTTATGGACTTTAACTGTAATACAGTCCACTGTATCAACTCTGTCCCTTTAAATGGATTAAAAAAATCCCTCCAGATCTAGCTGGACAACATTCTAGTCTTTTTTATGTAAGTAAGAAGCAGATTAGGATTGGCAGGGCAATAGAAAGATGCATTCCTCATCAGTCCTCCACTGTCCTTATCAGCATTTTATCAATACTGTACTTGATTTTTCCCTACTCTTGTAAACAAAGTTGTGAGTTTTTCATTAAACAGTTCTAGATAGTAAGAGGACAAACTCTGCAGGCCTCCTCAGTAACTTGCTTGACCCAGACTTTACCTGATACTTAATCACAGTATTCCTTATTTATGAATATAATGACTGTCTTTCTCCCACACCAATACAATTTCATCTCATTTTCCATGCTGCAATTTCCAGTGCTCTTCTGTTTTAAATGGCATAGTGAATCTGAAAGTTATAGACGAATTGTGACAGTACCAAAGGTTCTGCTTAAACCTAATTCTCTATCACAAAGACTAGCAGTGACAAGATCAGAATCTCTTTAAATTAATAATCCATTGTACTGTGATGCAAACTATAATTTTGCAACGATACAGAAAATTAGAAAAGGTATAGGCATTCTTCCCCTTCAATGTACCAAAATGGAAAAGAGTATGAACCCAAGGTTCCTCTGCCTGGGACTCTTGGTAGGGTTTATTTGTACAGCTGTTCACAACCTAGCTCTATCAGCCTTGTCCCTGACCAGCTGCAAGCCTATTTCTGTGCTAGTACATATGACTGGCATATCTTGCAGCTTATCCTGCAGTCTAAGTTCAGATGCTAAACAGCATTTACATGCACATGCAGGACTTAGATATGCCCAGGACTGCACCAACGGCAGCAATGCAATGCTATTGCATATAATGACAAGAGATAATTATATACAAATCCTTGGTTTTTTAGATCTTCTGCACAGCTGTGTATAATATACATATACTATGTACACATCTGAGCTAGTCAAGAATAAGACAGAAACTGCTAACAGTTAATATTTCCTAGTTAACAGATATCTGCAAGCAACAGCACAGACAAGTTTTGCTAGCTTACTTATGATTTACTGACTTCGTGCAGGAACTGATCACAAAAATGAAAACATACACAGGAGACATCAGTGTTCACACTGCCCTGTCCTCAGCTTTTGCTAGTCATTTTTTATGCTCTCCTTTAGTTTAATTTCTGCTTAAATAAACCATCTGTCTATAGTGATGGTCACTTTGAAACTATTTACAAAGCAAGAGTTGCATAGAAAGGCTACATTAAAATCTGAGGAGTAGGCAAGTTGTACAAAATCTAAAAATACTTGAAACCTATCAGAGATCACTGCACAGTTAAGAGGCTATACACAGTTATTATAGTGTGCACTCAAAGACACACACGAAAGATTTGGAAAAACAAAACAAAACAAAAAACAAAACAAAACAGCCAACATGGACCTGACATTCATGAAGAACTAACTATTTCTGGAGCAAAAGCACCTCTTTTCCACTTTAACTCTAATTTCTAGCTAGTAAGTTTTTATGACTCACAGCAGTTTTTTCCCAAATAAACTACAATAATAATAAGCTGCACTCCAGATAGTTACAGAAGTGTGAATTTGTCTCTCCCATTCAAGTTTTAGCAAAGAAATCTTATTTCTTCCCAGGAAACAGATATGGAGATTCCTTGGACCATTTGCACGAATCAGTCCAGAAAAACAGCGGTGTCTTCAGTCAATTCCATTAAAAAATGCTTGCAATTATCCTCACAGACTTTGTGAAAGGCACAGAAGGCCACAATCATTGTAGTCCCCCAGACTGCATCAATAAATCATGGCAAGATTGACTCTGCAGAATTGCCTTACCCAAGATTCTCACCCTTAAAATAGTTTTCAGAGGAGGAAGAGACAACACTCAATGATGCATCAACTTGTGGGCAATTTGAAGAAAGAAATCACAGCTACTTGCCTACCAATATGCGGTTCCTCTGTGGCGTGCTCTGCCTCCGCTAGGTTTAAACAAGCTCCTCATATAGCTTCAGAGGTGAATGTCCTAGTAAAGATGTTCTGGAGGTGCTGCTTCACTTCTTAGGTCTGTATGACAACGTAATCCCACCACACTGTACCAATTATTGATAAAGGAGTCGAACTTTTTATCCAATAGGAGGCTGAAAAACAGCTTTTTCATCTGAAGCTAGGTACTATGAGAGGTAGACATGCCACATAACAGTACTCTATCTTATATATTGATTGTTAAGATGAGCGCCAAAAAATAAATAACAACAAAGATTAGAAAAACAACTAACAAACAAAAGAGAGCTAAGAGAGCTAGTATGGATTAACACTCTTCTAGTAAACAGGTGATATTTAAAGACAAAAAATGTCTCTCACACACAAAAAGGAGAAATTGAGGATTCTAATATAAGTCCTAAACAGTTTCAGATAATTATACTAATGCTATAGGTGAAATATGTGTGAAAGATGATTTTAATACAGTTAATACAGTTACCAGAGATTTAAATAATAACCAGTAGGCGGCCTGATGTTCATGATTGATTGCATGCTAATAGCACTACGGAGAACCTGATTTACATGGTTAACCAAAGCACCCATAGGGCACATGAGAAGCTGCATCAGGATCCCTGGTTTAACCAGTGGTGACAATGCTAGAAAAACTGCAAAACCTCTCAGATATAAACCTCAGGTAAAACCTGAGAGGACCAAAGTAATTTCCTCTGCGGCTGTGAAGAAAAAGACATAACTTATAAAAGCTCCCACCAGCCTTCCATTATTGTATCCGATACACTTCCTTCTCATTCCCTCAGAGTTCCCCATACACAGCATCGACAGATGTGCACCAGGAACAGGTGCAGAGATACGCGTTTGCTGGATGCAATACCTATTCAGCAGCATCAGCTGCCACATCTGCCAGAAGGCGACTGAGAGATACATAGGAATGCACACGCTACCGTTTAGTACCCTAACACATCTGAGTCCAATTATATTGAAAACTCAATTTTGACTCGGTTCTTTACATAACAAGGGTAGAGGACCCATGAAGCAGGAGAAAGCCATGTGTGCAGTGATCACCTAGGTACAATAAATCTGTTCTTCCTCTCAGAGTTTGGCAGGGGGTGGGAAGAGGGGTGTTTTGTTTTGTTTGCCTTTTTTTTTGTTTTGTTTTTTCTCCTTTCTCCTGCACCAAAGTGTATGGCACAGCAATCAAAGACAGGCAGGGTTATGGAAATGTTCATCTCCTGGGGAAATACTGCCTATTCTGCCCAAACATTCTCCCCTTTCTATCTACTTAGAGAGTTCAGAATTGGAACTGGAAAGCTGGTTACATCACCTGAAAGTTATCCTACTAAAGACACTGCTAGCTGAAACATTAAAATAGCTATCTATTTTAAAAGAGTTGAAATATAAAGATCTAATCCAAAAATGACATATGGTATATCTTCCACCCTTAGAATATATTCTAACAACAAATCTTTCAGGTAAAGCAGGTCGGGCTGACATTCAACACTACATTCACTTATTCTCCACAACTAATTGTATTTTACCATATTTCAGAGATTTAGATTTTTACCCTATGTATTACTGTACATTACATGATGAGGTAAAACAGAATTTAGGGACACCTCAGGCCTTCTTTCCCTGAATGATGCAGATGGTAGCAAAGTCTGGTGGAGAAACGGCTCAAGGAATAGTATTCTCATCTTAAATAGTCAATTATTCTTTCACAAATCTCTGCCAATTCTTTTACTGCTTGCTTGGTCTACCTACCTTCTCGTTCAGAAAAAAAAAAAAAAAAAGAAAAAAGAAAGAAAAAGAAAAGAAAAGGAAAGAAAGAAAGAAAAAAAAAGAAAAAAAAATCCATTCCAGGCAGAAGAGACAAGGGAAATTTTTCTTTTCCTTTTTTTCAGTGAGAAATACTAGAATTGCCATTCTACAAACCTATAGGCAGTATCACAGTGTTATGCCCAAGCAGCATACTACATCACATATACTTGCATATTTTTCATCCTTCAAAGATGTGAAAGGAGGAGTAATTGTGGAGTGATAGCCAACAACTGTAATAAATAGATGAAATCCAAATGACAGGCTACATAACTGTCCTCATTCCTTCCCTTCACAGCTACTTCTGTAGTATAGTCAAGACAGTCATTTCAAAGAACCAGAGACGCAGGCTCAACCTGAATGGGGCAGGCTATGAAGACAAAGCTTGTTATGTAATTTGGAAGTATATATTGTAATACACCATACTAATTGGAGAATCAAAGTGTTTACAATTTGTACCCATACATCTTGAAAATCAACACACAGTATTAAATGGAAATTTTCTATTAATGTAAATAAAGAAAAAATATAGTTAATAAACCTACAGCTCTCAAAACACTGAAACTAAACTAAGTTGTTGTCTTCCATTGAATTTGAAAAAAATAAACCAAAAATAAAAAATAAATGCTTTCATTCAGAAGTACTCACCACTTGCAAAACTGGTTCTACTCATCAAAAGAGAGCACCTTCTCCTCCATTCTTGAGAATTTTTTGCAATTATTCTCTTCTGTCCCCTTGTACGTACTTTTTTGCTGACACTTTCTCAATTTTTGCATTGTTTATTGCATGTATGAGCAATCAACCTCTTAATTTCCAAGACAGATCCCCAAATTCCCCTGCTTTCCTTATGTCAAATAGCAGCTATTGAAGACATGGCTGATGGCTTATGAATGCCGTGCCTGAATTCACTAGTACTATTTTATAACATATACATTCTGAAACTACTCAAGAATAGGGAAGTTTATGCCCACAGCAAAACATTGACTGTACACTGATCCAAAGAATTAAGTATTTTGCTTTATTTGTAAATACATTGATACTTTTTCCTGCACCATCAGATTTAACTTAGATATTTTTTGTTGACTACTGCTTTCATCCCTACTGGTGAAACCCTGGTATTTAATATTCTAAAAATATTCTAGAAGTTTCACAGCATCTATTTTCTTATTTCACCTTCAGCAAATTATAGTTGTCTCATTTTAACAAGGCATGAAATTATGCTTCTACAAAGTAAATTATACTCAGCACACCAGAGACAGATGTAGTATTTCTTAATGTCATCAGTTCAGCAGTATCAATTCATATTTCCCAATATACCCTTTGTAAAAAAAACTACATAATAAGTAATGAAGCAATAGATGAAACACCTTGGCAATAATTCAGTTCTCCTCACTCTGAAATATAGGTTTATACAGGCTTATGATCAAGAAGATGCTTACAGTATGCAAAAATGCTACAATTAAAACTTGTATTCCCCTGAATGCATTCACAGAAGCTGATAAAAAAAGCATAAACCAGGTAACATATGAGATTAAAGATCAAATCTATATCTAGATTTGATTCCAAAAGACAGAAGCAAGCCATAGGAAGAACAGAGGAATATTCATCTCCAGTGACCAGTGAAACCTTGCAGCTAGTTATGCAAAACACTCCTTGAAAACTAATGAGCTCTTCGGGTCTCAAAATCTTCTACAGTAATAGAAGTTATTCTGTATTATTATTATACACAATAATAATAATATATTCTCTATTAACTATATAAAATTTAAGCTTTTACTCCTGATTTTGGTACTATGTTTCTGGTTGTTCTACTGCATTAGTTTCATCTTGTGCTATACTTGCACTGGATTTTCATGAGGGTTTCCAAGTAAGAGGCCCAGCTCCGTATACTCTGTGAAATCAAGGGAAGTAGTCAACACAGTAATCAACACATGCTGTTTTCAGACAGCATGAGAAAAATAGGAGCAAGAGGTAAGGCTCCCAGGTACAGCAAGGAAAGTATTTAGAAAAAATGATCAACTCTTGTCATTGTGAATCACCAAACATACCTTTCGTAAAGAGGCATAATTTAGCATTTTGTTTAAGCAGAACATCTGTGCTCTTAAACTTGTCAGAAATGAGTGGCTATCATATTTAGAAATTGTTATGTTTCTATAAACATACACAAGTATTATCTGCCTTACTATTTATTTTATACACGATAGCATGAAATGCCTTAGGATTTGATATTTTAAAAAGACAGAACCTTTAATTCAGCCACTAGCCAAACATAGAACAATCTCCCTTTGAAAAAAAGAATGACAATGTTTATCATAACAAACTGATTGCTAGCACAATCTGCAAATCTTATTAAGCTATATATTACTTCTCTGTGTACAATGACAGGCGGTTTTACAATACTGATTAATGTGATTGGAATCTAATCTGATCAGATACAATAAACGTAAAATAGAAATACTTCAATCAATATCACAAGTAATAATTGGCATGGAATTATTCCTAACCAAAAAGACTGACACAAAGTTGAAAGTTGAAGTTGAAACAATCTCAAGTTTAAAACCATTCGTTCACTCTTCACATAACTTGGGCTCAGAAGATATAATACCCATTTTCTTCCCCAAACTATCTTTTCTCTGCTTATACAAAAAAGGTAGTCAAATATACAAATTATGAAATCAGTTACAGCTCTGAGAAGGAAACTGCATATATGCTGTTTAGAGATGGGCCTGTGTGATAGCGTCCCCCACTTCCTCAACAAGAAGCAAATACATTTAGCACCACATGTACAGGAGCTTTCATCAACTTGAAATAACCCAGTCCACTCATCTGTGAAAATACGAAGTGTTGCAACAGCTTCATTAACTTACTGACAATCAATTCAAAAGGGAATTCAAAGAAAATAGAACCAGAACTGCTCACTCATAGGCCCATGAGCAAGATTTGATTGGTTATATAAAGCACGCTATTCCTTCTGGCCTGCATACAGTACCAGCCAGAAGTTACTCCAAACAGAAACTACTTCTTTATTAGGTTCTCATTAAGTAAATGATCAAGGTCTTTACAACCTTTTCTCCTTGTATTTGCAATATTTCTCTTTGAAGCATGTTACTAAAGTGAGCTAGACTTAATGAAAACAGTATGTACGATATTTAAAACAAAATTCTGCATCTCTCCAAAGTCCTTATTTCTTCACCAATAAGGCAATACAGTAACAAAGAAAAAATAACTTGAAGGAAAACTCTAATGAGACTTAAGTGAAAGTTCTAGATTTAACTTTTATAAAAAGATTGATGTTAATCATATAAAATTACTACCATTTATCTAATCATGGCTTGCAAGCATCCTCCTATTCAGAGTCTCCCATAAAGCAAAGAATTTTCTGCATATATTGTCAACAATATCCTTAGCCTTTTAAAATTCTTACACACAAAATTGCACAAATAAACAATTTAAGAAGAAATTATGGTCCTGGCAATGTTTGAATACAGATATAACAGAGGCAGAAATCTAACATCCTCCTCTTTGCAATGCCACTACATATAATGCAGATGAACAAAAGGGTACAAAGTCAGTGTATTAGTAAATTGCTGGAAAGGGGCCTTTGTTCATTCTTACCAGGGTTATCAGACAGCATGTGCTGCAAAGGCACGTTAGAGATGCATAAATATCCACTATTGGTAAAGACCAGTGACAGACTATTCTCTCTTTGGAGCAACAGGTTTAGGAAAAAACAAACTCTAACAACACTTGCTTCAAAAAAGCAGAGTTTCTTGGCCCACTTGAATCCCTTTAAGGAATACAGCCAGGTTTCTGCCATTCTTATTCACACTGTAGCCATAGTTATTCTCAAATCCCTGATGTTCAAAACAACCGGTAACTGAATATGAGAGTGGTACAGCATGAAGGAACAAAAATTTTTATGACAAGTGCATGAGTACATGAGAGACCAACACATCTTATGCTTATGGAATTGCCAATTCACATGCCTGAAGGTACTTATATATATTCAGTCAATGTGACAATTATGACTAAGGAAGCAGAAGTGAATGTCACTCTTGTAATCCAGCTCAGTTCTGTGAAATGAACCAAGATTTAGTGACTAAACTTTTAAAACCGAACACTAATCTTTACAAAAATCCACGAAGTTCTGATCGCATTGTCTACGTTCAGATTTCACACATTTTCCTTACACATCTAATAAGTCCAGCAGAAAGCTACCAAGCAGATCAGGAGGCTGAAGAACATGACATACAAGGAGAGGCTGAGAAAACTGAGCTTGTTCAGCTTTAAGAAAAGGCTGAGGAGAAACCTCATTGCTGTTTTACCTGTACCTGATCAAAAGAGTATAAAAAGGAATAAGCCAGACTGTTCTCAGAGGGACATGACAATAAGACACGATGGCAGAGAACACAAGAAGGAACATGAGAAATTCCAAATAGATAGCAGGAGAACAAAAATCTTCAGAAGGGTGGTCATTCACCAGCACACATTGCTCAGAGAGGTTCAGGAATTTCCATTCTCAGAGGTGTTTAAGACTCAAGTGGACATAGCCCTGAGCAACCTGATCTCATCTGACCTGCCTGAACCACAAGATAGGACTAGGCAGCCTCTGAAAGTTCCTTCTAATCTAAATTATTCTATGATTCTATGAATGTAGTTATTAAAGTTAATAAAAGGAACTGAAATTTTTAAAATGACTGCAAAAGTCCCATAGCAAGACATTTCCATAAATTCTTGAGAACAAGGAAAAGGCATTAATTCATTAGATTTAAATCCTGAAATGCACTGAACTGCGTGTGAAGTGAATAAAGTACAACAATTTCAATCTCATCAACTTCATCTGAGATTAAAATTCTTGCTTATTCATCTAAGTCCTTATAGGCATGATTAATGCCAGTTGCATGTAGGCCATACTGAAGAATCTTTGGGCCTAGTGGCTTCAAAGTCAACTGGTATCCCAAAATACAATCTTAAATTAAGAAGAAGAAAATGCTACAATTCTGTTTAATCAGCAGGAAAACTCTGTTTTCCCCTTTGTGGCTGTCTGCTGTAATCACAAAGGATGTGATTCCTGTTACCTAACTTTAATCAGCCCCAAGTTCAGCATGTAATGCACAACAGACTCCCTTTACGTTCAGTGGTGAGGGTGTATTTACACTAGATACAAACTTTACAACATGAATGTTTTAGTTCATATGGCTTCCGCACATGATAAGCAAAATGAGGAAGAGCAGAATGAGGAAGATCTTGCTCAGCTAATAAAATATTGTACAAAGCAAATCAATGGTTCATCTCCAGCACTTCTTTTCATGGTTGGGAGCTAGTAGAACTGCCTCACATTTAATTTGAATATACTGTAATGAACAATATTGCATTGCTAAAGGAAAAGGCTTTTTCTACATCTAATAATTTCCAACAGTTGTCTTGCGGAAAAAAAAAATCTGCATCAAAACAGAGAGATGCATATGCACTTCAGATGAATACTAAATCTCAAAGTAACATACTCATTTTAATATTTAGACCTATGGAATCTCATATTCCCACACCTGTGCCATTAAAATGCGCTATGCTTTTGAATATTCATTGTTTGATCAAACATTTTTGCTCAGAAAAAAAGAAAATTCTGCTATTTTGCCCTCAAATACAGCCATAGAATTAAAATCAGACGGAAATATTTTCAGGACTCCAGATAATGTATTCTCCTTGCATTTGTTGTCTGATGTTGGTGGTGGCTATGGAACTGTACAGTGCTTAACACACAACATGGATCCAGCTTTCACACCCTGTTAAAGATTCTTCTCCATGTTCTCACAGCATTGCAAAGTCAATTCTGTATTTTTGTCCCATGGACAGTCTTCTTATCTTCAACAAAAAAAAGTAGAAAAATACATATATACAAACATATACACATATGTGTGTGTGTGCATATATATCATACATACACACACACACACACACTTGCATTTCTCCAGTGAGACAGGAAGAGAGCAATTGAAAAGGAAGATGAAGGAACAAAAGAGAGTAGCCAATTCTAACTCATTCTTACTCCTGGCTTGCTTGCTTGCTTTCTAACCTACAATTTTGATATGGGAAATCCACTTACCCAACTAGTGCTAATTAATTAAGCTTACCAAATGATAGTGAAAATCTGGCAAACTCAATTATTAAGGCAGCATTATCAGAGCAGCAGTTTCTCTTCTGTCTTTCTTGACTAAACATAAAATCTCCTTGAAATATCCTGGGACATCCGCTCCAGGTTCTTCAATAAAACCAGGGGAAATGCTTCATAATCTCAGTAATTTTAATACACTTAGGATAGCATAGAACTAATTGATGAAGTTTACCAGTGCTGTGTGAATATTAATAGAGTGAAGACAACAATGCTCTGTTTTTACTTTCAACACAATGTGCAGAACTTAAATTTTCATTTATAACAGATTTCATTTGCATTTGGTATTTACACTTAACTTGTAGTAGTTTCAAACTACATCAAAGCATTAAAGAGAGGCTAAGACAAAAAAATACTTTTGCAATAAAATTAGAAATAAATATAAAAACATTTTTTGAAACTTCATAAAGAGTTTGAACTGTGAAAGACTAGCATTTGCAGGTTTTAATTTGGTTGCAGGTAATTAAATTACCTATACACAGCCCAGGCACAGGTGTTACTACTTCTTATTTTTCAATATTTTCAATATTGAACACAAGGTAAGGAAAAATTTCTGAAATAGTTATTTTTAAAGGATTAAACAGCCACTGTCAATTTTGAGACATTTGGTGAATACTTTCCGCTCTACAGTTTTGGAGAACTTGCTAACTAGATGATGTTTAGTTAAATTATAACAGCTAAATATGCCACTAAGAAAATTAATATTCTGGTTGAATTCCAGCTTTTAAACTTTTTCTGTAAACATCAAGTTTCCCTAAGGATATATTTTTAGGCATATTTATATATGACACCTGGGTAGAAAAATTTTCACTTCCCTGTTTCATGCCTTATTTTCAAATTAGAATTCTAGTCTGGGACTAACAACTTCTGAACTCTGTTTGATGAGCTCTGCCAGTTGCATGAACCTGCAAAAATCACTAGTCTGTCTGATGCCTCTGATTCTTTGAGTAAACAGAAATCCTATTGCTTTTCTTGCAGTTCACATCTCTTACATACTTAAATATTTCAATGCAGGCAATTAGACCCAAGATGAAAAACAAAAGTTTAAATTCCTAAGTATAGCTTATTGTTTATCTATGTAAAATTAAATGATTAAACTACAGCTTGAACAAAATTATTTGCTGCAAATGGCAAGACTGTAAAGTATATTATAGTATCATTTAACAATTCTGGAAGAAGATGGCCAGTCCAGAATAGGTCTGAATTGCAGCATGCATCTATATGGACAGTATTTGATATAAAACTTTTTAGTGGAAAAGATGTATGCTCATGTGCAAGTTTGGATGTTTTCCATTTTTCATTCACTTTATTTAAAGACTTTCTGAAAAATAATTTATCATAGTTTAGCATGTGTCATGATGCATGTACAATCCATCATGATACAGCATGCAAAACTGCTGGTCATTAGATTCAAAAACTTAATATAAGAACTAAATGCCAGTTTGCTGTTCGTTAGAATACAGCAAGCTAATAATAGCAAGCGTTAAACATAAGGTGTTTTGCACGTCTTTCTTCACCATCAAGCTGCAAGTTAAAATACCAAATAAAACTTTCTGCCAGAAATACATTCTCCCATTTAACAACAGAAAAGAAGAACTTACAAGTAAGGCAATCTTTTAGCAAATTTCTGTTATGACAGAGCTTCACATGGCCCTTCACATTACTTCTTGGGTTCATTTCCTAGAACAAACAGAAACAATACTACAGATGAAATGAGTTATATAATACTGAAATACACTTAATATTCATGAATCATGTTGTAAAGCAAGCCAGGAAGAGATTTTTAATACTGATGTCTTTCAGATGGTACAGATCTAAACCAACACTTCTTGCATTACAGGATAAACTTAAACAACATTTATCAACTCTTATGCCAGATTCTGGTTCCCATTTGTCTTTCTCTATACTCTCAGATTACCCTCAGATTAATGTTTGAGCTTCAAAAGCACAAGAAAACCAAATGCGATTCTCTGTGTATTAGCAATACCACCAGAGAAAACCTTTCTGTAAGCAGCTGACTCTTGCAGCATAGACCAAACACCACTCAAGGTATTCAGCAAAGCACCCCAGCCAGGCTAGCTTGACCCATGCAGCAGCATGAGAAGAAAGCAGTGAATGGTAATAATGACTGCAGGGGACGGACACCTCTACCTGCCAACCCGACCTGTCATCTAGGGATGTTTGCTGCCTGCCAGGTATGCAGAAAGACTGCCAAGGCTTGTCCATCTCTCAGACTACTACCCACTCACTACTGCTCTTCCACATGGCCATCACTAATGCTGCTGGGAGTGACCTGGAAAGTACCAAGAGTAACTACATGGCTCTAGGGATGATAGTTAAGGTCATGGGAGCTCAGGTACCTTTCTCCTCGACCTTGCCAGTGAGAGGGAAGGGCACGAGGAGGAGTAGACAAATCCTGCCAGTCAACAAAAGTTTGCACTGCTGGTGTCAGCAGCAAAGTTTTGTTTTTTATGACAATGGAGTCCTCTATGAGCATCAAGAAGTGGTTAGAAGACCTAGGATGCATCTAACCAAGTGAAGCAGAGCATCTTTGCCAACAGGCTGGCCAATTCAGTAAGGAGAGGCTTAAACTGGAAATAACAGAGGAGGAAAAGCATGATCAACAATCAAGTGAGGAAGTGGTAGTCCAAAAGGTGCAAGCAAAGAGTGGGGAGTGATGTGTACAGGAAAGACCTTGGTCTCAAAAAAACATGGCTGAAAGGGGCCAACCCAAAGCATATCAACATAAATAAGGAAATGCCTACCAAGCAGAATGAGGAGGAAAGCTCTTGCACCCTTTCTGGGAAATTAGCACAGCCAAATACTAAAGACCTCTGAAATGCCTGTACACTAAAGCACACAGCATGGGGAACAAACAAGAGGAGTAAGAGATTTGTATACAGTTGAAGAGTTATACTCTCGCTGAGATCACAAAATGGACAAAGGAAGGACAGGTCAGGAAGGCAAGAAGAGGGATTTGCCCTTTACATCAGTGGGAACGTAAAGGGCAATTTTTACATTCCCTGTCATGTAATTGCTGAGGACTGGAAGAAAGCAAATACCATTAATAACTTCAAGAGGAGCAAGGCAGGAGTAATTAAATTGGACTGGAAACTGGCTGAACTGCCAAGCTCAAAGGTTGTGATCACCAGCACAAAGTCTAGTTGGAGGATAGCCCTCAGCTGCAGAGCCCAGGGGCCAATACAAATAAACACCTTCATTAATGACTTGATTGAGGAATTAATGGGGAAGAGGGCACCCTCAGCAAGTCTGCAGATGATACACCACTGGGAGGAGCGGCTGACACACTAGACAGTCATGCTGTCATTGAGAGGGACCTCAGCAGGGCGGAGAGCAACCTCATGAAGCTCGACACAAGGCAAGCACCAAGGCCTGCGCCTGGGGAAGAATAACCCCAGGCCTGCAGGCTGACCGGCTTGGAAGCACCTTAGCAGAAAAGGACTCGAGGGTCCTCATGGACACCATCCCCAGCAGCTCGAGATAGAGGTGTTCCTTTCCCTCTCCTCAGCACTGGCAAGGCCACACCTGCAGTGCTAGCTCCCCACTGTGCTGGGCTCCCCAGTACAACAGAAACACGGACACATCGGAGCGAGTCCAGCAGAGGGCCACAAACATCATTAAGGGACTGGAGAAGCTCTCACAGAAGCGAGGCTGAGAGAGCTGGGACTGTTCAGCCTGGAGAAGGGAAAAGCTCGGGGCAGTGGGTGGTGGGGGGATCTAATCCATGCGTATAAATATCTGATTGGGGTAGGAGGAGGGTGTAAGACAACAGAGTCAGGCTCTGCTGCAGCACCCAGAGAGAGGACAAGAGGCAATGTGCACAAATTGAAATACAGGAAATTTCGGTGCAGCATTAAAAAGGTGGGCAGACAGGTTGTGGAGTATCCACGTTTGGAAATATTCAACATCTGACTGGACATAGCTGTGAGCAACCTGCTTTAGGTAATCCTGCTTGTCTAGTCCAAACACCTGCTCAACCTCCCATGGTCTCTTCCAGCCTGAAGAATTTTGTGATTCTGTAAAGTTTTTTTGTATTATTATTTGTATAACTGGTAGCACTGACTTTAATGAAATCCAGTGCATTTTTGGACTCTTTGGAAGTAATGGCAAGAGTCCACACTCAGACTAAAACTAGCGGTATCAAGAGGGAATTTTCCTCCATAACGTCCACCTCAGATTCTCCCTGTTTTTGCTAACTGCCTGAAAAAGCAGAAGATACATATTTATACAAGTTTGGGGGATATATGTTATTTAGTGGATTAACACACAAGTGTATTTTCCTTTGTAATGAAAAGATATATGTTAAAACAATAAATCATTGCTCTGAACACTCCAAAAAAATGTTAAATTTAATACGCATGCTAGAAATGTGAGTCAACTGCACAGCATTCAGTGATACTAAATGAAAAATACAGATACAGTTAAACTGACTCATTCATATGTCTATGAATACATGACCTAAAGAACTGTTCCACTGCAAGCACAGAAATTAGCCCATGGATTAAGTTTTGTAACTCATCTAGAACAAATACATTGCAGAAAAAAAAAATGAAATTCCTTAGATTCAATATATGCCTTAGGAAAAAGGAATCCTTTAGCAGTTGAAACCATTCAAGTGAGCAGATTAAATTTACATTTTTGCAGATTTTTTTCGTTACAAGTTTGCACGAGTTTCAGCTGTTGAAAGCACCTACAAAACCTGTATCAAACACTCTAAATAGCTATTTCCCTAGGAAAAAAAATTATCAGTACACACCTTTATTCTCTGTTGTCACAGAGAACAAAGAATATATATTAAAGTGTATTTCTGTACATATGTACCTTTGCATATATATGTTGCATGTATACAGTAGCATGGATAGCATGTTTCTTGTTGCTAAGGAACCAGACACTTCTTTGCCAAAACTGCGACTATAAAGACATTTTTATTTTTAAACAAGGAGAGTATGTGCACGCCTTTTCTGTTAATTAAGCAGAAAAGCTAGTTTACAAAGTTACTTGGTTAATAACAAGGAGCATATTAAAGCTAACAAAGTCATAAAATCTGAAATTAGAAGTTTATCCATTCCATAGTGTTTATGTACTACGGTATGACCTCAGAAGCTAGCCCAAAGGGTAGATTACAGCATGAAGTTAAGATGCTACTGTTTTTGCATGTAACAGAAGATCAAACAAAAATCCTAACAGTTTTTTGGACTTGTTAAAAACTCAAAAACTTTAGGAAACAACATAGTTAAATTCAATGGCACGAGATAAAATACCACAGAAATACAATACTGCTTTTAAAGGAAGACAAAACAAGTTTCCCATAGAGCTGTTTTGAAAAATCAATCTATAAGCATACCCATTAAAAAAAAGACAAAGCAAATAACTGTTACTTGGATCTGTGTTCATATTTTCCTGTTGTTTCACAGAACATTACATAATTCCTATTCAATACCTGTAACTGTTTTATTTATTTCGGTCCATCTGCTCCGCAAATGTTCTTGCAAAGCAGTCTCCCATGGCAACATCAAATATCACATAGTCCCAGTCTTCTGGTGAAGCACTTCTCTTAACTGTTCCACTTGTGATTTTCAAGCAGCACCTTTTTCTGCAGTACTTGTTCAAGTAAATAACAAATATCATGCAGTCTTCCATCAAAAGAAATACATACATGAATGAAACATTCACATGAATATGAACCTAACTGATGGGACCTTTTCTTAATTAAAACAATCTCATTTTTGAAGAGATTTACATTTAAATCATGTAAGGCAGGAATAGCAGATCTGCGTTATAAAATAACTAGGAATCCTTAGGTAGTTTTTCCTTGATTAATAGCTCAAAATAACTATGTTCCATGTAGCTAAACAGAGCGTGCACAATGTGTAAAGAATATAATATGGCCATATTACCCTGGGCAGTAAAAGTGTAGGAATTAAAAGCCCACAGTGACCGCCTGCCTTGGCGCAACTGCAGCCCATATAATCAATCACCTACACATCATCAGTAACCCATCTAATCTTTTTTACTCTCATGTTTAGAATGATCAACAGAAATATAAGCAAGAGGAAATTTTCCTCGATGTATTTTCATGTAAGATAGGCACTAATAGTATCAGTAACTACCCAAACACAACTTCTGTACAAACCTTTCTGATTTAGCTATATTCCTCCCAATGAAAACTGCCAAAACCAGACAGTAACTCAGAATTTCACCTAAGAATCTATCTTGAGAATCCATAGCTCCAATTTTAAGTAGTACAAGGTATATACAGCATTCATTTTTAAGTCAACTCTTCTGAATAGCTCTCTCAGAGTAAGCACTACAGAAATGAGTAAATATAGGTTAGCTTCAAGTGCATAGGTTCTGGGGGTTTAAGTTGCAACAGAAAAGTGCTGTGGAAGCACTGTGCATATTGAGGAAGAATTCTCTCTTACTTCAAAATTCAGCAGGCCAGTGTCCCAAATGTCCTCAGGTCTAGTATTTGTATTTAAGATTCTTCTACTCAGGAACACTGGAAGCAGCTAGGAACTAGTTATACGGAGACTTAAATAGTAGGCAGTTGTAGCTTCTGGGCCATTTCTACACCACTGTTATCACAGTTTATGACTTAGAACTACTTTAAAAAATATGTTTATGGAATCCTAGAACCAAAATAAGACCAAAACTGTTGGATGCTGTTCTCACAATACTCTTCTACCTACATCACCATCTTCACCTTTACATTGGTCACCTTTACCTTCACCTTGGACTTTCCCCAGACGTATTCCCTTTTGTTCGTTTAGCAATTCAGTCCAAATAGGTTTTACAGACTTTATAAGATTGGTCTAGATCTCTGGTTTGTATGACATAGTCCTGTACAGTATCTCTGGCTTTCTTTAAAAAAAAAAAAAAAAATAGGAGGAAGGGCTTCTTTGCACATCTTGAACATAAATGACACTCTGGGCTATGTAGCAAATCTTATCTTTGTAAGAAGCACAGAACAGACCTACAAAAAGAGGACTGCCCAGCTGATCTGTTGGCTATGCAGTAAGTTGAGTTATTTTACAAAGCATGTATGCAAACACACACATGCATGCAAACATAAATCCAAAGTAAAAATACAGGAGTCCTCTACTTCCAAATAAGAGCACCATACAAAATCTCTCTCCAAATCCACAATGTTACCTTGGCGAGGTCACCTGCTGCCTTCCCAACTATTTTGTACTATCAAATTGGACAAAAGACACTTGCCTGTATCAATACAATTTCGATTTCATATAAAGTGTATTTTAATACTATACACCAAAAAAATTTAAATTGCATTATTTTGATCATGTTAGTAAAACATGCTCTTCAGTTAGAGTGTTATGTTCATGACTTCTAACATACTTTATTTCTTAAAGGCAGGCAGTAGCACTTCTGCAGTCGATCACTAAGGCTATGCTAAAAACTGGTAATTCAATTCTTCAACTGTATGAACCTAACCACACGTTTTATTATTCTTTCTTACACGCAATTTATTTCTTAGTTTTTACAAAAAAATAAAGCTAATAGACCTATCTAAATTGAACATTTCAGTTAAGACTACAGTGAAAGCTATAAAAAGTACCTTACTACAAGTTTTCCATGACAAACCACAATTACTGTTTGTTTTTCCATAGGAGGATTAGAAATCTAATTTCAGTGCATCATAACAAACATATCAGTCATTACCAGCAACAGTCAACTTTATTACACACCACAGATGCATGCAAGATAACATCCTCTGTTCTTCAGTCAATTTATGAAAAACATTTTTAAAATATGCTATTCCAAAAGTAATGATTTAAACTAAATATAAAATACAAGTTTTTAAAGTACTAACACCTTGCTTTTTCTGATAGTGTCTAAAAGACTATAAAACCTTTAAATTATTAGAATCTATTCTGGATATGGCTAAGCAGCCAGTTCTGTATTCATTTATCCTTTGTCCTTCTAAGCTTTCAGGGTGCTGTGTAGCCATAGTAACTATGTCTTTTCTCTCTGAAATCCATTAGCTGGTTTCAGAATCTGGGATTCAATACTACCATAAAAATCAAAGCCAAAGATTAAAAAAATTATGATAAAAAAAGATTCTTGGAGACAAGCATTTCTTTAAAAGCAATTTCTGTATCTTCATGCTTCATATAACAGCAAAAGAAATTAAAAGGTTAAAGGGACATCAAAAGATAAATTCAAAACGAACTCTAAAACTTGGCTAACATCAGGAACCACAGAACACAATCTCAAACAAGACGTCATAACAAAATTAGTTCTCATTTGCAGTCAGTCAGTGCTGATGGCTGGCCATCAAGGAAACAGCACTGCAGATGAGCTCTCACTTCATCATACCTCACTCTCTTTCTGACAGCAGACTAAGGCACAAGTATTAAAAAAGAAGAGACACCAGGATTTTCACAATTCAGACAAGCCCATGCACAGTTGCACAAGATAAAAAGACACCATTGTTCCTACATTTCTTAAAATAGTTCACTGCTTCCTCATCTGTTGAATTCCCTGTTAGCTCAACTTTTGCTAATGATTTTATACTTTGATTTGCTTCTGCCTTAAATTAACAGACATGAATCAGAAGCAGGTGAAATAGCTATGTGTGTAGGGAATTCTATTTTTATGGTAGAATTCTTGAATATAATAAAAAGCCTTTTTTTTTTTCTTAATACAAAGCAGACTGGAATTGTGATTCACAGAGATTGTACGCATTGCCACTACAGCTAAAGTGTTGAGGAGGCAGGGAAAGGAGACCACTAACAAGAACAAAAAGATACTGGTATTTGATTTGGCTTTCTAGCTTCTTACTCTGCTGTTACCCTTTTTAGGACAAGCAGGACACCGAACGCCAAAACTGTATTTATCTAGGATAAAGACCGACCAACTCGACTATTTTATTTTTAAAAGGTACCAAAGATTGCAAAAGGAAATCATACTCGCATTCAACTGAAGGGGAAAAAAAAGAAATCACATATAATTTTCATTAATCTACAATTCTCCAACTACAATCCTCCATCTTCCTATAATACCAACCTTGTAAAATTCTGACTTCAGTAAAGTTAATAGCAAAACTCACAGGAAATTCAAAGGGGCAAGGATTTCACTTCATATCTTTGGATCAAGGATGACATAGAAGGGAATTAAAAGTCATGTTTTCTGTCACTATGGTGGAGGATGGAGTCAGGTTGTCATAACTTCTACACTTGACTTGGTCAATAATCGTGATCTTCATCTCCTCCCTGATCCAAAACAGCACAGTAGTGTACTTCTACTACTGCTTTCTAGGAGCTAGATGGTTAAACAAAGATGAAGAAAATTCTTTCTTACACCTATTCTTGGGTACTACCTTTCCAACAAAAACAGAGAGAGGATCATCTTTCCTTCAAAACACAGTAAGCACAGTGAGGAAGGAGGAAATACTTAATGGTTAGACTATTTTCACAAGATGAGATCCAGACTCAATTTTAACCTCAGTATTAAGACATTCAACTACGGGAACTACTTATTCCACTATCAACTAATTTATTATTTTAAAAATCACTGTCATTAGTGATGGGCTGTGCAGTTTCACCCAATCAGGCTATAGAGCAAAGTGCTTTCTATCCACGTTATCACTGCTTGTGACCAATAATCTCAGGAGAGGAGACCAAGATATAAGACACTTCACTTTCTCCACACCATATTACTACTGCAAAAGGCTCACAATGTGAAGCAGCTCTGAGGGGACAAATCACCAGAAATTAGATCCAGCCCCATGAGTTAACAAAACAAAAACCAAACCAAAGATACACACAAACAATCCCCCTCACACACAGAAAACTAGAGAATTGATACAATGGAAACAGAGGTGTTTTGAGAACACCTACAGCTAAGTGTTTTTAACAAATCTGATGATAGTTCTCACAAATAGCTCAAATTAGAATGTCTAGAAAAACAAGGGATTTGCTGTTCCATTAAGGCTTCATAATCGAAATACTGCACAGTATTCTCCCTGAAGGGCTCTTCATGGAATTGCATCATTTACCTATAATTATTCTATAAAGTTTCTTTAAAATTCAAAATCTATGTTCCCTGCTTTTCCAGTTTATCTTCTGTTGATAAAACTAAAAAGCCCCCAAAGTTAAAGCTATATGTTTTCATAGCACTGGCTTGTGCTTCATTAAATTCCATGGGTTTAAATCCTTTACTATAGCTAGAATATTCCACAAGCTTTCAATTACAGAGAAACACACGGCAGACCTCTGCTTAGAGCCTATAGTACCACTTAAAATAGACCTGGAAGACGACTAGTCATGGGAACTTTAATTTTCCTTGATGTTAAAAAAACAAGAGAGCCCAACACAAATAGAATACCCGTGTAATAGCTTTCATCTGTGGCGGCTCAGAGAGACGCCACTCTGCAGTCATCATAGTTACCGCTTTACATGGCCACAGTTGGAGTAATCCCTAAGGGCTTCCTCCAAGTTCACCAAAATTTTGCAATAGCTGAGCAGAAATTTTGCCTCCTCATTTCACTAAAAAGACTGAAAGGTGCCAAGGCACATTCACACCAGTGTCTTTTCAAAGAGTAGGTATCTTATTTATTTGCAGTTTATTTATTTATTTATTTATTTGCAGTTTAGACACAATGAAGGTACAGGAACTGAAACCGTTACATGACTTCTTGAAAATTCTATACTGACAATTTAGGAGAGTAATCTTAGTGCTAATCCAAGAGGTTTTAAACAATGAAGGTGATCCAACTGTAAGCAAGTTTCTCTTTCCAAATTCCAGTCAGACCACATGAGGATAAATCCTAAGCAGTTCCTAAGTTGTAACATAGTAAGTAGAACCCCCACACAGCTCCAATACAAGCTATCAGATGGACAAAAAATTAATTTTTTGTAATGCATTAAATGTAACTGTTCTCCTGAGCTTGAAGAGTGGAGGAAAAAAAAAAAGAAAAGAAAAGCAGTTAATAGGAAATCATAGTGATGACAATCTAAAAGTTAGGTGTTAGCCTCTTAATAAATCACTGTTTTTTTAACTGCTGCCCCATTATGAAAAAAAGTAAAAAGACTGGATTTTTACATGAGGCCCCCAAAGCCTTTCTCTTAGGGAGTACAGGATATAAAGACAAGTGCTTGCAGTAATTCTAAATTCTGTCCAAAATCCTTTGTGGAACAGGGATTACAGTCTAGCAACTAATACAAACAGTTATGGTTCACTTTGCATCTGTCCAAAGAGCAGAACTTCCTAAAAGCAGAAAACTCTTTAGATAAGACCACACACAGTGTGTGCTCCTTTCAAATATGTGGTGCTCACAAAAAGTAACAGATAAAGATTCAGAGATTTAAACTATGTCTTTTAACAAATTAGAAGTTCTTATCTAAAATTGCATCCCATTCCGTTTGTCCTAATCAGCAAATTCAGATGTTTTACATGACACTCTTTTTTTTTTTTGACTATCTTCCTGTTCCCCAATTCAAAATAGAACATGCCAGGATGACAAGAATCTGTCTTAATTAAACTGATATTATAATAACAAGCTAAGAGATCTAATGAAGTTTTGAAGATATAGCCATCTGCTTCTTAGCATACACAGTTTGTAAACCATAATTTCAGTTGCAGAGAATCAAGTAGTTCAACAGTTAGTGTTGAGGATCACAGTGTGCAAGGAGGTCATTTTCACATATAACTTACAAAATTGTGTTTCATTTGCAAAGCAACACTCTCCCATTCCTTCTCTCTTAAAGGCATAAGAAGTGAGCATACTTTAAGATTCCAGGTTTGTTTTAACCTTAGAATAACAATGACAAGAAGTCAGCTGTAAAAACCCAGCACATTGTAATATATTCATTATTTATCTTTCTTACTGTGTTAGGAATTCTTCTGACCTACGTAGCCTAAAAAAATTTAAAGATGCTCTTCTGTTGACACTGACACTGCTACAGCTAGTGATCTCAGCTCTTTCCAAAACAGACAGAGATAGAGCCACTAGAAGGGACCTTCTACGTCCAACATTGCCCACCCTAGCCTGGCACGAGCACAAGAGCACACCTGATCAGTGGATGGTTTAGTAGCAGATAAAACAAACGTAAGTTTCGCATGAGCCTAAGAACCAAGGAAGCCAGGTTTCTACATCTGTTGATTGAATTTTTCGCTGACTTATGCTAATATCATATTCCTACAAAGTATTTTGGTCAGTGCACAATCTGCCACATTTGTATACGTATAGAATCATACTAACAGTTACCATCAACCAATTTCTGCCACTGAAATCAGCAGCAATACCTGCGGGATATAGCTTATAAAATCAAATCTTTATCCATTCAATTTTGTTTGCTAGGAAAAAAAAGCAGGGAGCAATTAAGGTTCTGGCAGTTCGTTTTTTCTGTTTCTTTCTAAACTTTCAGTTCATCACATTTATCTTGCTTACTAAGCAGTTAAAACACCAGGCATGGAAAAGTCTATTCTAACTATGCATTTTGTATAGATAGCATAGCACCTAATAAATTTATGAACAATAAAGCATAACCATTGAAAACTGAATACTGCAATTTGTTTTTTGTGAACCGTCTGCAGTTCTTCTCTGCATATGAAGAATATGAAAGACTACATGTTTGTATGTTTGTTGGTTCGTATTATTAGCTAAGACAGTATTACCTTAGAAACAATGCTGAGGCTGTTTGTCATGCAGCCAACTGAATTTAGGAACAGCAACATTTGAAATGTATGTGTGTGCGTATAAACTCATTAAGGTAGTTACCTGCACTTCACTATCACTTATCTTTTGCTACATATCTTTTGTGGGTTGTCTCCAATTATCTTCTCATGATTGACTTGCCCCCATTGCATACATGCTTAGCTTTAACTTTCCTATTTTCTAGATGGCTTCATAAACCTTTACTGCACCACAGACACTTTATGCTTCTAAGAATCTTCCCTGTGCCTGAGCCACTACTCTTACCCTTCTCTCTTACTAGTTCAGCTTTAATATATTAAGAACTGAAATCTTCTGTGATAAAATGACTAGCTCAATGGACAACAGGAGAGCAGCTGGTGTTGTTTATCTTGACTATCAAGGCTTTCAAAACCATCTCCCATAACACAGACAAACCAACACAGCACAAGCTAGATAAGTGGACAGTAAATTGGATTGTAAACTGGCTGAACTGCCAAGCTCAAAGGTTGTGATCACCAGCACAAAGTCAAGCTGGAGGACAGCCCTCAGCAGCAGAGCCCAGGGGCCAATACAAATAAACACCTTCATTAATGACTTAATTAGGGAATTAATGGGGAAGAGGGCACCCTCAGCAAGTCTGCAGATGATACACCACTGGGAGGAGCGGCTGACACACTAGACAGTCCTTAGAGATATACAGAACCTGACTAGACATGCTTCTGTGCAACCTGCTCGAGCAGGATGGGTGATCTCCAGAAGTCTCCTGAAACCTCAACTGTTCCATGATTCTGTGAAAAAAATATCATCTCTGGCTTTAAAACAAAGAACATGTTTGAGATTTCTCTCCTACATTGATAATTAATATATTAACACTGTATTTTCTAATTATTAAGTTTATTGTTATGCACTGTGGAACATTGTTAGGAACTGAACTACTATATTCTCATTATTAGCTATTTGAAAATAACAATTCTCGTATACATCAGCACCACCAGCGCTCATCTACTTTTCAGAGTAAATCTCAGTCTCTAATTGGCAGCTGTGAACAAAAATTATAATACACATATATATAAGAAATAAGGGGAAAGGGTTGGCAGGAATAAATATTCTGTGTTTGTTTCTCAGCTGCTTTTCAATAAAATGATTTCATAATAGGATCACTTTGATCTTAGTATGTGGATTTTTCCAAGTACCAGCTGTTTTTCCAGTTCCAGTAAATTTTGCCTCTGATATCTACTACAATTAAATGCACACCACCTTCATTCACTACACAGAACAGATCTTACTTTTCCCTCAAAATCTGAAAAGAAAAATTCTAATTTGCTATAAAATGAGCTGTATCTCTCATTTTGTATTTCACAGTTATGAGAAGACTGTTTTACCATTTAAATGCTATGTTACTCATCCATAACCTCCTTTTATGTTCTGTTTTGATAGCTTATGAGTAGAACATTCATCTAGTATTTCAACTAATATTTAATTGAAGAAAACTCAGCTCAGCACAGATCATGAATGGGAGAATTTACAGGAGATACCTTTCAAGGGTTATCCAACAAACTGACATATGGAAGTACTAAATAAGAAAGTACCATACATATCTTTCTGCCCCCAATGGTATCTTCCATTATGCCACCTCATTCCTGTAGGGAGCCATTCTACTTCCTGAAACATTTTCTCCCATCTGTGGATCCAACTAGATTTTTTTTTTTTTTTTCAGTTAATATCATCACTAGTTTATTCTCCTTCAGCTGCATTCATTTTAAACTAGATCTCTCTCATGCCACGGTCACCATGTTTGGATGTCTGTAGGTACAGGGAAGAAAGGAGTATCTTGAGAAGCCTACCCTTTCTGTTCTGGTGTTACTGATTAAGAGTGCTTACGAAGCTACAGCCTCAGAAACCAAAACAAAGCACAGAGTAGAGTGAAGAATATGTGACCACCGATTGGGTGCATAAACTTAGCTGAGTCAGGTTCATGAGACCTGACACTTATCTCCTTATGATTACTAATACCCTGGGGATAGTCAAAAAGTTAGAGAGGTATCAGAATATAGCCTTTCACCTCTATGTTATAATTTCTGCAAAGAAGGAACAAGATTTGTTATCTGTGATGGCGCTGCTCCGAAGTAGCATCTGCACATTTAGGTGACTAGCAAATCTAGCACACCTCACTGCTAAACCAATAAAGTCTCACTTAATAACTTAAGGAAAGTACAACTGGAATTCTCCCAAATTTAAGATGCAGATACAATGGAAATGTTGCCTTAAGAGTTGGAGGAAATAAGATTTAACTAGTGAATCAGATAATCCAACGTCTGAAGCAGCATCAAAGCAGTCTCTTGTCAGTGCTAGCCTCTCTGACTTTGTATTTCAGTCTGCAGTTCTGCATAGCATATTCTTCTGAAAACATCAATTTCACAAACCCTCTCCTATTTTCTCTGCTATAGAAGACACATTATCACACCTTTCCATCAACTAAACAATTCCCTTAGAAAATTTGCACAACATATAATAATACATATGCCTCAACTACTAATATCCACTTTAGGAATTTTTAAAAAATTACCAAAAAAATTCACCATGAGATGACAATTAGTTTTAACTTAAGCTTTTATTTCCTCCATGCTCAAGGAAGAACTGAAATAAAAAAATGAATTCCATCTCCATGATACTTGCACAGAAGCAAGCTGCATCATTTCAGCAAATTTTCCCAGTACAGTCTCATAAAATATTAGCACTTCAGACCACTGTTGCATTACATATATACTACGTTTCATAAACTCAAGTTACTATTTAGCCACTGAAGACATGATGACACTATCATCAAGCTTTTTCTTCAGTTCTTCTGGAGCTGAATTCTAAAGACAAAGAAGGCTTCAATAGAACTGAAGTAGGTGTTAAAGTCACAAAAAGAGAAAACATAAGTTCTTCAATCAAATTAAGACTGGTGCTTGGTTCTGTGGCTCTTGCATAAGCATGTTAAATTGAACTAGACTGGCACAGCAAGTCTACCAGTTCTTGGAGTGTATTTACCTGCACTACTGCTTTAAATTGAAATAATCAAATACTCCAAAAGGGCTTTTAAACTGAAGTAGCACATTTTACTTGCAATTGAAGAAAAAAATGAAATAAAGAAAAGCTAAAGGGTAAAACAAAATGATTAAAAAAAAAAATAACCATCTTCCTCCACCCCCATCTTGCACAACTTTCTTTTACTGGTCACAGACCAAATCTGAACTTCCAGAAACCCTCTAGGTTGTAACAAACTCCGAACAGTTTGCTTTTAATCATCCAGAGGAGAACTTTCCTAGCTACCTTTAAAACTTGACTCTACAGACATACAGCCTAGTCTGCCTACCTCTCAAAAGCCCATCTGATCTTGTGTTTCAAGCCTTCCTAGAGGTTAAGTCCCAGGGTCTCAATGTCTGTTCCATGCTCCTCTAGCTACACTCGTTTCAGCAGAACAGAATAAAAAGCATGTAGTAAATTACAAGCAAACAACACAGATAATCCATCTCACATGGCAACTCCTCTTTGGTAAGGTAAATAGCATCACTACAGATGGGCAATTTTGGAATGGTTTGAGGCTAAGTTCTTATAAGAAACATCCAATTTTGGGGGATTCATTCCTAGTACTAAAATAGCATTTGTGCTCTGCTGCGTACTTGTGTTTTTCCAACAGACTCTGCCTCACTGAAGCACTATTCCCTGGCTAACATCCGCTAAGGATCTCATAGCGAAAGCTGGCAGGTTTCTGTTAGCAATTACTTCAGACACCAAGTTCTGCATCTCAAAGCTCAGCATCTAAAAGCCTGAACACTGTGCAGCATTTTGAATAAATATCCCCAAGACTCATCATCTAGCATATTTTCCACACTATGCGTAGAGGTTTAAAATTGTCTTCTTATTATGACTCACTTGAAATGGAGCTGAATTGAAAAAAAATGCTCATCTTATTCCAGGCTCTAGCTGAGAGGTCAAACCACAGCGAAAAAGTTAGACTCTAAACGAAAAAAAAAAAAAAAAAAAAAAAAAAAACACTCTAAATCACTAACACAGTTATCTATAAGGCAAACCTATCAAGTATGTATTAGCAGAAAATGCCAAGTATAGACCTTTTTACGTATGTTAATACATACTTGATGCTAAAGGTTTGTTTCTGATGTTTAAGACAAAGTCCAGTCAATGAGCTGGAGGCAGCAAGTGCCAGCATGCATGTGTGCACATGCACGTGTGATTGCGTCCAGCTTTCACAACCACGTTGTTGCATCCTGTCCTGTCACTGGCATCATATATTGGTAGATCTGATTAAATTGACAGAGTAGCTCAAACTCTTAGAGCTGCTACCTTTAATGAGAGAGCAATTCACTGCTCTCAGTAAACAGTTTCAAAGATACCTTTATTTGATATCCAACTTATTCCCAGTTCCAAAAGCATGTCTCCAAACACTGATAGGAATATCTTTGTTTTACTCAAATTCTATTTATATCATCAAGAAAAGGAACGATACCAAGAGGCTATTAAACTGCTTTAAATATGACAAAGAGCACACTACATCCAAAAAGGATGCTCTGATTTGCCAAAAGTCCCTCACAAAATCACTATTAAATATTGAATATGTAAACAAGGAAAACAAATCATAAAGCCCTTTTCCTTTAAACATCCCAAAGGGCCTTTTGACAATCATGTGTGCACTTAAAACTACTTTCTATTGATCCCACAATTTAAAAAATAATAATAGATTGAAAACCACTCATAGGAAGGATTCATAGCTGGAGTTCTGACTAAAGTCAATGAGCTCTGTAAGAACATAAGTTTTGTTTTCTGCTCCTTATTTGACATAACATCAGAATTGCCAGCCACCGGAAAAAGTGTACAAAACCAGACCTTTCTGGTCATCAGATACTCTAGAACTCCTGACTTCCCTAGAAATCACCATATAGGGATTATTCCTTTCTTATAGACATTTATATTAAAGGGTCAAATTCATAAATGGTATCATAAGCATAGCGCAAGACCAAAAAAAGTGACTTCTCTATCAAAGACAAAAAGAAATCTAGTGCACCAACAACTTCCTCCCTAAGAAAAGACAGGACAGGAACAAACCACAGACAGGCATTAGTCACTTAGGAGACCAACATAACAACCAGAATACTATAGACTGATTGCCTAGACAGTTCAGAGCTTAGTTTTAATGCTATATACAGAACTTGAAATCTTTGAGTCATAAATGGATGCTGAATGAACAACTAATATATTGGAAAACAGTAAATAAAACAGCTTTTGTCCAAGAAATAGCAAATCAGGTTCTGAGTATTGTTTAAGCACTGTTTCTAGCTATTTTCACAACAGATCATTTCATACAAAGGAAGTCTATAACATATTCAAATTACAAAAATTCCTGTCAATAGGTAACAAGACAAATATAGGATACAAATTAAAAAAAAGGCAAAACATGTTCTTTTTTTAAAAAAGGACAGGAGACTGAATCATTTGTCATAACAAAACCAAATTACCTCACATACTCACACAAAAGTCACTTATGACTTAATAAATCCTTTATGAAAAAAATGAAAATCAATGCACACTAGTCTAGTAGATGATTAATGTTTGATCTTAGGCACAGTCCTACAGTTTTTGTAGTTCTTTTGTTTCTGTTACTTGTTAAAGACCTAGTGTTTAAGATTTCTTCAGGGATATTTTTTCTCCTATTCATTCAGATCCGTATTTTAATTATCACAGTAGCAAGAGCTCCAGTATTTCAATTCTTGCTCCTTTGTGAGGGAAGGGAAAAAAAATGGGGGGATATATAATTGTTTTTTATGCTGTCTGGTTGATTAGATTCATAAACATTCTGTATGGGAGCCAAACTCTCACAGGACTGTTCTAATTAAGTCAAATTGTTAGGCTGATTATAGACACTCTTCACGAACTTTAAAACCAATAGTTCTCATAGCAATATGAAATCTTATGCACAGTTTCAGGAAACAATTTTTTTTCTGGTTTTATCAGAGTATTACAATCTTCACGTCAGAGAAAGACTCGCATAAGGAATTTTTTTTTAATAGCCGCTAATACTTTACTTACATATTCGCATTCACCAGCAGTCAGTTATCAGTTACAAAAATATTTAGTTTCTAAGCTGCGAAATATTCTCAGGAGTTTCCTAACATACATTCCTACTTGAAATTTAGGAGCGGAACTACTGAGGTTATATTTAGGGCAATTATTTTAATGAAGACAACAAATAGGTAAAAGAGCAACCCGCTGAGGGAGCTCATTACCTACCTCATTAACCTACTGAGAGTAGTATAAAGGTTAAGAACTAATGCAGAGAAAATCCGTTTTGCAGTAAACTGCACCTTCATGATCCAAAGCTTCTTTAAAAATCAATTGTTCATACTAATGTATGAAGACTAAATTTAATACTGTATCCTAGTTCAGCATGAACTATGGGCTCAAAAAACATAGTATAACTAGGCACCTGATTTCCCCCCTCTTAATTTTCATGGCCACTAGAAATACAGATTTTCAGTTACTCACCTGCCTTAAATTCTAGACTTGTACAAAGTATATATCCTAGGGAAGACCTCAGCTGTTTTTCAAGCAGTGGAAAGTCTTCCAGAAGAGACATAAAAATCCAAACAAGGTAAGTTCTACCTCTTTAAAATCCTAACTCTTCCAGAGATGCTATGGTACCAGCAATTAGAATCATTGTTGGTATCTGATGAACGCAAAGGTTCATGGACAAATTCATCACTATCATCACTCCACAATTTCAGGTTTGGGAAGAGCCGTGTACACACAAAAAGAAATTCCTCCCCACACAAGATACCACTTCAAAAAGCTTTACATTTCTGGACTACAGCTTTAAACATAAGCATGGTAACTCCAGCACACAACTACTGTATATACTTTACACCTGGGTCCCTAACCAAGGCCACAGCAGTTGGCCATCAGACACTTCAAATGCAGCAATTACCCTTTTGCCCTGAAGGGCTGAAGACTCACATTCATTAGGAAATAACTTTAAACTGCAGCCTTAAGGATTGTACTTTCACAGCCAAATTCCTTTCCCCAAGGGCTGAGGAGGCCACAAGTTTCTTTCTCTCCAGAGCCATCTCCTCTCCTCCTTCAGGGTCAGCGGGCACAAAAAACTAGAGACCCGCTTTTTACTAGGAGCTTCAGCTCTGGGATCAAGTGCTAAGAAACACAAATCCCTCTCCACTTATATATAAATAATAATATTTGCTATTCCCACTGCCCAGCTTTAAGCTTCGAAGTCTTTCCTACCTGCTTGTTTTGCAGCTTTTCACCAGCCTCATACCCTCAGGCTGCCGCCTGTTATAGCAGCTGCTTGCAATCAGCTGCTTGCTCACAGGTGTGGAAGCAACCAGGCTCTGCAGAGCTCCTCTGCACTTGCTGCTTGCTCTATATGGTCTGTGATACTGCTACAAACACAGGCAGTGTATATTTTCAGGACATTGAGGTTCCATAGACCTCACAAAACCAGAAAATTTTTGGACTAAGGTTGTGGGATCTGGTGTGAAATGTGAAATAAAAACCACAGATATAAAGCATTTACTGAATCCAAGAGAAATTGGTTTAGGCATTTCAAAGTGTACTTTGTAAAACGTTACTTAAAATGGCTTTATTGGCAGTCAAAATACAAGACTTATTTTTGCAGGAAAAGGATCAATTTTATAAAAATGTTTGTGTCCATACATAAAGAAGGATGTTATGTATTTAATTCAGACACAATAATAAATTCTTTGTATCTTTCCTCAAGTTTATATTGATTTTTCTTTTTAAATTAACCTGTGGCCTGCAGCTCTATCATCTTGTGTTCAGATCTTAACAAAAAGGCACCAGGCAAGTCATTACTTAGAAGGGAGATGCCCTTCATGCTGATAACTAAAATTACTTAATGAATGCTCTATCACAGTCCTAGATAGGAAAACATATTAAGATGTTAAAAAAGATGATTCTTCCAGACAAAGTCTGAAGCCACACTTCTGCTCTTCTTCAGGGTTATTGCCTATTCAGTGACAGCATGTTTAGAAGTAGATTTTGAAAATTTGTCCGGTTTTGACTAAATTTATTTTCTTTTCTCTATGCATTTAACTACACACTGCAGTTGCAGGGGGACATATTCTTCTGTATCCTGTCTCAAAAGGACAGCGTAGTGTTACTTAAATACTCAGAAATCCACTGTCATCTGTTTAAGGAGACACAGAAATTGGATATAAGCATTTCAGTCTGTTCCACGTGTGTCCAAAAGTAAAAGGAACTTTCAATTAAATGTTTATCAAAAACGTTGTGACAATATTAGATAAAAGTTCCTTCCTATAGAAGTCGACAGTAGGTTACAGGAAGTCATAGACAAGCCTTGCGATTTGGCAGGTATTGCAAGATAACATTTCTTTGATGCAACAGCTTTTCACTGGAAGATAGTAATTTGACAGATTTGACATACTCAAGAATGAACCACACACTGTTGAAAGTTTCAACAAAAACTGGGAGGGCATATAGTTCTTCCAGTTTCTTCCTAACTTGAGTAATAGCTGGCTATTAGATAAAATACTTTGGTCTTAAAATCTCCGCTGCGTGCAATTGTAAATGTAAGTTCTTTCATTTGTAAGAGACCACTATTTATTAATCAGGCTAACTATATCCATGCTGGCAGTACTTAAAATTTGCTGATTTACAGTAAATCATTAAGCCTAATTTGTCTGAGTGGCTGTTACCTTGTTTATAAGTAGATTCATCCTGTAAACAGCATAATAAAACAGTGCCTACATCACATTAAATTTACAGAAATTTATATTTAGTATCTGATTGCTAAAGTGAAGTCTTGCCGATTGTTTATATTCATTATTTTAATTATCAAGTGACATCACAAGAGAAATATTTACAACAGCTGAAATCTCCTGCCAACTTATAATTTCTGAATACAGAAAACTTAATCTCCTGATAGAAGCGATATTCTGACTTTTTTCCAAAAAAAAAATCAGAATTTTCTTCTACGAAATTTAGGTTTTTAGTTTTCAGTTCCATCAGAAATGGTTGTTTTCCCTTAAATTTTAGAAGGCTCCACAGAAAAGTAACTCTTGGTTGCTACTAAGTTTAATCTTAAAAGCTGAAAGGAATAGAAATTTCCCATTTTCTTTATCCCTGCTTTTATTGATACTTTCTCCTTGGCCTTCACTCATTTCCATTCCCTCTTCTCTCCATCTCTCTCCACCTCAACCTTGCTGGTGATGTTTATAAGCTTCTGTCTTTTTTCGCTTCTGTCTTATGATCAGATGTTCGTTCCACATAAAAAGCAGAACTAAAGTAGGAAACCAAGCACAGCTCAGAGGCAAGTACATGTTAAAAACAGCCAGAAAGTCTTTTGATTTACACCTTTACAGATTAATTTTACATGTCATGCTTGAGTGTATCAGAAAGTGGCGACTAAAGCCTGCTCTTTGTGTAACACAGATTCCAGAAATAAGTCACTGAAATTAAGATCTACTAGCTCAATTTGCCAGTTGACATAGGTGATCCTAATATACTCAAAGATGAGAAGAAATCTATTTTTCCATTAGGCATCTAGCCAAAGTTACTGATTTGCAGTCTCATTGGTTTTCTGTCCACCCAGTCACATCTTGCTCTAAAAGGACAGCTGAGGACACCTCCCTCAGATTCAGCGTTTATTCTCTTCTTTTGTCAGCAAGCAGGAAGGCATACAAAACTTTTGTCAATACACCAGCATCACACCACTTACATGATAAAATACTAAAATGCAGTTAGGTTGGTTTTGGCTAGATGTCTTCTATTTATCTTACATGACTGACCCCCAGGTGATGAGGAATGCCTGACACTGCCTACCTATGCAAAGTTCAAAATGCTTTGCCTACTTCTAGTGGCATCCTTTGGTGTTACTGATACTTACGTTCCATTTCCATCCTACGTCTCATTATTAGTTATTTGATCAAAGACTTCATCTCTTTTCCTTCCTTCAGAGTTCTGAAATTCCTTTTAGGGAACTTTCTCAGCAATTATAATTTGAGAAAATGGCAAATGATTACTTCACCTGAGATACATTTTAAGGGGATAAGTCTTGAGCATCATCCCCCTAAAAATCAAGCAGACACTGTCAGCTTATTTTGCATAGCTTTTTGTATACATAATCTAGGGAAGAAAAGAGAGGTAACCAAAATTACTAGTCATTAAAAGAAACAAGAGCAAACAGATGAAAATTCTTGGTCATCACTACCTACGCTCAACAGCTTTATAGGGAAGGGCTGAATGCTACTGAGGTTAACAGAGGATTTAAGGAGTTCCACAGATTTTTCAGTGTCAAGCACACAAACACAGAATCATAGAATCAGTAAGGTTGGAAGGGATCTCTGGAGATCATCTAGTCCAACCTCCCTGCTCAGCAGGGTCACCATGACATAAGTTTCACAACAACTAGTATTTCCACACAAATCAGGTTTCCACTATAACAACAATTTGATTTCTACAGAGAAGAAAAGCATGATCACTGAAAAACAGCTTGCAGAAAGGGATAAAATTAAAAGATATATTTATACATACATACATGAACACACAAGACCATCTAACAGAAGCAACAGGCATCTCGTAGCAGCCACATTCCTAGCCTGTGAAGTGGTTATGTGCGTTCTTCATGCTTTTTCTACAAGCACCCAGATTGCTCACAGAAAATGCTAAAAATATGCATCCATGTTTGGACAACTCTTTCAGATGACTAAAAGTTTGTCCAAACTCCAAATTAAGCATAAATTTCAGCTTTATTTTTTCCATTCCATAATACTGTCATCCAAATAGTTCTAATCAAAATTTGGGGACTTTAAAGAAAAGAGATACTATTTTCTCTGGGCAAACTTTGACATATGTCCTCAAAGTCATAAACATAGGCACTTATATTCCTAAAACTCAACACATAATAGATAATTAAGATATATCTTATCTTTTGCTTCTAAGCATATTCTTGATAATTTAACAAATGATGCTAAAACTTAGTTCTTTAGTCTGTAAGAACAATATAAAAAGTTTGTAAAGTTACCTAAGGGAGCAATATATCTCAGCATATAAAAGGAAATAGGATGATTATCAGAAGAAAAGATCACGTTCCTTATATGCTCAAACAAAGCATATATCAAGAATAGGTTTTTATTCAGGACATTACTATGACTAGAAATAATAGTCTAAAATTAGGACCAAAAAGAAACCGCAGAAATGTCTTGGAAAAGTTTCATTTATTGATTTTTATTAGACTACGAAAACAATTGTAAAAAAAAAAAAAAAAAAAAAAGGGGGGGGGGACGTAGCCAAAACAGCCAAGGCATTTAAACTGTAACGTAGCAAATAAAGTATGCAACGTAATTTTATGCCATACTTGGGAATGTGGAAATTATGCCTAGAAAGACCTGTTTTCCACCTCTAATGCATGTAATTCATTTCAGCATTTTCTGCTAAAGTAAATATTCTAAAAAGAAGAAAAAAAAAAAAACAAAGTGTCATTTCCTTATTCCACAAAGTAATCTCACTCTCTTACTCCCAAGTATTCACAAAGTTATGAAAAACACACATGCACTGGGAAAATACCGATACACTTAAACTCAAACTTTTACCACTCAGGTTAAAAAAAAATGTATTTCAAACATTCTATTTTCAAAAGAATGTCACATAGTGTTCTTAGAATGACATTTTTGATCTATATGACAGTAACGAGAAAGATTTTAAACAAAGTGTTATAGCAGTCTTTTTAAAATCAGTGATGTATTGGGTCATGTAACAGAAAAAATAAACAAGGGTTGGATGCCGAACAGAGTAGCTTATAATATGACGTTGTGCAAGTTTCAGTGCATGTGTTACATGAAACTGTTTTAAGGCATTGGATATCTAAGCAGAGTAACTAGCAATTAAGGCAGGAGTTGACAGTTCCCAAATATTAACTGGAGATGTACAATCACCCACTTTCTGGTTCAACAGAAAGTTATAATAAACATAGATCAATTGCTGGAAAAAAAAATTGTTATCACAGAGAATCTTAGCTGAGCTAATATTGTTCTTTATGTATGAAGTTCTATTTACACGCAAGATAAGTGATGTTATTTGAATGTTTTTATTATTACAATATTATAACTTCCATTACTTCACAAAAATGGAAAGTATTCTATTACTTCACAAAAATGAATATATATTGAAAATAAGTAGCCAACAACATAATTAAATGCATCCTATTCCTGAATGATGCAACTTTCTTGGTTTTTAAATAACTACTATATAGTACATATAATCTACGTACAATATAGTACATATAATCTAGAAGTGGAGAAAAAAGAACATTGATTCTCTATTCCCTCAACAACAATCGTACACAAGAGCTGAAGAGTACAAATTAGCATTAAAATACCAGCCAGTTATTACTGGTTCTATTATAATATTCGGAACAAACAATACTTTGAACAAATACATGCAAAGTTAACTATGGTTAGGCGCCAATAGAGATCTGAATTAAAAAATCCTGGGATTGCTGTTAATTTAACTTCGTGCTATAATTTGCTCTCATCTTGTACACTCTTCAGATATGTGTAATATTCCAGTATTATGTCAAGAATCTACAAATGAGATTAGAGTCAAGAGCAGCTCTGAAGGTATCCAAAATGTACATTTCTTTTTTCCCCTCACAGAAGCAAGAGTTTCTGTTTAGAAAGAAAACTGATAATAAATTGTGATAGAATTCTGACAAACTTGAAGCATTGTGTAATTATTGCCTTACTCCTGTGAGACACCATAGATGATAAATCAACTATAAAAGGCTTGGAACTGGAGAAATTGCTATTTCAACTAAATGACAGAAGTGTATTAAGTTGAACAGTTTCCTAAGTAGATAGCTGTCAGCTGTCCCCATGAAGGTTGCAGGTGAGTATCTGGCTTCTGAGTGAAGTTTGGCAAGAAGGAAGATTTCAGTGATCAATTCGTGTTCCTGGACCCAAAAGCAAGAGCTCAAAGTGGGTTTTTATTATCAACTGCCTTAACAAAAGGCACACTGACTGTGACGCACTAAAAGAGATCAGAGAGGTAATAAGGGAAGGAAATACAATTGCAATGACCGATACCTGTGAAAATCAGGCAAATACATTGGGACACAGAGTGGAGAAAAAACTTCTAGTGCTACAGTGATCATTGCATGGAGAGATGGTTAGAGAAACCATTAGAAATACAATCCCAGACTTAGTACTGAATAGTATGCCGGATCTTGTTCACAATCTCACCATTGAAAAGCTACTCAAATAAATTCAAACTAAGTATCTGACTTTCCTTCAACCCCATTCAGAGCAAGAAGTCTGCCAGAAAATCTGTAGAACCAGCTGATGATCAGGATAAAGAAAAGCAAAAGAAATAAAGAACTACCAGACACAGAGTTTACTAACACTGTCCCTAACAACAGTTTAGTGACATTGAAACAGTTGCTTGCAATGGCATTGCAATGCTGTGGAAGGAAGAGAAGAAACCTGATGAACCAGCCCTGTTTTGCTTCTTTGTTCCTAGCTGGCTTCCGCTTTCAACCACTTCTGGAGATGCAGTCAACTTCTAGAAGATATTGAATCTGTTTGGAAAATAATACTCACCACAATAACTCAGTCTTTTCTTCTACCACACATTTTAACTCTGTTTAGAGTTAAATTATCCCTGGCTAACTACTGCTTTAGCTCTATCATAATCTTAATGAAAGAACAACCAAAAGGTTGCCACACAATCTACAAGATTAAACAACATGCAGAAAACCCACAAACATTTTGCTTCTACAGTGCTGAAAAAAAAATAAATAGTGCAGATCAGATTAATTAATGACAAGTTAACCTTGTTTGCCATAAAAATAAGTCAACAGTAAGAAGAAAAAAATGCAACTTAAACTATTCTGATGGCTACTGTATCCCAGCATTGTTTCTTGGTCACTCTTAACTTTCTACTGGCTTCCTATTCTATTAAAATACTTATGTACATGTAAAGCTCTTAATTTTTTTTTCTATTTTATCAAGTTAGTAAATGTGTTTTATCAAGACACACATTAGCATCTGGTGATTTTACTCTTCAAAACAGGATTTGTCAGCCAAAACTAAAAACTCACCGTACCTGCTTTGTTGAAGCACTTAATATGGAAACTAGGAGAGAATAGTTGGCAAAAACATAGGTTTGAAAGTCTAATAAAAATATATAGATTGTTCTAAAACTTTTTTTTTTTTTTTTTTTTTTTTTAGAAATTAAAAAACAGTAAGAAAACTGTAGGAAAAAATAGGATTTTTTTTTTTTTTTTTAAGACAAAAACTCAACGACTATTCCTATTGTTAGTGAGAACATTCATGTTTGTCTCCTCGGGTTACTAGCTTTCTAGCAGTTTTATCACATCTTTCTACACCTGTTACAAGAAATGGAGTAGAATTTGACATCTAAAGACAAAAAATAAATTAGTCAGCTATTTTACCCTTCCAGCCACGTGGATATTTACTGTGAATTAATATAATGTCTTGTAGTTAATTGACTCTGTTATGGCTTAATCTTTTATATAACTACACTTCTGATTTGCATTTTTAAATAAAAATAACAGTGTTGACCTGTTAAGGGCTTTCTAAATCACAATAAGTTACATAAGTGCATATTGCTCATAATAATGCATGCTAGGGTGTCATCAACAGTACTCTTCTTTTTTTTTTTTTTTTTTTTTTTACATCTGAATTCCTTATCTCCTATCAGAATCAAGTAGTATGTTAACAAGGATATCTAATATTAATATTAAATTTAGATAATATCTAAATAAGCTCAGACATACATGCAAGATCTATCCATGGAAATACCCATCCTTCTTCTCCAGATCTAACGTTACTCATTTAAACTAAGACTTTAAGAAAAATTTCAGTGCCTACTCCTGATCACTCAAACTTGGAAGTACAGTACAGAAATTAATAAAACACATGAAACTGAAAGCAGACACTGCCATGAATATTTGGGCTTTTGGCATGAATTCTTACTAAAGGTTGAGGATAAAAGACTCATCCTCAACTTTAGCTACTTTTCCCTCTTCTGTGAAATGATCACATTGTGAATCAGAATGTCATTAACGTACTTTCTGTGCATCTTCCGACTTCCCTTGACTCTACTTTCATCATGTAGGAGATAAGAGCACAATCAGATGACTATATCTGAATAAAAATTACTATAAAAAAAGTTCTGAAAAATAAAGAGTAAAATAAAAAAGTTGTTCTATATCTAGTAAGTAAAACTATTAACTAATAGATGTCTGTCATCAAAAATAAAAATAACAGAATCAACCTTTATGAAAACCTCAGTATTTTCTATATAGAAGAATTCTGTGTTGATATCACTTTTTTTTTTTTTTTTTTTAAATTAAAGTAAAAGTTGTGCTATCCTGGCTTTTTTAACATAGTCTGTTTATAAACAAATTGCTGATTTCTGAGCCTGTGATCAAATAAGCCCTCTGTGACTAAGGTTAATTTGTTTTCCCCCAGAAGTTAGTGACATGAAGTCCAGAATGACGGAAGATAAAGAAGAAATGGATTCAAGATTATTACCATGTGTGCCCACAGGATCCTCTCAGCGCCGTGCTCTTTTTGTGTCTGGATATCAGTAATTTAAAACTAAACATTTCCGACAAGGAAACAGGTTATTTCAGATTCCAGAAGGCAACACAAAGGCAACAAAGCAGCCCATGCCTCCACTATTAAGAGAAATACAAATATACAAATTAGGGTAAATAGTACATTTTAAAAAGTCACAGATAAGACGCAGTTTTTCCCCTCTACCAAACCGAGGGGACATGTGCAATATTCTGCATCCTGTTTTCCCTGCCCACAGAAACTTCACAAGGATCCTTCCCGCTCCACTGAATCGACTTCTTCAGGCCAGACTCCCTAGAAAAAAACTGATTCTCAGGAAAGATTTTTCTTAGTAAAAGACTAGAATTATTTTTAAACCTCTAAAGGGCAGTTTCTTTACCAACCCCTACGCTCAGCTCCCAAAGTAACACACAAAATGTGGTTCCAGGTGCCTTCATTCTCTTTTAATCTAAAGACTGCTGGAGTTGAAAGACTCCTTAAATGTCTCGTATCTTGAATTACCATGACTTCTGATCAACTTTATTCATCTCATCTTCGGTACTTAAACTCCATACAGTCTGGAAAGTAATTGAAGCAATCCTTCCTTCCAGTCTAGTTTGCTCCTATCAGATTTCACACGATGAACTGCATTTGCATAACCCCCTTTTTAATTAGTTTGAGAGAGCAGGGGTTGCTGTCTATGTTTTAGCATATTGACCCATCTCGAATAGCCACTTAAATTTTTTCCAGCTCTTTGAACCTCTTGACCCCTACACAAACAGCTCAACTTTGAGATAAGGCACCCCAGCACATTTTACACAGACAGACCAGCACAAAGATTTGTATCACAGCAATAAAGCCAGCAGATTAGATGAAAGAGTTTGGGGCATGAGACTCTCTCATGACCACTTGACCTTAAGCGCTCTGCAGTGCACTGAAGACAGACTGAAGCAGACACAGACCTGGTTACAGCTGAGAAACGGTTTTAGCAAGTAACCTACCTACCTTTCAATCTATTTACTTATCAAATTTCAGTTCATGTTCAGTGCTCACAAAAGTGAACCAAGTGTAACCACACAGATGAGCTTACTAATGCTGATAAATCAAGTGTGGAGGAAAACTTCGTACTTCAAGAAAACGTACCATGAACACGCTCAGGGTAAAGAGCTTCACGGTAAACACCTTGTTTTGCCTCCTTCCTGCATTCATCAAAATACAAATGTATTACACAGCACATACCCACAGAAGGGTACATTCATAATAGCTACACCACAGCTTGAGAGGAGGTTAATAATGATATAAATACCTTGCAACAATTCCTGAGGAACAATATGAAAGGATATGTACTGTAGGATAACAGTCTTGGAAAAACTAAAATAAATAAAAGAAAAAAGAAAAGAAAAACAATTCTTTCAGAGTAAAAAGCTTCACTTCACATATATTCAATTTTCATGTCAGGGTTTAAGAAAAAACAGGTAAGAGGAAGAAGTCCTACATATATTGGTCACTTGCTTTCTAATAAGGCACATCAGTGCTTTAAAGAGAAATAATTTTAGATAACGACAATTCAAACAGAGAAGATGCATTGAAATATTACTTCAGTAGAGCATTTCTTTGTAACTGAAGGTAGAGATAAAGAAACATAATAACTATTTTACTATTTAATTCAGCATACATAGTTGCAGCACCAGAGGCAGAAATGATGGTACACCAGCATAATTAACCATGGTTACTCTCTTTTCTTAAACTGACTATACACTTGCAGCATCAGAGAGAAGGAAAACACACACACACACACACACACAGAGCCTCCCTCCTCCTCCCCCAAGGAAAGGTAAAAGCACACGATGGCATGATAGACATCTCTTAATAGCATTCAGTAATGAAAACTACTAGCTAATGAAAACCTTCTCAGCAAAGAAGCAAAATAAGACATGATTAAAATGTAAAAAGATTCATTTTAAATTCCAATTACTAGGTGTCTGTCAAAATATGTTTCATCATATGTTTCATTACTGCACACTCCCAAAGCTTGCATCTTTTCATTGTCTGCTGTGGCACTATAACAAATTCTACTACAACGATACTGAATCACTACTCTACCAAAACAAATAGTATATTCTATAAAGAAGCAAGGTTTGCCCAGGAGAAATATTATTTTTAAATCAACTGATATCCAATGAAAACAGAGACATGCTTTTGGCACACAAACCATCCATCAGATCAGAAAAACAGAGCAAATGTCTGTACCTCAGTGAATGAAAATTGTAAATAGTTAATAATTTCCAAACAGCTAAGATGACAGAGAACTAGGAAATCATCATTTTAGTTTCTGAGGCTATAAATCAATCTTAGTAGCTTAAACTAGGGTTTCAGTCTGTTGTCTGTTCAGTCTGGAAATAGAAATACTCACTTAGCATCTACAGTGAAGACATCTCCTTGTCCAGAAGAGCTGTTATATAAAAACACAGGCTTGTTCAACAAGTACCATGACAACCAAAGTTGTACTTCTGGTACATACCTTGTCAGTAATTGCATTTCTTCTACTGTGAGCTGGATTGTTCAAGGACACACAACAGAAACAGTTCTTCACTTTTATAGTTCAAATACAATCACATATTGGCTACTTAATTGTCCTGTTCTGGAAGATATAGATAGGAGAAAAAGCCACCCTAAGAAATGAGGTCAAGGATAAAATAGGATTGACATGCTGAAATGTTTTCTAGATAAAAACTTACTTTTTTCAGTTTTCATGGGAAAAAAAATATTTCATTCAGTTTTAAAATTAAAGCTCGAGGACAAAGTCCTTACCTATGACCACAACTACTAAGCTGCTGAACAACTGAGAGTTTTAACACTTATGAGTGGAATACTACATTAGAACATAATGCTAACGTAAGGATTGATAACCAAGACTGGAGAAATTTAGCAGGTCTTCTGTTTCCAAAATAACAATTTCAACATAATGATTAATTTTAACTCTTATCTTTCTCCAAATTTTTGCTGCTTAACTCAGGAGCTCAGTAAGTTGCTTTCTCTACCCCAGTATCCTCTATTAAATATAGATAACCATCCCATTTTTAAAACTACCATAAGAACAATGAAGACAGAAGTCACTACCCTCACTTGATATAATATCTTAGTAAGACAATTTGTCTAGCTTGCAAGAAAAACAGGTTCAGTTCCATCCTAACCTTGAGAGCACATCCATGTCATCTATATACTTGCAGACTGTTTTAGTCACCAGGCTTCTGAAGGTGTGCTGATAACAATTAAATAAAACAAAACAAAAACAAACACTACTGTCTAAAGCAGATGCTAGTACTTTTTTCAAGTTCAGTAGCTAGAAAAAGCAACAACTACTTTCTACGCATTCAAAAGATAATCACAATTCATAGTCATAATTCACTTCAAAGATAATGAAATTATTAGCCTTTCAATCTTGCTGGTGTCTTTTACATTTTTTCTGATCGCAGCGTTACACTCTACTGGTCTACCTTGGCAAGGGCAGACTGCATCCTTGGCGAGTCTGCAGGCAACAGGAAAATGAGAGAAATGGCTGACATGAAGAATAGCAGAACTTCAATTAAGAGAAACCTCAGTAAACTTGAGGACCGGGCTAACCTCAAGAAGTTCAACATAAAGTACAATGTTTTGTACCTCTAGCACTATAGTTCACTATTTGAGTAGTAGCCCTGTTGAACAGGCTCTGGCACTTAGAGCAGACACCAAGTTAAACAGGAGCTGACAGTGTACTCCCATCATTAATAAGGCAAACTGAGTCCTGAGCTTTGTTAGCACAACAAGAGAAGTTATTCCCGTCTTTTACTTAGCATTCTTGAGGCTGGAATACCACAGAGCCAGTTTGTCAACCCCCTCTTCAAGAGGGATGCAGAGAGGTGCAGAGCACTACCACAATGGTCTACAAGTACATGATCCACGAGAAAAAGGTGAGGAGGTTGGACTTCTTTAGTCTGCTGAAGTGCAGGTTGTAGAGGCAAGCTGGTAGCAGATGCCAGCTATTTGAGGAAGAGTTTCAAGACAAGGAAATCAAACTCCTCCTACCAGTGGCAGATGGCAGAGCAAGGCAAAACAGTCACAAATTAGCATCTAGGAGCTTCAGGTTGAACAGCGGGAAGAAAGGGTTTCCAGTGCTAGCGCAGCACTGGAAACTTTTTGATCTATGAGATGTTCTGTCACAGATATAATATGGCAGGACAATCCCAAACAGATGGAAACATTTGCCTGCAGACTTGAGTCAGGACCTCAGCTTTAGAAAGCAGTGGTGCCTAACATCTGCTTCAGCAGTTTTTTCCAGTAGTTAGCTCTAGAGAAATCCTTGCTCAACTCCACAAACACTGTAGATTGCCTTTATAGGGAAGGCAGAATCTCTCTTAGAAAACTACAGTCCCCATCCAGCTTGAATGAATTATGATAAATCTCTGTGACAGATTTTGTTGATTAAGTCGAGCCCACATGTGCATCCTACAAGACACAGGTTTAATAATAAGCAATGGAAAAGCCTGAAACAGTAGGATGCATAAGGTGACTTTTTCAGTAGAGGTAGAAAAACATGGCAAAAAAAAAAAAAAAAAAAACTATAGTTCTGATCAACCATCCCCAAAAGAATTCTTCTAGAAAGGGAAGGATTATTAGGCATATTAAAAAAATAGAAAATCAGTTTTCTAGAAAGGAAAAGCACTGATTGAGGCTAGTCAAACATAATTTGAGAGCTGGTACAACTGCAGACAATTAAACACTTTGAAAGAAAAAGAATAAGACAGAGACGTTAGACTAGGCGAAACTAAAACAACTGACTATGAGGTAAACATGAATAATCTCAGTAGGGAAAATAAAGATTTTTGGAACTATAACCTTTCCCTTAGTTGACATTTTTTCCTCTCAATGCTGGATTTACTTAATTAGATGCCACATGCTTTGAAAACCGAGTGCATGAAATCATACCAAGAAGGTATCAGAGAGAATGTAAGTCTGCAGAAGTCAAGTCACTCAACACTGCCAATTTTTTGAAAATCAATACAGTCATTCTTTCCCTTGTTCTTTATCTGTCCATATTTATCAGTTTGATACTCATTTAGATAGTAAGCTTTCTGGGCTGTTTCCTTTACAGCATTCAGTTCCATAAGGTCTTGGCCCATGACAAAAAGCTCCTCAACCTCAGAATAATGAAATTCAAAGTCCAAAATCAGAATGGCTATAGCAAAAAGGCATAAATGGATTAAAAAGGCAGGATGTAGACTAAGAAAAATCCTAAATAAATTGGCTTGGCATTTATTCACTCTTTAGCCTTTTCTTGTATTCCAAGAACTGTTCCCTAATATTGAAACTTTATCAAGAAATATGCTCAAAGTAGTAAAGCAGTCACATTGTACAGCTGTAGAGAAATAAAAGCTTGACTTGTCTCTTCTGCAAAAGGAACTGTCATTAGATAAGCAAAGACAAATACCACAAAGAATTATGACCTTGCTTGCACCAGTTCCCTCAGAATATTTTTTTTAATCTATTACACTGAAAGACGCTACTAAAGCTCTAGTTTCATCTTCTGATTTCAGAAATATGCCTATAGGAGAAAAAAAATGACAAAGCAATGAAAGAACAAATAATTTACCTTATAAAAAAGCTGAACAAAACAATCTGTATGAATTTAATTAATTGAAAAGCTAAGACAAAAAAGACTGGCAAAGAAAGTTTTAGTTTGCTTTCATTAAGGTAACAGACTGTGAGATTAGGTTAATTACTGATCAAGAAAATGGCTTCAACTTTTATTACCTAAACGCTTCCTTACAGTACAAAAGCATGCATTCCACCACGTTATGTGGCTTACCTCTGTTACTGGAAAATTAATTGTAGCTACCTGATTAAGGATCTTACTCCTGGTGTCAACCGTGTTTAACAGCCAGGCTGGAACAGCCTTTAGTATAGGAACACAACCGAATGAAGCATTTTTCAGAGAATAAGCATTCTTAAAAGCAGAGAGAGACTAGCACTGTTATTTGAGAGTAAGCTGAAGAACATACAGACACATCTGTGGATCATAAATGGGAGGAAAATAACAATACCGAACCCCAAGGAAAAGTATTCTATGGGACAACATTCTGAAAAGCAAGTAATGAGAGGAAGATTTTAAAACAATTAGGAAAAGGATTAAACCTGAATTCAAATTTTAATCTTTCAGAGAAACAATTTAGCAAAGCCTCTCTTTTCCTCTAAATGTTTCATATTACGCCAGCATAACAAAAGCCTTGACAACCATTCTCCCTCACTGCTGTTGCCACCAAACTGCAAGTCTCTCGAGTGAACACCCTGTTGTCTGGTCTCCCACCTTCACCAGGTAACTGTCACGCAGGGTTGCTCTCCTGACAAACATAGCACATCCGTAAGTGCTTTACTTGCACTATTTCTTATGATGAAAACAACTCTTCCAAACAAATAGATCTGTCATCATCATATTACATTTTTTTCTCTATGAGGAGTAAAGAACACCACTAATTTATTTGCTCACACACCAACTTTAGGACACTGCAGAATTGCATGAGCATCAGCAATAATGCTAATTCTAAATTCTAAGTTCTGGCTTTAGTTACAAACAAAGAGCTCCTGTAATTCTTCTGTTTGAAGAGAGAGGACTGGAAAATTCCTTTTTGAAATAATGAAAGCTCCAATTTATTTTATCATAGAAAAAAGGCAGTTGGAAGCAGTCATCAAAATAACTAACTCTTCCTAGTTTTCTTCATCATTAGATCTTATAGTGCTTTACGTAGGATGCCATCATCATAACCTTCATTTTAAAAGATGGAAAATTTGATACAAAACTCAATGAAACCAAGCCAACATATAAGATACAAAACCAAAATTAGAGGCAAGATCTCCTAAATTCCAACTGTAAGAAAAACACAGCCAAAATACAAAATAAGATGTCTTTATTTCTCATAAGCACTCAAGGATGGTTTTGTCATACAAATTTTAATTTCCAAATTAAAACAAGAACTCCTCTTATTTACTTGTAACTCATGGCTTCAAGCAGGATGGCTGTAATAATATGGATCATAAGAGGGAAGAAGTTGGAAATAAAAAGTATAAAAGATTTCTCTCTCATGTGACTGTAAATAATACAAAATAGGACTTCCAATGGGTTGTATGTTTTGGGAGGGTTTTTTGGGAGGTGGAGGAAGGACTGTTTGCTTACATATTTCCTAGAGTTCAGTGATCTAGATATTCATTAGATTTCCACTGTAAAAAGTGACAGAGTAAGCTATCTTTTTTTTTTTTTTTTTAAACGAAAATTTTTAAATCATCATTGGCTCAAATTACAGTTCTGAGCTTAGGACCACAGCTTCTCATACAGCAACATCAATCTCCTTGCTGGTAGCAACTCTAGTTATGAAGTTGGCAGGAACAAGAAAGTGTGAACTCTTTCTAGCAATGTTTTCTGAATTGGAATGAATGCTTCTCTATTTCAAGAATCAGATGTATCTGTGGGTACAAGTTCTACATTAGGGACAGAGTCATTTTCTCCAGTTACCTGCTTCATTTCCAAGTGGCTTGGAAGAGGTAGTGACTCTAACAAAGACCACATTTTTATCAGCTACCTTTGCAGTATGGTATTAAGGGATGAAGAGAATTGTTTTTCCTATGTTTGAAGCTTTACATTTTTCTCCTCTTAAACCTTTGAGATGATCCTTCAATTTACTTCAAGTTTGACTTAGAATACTATTAGAAACTTCATCTGACTTGTAGAACTGCACAACATATTTTTAATACACAAATGCATACTACACCTAGTTGGTCAAAAAACATGCTTTTGTCCTTTAAAAATGCTATTTAAAAAAAAGATTGCATTTATGCAATTTATGTATTTATCATTATGTTCAACCTTTTATCTGCAGCATGCAGTTACTCTTACTTCTTGAACTCAGATTTACAGCAAGACTGTTTAACAGAAAAAAGAAAACAAAAATGCCCTGTTGTCGCATTACAAAAAACAGGAGATACATAGAAATACGAGAGAGAGAGAGCTATACAAAATCCAAAACCCAGTACTTGAAACCGTGACTAGTTAAATAATGGAACAGGCACCTAAAATAAAAATTGATGATCACAAACCACAAATGTATCTTGTAAGATTGCTGTCCCTTGGGAAGCACAGAATACAGTCCTAGCAGGAAAGAAGCTGTCCATTTTGCAGGTGACTTCCAGCCAACATCCCCAGTAGATTCAGACCTTACACTTCCAAAACAAAAAAAGCTTACTGACCCTTAACAACAATACCGGTGTTTCAAAGGAGAAATCCAAAATGGCTGTACTGTACTTCCCACAGGTTCCACAAACTTTGCTAATAAGTTCAGTTAAAAGTTTTTAATCAACTTAATTATTGAACTGTGATGTGCAATTCTAAAGGGTTATGAAGTCCAGATTCAGTAAGAGGCAGAATTCTTTTCTTTCTTAATCACATCATTTGTGTATTTGTAACTTTAAGTACTTTACCTGTGCAGACACAGGACACCTTCAAAAAGCATACTATAAAGTATCAGATTATGTCAAATGAAAATAGCTGGAATTCAGTAACATACTTGAAGGATCTTCATTGGATTCCTGTATAAATACTCTCCCTAATGTTTAGTCTGAATATTGTATCCCTTGTTTACTTGCCTCATAGTAATAAAAACATTTTAAAAATTCTTTATAATGCTCATGAAAGCCAGGCTACTGCATCTCTCCTTCAAACTTTAGGGGAAAAGAGAAAAAATAATACATAAGAGAAATATTATCATTTAGTGCCCCAAAGCAGTTTTCAAGGAGTGAGTCAAAACATTAGTCTACAATCTGTTGCATAACAATAAGTGATAAATTACATACATTACCATAAATCCATAATCGTATTGCAATTGTATTTCACAATGGAGTCCAATTTTCTCTAAATTGATATGCTGTGCTGACTAAATTGAAGTTTAAATCAGATGACAGATGATTTCTGATATACACGCACGATAAGAGAAAGTATGCCACCCACAAACAGTTTTCATGTTTGAAACATAACAAACAGCTTGTGAATATGAATCAAGCTACATTCTTCAAAAGACCAGGAAATGTGATTAGAGATGTGAATGTGCTGGCATCACCAGCCAAGGATTGCCACCTTGTTAAAACTGTAGGCAGGGATAATTATATGGCACAGAAAGTATTAGAAAGATTAGCAGTAATAAGGCTTCTATGAACTCAAATTTTAGAAAGTTAGGTGCAATTTGAACAACCTACTGATCTTTTTAGCACTCTTTTTATGGGAAAAGATACTTTTCCCACATGTTTCCCCCTCTTTCCGAAATATATTACACTATCACAAAGCCCTCTGCAAGCCACCCACTGAGCAAGCTTTTAACCATTTGAAAGTATTACTATCTTTAAGGATAACCCACAGGAAGTAATGACTACATGCTGATTTCCTTGTTTTTTTAGAATTACCTTTTAAAAATGATGTACTTTTGACTCCTCTGCTTCACTGATTACAGAAGAACAGCTCAACTCCCTCCTGGCAATGCCATAGAGGGAGACAACTGCTTCATCAGCAACAGCAGAATCTCCCTCCAGTTGCTTCCCTGAAAGGGGACTGACTGCACTGCAGCCAAATCAAGGCAAACGCAGCAGCTTTACCCACGTGCAGGGAAGTGCTGCCCCAGATCACCCCCCTGATCCTGTGCAGGGTGCGCACACACTCAGATTTTGAAGAATAATCCCCTAACGCTCAGTCTTAAAACAAGCTCAGGGGGATCTTATCCACGTGTATAAATATCTGTTGCAGTGTGGTGGGGGAAGAGATGTAAAGACAATAGAGCCAAGCTCTTTGCTGCAGTACCCCATGAAAAGACTAAAGGGGCAAGGTATACAAATCGAAATGAAAAAAAGTTCCATTTAAACATAAGGTGGGATGGGTTTTTTTGCTTTCTGTTTTGTTTTTGTTTTTACTGTGAGGGTGGTCAAAAAGTAGAGCAGGTTGCCTAGAGAGGTTATGGGAGAGGTTATGGAGTCTCCACCCTAGGAGATATTCAAAAATCATCTGGACAGGACCCTGGGCAACCTGCTCTAGATGACGCTGCTTGAGCAGAGCTGATTGACAAGTGATCTCCAGAGGTCCCTTCCAACCTCAACCACTCTGTGATTCTGTGCAACGAAGTTATCAAATAGCAGATTAAAAAATTGAAAGAATTACTTCATTTCATAGATCATTTAATTAAATCTTGTCCAACTTACTGACATGAAACACCAAAAAGGCCAAATTTTGAAAGAGTTCATAAACAGATTAATCAAATTCATGAAGGATAAACATTTATTAGGTGCAATCATTTGGATATGTGCCTCACAATGAGCTCTATATCAAGATGATGCTAAAAACTTACTGAGAAATTGTACTAGAGAAGGATCTACTCTCATTCTCCCCCTAAATATCCATACTAGTCACTGATATAAACTAGGTTGGAGGGACTCTTTTTCAAAAAGGTGTTCATTAATCAAAGTGTATTACAAAATATTTTGTATTAGAAAACATCAATTCACTTGAATGAAAACATCCTACGAGAACAGTCTGAGATAGTCCCACATAATAGTCCACATAGTCTGGGAAACATATAGAGGCAAAAATTACGGAGAAAGTGGTCAAAATTCTTATTCATAGTCCCACTGTGAAGCTACATATATCAGTTCTCCAGAGACTTAATGATAATTGTGTATTCAATGATTCCCTTCAGTTAGTCACCTCAGAGGTGTCCTTGATGTAATAAGTAATTGTACTAATAATGTGTAATAAATATAAACAAAATAATAAAGCAAACAGCATCAAGGCATAATCTCTGGCAACAGAAATGTAGGGCCACTTTCTCTGTTTCGATGTTCTTTGGAGATATCTGCGCTAAACCTATGTGCTAGAAGATCAGAAATTTCCGTTCCATGCACTGGAATATTAAAAGTGAAAAATTTTAACACTGATTATTTAGTTATACTTAACACATGCACCTTCAGTCATTTTAAATACAAGCATTCACTAATTCTTGCAGCACCTCTACAAAATTCCTACTCATTGCTACTACATGAGGCTAAACTACTATCACTCATCTCTATTAAATCAAATGAATTGAATCAAGTTAATATTGCAAATGCAAATCAATACTAGATTTGGTAATTAACCTAGCTATTTCCAGTAGCTGACATTCATTCCTTGAAAAAGACCACCAAATAGCCCTTTTTGAAGATGTCAGTGAATCTTCCTGATAAACACATATGCAGGTTTTAAGTTATTCTAATAAGTATAATTGTAAAAAAAAATAAAAACACTATCCCTCATGCTTATGGCAGTTAGTGAAATCAAAATGTATTCGTATTTGAAAATAAAAGTTCTTGTATCTATTCAGTGTATTGCCTATAAATGAAATAAGGAAGTTACAGATCAGAACCTGCACTTAATTGCTTTCATTGGAAAAAATGAAAATTGTATCTGGAAGACAAAAGTGTAATGCATTACTGTACCTGAACACACTTAATACTAGCTTTCCTTTCCTTTTGTGAATGAACGTAGCTTCTCATAATAACCTCTGGTCTCAATCATGTTACTAACTTCATTATCTTTGAAGTATCTGGATAATTTGCTCTAGTTTTCATCATAAATGTAGGGGCCTAATTCAACTACATATATCAAGGCATAGTGTAGCTTGTTTTCATTACTGTATTCTTAAATGAGTTGAATGGTCAAACAAGCAAAAAAAAGTTTTGAAAACGCAGTCAGGCATACATTCTGATTAACCTACAAATACTTTCATACTTGTAGACTTAAGTTGGTTTTGGGAAGAACTATAGTTTATCTGTGGAAAAGCCACAGACAGCACCTCTATCCCATTCATTATTTCCATTACTAAGAAAACTTTGGAAGTTCCACATACGCACACGGATAGGAATTTAGTTCCATTCGTTACTAACTATATAAATTCCAAGCGTTCCTAAGAAGCCAAACCACTAGCTGAGTGTCTGGTTTCAAATGCTTTAGAACCTAGAAAGCTGTAGTTAAAATGAGGTTCACCACAGTCTCCTTGCTCCATAGGGAAAGACCAGAAGTCAGGGAACAGGACAATATGTTCATTTAGACATATCAAAATCAATGTCTCCAAAAACAATACTCTTCATAATCTCCTTCTCATGTGATTACAAAGTATGATTTATTTTAAGATTTATTTTAACTTGGAATAAAACAGGATAAAATTACTGAAGTGTTCTCAATGCAAAAAGAGTCATTCCAATTTTCAATTCATCTTATTCAATCCAATTTATCGTGGTTTTTTTGTTTGTTTTTTTTTTGTTTGTTTGTTTTTATGTTCTTAATTCTCACATGTATTTTCAAGGTAAACCAGATTATCACGATGAAATGTACAAATAGCATTAATAGTAGTTTGGGCTGTTTCATTTGGTGATTATTCCAAAAACCAGAAGAATTCAAGACCAAATTGCACAATACAAAAGAATTTGTGCCTTATGAATATCAGAGCCTCCTTAATCAGTCAATGCACATCCCATCACCATTCTGTAGTAATCAAAGTTGCAGTGCATATAAAGCAGTTTGATTTAAATAATGCTATGTCTAAAAACGAGCATTTACAGTTCCTAGCAATATTGTCTACACCGATTACAGGAACACAAAGAAACGCAAAGCTTCCGAAAAGCCACTGGAATTTTTCATTAAGAATTTGTTCTCCCTATTGACTACCATAAGGGATAGTGACATTTTGCAGTGATCACAATGCCTGTGCAGAACTGAGTGGGAGACAGTGAAGGAAAGAATTCTGGCATCTGAATATGGAGCTAGCTACAGAATCCAGCTCACCTCAGAGATGTTTCAAAGGTGAATAAAAGAGATAATAGAGCCGTTAGACTGTGAGCAAATATTTGACAGAACTTTTGTCGGTTAAGGAAGAACAAATCCTTTGAAGAAACTTTATCAATGTAGAAAAAAGGAAACTGAAACCTAAGACACGCTAGAGGCTCCTGAAGTGACAAGACATCTAAGTATATACTTGTTGCTCTGTGAGAACAAAAACAATTCTTTCCATTATTAACAACGGGGGAAAAAAAAGCTACAAGAACAACACGAAGATGAAGTGATGCAATAATTTTTTTTTTTTTTTTTTTGTAGTATTTTACATAAAGCCACCCAGGCAGTGAAACTGCAACCTCTCTATCTCTCTCTGCCATATTTTTAATTAAGACAACATTTAGGTACTTATAAAAGAATATCTAACATATCAGAGATCAGTAAATTTTAATATGATCACCTCCTAATTATAGTAAATTTTTGTTTGATAGGAAAGCCAAAACAGAGTTTATTAGTAAGCAAAATAAAACAAGTCAACCAATTCCTGTGAACACTCCAGCTAGTTGGTCTAACACAAACCAGTTGGTTACAGAATTCTAATAAACCAGTTTATAAATATGAAACATTCCACAATTAGACTGTGAGAATCCCATCAAGAGCTGATTAGCTCTCACACATAAGAAACTATATATGACAGCTTCCAAGAACCAGAATAAAAAATACCCTAATAAGAGAGATGTAGATCAACAATTCTAAAAGCTCTTCATGCACGGTAAGAAAAAAGAAAAAAAACTTTTGCCTCAGTTTGCAATACTTGGAATTTACCATCCTAGAAAAATTACTCTCTGAGCAGAACTTCAAATGGAGAAAGACACTAAGATCTCTCAGATACAAAATGCTAGTTAAACAAGTCATCGTGGTAGATCTGAACTGATATAAGCATCATCCTAGTTTATTGGATTTTCTAACCAATTCAGAGCTGCCAAGCCCTTGAAAGGCTCCATTGTTAGCTGACAGGCTGTTATATGAAGTTTTATTTCTGTATACAGCTATGCTTCAATTCTGCCCCACAAATACACGAAGACAACTTTTGCTGCTTTATTGTCGAACACAGCAAGAACACTGGCTTACCAGTGCATGTAACAGCAAAGTGTTCAGTAACTTCATTTAGACAAACACTTAATACTAGTCACATAATAGAGGCTTCATGCCAAGAAGTTCTACCCAATTTTATTATCATACCAAAAAATCAGGAGGAAACAACACTAGCCAAGACTGAACCTAATACCTGAACATACATGATACGATAAAGGCAACATAAGGCAACTGTATGGAGATTGGAATCTCTCCAGTCAGTAGTTTAACTAAACAGAATAATTTGAAATAGGACAAGCAAGCATCAGTCCAGGCTAAGAGGCTGACAAGAAAGCACAGAGGGAAGCAAACAAGGTGAGGGAAGGAAAAACAGCAGAGAGTAGAACGACTAGTTTAGTTTCCAGGAAAACCTCTATGATAATGTTATTCCTCCATGTAATTGCTAAGTCTTGCTGTAGAAAACGTGCATAATCGTTAGTGAAATGAAAGTATAAGAACTTTTCCGTTTGAGAAGACCTTCAAGGTTGAAAATAATGAAGCAAATCACACTGTCTTTTGCTACAAATCTGACCATTACTAGCAGTTAGCCTCCTGTTTGCCAGTTACAAGTTCGTGTAACAACTTCCCACTGATGCAGAAACAAGTCAGAAAAAATTCATCTATATGTAAACAGGTGAAGGGCATTCTTCACAGAATGATTTAGACCTAAGCTCCTGTTCCAAATCAATCTTTGAATGCCACTGTCTAGTAAGACAAAAAGCCTGCAGAAAGATCACAGAATGGCTGAGATTGGAAGGGACCTCTGGAGATCACCTGCTCAAGCAGGGTCACATAGAACACATCACACATGATTCTGCCCAGGCAGCTTTTGAATGTCTCCAGAGAAGATTTCACAACCTCTCTGGGAAATCTGCTCTAGTGCTTTGTCACCCTCACAGTAAAGACATTTTTCCCAACTTCAGGTAGAACTTCCTGTGTTTCAGTTTGTGTCTGTTGCCTCTTGTCCTGTTGCTGGGCACCACTGAAAAGAGTCTGGCCCCATCTGCTCTACACTATCCATTAAGGTATTTCTAGACATTGATAAGATCCCCTCTCAGTCTTCTCTTCTGCAGGCTACACATGCCCAGCTCTTGTAGCCTTCCCTTGTAAGAGAGATGCTTCACCTCTCTAATCATCTTTGCAGTCCTCTGCTGGACTCTCTTCAGTAGTTCAGTCTCTCTCTTGTACTGAGGAGCTCAGAATCTCACAAATTAGATACTTAAGTAAGATTATCTGAGTATTCTCCTAAACCACTAATATTTAGAAAGTTTCAAAAACAAGTATTGATCTACCCATTGTCTGGCAAGCTATTCACCAAATTGAAAGTTAATTTAGAGTCATGAAAGCCCCTAATCTTATTTTTTCAAAAAAACTTTTAGAAATCTATTGCCACAAACTTTATCTCTGAAAAGCTATTGTAGACGAAATGTCACAGACATGACTGTAAAAAATAAAAGTCATATCCAACATTCCCACATTAGAAAAGTTCCTGGGCTACATAGTTTGGACTTCAGCTCTGTAGATCTCTCCAGCAACTTCTATAACTTCAGCTGTTTTTCTATAAATCGCATCATCATTCAACGACCTTTTTTTTTTAAAAAAATGAAACTGTTATTGCCAAACTAATTAAATAAATTAGAATAGTATAAATAAAATTAACAATGTGGAGTATTAGATTTGGTGACAAATTAATTAACACAATGAAATCCTTAAAAACAATATTCTCCCAGGCCATACTTAACTTCTGAAAGATTAACAACTTGAATTAACAATTCAGTGGTAACCAACAAGTCATACTGTGAGAATTTTTTCTGTTCTAAACTTATCAGATACTGATAATAAGTACTGCAGCTTTCTAATACTAACGTACAATGTGAATTAAGAGAATAAGCTCTTTCTGTTCTCCCTCTTTCTAAAGCAATAAGTAATTAGACATCAATTTATAGGCTTAAATTCTCCTATAACTCTATGCATACATTTTTATATTAAACATATTGCCAGTACAGGCTTCCTTCTTAAATTATATCAAAGAGCAAGAATGCTTTATTTCATCTCCTCAGTTTGCTCTACCCACAAAACAGTTTTAATGACTCTGTCTAAACTCTAGGGGAATCATTGTCTATAATAGAAAGCATAAAATTACCCTTTGGCAGAAAGCATTGCCTGCTTCATCTTCCTCAAGTATAAGCCTCCCTTCAATAACAAAGAAATCAAAAGGATTAATGAGGGTTTTTTGATTTAATATGACCAAGATTCAGGCAACATGTCTAAGCACATATCCTGCAGGACTCTATCTATATAAATTTGAGACTTGAGGATTCTGAAGTATGATTTTCAAGGCACTTGAAACGGGCAAACTTTACACCAAACATTTAGCAGACATTATCATATAAGATTTGCTATTACTGATGTATCCTTGTACTGATCATACAATTCTCCTCCACTTCCCTCCAATGTATTAAGGTCTATATCTTCAGATATTTCCACATAAGTAGCTACTCTTGTTAAGATCATCTTAAGACCCACTAGGATTGATTTCAAGCATGTTTGAGAAGAAGCTGAGAGAGCTGGGATTGTATAACCTCGACAAGGGAAGATTCGGGGGGAATTCCATGTATGAATGCCAATGGGGGAGGAGTAAAGGCAACTGATTCTTCTCTGTGGCACTCAGTGACAGGGCAAAAGGCAATAGGTACAAAATTAAGCACAGAAAACTCTGCTGAAATATCAGAAAAAAATTGAGGGTTAAACACAGGAATAGTCTACCCAGAGAGGTTATGAATTCTCGGCCCTTGAAGATATTCAAAACCCAACTGGATGCAACCCGGAGCAACGTGCTCTGGCTGACACTGTTGGGTGGAGGGGAGAGTGGGACTAGATGATCTCTTGAGGTCTCTTCCAACCTGAACTATTCTGTGATTAAAAGTACATTTTAAATCACTCCAAGCATTAGATTTTTATTTGAGGAATAAGAGTACCCTTACTTCATTTCACCTGGAGGTATTCCAGAATTCATATACAGATATTTTCTTTTATATTAGCGTAAAGCATTTCAAAATGAGAAACAAATGATTTTGTCACAGAGAAATCTTCCAAGCTTCAAAGTTAACCTAAGAAATGATAATGACACAGGAACTGCACTCCTTCCCAGTTCCTTGTAACAGACACATATCAATGAGCATAAACCTCCCGCCAAGAATATAGTTAGCAGGCTAGAAAAACAAATTTCATTTTAATGGGAAATATATGAAAGGATAGGAATCCCGTATCTTTCTATTAGAATTTCTTGTCTCATAGGTAATTCGAGTAACAACATACCTTATAGCCTCTAAACTAGTAGTGAACCATGGCTTTGAGAAGTAGATGAGCTGCTACATATCCACAGAAATTAATAATTACAGATTTTGGTAAGGGAAAAGACTAGAACTTCACAACTAATCAAAAAAAAATGTTTACAGTGTGCCATTAAGTAAATGACCTGCAAAACACTCAGTCTCTTCAGATATTATATTAGTATTCATTTTCTGGCATACAGGAATAAGTTAAAGAGTATTACAGTTTGCAGTTGGCTAGGTTAATATGTACCTTCCATCTACATGAACATGAGCCTTGAATGTCTTCCTTCTTTTGCCATCTCAAAGACAAAGTTTCTTTCAAAACCCTCTTCCGCCCCTCTGTCAGAGTCACTATGGTACATATAGTAGAGAATTGTATTCAGTTCTGTTTTGAATTAGTTTTTAGTTCGTGTTTTCATATGTTCTTCAGAATATATGCAGAAGATGTCCAGAAATTCTAAGACAGATCTCAAAATTCTGGGAAACTCTACCGTGATAAAATTTTCTGACTTTTTCCATAAAACTTCCAATAAATGAGTAGACAAATTATATAACTCATCACAGTTCTCTAATCAGAAAATCCACACTATTCCAAAAACAAAGTTGCTGTAAATTAACAATACTGTGGACTTAAGTGTATGACATTATATGCATGCTTGAATAGACAGATACTAAAAAGAAGTTTCTCTGAATGTCAGAACAGAAATGTTGTAGAGAAATATTAGGCATATGTTTGACACCTCCATTCATTCAAACACAGCAAATTACAGCACACATTGGCATAAGTGTTCAGAAAGCTACAAAGTGCAAAGGGAATCACCACAATGTTTCTCAACAAAGAACAAACGAGAAGAGTTTTCTTTGCAGAAAATCCCTCGAACGTATTAACAAACAGCTCTACACAGAAGAAACTTTTGGTAGATTTACAGAGCAAAAGGCTTGTGACTCAAAATTAAGCAAGCTAACTAACATAAAAAGAAATAAAAAAAACATCACTCAATTAATTCTGAGGGGCAAAAGCAGAGGAAAATGAAAATATGTCTAATATTGGTGAAGAGTTGATAAACTGTCAGAGAAAGGAGTTAGCTTGGATTTCACTGCTTTACTAACTGCAGAGTAAAGACAGAGAAGACAGAAGGGAAAGAAAAAAAGTTAAGTGCAATAGCTTTCACTGTTGAAAACCTAGAATGAAAAAAAGAAAAAAAAAAAAAAAAGAAAGAGGCACAGCAGAATATGCTAGAGAAAAAGCGAACACAAATTCACAAACTAGACCTGACAAGCTTGGACAGGGCCGGGGGAAGGAAAGAGGGAATGGTCAGATTTTGGTATATATAGGAAGGTCAAAGGTGATACAGGAAAACAATTTAAGATACATGCGACAGGCTCCTAGAAATCAATGTTTAATTCACTCTGTAAAAGCTGCCAGTATTTTCAGTATTTTTAGTCTAAGTAGAACTCTTATCTACACATACAAAAAGACATGTTATTCTTATTCACTGATTTCTCCAAAATGGATTTACTAGCCTGGATTCAGAACTCAGTTGCTTAGCAAAGAGATAGACCAATAAGACATTAACTCTAAAATTTCAGAAGCATCTGCAAAATAAACAAAAAGAAACTAGTATTTGAAAAGGTATAATCAAAGCTTAGCTGATTTTGCCAGTGATCAAATCAGATCTGATGCAACATTTTAGGAAGTACTTCTTGCTAAATGTTTTACTGTAACTTTTTTCCTCCATTCTACCATCTATTCTATCTGGAATTAGCAAAACTGCTCTATTAAAACAAGTGCTGGGTATTGAAGGTAAAGACCTATGAAAATATTCTAAAGGTCTAAACTTTCCTTAGCCTGCAGATGAATTCCTGTGTTTTACACATGAAAATACACAAATACAAACATAGCCAAGTAGACTGTAGGGTATCACTGGGTTAACTCATTCTTACCTAACTTTCTAACACCACCTTAGAGCAACTCCACATTCACTTCAGTAGAAGACTGTAATCATAAAAGGCTATGGAGGTCGCTGGAGACAAAGAATTTTCAGGTTGCTCTGTAAGAGTATTCACTACTGAAATAAATAAGCTACACAATACAATCTCTTTAAAAAGATCCCGTCTTACTCACTGTGTGTACTAAAAGGTAACTTTTGTGGAAATTTTAAGTTAAAATTTCTATTTTCTTGTATTTACATAGTAATTGTTATAGTAATTTCATCCTGACCCTTTATTCATCCTGACTTTAATATATTTACTATTTCATTTCCAGTATTGTTTCTATATTAAAAGGCAACAGGAATCACAATTATCATTCCACACCTGCAATTTTGTCTCTAACAATAGTTTGGAGCCCAAAACAAACCATTTTATGGCTACAAGCTAAATTGTATCAAATATAGGTGAAAAAGTGTCTAAATTTATGTAAAATTTGAGCCTGTGTTTGTATTTAAAAGGTGACTCAAACTGTATCTTTCAGAGTTGGCTGGAGATTTTGAGTGCCCCAGTGAAATCCTTTAAAAGTTATCTCATTTGCAGAAACACAGTTCTGGGCACAGCCTGCACATTCCTTTTAAAACGCTAAGCATTACAACACATGTGTCTTGCTTTAGGTTATCCACACCTTTCTAAAGTGAGCCAGTGACTATCTCAGCATATTAGAAAGTATGTTCAGGGAAAAAAAATGATGTAGAAGATATAAAATGAAGAACATCTAGAATTCCAATCATTATATTATATTCATTCTGCTTTCAGGAACTTCTGCTATGTTTGGCCACATTATTCAGGTATAAGTTTAATCTGTTCAAGTTGAACCTAGGTATTTTACAGAAATGCCTCCACCTATTCTGAAGTTGGGGAAAATGAATAAAATAAGTGCAAGTATGGAGTTGCTTAAGATCTAGTTCTGGTTAGAAACACAGTTTGTTATCTACACACTCATTTTTCCTAGTGTAATATTCCAGTGTTGTCAGGTTTTCTACATCCCTTTCTTTCCCCTTACTGGTACTAAACTACTATTACTTGGTCCTTTCCCCATGAATTAAATATTTCCCTAAAGATTGAGTACTACAGATTTATTTTAACTATTTGATTACAAATGAAACTCAAACAACATCTAAACCTTTAAGTTGCAATTTAGTTTGTAACAGATTGCCTCTAGCAGCACTACTAATCTATAATACACAAACCTCAGTAGTCATTTTTCCCCCATGAGTCCCTTCAACTTGCCAACCATAAGATCTTAGAATGAACAATATCATCAAAACAATCATCTTCATTAAGACCTGGTTTAGGGGATGGAATGCATCCTCAGCAAGTCACAAGTAACAGTAAATCATGAGGAGCAGTTCACACATCAGAGGATATGACTATGCTTCAGAGGAATCTCAACTGGCTGGAGAAATGGGCTGACAAATCTCATGAAATTCAACAAAGACAAAAGTAGTCCTGCAACTGGGACAGAATAACCTCAGGTACCAGTCCAGTCTGCGTGCTAAATGATCAGAAATCAACTTCGCACAAAAGAACATGCAGGCTCTGGTAGAAAAAGTGGAGTATAAGTTAACTGAATGCTAACAGCACACTAAACTGCATTAGCTAGAGTATAGCCAGCAAGCAGAGGGAAGTGATTATTTTACTCCACATCTATAAGACAGCATCTTAAGTACTATACCCAGTTTTTGGCTTCTATAGCCAGTTTTTGTCCTTGTATCTAGAGTACTATATCCAGTTTTTGGCTAAGACAGACATCAATACAGCTAAGTGTCAACAAGATGTGCATGATGTACAAGGAGAGGCTGAGAGATCTGGGTCTGCTCAGCCTCTAAAGAAGGCTAAGGGGAGATCTTACTGCTATCTTCAACTATTTAGTAACTGGTTACCAAGAGAACAGGTTCAGACTTTTCAGAAATGCATAGCAAAAGGATGAGAGGTAACACTTAAATTGCAATACTGGAAATTCAGATTAGGTATAAAGAAAAAATTCTTCATAATAAAAGTCATCAAAAACTGGAACAGGTTGCGCTGATAAACTGTGGAAAATATTCATACAAAAATCTTTGAAAATACTCAGAACTCTAGTGGACAAGACCCTGAGCAACTCATGCAGCTTCAAAACTCTGAGTAGGTAGTTGGACATCACTTCCAAAGGTCCCTCTGAACCTAAGTTATCCTATGATTCCACAACACTTCTTAATATGTATTTCTCAAGAAATCCATTAGGCTTCCTATTTTCAAAAAGCATGTCATAATGCTGTGAGAAAGAAGTTACTCATTACACAGATTTGGACTGTCCCAAACTTTTTTTTTTTTTTTTTTTTTGGATGTGGAAAATATGACAAATTGTATTGGCCAACAACCCAAGAGGGCCACAGATCAACTATCACAGGCCAAGATTCTATACATTTATCTTACTATCCCTTCCATCAACATTCACTGAAAAGTGAAAAGAAGGAACAATCTCAAATGAAGTTGAAGAAAAACTGCAGAGAATGATTAGTTAACACACCATACTTTAAGCTTTTGTGTGGGCAAGTGTGAATTTTGACATATTTTAAAAACTTAAAGCATTTTTACTGCTGTGGGTGTTCACAGATGATGAGCTGAGCAACTGTTGTAATATGACAGCCAAACAAATAAAAGTTGCCAGAGGCACTGCATTTGTTCTCCTCTTAAGAAGAAAAAAAATGTCAGACAAAGGATTGAAGAATAAGCCAATAAGGCAAATTAGGTTTGGTGGCTTAGGTTTGGGGTTTGTTATTGTTTTATTTTGGTGGGGGTCAGGAATAAGGAAAGGTTGGGGCTTTCTTACATTGAGTTCAAATAGAATACACTCAAACATGTGCCTCCAGCTTGAATTCAGTAAAAAAATATATAAATACTGAATGAAGTGGCTTAGGTTTGGGGATTTTTTTTTTTTAATTACTCTTGTTTCTGTTGCTGTCACTATTACTATCTTTGCTCTTCACAGACAAAAAGCTCACCAAGATCAAGGTAAGTCTTATCTGCTTGATAGATGAACCATAAACCAAGAACCTTAAATTCCACCAGTGACAACATCTATTGAGAGCCAGTAAAAAGATGCTGAGGTATCGTAGTGAAAGTGAATGTGACCGGTGAGTTATACTGCACTGTATTACATACAGCATTCAGCTTTCAAATTAAGTAGTGAGCTGTGATGCCATCAAATTATTTTTTTATAGCAGACTGTGGGAGTAGGTTATATTCCTGATTAAGAAATCAAACCTAAAAGTAAAGTAAGGAAAGGCCACCTTAGGAATTAAAATATTTTAAGAGCTATATAATGCATGAAGAGAAAATTAGAGCTCTCTAGATACTACAGTGCCATCAATCCATATTCTCTCCTTCTTTAACATTTTCAAAAGGTTAATGTGAGATTATATGTTGATCTAGATTAAACTGTCAAATTGATGCAGCTGATAGCATTACGATAAAGTCTAAATCAATAGTTAAAGAGTAAAACTTTTAATAAGCTTTCGGGAGTTGCATTTCTTTTGCTGTTCTTGAATCAGACCAGGAAGAGATAGGAAAAAGACAAACAGAAGTTTAGTGCACTAAAAGGAGAGAGTGCATACATCACTTATCATAGCAAAAGGAGAACTCTGCCTGGAAAAGATTTATCTTGTGCCTTAGAAAGGTACATAATGAGAATCTGATGCAACAGTGCTTATTAGTCCATGGAGGTCAGTTAAATGAACATGGCTTGTTTTCCTACACAGTCCAGAATCCGAATACGTGATCAACAATCTCACTGTCTTTTGCCTTTCGAAACAGCTCAAACTTGCCACCTTAAAACAGCACCAAACTTGCCACCTTACTTTAAAAACTCCACTTGTCCCAAGTTACTCAATTTTGAAAAATACACCTACATACTTGATCACTACTTAGGTCTAACAATGCTCATAAAGACAAAAGTTCTTGTCTGTTTAGCAAATTAAGTTGAACCACTCAGAATCATAAATTCCTTCAATAATAACTATCGCAATCTAGTTAAACAATACCAAGGTATATTAGTGAACGGCAACATGACAGATAAGCAAGTATGTTCTTGTTTTCACTATCCAGATCTGCATTATAAACACTACACATTAAACCGTTCATAAAGAGCTGTAATTCAGATAGCAGAAAATTTAGCAGAGGCTTCTCTTCTCTCAAAGAAGTCCCTTTCTCCACATCCTCCAAATTAACATACATGCTTTGTGACAATACTCTTAAGATTAGCGAGATCAGTTTAGGAAGGAAGGAACTCTTTAGCCATCCAAAAACCAAAACTCATGAAGGATTCAAAAACTGCACATTCATGCACAGTATCAATTCCATAATAAGCAGCCAGATATAGCAAAAGATTAAAGAGTCATTACCTTATTAACAGGATACCTCTCCAAAAGAGGAAAACACAGAAAAGCAAGAATATGTACTAGGTACTTACATACTATGTACTTATTCAGGTAGCTACATATGGTCCCTTCTCGTAAACAATTTTGAGAAGCAAAACCTATACTTTTAGCATTAAACACCTACTAAAAGCCATGCTCTTTTCTTTTCCCTGCCTTTCCTCTTCAAAGAAAAATAATAAAAACAAATATTGTCCGCTTTCACCTTTTATCATCTTTTTTCCTCCTTCTCCTAGAAGAAGCTTTGTAACCACCTTTCTAAACTTTCAAAAGATAATTCTTCTTCCTATAGATCAGACGCTCCATCACCACAACTTGAAACAGACTCAATACATGGAAGGATTCACTAGGAGAAGTATACCATTCCTAAACAAAAAGTATACTTTCTACAATTTAAGTTTCAAATTAGTTTTATGCCAAATCTGCAGGGAGAGGGGAGGGAAGATGTTGTAATGTTCTTTTCCTTAAGAGGGGAAAAACAAAATACAAAAAAAAAATCCCCAACACTCCAGGTATAATCCAGCCCAACCCATTAAAACTCCAAAAAGAGAGGCATAACAGAATTGAGGAGCTCCTCTCTGAAAAGAAAAGCAGCAGCAAAGCATGACAGTTGAGTTTCATTCAAAAATATTTCATGTAAAATATGTCAGAAGAGTTTTCCTTCATCTGGACTAAAAAAAAAAAGACGACGTTTTCCTCTCTTGTAACAATTAAAAGTTACAAAAAGAAGCATTTCTAGACTAGCTCCTAAAATGAGGCAGTAAGCACTGTACAAAGATGACAAGGGACAATAAGCAATTAGGAGGCTTCCTGACAGGCAACAGCTCCATATAACGCTATACAGCTAAAAGCTCTAACAAAGGCTACCAAGCACATTCACTTCAGATAAATGATAAAACCTAACAACCAATGAACAAAATATTCCTAGGTGTTACACTGTGGATAATATTTTTCACTTACTTGGACACTACTCACTTACTGGGCACTAATGATATCAAGGGCAAATTGGAAACCATCAAACAGGATTTCAGAGCTCTGGGAATGGTGGTCAAGGGTCTGAGAGCCCAGGTCATTTTCTCCTCAATCCTGCTGCGAAGAACGATCCTGCGGGGAAGGATGGGAAGTAGATGGATTTCCAAATTAACAACTGACTGTGCCACTGGTGCTGGCAATAGGGTTTTGGTTTCTATGACCATGAGACCCTGCTTCAATATCGACAACTGATGGGGAGAAACGGGATCCACCTCACTAAGCAGGAAAAGCATGACTTTGCCAACAGGTTGGCCAGCCTAGTAAGGAGGACTTTAAACTAAAGATGGGGGAAAGGAAAAGTTATAAATACAGGATAGTCAGCAAAGCACAGCTCAGGTCAGAATGCCTCCTGGTAAATGCAGCTGAGAAAGCACACACAGGACATGACTATAGAGGACCCTCTTGCAACCCTCCTGGAAAACCTGCATGCTCAACTACCTCTCTGAAATACCTGTACACCAATGCACACAGCATGCAGAATAAGCAGGAAGAATTCGAGATCTGTGTGCAGTTGCAGGGCCATGATTACATTGCAATTATGGAGACATGGTGGGATAGCTCACATAACCGGAACGCTGTCATGTACGGCTATGTGCTTTCTAGGAAAGACAAGTCAAGAATACAAGGTGGGAGGATGGAGTGCAAGCTGAGAGTTTATGGGTAAGGATTAAACAGCAAACTAACATGGGGACACTGTTGTGGGTGTTTACTACAGGCCACCTATCAGGAAGAGGAAGTCAATGAAGCCCTCTACAGACAGCTGGAAGTAGCCTCACCCTCACAGGCCCTGGTTGTTTTGGGGGACTTCAACCACCCTGATATCTGTTAGAAAACCAACACAGCTAGGCACAAACAGTCCAAGAGGCTTCTGAAGAGCATTAATGATAGCTTTTTGACATAGGTGATAGAGGAACCAATGAGGAGAGGTGTGCTGTTAGACCTTGTACTAACAAACAAAGAAGGACTGGTTGAAGATGTGAAGGTTGCAGGCAGTCTTGGCTGCAGTAACCATGAGAAGGTGGAGTTCAGGATCCTGCATGGATTAAACACAGTAATAGGTAGGATTACAACCCTGGACTTCAGGAGAACAAACTCTGGAAGAATCCCATGGATTAGGGCCCTAAAAGGAAGAGGGATCCAGGAGAGCTGGTTAATAATCAAGATCGCTTCCTCCAAGGTTAAGATCGGTGCATCCCCATGAGTAACAAGTCCAACAAAGGGGGCAGGAAACCTGCATGGATGAGCAAGGAGCTCCTGGCGAAACTCAAACAGAAGAAGAAAGTATACACAATTTGGAAGAAGGGACGATTCCTCCACTTGGGAGAAATATAGGAACATTGTCAGAGTATACAGGGATGCAATGAGGAAGGCTAAGGCCTACTTGGAATTAAATGTGACAAGGCATGTCAAGGACAACAAGAAGGCTTTCTTCAAATACATCAGTAGCAAAAGGAATACTAGAGAAAATGTAGGCCCACTGCTGAATGAGGTTGGTGCCCTGGTGCGAAAGGATATAGAGAAGGCAGAGCTACCGAATGCCTTCTTTCCTTCAGTCTTTGTTGCTAAGGCCAGCCCCTCAGGAATCCCACAGCCTGGAGACAAGAGAGAAAGCCTGCAGAAAGGGAGACTTTCCCTTGGTCAAGGAGGATTTAGTTATAGATCATTTAGGCAAACCTGACACCCACACATCCATGGGCCGTAATGGGATGCACCCACAAGTGCTGAGGGAGCTGGCAAATGTTATTCCTAGGCCACTCTCCATCATCTCTGAAAGGTCATGGAGAACTGGAAAGGTGCCTAAGGACTGGGAGAAAGCCAGTGTCACTCCAGTCTTCAAAAAGGGCAAGAAGGAGAACACAGGCAACTACAAGCTGGTCAGCCCCACCTCCACCCCTGGTAAGGTGATGGAACAGCTCCTCCTGGATGGCATCGCTAACCATACAGAGGAAAAGAAGGTGATCAGGAGTAGTCAGCTTGCATTCACCACAGGGAAAGCACACACAACCAATCTGATAGCCTTTTATGATGGAATGACTGGCTGGGTAGATGAGGGGAGACCAGGGGATGTTGTCTACCTTGACTTCAGCAAGGCTTTCAACACTCTCTCCCATAACATCCTCATAGGTAAGCTCAGGAAACATGGGTTAGATGAGGGGACAGTGAGGTGGATTGAGAACTGGCTGAAAGGCAGAGCTCAGAGGGTCGTCATCAGTGGTGCAGACTCCAGGGTCCTATAGCTAGCCTGTAGCTAGTGGTATCCCCCAGGTGTCAGTACTGGAGCCATTCCTCTTCAACTTATTCATCAATGACCTGGATGAGGGGACAGAGTGTCTCCTCAGCAAGTTTGCTGATGATACCAAGCTGGGAGGAGTGGCTGAGACACCAGAGGGCTGTGCTGCCATTCAGAGACACCTGGACAGGCTGGAGAGCTGGACAGAGAGGAACCTCATGAAGTTCAACACGGGCAAGAGCAGGGTCCTGCCCTTAGGGAGGAATAACCTCATGCACCAGTGCAGGCTGTGGGCTGACCTGCTGGAGAGCAGCTCTGCAGAGAAGGACCTGGGAGTGATGGTGGACAAGCTGACCATGAGCCTGTAATGTGTCACTGGGGGCCAAGAAAGCCAATGGTATCTTGGGGTGCATTAGAAAGACTGTTGCCAGTAGGTCAAGGGAGGTGATCCTGCCCCTCTACTCAGCCCTGGGGAGGCCGCATTTGGAGGACTGTGTCCAATTCTGGGCTCCTCGGAACAAGAGGGGCATGGCACTACTGGAGAGAGTCCAACATAGATCCAACAAAGACGATCAGAGGACTGGAGCATCTCTCTTTTGAGGAAAGGCTGTGAGAGCTGGGTCTGCAGAAGAAAAAAACAACCTTTATCTACAAATATTTTAAGGGAGGGTGTCAAGAGGATGGGGCCAGACTCTTCTGTGGTGCCCAGCAACAGGACAAGAGGCAACGGGCACAAACAGAAACACAGGGAGTTCCACCTGAAGATGAGGAGAAACTTCCTTACAGTGAAGATGTCAGAGCACTGGAACCGGTTGCCCAGAGAGCTTGTGGAGTCTCCTTCTCTGGAGATATTCAAAACCTGCCTGGAATCAATCCAGTGTGATGCGCTCTAGGTGACCTTGCTTGAGCTAGAAGGTTAGACTAGGTGGTCTCTAGAGGCCTCTTTCAAACTCAACCATTCTGTGATTCTCTATTCCTATTCTCTATTCTCGACAGAATTTTCTAGCTACCATCATCGAGATGCCATATAATTTTAAGCACAGGACAGCAGGGTATAAAATGAGGGGAACAATAACAGGGAATATCTATGGATTTTTCTATCTCTGTTGCCACAAACAAGATATTCTTAGATCATCTGTTCCTATTCAGGTATAAGAGCTTCTAAAATGGATTCGGATATTAAATAGTCATCCTGCAGAAAAGTTTCCTGTTGCTAGGAAACAAGCAGGAAAATCATGGTCAGCTGTTACTAAATTGATTCAGGATGATCAAAATTTTTCAACCTGATTAGATGCATTTCATAAGCAATCAAACACACCATTTGTATATGTTGCACTGTTTCCATAACATATTCTGCTCAAAAGTATTATATTTACATTGAGATTATCAATAGAAGTATAACTATATGCTTGCTTAAAGGTGATAGAAATGCTGTTACTCTGATCAGGTAAATCAACTGGCAATACTGCACTTTTGAGAAATTCTTCTGAAGGTGTCAGAAATGAAAGGTCATGCAAAAAAAATTTTTTTTGACATCTTTTTCATTAAACAGCTTTGGGCCTAGGTTTAAGTCAATAGTCAATGTTTATAATTCCTTAGCTCAACAGGCAAGTTAAAGCAGGCATTTAACCTAAGGCACTATGCTTGCCAGTACTAAAGAAAGTATTATTTTCTTGTTACTACCTAAAACAGATTCAGGTGCCCTATCTCTTAGTATATCTACGAGCAAGTAAGAAGTATGGAGCACCTCTACACGCAATGCAAAGTCCAAATAAGATATTAATAAATACAGTTAAATTACTGCACTGTGTTCCAGATGCACATGTTCAGAAAGAGTACATAATACTGAATAAAGCAAGAAAGATTTGCTTTTAGGAAGAGAAAAAAACTATTAGGAAAAACATTTAGGAAAAAATATCATAGAAGAAATTAAGTATGTTTGCAACCCAGTATTGTTATCCAGGTAGTTTGAAAAAGTATGATCTTTTTTTCCTGGAGGGGATGTGGGGAAAAAAAGTTTAGAATTACTTTAAAGTTTTTTGTTTATATATATATATATATATATATATATAATATGTGTATATATATATATATGTATATATATATGGATGGAGGGGGGAGGGGAAGAAAACTTTACTTTAAAAAGTTCCTCAATTACACATGAAGGCTCTTTTCCTGTCAAACTGTAGCAAAATACTGAAGTGATAAGATATGTGGGTATTTCTTTTTCTATTCCTCCTACAGTTCTACTTATCTCTTTAAAGAAGTCCAGTGCAAGATTCCCTCTAATCACTAACAAATTTTGTAAAGTTATTAAATGATACAAACTATTCTAAATACTATTAAAAACTTTTTTAAAAAACTAGACAATCTATTTGTCTTTTACGCAGTTTTCCCCACTTGTTCATTGCATATGTTTGAACATATACTAGGCACAACGAGCATTCAAATTCAGAGATGCCAGTGTTTATCTCAATGCTTTCCCCCCCACCTTCAGTCTCCAAAGAGAGTTCATAAAATATACCATGTTTCATTCTTCTGGGTTGCAAAGTAGCTCTTGCTTACCAGACTTGTTCCTGACATAACTGTCTCAGCTCTACAAAGACAGCTTCTTTTCTTCTTGCTGTCCTCTTTTAGTCAAAATACTTCCTCTTTTTTATTCAGTTCAAAGCAAAATCCTATGATACACATCTCTTTTGAGAAGAGAGCTGGACTATGACAGTGCCCTAGAAGGCACTGTCTAGGGGCAAAAACAGCCAAGAAAATATGGCCAAACAGCCTCAAGCACTCCCAAGCTTGGGATCACAGCTAAGGATTTTGGTCCCTTTCGGAAGTCTGTATGCTCAGATCTGTGTGCGTTCCTTAGCAACATATGCACAGAGTGACTCAGTGTCACCTGAATCTACCTTGTCTTTATAACACAGGATATGTTTAACACTTAAAAACCAGTAACTAAGCAAGACTGAAAGCTCTCTTCTATATGATTAAAAAAAAAAAAAAAAAACTACAAGTCAACCTACGTGTAAAATGTTGCCCTGACCTGGTTTAACAATTTATAAAGCATCTTTAGGTAAAAAAGAAGTTTCTGAGTATACAATAATCACAGTACAAAGCTTATGGAAAACGAGTTTTAAGATGTCTTTGCTGCAAGATCCCTCAGGTATTCTACCACAATTGTTGAAATGATGATCCAAGACACAGCAATATCTTAGATGTTACCCTAAATTCCGCATCCAAAGCTGGAACTTTCACATTCCTTCTCGAACTTTAACATACAAAGAACATATGACTTTGACAGCTCTTTCTTATACTCAATGCCTTGGGTTAGGCTAATACCCATAGTTCACACCTTATCAGCCTGTTTGCCCAATCCAGACTGTTTAATTTAGGCCTCTGAGCTACTGTTTGAACTCCTAATATTAGGCATTACTATTGGGAATATAATTATATAGATATCGTAAAATTTCCTAGTGTGTCCAGATTTTTGTTGACATACAGAAATGCCTATTAATAATACAAGCTACCCAGTAATTGTACAATCTTCTTCGTTCCCCACTGATTGGTCCTTTATTTATTCTTTACATTTTAGGGGTCTGGTGTCACACAAGACTTCTGAAAACTGTTAAGTCATTTTAGCCCATTTCCTCCTGACATTTCATAACCCTGTCAATAACTTTGATTTCAATCCCTAGCTTTACAGCTAGATATGCCTTAGTGGGTAATGATGCTACAGACTTTTTGAAGTGCTACAAATATCATATCCTCACTTTCTCTAGAAACATTTCATAGCCCTGTGCCAGTCACACTCAGTCTTGCCCTTTCAGCCTCTCACACTCTCTCATACTGAGCTTTTGTAGAGTTATTTCTCATTCACTAAACCCAGATGAATTGCCCATAAATCCTCTTCTGTAGCTAGAATAACAGCTCCTGAGCAGGCCCAGATATTGCAGTGCTCCTCCTTTGGCCCTCTCCAACACAGCTATCCTCTTTCATCTTCCAAACACAAGTTTTGGAGGTGTGAAACTCTGACTAACATGCTAAATTAAGAAGCTGTATTTCCCCCAAGAAAAACCACCCTACAAGAAAAGTGAAAGCCATGCAGCAGCATGGACTATCACACAGCACAGATTAAGCATTACTGTATGCGTGGCTAGAACAACAGCTAAACTTAAAAACTGATTTGGGAAGAGCACAGTGGAGAACAAATAATAACAACTGTTGCAAATTACCTGTAATGGGAGCCATGAGAGTTCAAGTTCTACCCTCAGTTTGGTTATATTAGAACATGCAACTTTGTGGATGGAAGTTAAGAGACATAGAACGAAGTTCTGAATTTGCTAAAGAGGAGCTTGGGTCAAGTAAGAGAAGTATGTGCTATTTCAAATATAAGTATTATGTGCACCTCTAGTTACAAACTGCCATTATTCTGCCTAACCTCAAGAAATTCAAGCTTAATATGCTAGACTTAGACTGTTTCATATTTCTGCTTTTACAATTTTCCTCTAACAACTCCAAATAACACCATCCAATTTAGAGAACACCAGAAAAGCTTCAGCACATGACGTGAACTCTGTGAGTTGCACACCACCACTACCTAGCTCCAAACAAGCTGAGAAGAATTCCTCTTCTCCTCAGTCAGTAAAGAAACTAAAAAGCTTATCTTCTTCCTTGCCTCAACGTCTCTTTAGGGGGCTGTCTGCAATGCCAGGTAGAAAAAGCCAATATAGCAACCAAGCTGTCTGTCTCCTCCTATTCCAGAGATTCAGTTAAGTTTGTAAAAGAATATAACCATTCACATAAAATGATATTAGACTTTTTCCTTTTACCTTTTCTTTGCACAGCTCCTATTTTTGGCTGATAAAGTCTGTAGTGCTTATTTGTTAAAAAAAAAAAAAAAAGTTTTTTGAGCCACTATTAGATTACCACCTTTTGCTCCAAGTTTGTATATGCCAATGGGTGCCAATTGCTACAGCCACCAGGCAGTTAGCCAGAGATTTAGCCACACCTGATTTCACCTCAAAGTGATCAAAGCTTGTTTCCCAACTTGTACATTCATGAAGAACAGAGATCTATACCACAACTCATCTTTTAATTTACCAATGCAGATACATACAAGTTCAAGTATGAATATACACTACCATACATACAGGACATTTTGAAATGGTATGTCAAGTATTTAAAAGTACCATGCAATGAATGATTGTAAGCATTAGAAAAAACAGTAAATGGGAATTCTAAGTATTACATGATATACAGTTCAAAAGGTCACCCACTACAAATAAAGCTACTTTCCACAACAGTAGTAGTGTGGACATATGTATGATAACACAAATGACATCTTCACTAAAGAGAAGAACCTGATAAGGATTTTAAGAGAACTTTCTCATGAAAGTAGGAATTTATAAATCTGGGGGAGGATCACTGTTTCTTAAGAGAACATACGTAATTCTCTAATTCAAGTACTTACAATCTTCTCATCAGGTTTACAGATATGAATGTGAAATATGTTGGTAGAGGAAATTGAAGTCTGTTCCCATCTGGTCAGTGGTTTAATTTCACTATGAGTGAGAAATGAGTGAGCATTACGAAAGTCTAGGAAAGTTTAACAAAATTCAATACAAGTTTTTAAGAAAGCAGATTTACTTACAAAAATCCATAAATAATTTTATTTTGCTCACTCATTCCCTTATAAATTTCATTCACTCAGTCTCACATTCATATATACCCACGTACCCAGGTGTGTCTGGCTAGGATCGCCTGTATGTGACAAAGAGCACAAGAGATACCAGCACTTGAGCCCCTCTCTTCTCAACTGGCAGCAACAATTTAGATTTTGGACAAGTCTCTCATACCCTCTAGGAGCCAGCAGGTGTTGTAAGGTCTGCCTGAGAATCCTACTTACCTCAGCCTCCACAAATCTGATGCCAGGTTGCTTCCTACTGTCTCTTTTTCCTTGTTTGGAATATATATTGTCTATAGTCTGTTTTCCTGGTGAACTAAAAGGAAAAGAAATGATATATGTGGTAAGCTTCTACCGACAAGTCAGTTGTACTATAGTCTTATCAATGCGTAGGTGTTATGGTCTTGAAATTAATAACATTCCTTGGTTTTACTGCTATGAACAGTATCCTGGGAGCAGTGTCCTCAGTACTGTTCTTCATTATCAACACAGGCCGTACTTTTAACCTTTCTTCCGGTGCTTGCACACACACTTCTATTCCTCTGTCACTTATACCAACTCTCATATTTCTGTTATAAATCTCTAAGATTTATAAGATGTCAGCCTTTTAATAATAATTATTAATTATTAATATAGGTTTAGCAGAGGTAAGTCCAGATATCACAAATGGCACAAACTGATATTCCTAGAAACCTTAGCAGAAAAGCCAAAAGCTGATGACCATGAAAAACTAATCTCTCATACCACACAGCTAGTCTTAAAAAAATGAGGTGTCGGATGGAGCTGGTAGTGGTGGTGTTACATTCTGTGAACAAATAGGAGATTTAGTTTCTAGTTCTGACTATCTGACCCCTTCCCCAAGAACTAACATTAGTTTTTAAAATCACAAGTGCATTGATCAACCAGCAAAGATGGTTGCCATATTTTGCGCAAATTGTAAAATGAAGAATCTACTGGAACTGGCAGAATGACTTTTAGAAGTCTCATAAAACACTTTCCACTAAAAAGTATGAATAATGTCAGTAAGTATTATTTGAAGGCACCTTTCATAGTTTCACTGTACTGAAGCTACTGAGTTAGAGTTCTGCTTGTTTACAGATGAAAGATCTTATCCTGCTGAAAATACAAAAACAGTACAAAAAAGCCTACTCGACACATTAACGAAGAAGCATAGAATTTTACAGCTAAATTTGCTAAAAACAGTGTGTTTGCCAACTCAAAGTATACAAAAATAAATCAGACCTTATGTCCAGCTAATCATAAACGCTTGCCCCAGTGCCTAGGCACATTCCATGAAACTGCATCTTACCTGCCGTAGCCTTACAGTACCATCTCTTATTCAGAATTTGAAACACTAATCTGTAGCCAGTACCTTGGACAGAGAGCAGGACATTAACTGGATTTATTTATATTGTTTCCTTGATGTCATTCAGCAAATATAGTTTTATTTTATCCAATAAATCTTAACTCTTAGTCTCCCACTATTGCAGTGACATAGGTACCATGAAGGCCTGCCTCCAAGAGATAACTAAATACCAATGCATAGTACCTTGATGCATAACAGCTGATTATTTTACATTTGAGCTCATTTTTTTCCTCATACTTCTGCATCCTGCCTTTACAACACTCTTCTCCTCTGTCTTGATTTTGACCATGAACCCAGAAATAGCTAAGCACATAGGACCTTCCACAGTACAGATACTGATAGGCAGGTCAGCAGGTTTTTTTCCACAAAAGCAAAGTTTTTTAACATATATTCAGCAACTGCTTATCAACTACACATACTTGCAAAAACAAGCAAATCTCACATCTTACATTTTCCTTTACTGAGAACTTTTTACTCAGTAAATACAATGAATCTATTATAACAGCATACAATCTAGTTATAAGTCCTCTTTCCTGATCTTTTGAAGGAGGAAAAATCCTCATCTTTTGAGCTAAAATAAATTGAGGGATAAGCAGGTAAGTCACACTGAACATCAATTTTATTCTCAAATCCTCCAGTAAATAAACCAATGCTAATGTCCAGAAAGGTGATCAGACCAGCAGATTCAATTAAGCTTTCTGAAAAACTTTTAACTATTTGTTATTGCACAAGGTATGGCATCAATCAAATGATTCCCAACCTAACTACAAAACTATTCAGGGCATTCTTGTTACAGAAAATTCCTTAATTGAAAGCTAGCAAGTTTTCCTGGCAGAAACTCTCACAATTGTCAAATGGTTCACTAGCTAAAAAGGCATCTATTTGTTTTTTCAGAGTACTTGCAGTACCTGTCAGTTCTGAAATCCTTATAATGTTTGTAGCAGGGCAAAACATGAAGCCTGAGCTTCAAAAGTTGACTGGAACAGGAGAAAATGGTTTGATTTCTAACATTTGAAATATACCAAAAATAGGCAGTAAGTTAGTTCTGCCTCAACTTCATCAAAAACAGATTTTCCTTGACACTGTAGTAATGAGCACCACGGCAAAATACTCACTTCTTTAGCATCATAAAGTTCAGGATTGTGAATACTCAAATTGTGCCCTGCAAGCCGTGTGGAGCTTATGCCTATTTGTGCCAACCCCAAACCCGACTCAAGCTGAGGATTCTACAGTCATCTATAGAGAAGAGGAGTATCCATTTATAGCATTAACTGAGACTGGCACATCCCTGCAGAGCAGGATACATCTTCTGTCCACAGGGTAACTACCAAAATCATTATCACTAACAACAGTAACAAAAAAAAGTGAAAACATGCTTTGTTGCTTTGGGATACATGCTGCTGATCCAATAGGACAACTTGATGTTCTCTGTCTGAAAGAGATCAACCCTCTCAAATCCAACCGAAAAGAATGATTTCTCTCATTTTACAGGACAACCCAGACACTATTTTTCACTTTCACAAGAGAAATGGCAGTAATAGCTAGGATTAGAATTCTAAGTTCTCAGCTCCTAACCACCATATCTACCGCTTACAGTTAATTTGTCAAGGGCCTATGTTTGGAAGTTTAATTCTTTAGGTTCTTTCCAACTCACCTGCATTACTAGTCTGACTTTGAAGCTCCTCAAGTGTCTTTTCATTGCCTGACTGAGGAGGTGAACTCAAAGAAATGGATGCGCACAGTGTGAAAGACATCGACACAGCATTAGCTTACAACTAGACGGATCTCATCCCATTCTAGCTATAACTAAGGAGGGAAGGCTATGGCATTGTCAATGACTGAAGAAAGATGAAAACAAGTTTTAAATGCAAGAAAGGAAGTGCAGCAACTCTGCCTGGAAACCCCAGCCCTTTCAAGATAACATGTTGCATTTAATTGCTATCTGATGCTATATTTGAAAGACACTTACACAGCTATTTCATTAAGATGGAGTCCTTACTGGAACTGATACAGTAGAAGTTATTTTGATATGCCTGTCTACTCCTGTATTTCTAAAGTTGAAATAAAAAAGCCAGCAGTTAAGACAGTAATATTTCTGGTCATAACAGTAATTGTTTTGTCCATGTACTGTTAAATGGACTGTAAGATGACCACCCTAATGCCAATAGCCCAAAACTAAAGGATTACTGCCCATTATGTTTAGCAATACTAATTTAGCTGCAAGACTTAATAGTATTCATAACCTTGATTGTGATCAGATTTAAAAATACATAACATTTCAGAGAATGGCATATCACAAAGAATAAATCAATTAGAATATTCCATCAGGTTTATGAAGAAGCAAGGCTAAAACAAACTTTCAGAGTTAATAGGCACATAGCAGGCAATGGAAGAAAAAGTAAAATTGTATTAGTGAACACCAATACTAAAAATTAACCATATTGTTTTGTCTATCTGCAGATACACAGTGAATAAACATGTTAGAAGCATACTAGCTAGGAAAAAGGGTAAAAAAAACAAAAAACAACCCCCAACCTTTCCCTGAAAGTAGGTCTCTACAGGATGTTGACTGGCTACTATAAGGAACAAAAACACCTCAAAGATTTCACCAGAATTTGTCATATGGATTGGTTATTTTGCTATTACAAGGAGCTGGAAAGCTTGAAAACACATTAAGTAGCTGTAAATGAAGACTGACAGCAACAGAAAGCATCTTGATGAGCCCATCAGAGAAAAGCAGCTGGGACAAGTTATAAAGATACTGAAACAGTGCCACTTAATCCTCCTGTACAGCCCACCTCCCTTTGCCACACATTATGTTATTCCCAGTTAAAAGGGACCAACTAGACATATATGTACACCCATATAGTCACTGACAGACATGTCAACAAATGGCATTTCTACAAATCTTTTAAGTTACTTCCTACAGCTTAAGGTTGAGTATTTAATACTGGAAAAGGCTTGTTTACCTTTTCTGTAACTTTGTTTGCTCTGGATTCCAGAGAGAGAGAAAAAAAAAAATTGGAGGAAGCAGAGTTTTCTGTTTTGACTCCAGAAACCAAATTGTGAAGCATTTACTCCTCAGTAAATGCACACTAGTATGGCCTAAAGGGTTCCAGGATTAAATGAGTCCATGGGTAATTTAAAACACAGTAACACACCCTACCCACTATTAATAAGCCAAATGTCCCCAGTACCTATTAATGCCCCAGAACATCAGAAGAAGAAGAAAAAATATTTGAAGTCCTGCCTGCAGGAAGCTGGGACAAAGAGGCCCAAAGAGCCTCCTCATATGCAGTTTAAATATCTATATATCCCAACAGTAACAAAAGACCTCATTTTAGCAACTTGCACAGAATAAGCTATGTGGGCTGATGATACAAGAGTGCCACCTTCGCTTGTTTTCCCCCTTCAGTTTGGCAGGTGCTTCTCCATAGTACAGAAAAGACCTGCCCATGTGCAAGACAAAAGTCATATCCATCTACTTGGACAAGTACAGACAAACTGCTACAGGACAGCATCAGCAATGGTTTCACTAACAGGGCTTATGTTAACAAAGTCACTAACAGTTGGTTAACATGTCCATGTTAAAACAACATCATGTTGCTTTTGGACACAATAGGAGCATAGGTAGCTCTACATACGAGAAGAAATTCATATTTAACTAGCTAATAATGATAATGAGGCAAAGATGCCAAAAATTCAACCTTGAATCGTCTACATTATAAGTGAGCATTCTGAGATGCTGTTCCAAGATGCTTTGCTTTACTGCTTTCTCTTCCTTTTCATTTTCCCTTTCTTCTTTTCTTCTCCCAGCATCCACCCTTCTTCCTTTGTCTGGAAGCCTTACGACTTCTAAGGCAAATTTATTTAAAAGGAAAAAAAAATTAATGGGGTAAGTTTTCTGGAAGCTTTACCCAGAATGTTTCCTTGATCATGAGAAACTACACTTATTTTTTTTGTAAACAGCATTGCTCTGTTTCAGTTGCTAAGCAGGTGGTCTGTTAAATCCTAAAAGTTATGTCTGTTTGTGAAATGCACAAATATTTCATTAAGCTTCTTGGCTTACAGTAAGTATTGCTCAGGACTGTTTTAAGCAACTTCAGCTATGTCAATTATTTTACCAAGGAAAATAAAAAATTAATGAAGATTGGAAAAAAAAATACAATTTCTTCGATATCAAAGAGAAAATAAGTATGTGAATTCTAAGTTAAATGTGCCTTTTTTGGGAAAACATATCTTTCTTAATCTGATAAGTTTATCGGCTAGTCAAATAAGCACACATCCCCTTGGAGTTCTGCTCTTTCTTATAATCTTCAGTTATTTTAAAATAGGAGGTTTGGTGTTTTGTTTTTTTCAAAAAAAAAAAAAAAAACCCTACATTACATATAAGGACTACAGGACATGCTTTTCCGTACCACCTGACCATATTCCTATATCAAATTTTGTCATCACAAATGTTACACTAACCTATGGTGCAAAGCAATAAAGATAAAAAGAGAGTTAACTATGTGCAGCTTTATCTGTTACGATGTTAGCAGTTGCCTAGTTTACATTTCTATAAAATTGAGTGATTCATTCAGGACAGCTGTTACTCTTCTAGTCAGTTAAGAACTGATGCAGTTAGCCAGCTTCTCTCTCAATCTTGCAAGTTATTACCTGTTTTACTTCCTATCATTGCACCCCTTCCCAAGCAATTTAAATTGTTTTCTCCACAGTGTAAGTAACATATAGGCTATTCATTATACCATAAACAGCATTTTTTCGCTATTATTCTCTTTGTTTACAACACTGAGAAAGGAAACCTTTTCCTCAGTAAAGTTTAATTATCTTTGTCTCAGATGTCTGCTGTGTATTTATTTGTTCTCTAGTGAAATCAAGAAACTCTTATTATTAACCCAAAAGGCAAAATTGCCTGTCACAACTCTTATTAGCTGGTTAGCACAGAGGAGTATAATTTATTGGCCTTGCAGTAACAAAGTTTTCTACACTTCAAATGAATAATTGTAGAGATGGTGAAGCATAAAGTCATAATTTAAAGATCTAAAATTAGGCTTCAAATCTTATTTTTCATTTCAGCTTTAGCTGAATAAGACATTTGAAAAAGGACAGATTATTTTGTTTTCAGATTCCAGTAAACCATGTACATTCTTCCTGTGCATTTTTAAGAAATGCAGCAAGATTTGTGATGATACTACAAGAAATTACAGACAACACAATGTCTGCAGTACCATTAAGAAACTGAATACCCAATACAGTATTCATGCATGTAGAGCTTTCTGACCTTGTAACAACCATTTCAAGGCAGCAGAAGTGAAATTCATACAGCTGCAAAGGCCCTACAGGCCACAGCACTAAGGAGCAAAAATGAACAGGAAAATGGAATAAGCTTCACACTACTTCATGTTAGCATCTAGGTGAGAAGCTAGGTCCAAGGTAAAATAATTAAGAGAGCAGAATTCTCCTTCAAACTGCTAACAACTGCAGGCATCTATTCTAATTTAATTATGCTTCCTGTATAAAACTGAAGGTTAAAATATGCAGACATGTTACCTGGCCCCAAAAGACCCCCACAAACTAGTAAGTAGACACGATACAGTGTCTGCAGCAGACAAGCACTAGAATCCCTTCAACTTCAGATGCAAACATCTAATTCTTCTGTAAATTAGATCCTGACTTTCAAGATTGGCATCCAGAAAAGGAGAAATAACTGGCTGAACTCTTGCGAAGACTGCCCAGCATCAAATGGGACCCATGTGGGTAGACAAAGCTCTAAGACAGGGTAACATTAAGCTGCCTGGATATGAACATTTCTCCTCCAGTAATCCCTGCCTCAGTTACCACACAATAAAATAAAGCTAGAGTTCTACTGGCAAGTATCAGTCAGACTATAATTCCAATTTATTCCCAGAACTTCAAAACTTTGTGCAACAGTTCTGTGGAAACACTAAGGGGGAGGTGAAAAAAAGGGAAAAAAAAAGAATGTGTGGAACACGCAGCTGTAATATCTACTGACATGCACCAAACCTGTAGATCAACTGGAGTCTGTTACGATTTCAGAAGTAGGTACAGTACCAAGGTGCCTTTGTCTTTGAGTTCTTGGGCACCAGACAGCGTATCACTAGGGCTACTCACACAGGGCAAGACCAGCTTTCAGCCAGTCACTCAATTTTAGGAGGATATTAACTAGGGAGGCATAAGGATGTTTCAATCTGAGCGTCCACAACACAAGATTTTTTTCAAGCTTTACTATTTTCCACAAGTAGATAAATCTTCTTCGGAATGGGAGAAGCACACATCTGTGTGTGTGTGTGTGTGTGTGCGCGCGTGCACGTGTGTGTATGTGTGTGTGCGCATATCCATTTTATTTCAAGGTCCTGTCACAAAGTATCAGTGCATGTCCCCCTCACAATCAGGTCTCATACTCTGCTAAAATGTTCCAAAAATTTCTGCTCAATTGACTGATACACTGCACAGGAAGTTTAAAGCCTAGAGAAAGGCGTAAGCAACAATGATCAGTGTCTTATGACAGGGAAACTTAACTTTACAGAGGTTATTAGAGTAAAAGAACTTTTTTTTATTATTATTATCTCAGTTCCTTCATGGAATTTTAACTATTTACTTAGTAAAACTTATTTCTAGCATTCTTCTCTCAATTTCAAAATTCTGTACATTGAAGTTTCAATTGCCTTCCTGCAGAAAACTGTTAACTCTGACCTATTATCACTTGGAGTGGGGGGAACTTACTTCACATATTTGGTTGGTTCTGTTTGCAAAACCTGTCTCTGTATCATTATGCCAATATGCCACATGCACTCTTGAACATTAGTTAGTTTAGAGCCATATACTGCATATATTTGCTATTACTGCATTCAGTTTGTGAATTTTATATTAGGAAGATACTACAGAAGGGAGTTCATTGGCTCAATGGATTTAGTTACTTGCTCTGGTAGACTTATCTTTATGAAACATTTTTATAAATTTCTTAGACTTAGGGCTGTAAGATATGGTTTAATATGCACTACTTTAATTGGAATTACATTTTTAAAATTAGATTGTTTCATTGACTAGAAACTCTCTTCTAATATCTAGACTAAATTATTCACAGCCAGTTTATGCTCCCTTGCTCTCACATCAGCATTATCTTGTTCTACGTAATTCTTCCCTTGTGTTTAGCTCCACATATTTATACAGTAATCTTATCTCCTCTCAAATTTCATTTTAATAAAGTAGTAGTTTTCAGCAAATGACATGACACACATCAAAAAAGTTGAGTATATGGTTTTTTAAAATCTCAATTGATTTTATTTGTAGTTAACCTACATAACCAGCTATGTAAGTACAGCTGAGGTATATGGACCTTTGCACTGTCATATTTCCTTAATCCAGCACAACTTCTTAAATTAACCAACAGTGCCTTTTGTCCAATTTCCTTTTATCGTTATGTCTGGAAGTATCCTTCCCTTCAAAAGCATTCTAAAAATTGGAATAATATTGAGGACACCTAACCCTAGATTAATTTCTTCCCCCTTAACAGGTGCACTGGTCTCTTCACTTCCAATTTGCTATCCCCTCTGCTTTCTACCGAACCTGCATTCAACTTCTACCTTGATTTCCATTTCCATACTTCTAAGCCTTTGTTGGTAGTTGTCAGTCATCACAGATATACCTAAACCTTTACTATCGACCCCAACCCCACTGCATAGCCATATGACTTTCATGACTTTGTCCATTTCTTGGAAATATATATGACGACCTTTGTGCTGATCAGTCCAATAGCCTTTGCAGGCTAAAACAGCTTAATAATTTCTGTGTGCAGGCTCCCATCTTTACAAGATGTATTCATTACACGTTTTCTTATACGACTTAAAGTAGAGATTTCCCAATCTTTTCGTCCACCTGACTTCAGTAATCAATTCAATTTGATGTGTAGAAAATTGTCCTTACGAAATTAAGAGCTTACTTAAGGTCTCACTTTTATTTGTTCTTTCCTTTTAATTAAGGCTTCAATTATTCCCAACTCTTCACAATATCATATTTCTCCTTGGGCTAATTTTACTCCTTTTCAATATTCTCTAATTTTCAATACAACAAAACATTTCAGATAAGAACATCCAGTCTTCAAAAGTAGCTTTCTGTCCAGAACTATACCATACACGTAGGAACCAGCATACCAACAGAAGCACTTCACCTACACCATCAGATTCTCTTCTCACTGTCCTATAGATACAGAAAAATCTTTTTATGATGACAAACCTCTTTCTCTTTAAAAAGTTCGAGTGCATCTTAATGACAACCTTGCAGAATATACATGTGTTTAAATACAACTTTTTAAAAGTAATTACAATGGCTACAGCTTTTAAAAGCAGTCCAAGTTCTTAAAGATGCATAAAGAAATGTTGATAGTGATTCTAGGGAAAAAAATTGAACTCTATTCCATTAGTTACAACACTGCCAAAGGTAATCAGAAGTATGCCTTCAGTTTTTGTTTCTTAACTATTAGCAGCAACTTGATTCCTCAGAGACCATAAAGTAGTGTCTTAAGATACATTGTAGCTTATTGCTATTGACAGAGCTTTTAATTGAAAAATAATCCCTTCCAAAGTTTTAAAATAAAAATCTAACTTCATTAGAGTCAACAGGTCCTATCACCAATTTTATATTCCATAGCACAAAGCCGAAGAGAAAGTGGCTGAAGGCATTTGCCCTAAAGCAATTCAAAATATCATTCCTTTATGTTATTTAACAAAATATTTTAATCACAAGTTTACTCTTTAAATATCCATGGAAAATGAACATCAGGAGGATTGTTGCATAAAAGTGAAGAAAAGGCTTTCAAAAAGCCAAACACTGTACTGCTTAAAATAAGATTTTCTTCACCCTTTCCATATACAGTCACCACTATTGTTCACTTCATGCCTTCATTCTGTTCCTTTTACACTGTTTTTTCCACTCAGATCATTATACTCACTTCATACCAGTTTATTCTTTATCATAGGGAATGATAAGAAATATCATTCCCCTCCCTTTTTCTTCCATCCTACTGCCACTTCAGATTTTACTGGTTCATTTTTCTTTACTTTCCTCTGGCTTTTCTCCATTTTCTATAATGTTACAAAGAATTTTTTGAAGATGAATGTATCATTTTTTCTTTAAATTTACCCACCCTTTCAGCTGAGATAAAACCAGTCCCTTACACATTCTGACATTTCTTTTCTGTTTTTTTTCCTGCTTGCCCAAATCCATTCTTTCTAACATCACCTTTCACTCTTTTTCAAAGAGAAACACATGCAACTGAGGCACTCTTCTCCTTACTTAAATAAAGTATGGCTATTTCCAAACACTCACTGACTTAACAGTGTTTGTATTACATTTTGATAGGAGTACAGAATAAAATCAGCAGATAATCACTACAAAAGGATTCAAGAAAGTCAAAAATTCAGAAAAGTTTCTCAAAGCACGACTGTTCAAGTAACAAACCCACAAAGAAAATACTTCAAGTTTAACTACTTCTCTTCCCATCCACCTCAGCGTGCAACTTCAGAAGACAGATCATTTTGCACAAACATACTTTTCTGTTATAATTTGAATTGTCAGACTGCATTCTAGTTTAGGTTGCACACCTTACTAGCTTTAGCACAGCTACATGTATCTGGAAAGTAGAATTAAGTTATTTACAGCAGCAAGCACGTATCAAAGAGCTTTTATCTTTGTTGAAGCATGGCCCCTCAAACAGACAGTCATTCTTTTTCTTTCAGCTACACAGCACACCATATCCAACTAGGCATGAAGACCAGTACTTCCAAAAGGTGTTTGGAAGCATAATTAGTCTGGCTTTTTTCAGGTATGCCATCTTCCAGCCAATACCAGATGTCTTCTGTTAGGACTTCCACTAAACTCAGATACTGATTTTACTCTTAGAGTTAAAATATATATATATACACACAGACAAGAAAGCTGCATTTTAAACAAGACTGAAAATGCTTATCAGATTTATACAAAAAAGCATCCATCTCCATGAAAACTCATATCCATCAGTTAAATCTTAATGACTGCTTAGCCATATGTAGAACCAGCAATAAGGACAATTTAATACTATTATTCCATATTATTCCAATATTATTCCATAGCAGAATTTTCTATACTTCTCTGAAATTACTACCATCCCCATAAGAACAACTTAGTCAAATCAGATAACCTGTGCTTGGCTGCACTTGGCAGGAGGGCTTTACACGAAAGAGCCCACACCACTGCGATGTGACAGCACACATCTTTTTAAAGGGGTCTGCACTCCAGAGGAACCATGCTTTGGTTTCCCTCCAAAGAGGCGGCACAAATATTTTGAGGCTGAGTAGCAGAAGTGGTGAAGTAACATACTGCCCACCACAGGCTGGGAATATATCTGTGGTCACAGATTATGTGTTAAAGACAAACATCTGGTCACACAGCCTGATGCAAATTTCACGTACTGGAACTGCCGAAGCACAACCTTTGGGTGCTTTGGAAAACCAAAGTTTTCCTTTGGGAACCATTATCCTGCCTCTTCAAACAAGGTCTAAAATGAGAAAAGGACAATTACATTCAGTTCTGCTTCACTGTCTACTAACTTTCACTCCACAGCCTAGTCCTGAGCAAAACTTTTCTTACTTCAGTTGATAGCAGCAAAGTCCCTGAACAACAGAGCAGTAAAAAGCTCACTGCAGCTGCTCCTGTGCTCAGGTGACCCAAGACACCCAAGAGCTAGAGTTCACTTCAGTCTTCTGCTATGCAAAAAACATGCTAGCAGACTATCTCCAGTAGTGCACCAGGATTAAGTCTGCCCTTGGACCAATATTATTTCCGCAGTCCATGGTAAAAGTCCAACTTTTACCATGGTTATGAAATCATAGGATGTCTTACAAAGACAACTCAGGCTCCACCTTAAAACTCTGACCACGTAACACACACGTACCCTTGTCCCTTCAGAAAACTACTCTAAAAGTTCAGTTCTCCATTGGATAGAAATCTTATTCTAGTCCTTACTTTACTACTTGATCTCATGCCAATATTTTGTACCAGACACCATGCCAATATTTTGGCCAGGCATGTATTTATCCTGTCGCATATTACATTAACTTTACAGTTAAATCAATATTCCCTCTTGAACCTTTCTCCCAGGCTAAAGAAGTCCCTCTATAACATCTTCTCATGAGACTGACCTCTATGAAAAGTCAAACTTGTGTTATATTATTCATGAAGAAATTCTGTACATTTAATTGCTTATTTAGTCTTTCTTAGGCTATATCAATACCACATTCAAGATGCAATTTAAATCAGTCAGCCAGTCACTGCTATGGTGGCATGCAGCGCCTCAGTTCACAGCTACTATGGCCTGCAAATCTGAGGTGGCTTGCGTATGCATGTCTACAGCAGTACGGACACACACAGAGGTGCAGTTCCACAAGCACTAAGTCAGCAGAACAACTTGCCTGCTTCAAGTATTCATGATTTTCCTGAGATAGCTCTTTCCCAGATACCAAGAAACTGATCTTTTACTATCATTACTTTGACATATCTTTTTTGAGTGGATGCCCTAGCGACAAAGGATAGCAAGAGGACAGAGCTACTGAATGCCTTTTTTCCGTCAATCTTTACTGCTATGGCCAGCCCTCAGGAATCCCAGAGCCTGCAGAAACAAAGATTTTCCAACTTCAATCATTCTGTGATTCTGCATGGACTTTTTGTAGGAGGAGGAAAGAAAGAAAATCCAGTTTTAACCGTTACCTGTTCCCTCATCTAGTTCACTGCGTAAAATACTCATGCCAGCACAAATAGAAAACAGCACCCAGAGGAGAGGAAAGGAAGCATTGCTTCTTTTGGTGGAATTGCTGACTTACGCTTCCAAACAAAATATAGTCTAAGAAATGCTCAGTTACAACAGAAAGGGATATGCCTGGAAGATGCTGAACAAAACTTTACCAATGATTTTATTAAGAAGTCTCCAAGAAGCATTTCAGAAGGGCTACATTCACCTCACTAGAAGAAGTCAGAAACATCTTTTTCCTATATTTGTTGGAACAAAATAAAACTGTTCCCATTTAACAGAATAAAACTGAACAAAACTGTGTATCTCAGAAGTACTTCAAATTTCCACCTGGAAAATAAGCTTCAGAAGACAACCAACACGTTAAGAAAAAGAAGAAAGAAAATTCAGCTGCTCTCCGTGAGACACTCTGTGACCAGTAAGCCATTACACTCTCTGGAGACCAAGGATGCTGCTCCCAAGACTGAAGATGGCTTGCCATCTCTCAACTATGCTTGGAGTGGCATGGCACCAAAGGAGTGCCATGTACACAAGTTGTCCCCTGCACATTCTCACTAGAAGCCCTGACCACACAATGGTAGGGTGATTAGGTGGATACTGCCACTTTCTTTCCTCAGCTTATCTGCTCTATACCTGTGTAAAGTGTCATAAAGCAAGAAGTACAACACAACATAAGGGAGTAGTTAACTATAATGTTTTTATAAACATCAAAGAAAAGGAACAAAAATCCTCTGAGGATAATGGAAAACCTCATAGGAAATGTGGCAGTGACAACCACTGCCTTACTTAAAGGACCTAATTTGGGAACTGAAATAAATAGACAAAGAATGGTATTATTCTAAATCTAAATTCTAAATAAACCAAGCTTCTAGTTTTTAGACTCTCAAACCAAGCTGCTGAACAGATTAGAAGTACTTAAGCAGCTTAATGTTCAGAAGCACTTCACATTAAAAATTTTCCGCTAAATTCTATGCAGACCAGTATGTTAATGTAATCAAACATTACATATCCTTTTTGCAGAAACCATGTTTAACTTCTAACATTGTCTCTCTAAAAGTCAGTTTGAAGGTACAAATAGATTCAAAACTAGCTCCAAGTTGCCTAAGTAGACATACACAAAGAGCATAAAATACTGCAAGCTACCTCACTACAAAGCACTCTGAAAGTTCACCAAAGAAGTCAGTACTGGGTAGTAGCTAATGAGCTAAGATTTCACGCAGTGCTTTACCTCACAGCAACATGCCAGAGCAGGAATGCTCACAGATAGAGAAAGACAAAAATAGATGAATCAATGCTGAAATATATTACGATGAAGAAATTTGGCAGCAGATAATCAAAGTTAATAGGAGAAATCTGGGCAGGCTAGAATTCCTCCTATATTCAATCTACCAAAAAGAGTTTTCCATGTCTTGAATGCCATCTTGCTTGCAAAAAAAAACCCATTAATTTATATTACAAAAGTGCTACAAATACAGTTATCATGTAAAAATCAAACTGTTATTCAATATGAACATCATCCAGTTTGAAATCAACTTTATATCCTTCTAACTCAACCTTGCCAAAACCGTCAGTCTTACACAATACAGTACAAGACAAAATATACCCTATCCTACAATCAACAGGATATCACTGTCCAAGTTGCTCAAAGTACCTTTAACTCCTTTGCATTCTGAGACCCATTCTGCAGAACAGACTACACGAAGCATGTATTTACAATACCCTAGATGTTTATCCTGGATAATATAAAATGGTAAAATAAGGATTTTTTGATTGTTTCACACCTTCTTGTGTTTAAGAAGTGTTAATTCCTCTTTCACACAGAGCCTGACAAATCTGCTATAATGCAATACACCTGCCTAGGAAAAAAAAAAATCCACTGTTCAACTAATAGTCAGTTAACAATGTGGACAAACACTGTCCAGGGGAAAAAGACATCTATCCTTTTCTTGTGCTGTGATCTCTCCATTCACCTTAAAGGAATGAATCTCATTAGCCTCCTCAATAGGCTACATTCTTACTAAGTCATTATTTGAATTCGCACCATTGCGCTATGAGGCTTTTGGATTTAATTTCACATAACAAAATATTTCTCCTTAAAGATTATTTTTTCCAATTCATCTAGTTTTATTGCCATATATGCTATATAATGGTGAATCTACTGGATTAAGGAATGCATTTTATAAATATATATATGAAACTAAATTAGATTTAAGTTGAAACTCTAAAAAAAGATGAAATAGTAATGCAAGAACGCAACAGGAAAACACACATCCGATGTCAACAGGCATACTGACAGCAGTACAAGTTAGTATAACTGGAAAAGGGAGGGAAAAAAAAAACAAGATTACAATGGGATACCCACGGCTTGGGAAAGGATTATCAGCATAGGTCGTATCAACTCTTAGTCTGACTGATCATGTTCTTCATACTGAAAGTGAGTAGTGCACAGTTAATGGATTTTGTTCCTAGATCATATATAAGGTCCCTCAGGAGTGACAAGCTAGTAAAATGTTCTAAAAACCAATAAATGCTTTACTTTTTACACGTAGACATTTCTAGTACATGAATTTACTTCTTCCACAAGGGAAAGGCCAATTGTCTAAAGCAAGATAGTTATTTTAAGGATATTAAAAGCAGGGTGAATAGCAGCTGTTATGTATACAAATCCCACATTAGATATAAAAACTAAGATGGCAGTTTATTCCATTAGCTATAGCAACACCATATGAGTTGACATAAGCTATATTTGACAAACATTAGGAATAATCATAGTCAGGAAAAAAATAATCACATTTACTTCAAAATTTAGATATACAGGTTTCATAGGCAGCATACCAGAAACTAAAAAGGATTTAAATACCTTCAATGCTTGTATTTAGCGATATGAAATTAACACTTCAGGTTTTGCATAGAAATTTCTTTTGCACAGAATTTGGTTGCTATTAAAAAAACAAAAAAAACAAAATGAAGTACTTCAACAGTTGACAGAACTTTCTGTCACAACCTGAAGACAACCACAACTCTGACTGGGTTAAACTTTAAAATGAAACAGGTTTCCAGAGCAAGGCTCAGCTATCAGTCCCAGTTTCAAGTACTACTAGCCTGAACCATCTATATAGCTTAAAAAGGCATCGTTCATTTAAGATGCTTTTTCTGGAAAACGACTCTTCAAAGCACCCATAGCTAAATACTGTCACAAGAGAGATTCATGGGAGAAAAACATTAAACTCTTCCTGTGACGTTTGTCAAGAGCACCATGAAATATAAAGTATAAACCAACTACGTGAGTCTAATCAGCATAACAACTCCCTAGGGAATTATCCATTTTCAAGTCTCCCAAGCAACTAAAAAGGGGTAAGAAAGTTGTTCAAAACACAGCAGGGTGCCCATGAGCGAGTGATGCACTAAGTTTTCTTTTTAAGGTCTAACGCAAGCGACAATTCTTCCGTACAATAAAGACCGAGATACGCACATGAGATGAATGGGGGAAGTAACGATGGAAATATTTAATCATCATGACAGCTTTAAATTCGGATGAGTCTGTTAGTCAGGCACATTAAATATTAGCACAGTTTTTAGTATTATTAGGAAGCATCACCACTGCACCTCCAAACACATACACGGTTTGCGCGTTGGGAAATGCGCTGGAACGCTCACAGATGATCCACTGCTGCCGTCGTTAGCTAGCACTAACTTTTCTTCTTCTTCAAATTACGGTTTTCCAATCGAAACCAATGCCTTAGGAACAGCAAACCTATAATTTTCACCACCGTTAATCAGTTTCCTCCCTGCTTCTTACACAAAACGCACATAACATACATGCTCACCCTCCCCACATCTAACAGACTAGGACAGCGCCCCACGTACAAGAGTTTCAAGAGCTTTTTTTCCCTTCTTTGACGAGCTGAAAATCACTTAAAATACACGCATACACACGCATCCTCCCCAGAAATAACTGAAAATAACCGAAGTAGCTTTCGCGTAGCTCCAACCACTTTAATTACAATCTGGAATTCGAGCTACACAAGACCGCTAATTAGTTTCCAACTTGTTAAGGCAGCCCGGCGGCAGGGGCCACGCTAGCTGCTGCGGCGGCGGCGGGCAGCGCTCGGCAGGAGAGGCTCGCTCGCTCGCACGCCGGCTTGCCTGTTTACTTTAATCCCGGTAACCATCGCGGAGGTTGAGGGAACGCACCGAACGGCCGCCGCAGCACTGCAGAGCGAGGGGGCTCCCCGCACGGCGCCCGCCCCGCTCCCCCGGCCCGCAAGGCGACGCACGCCGCCGCGCCCCGCCGCGCCAACGCTCCCTCGGCCCCGCTCTCCGCCAGCCGCCCCGCGCTCGGCGCCCCTCCGCGGGCTGCCGCTGCTCCCGCTCGCCCCCGAGCCCGCCCGCACTCACCGGCGGCAGCGGCCATCTCCGGCAGCGCCAGCCGCCGCCCGGCCCCCGCCACCGCCGCCCGCCCCATGCCGCCGGCCGAGGGGCGCCCGCCCCGCCCCATGACGTCATCCCGCGCCCCTCCTCCGCGCACCTGGAGGCGCCGCCCGCCTCCGCTGGCGCGGGCCGGGGGTCGCGCGCGCGGCGGCGGCGGCGGTTACCTCCTTCCCCCCCCCGCCCGCCCGCACAACGGCTCTTCCGCGGGTGCCAGGGCGGGAACGGTGCGCGGCAGGCGAAGGGCGGTGCGTTTTTCTCGCTCTTTGCGATGAATACACCTATCAAATAAATAAAAAGGAGCAGCGTTGGTTCCCCCCTGCCCCCTCCGAGGGCTGTCTATGCAGGCATCTTGCAGTCCAGCAAGCACGGGGACGGGGAAGGAAACGCGACTCCATTGTCTGGACTCCAGGTTGTGTCATTCTCCTCCTGTCATGTGTGAAAATATATCTGTGAGCCCAGATGGGTTAGTAAGCTTAACAAACCTGGCAGCGTGCTCGGCTGCTGGCTTCAGAGGCTTCTGATGGGAAAGCTGAAATACAAAATTTACCTTAGACAAGTTTCTGTGATACACACCCACTAGTTCCACATATTGTTAAAGAATTCCTCACGGAAATAAACCATTCCAGACTGATGCAAATTACAGCCTTATGGGCAGAGTAAGAAGAGGGCATACAGGTATGCTCACGCTTCTTTTTATCACGATGCCAGGCTGACAGATCCGACGTTAAAGAAAATGTCTGCCTGAGCTGTTGTGTGAAAGAAAGAGCAGCACAAGCCTCGGGCTTCTTCGAAGAAGTCCACGGAGAAGAGGGAGGACTATGAAGTCCTTCTTTTGCCGTGACAGCAAAATATCTAATGAGCATCACCTTCATCATGATGAAATCAACCCTAATTGGGGCCCTGCACACTTTGAAGCTCACTCAGGTAGATTAAACTCAGGTAGATTTCCCATATTTTTCTGAGTCCTGGGCTCTGATCCAAAGGTGAAAACATAACAGGGGTTTTAAAGTTATTCCTCTTTGTTCTATATTTCTTCTCCTTTCCTGACAAATAGTAGAGAAGCAATAAAACCATTCTAAATTCTCCTTTCCTCACCTTCTGACACTAGTTTAAAACTTCTTTTAATAATCAAACATGTGCAGCTACACTTTCACTCAGGCTCACCATTTATTACCTGGAGATTTTGCCTGATCAGGCTGGTAACCACAATTTTTATACTCTGAGAATAAACTCAAAAATGAAGCTACATCAGCTACAATTATTGATGCTCTACTTTACCATCTTAACTTGCTTGTATGCCTGCATATAGCATCAAAATACATGGCTTTTTCAGTTTCCAAGTAAGTATTCAGGTGTTAAATTGTTTCCTGTTATCCATGAAAGAATTTTTCAAATATTGGATCAGTAAAAACATATTCAGGAATGATCTCTCTTCTCCCAAATAAATAAATAAACTTCCCACACATACCCTTCCCTTTGGACTCCTGAAGCCGTAAGCAAAGTTTTCCTCACTGCATTGGGTAAGTGGAGTGGTAACCACGGTTTAGTAAAGGCTACTGAGCTCATTAACCTAGTACTATTACATTTCAGTAAGACATTTCAGCAACTTCATTAAATAGAACACAAAATGTAAAAGAAAAAAATCAACAAAAAGCTAACCCACATAGACAACTGCTCTTAAGTGAATAATGAGGCAGCTACAAGCATAAAACAAGGGACAAGGTGACATTTGAATAGTGGTATTTAACTATAAAAAGATGCACACTAGACAATTAATTCAGATAAGTTAATGTAAAAAGATGCACTCGGTTTAGCATTGCTGGGTGATTTCCTCATAGTGAGTTCTTCAGCAGGGCATAACATCAGTCTGATGGGGAAAAAGGCTCATTATAATTGCTATTACTGTATCAGGTAACTATGGCGGAACTACTCATTTAGAGAGGCTGCAGCTTTTTTCTAGCAACCATTTTTAGATTTCATGTGAATTAGATAAGTGAACTATAGTCATACCTTCAGCATATTAACAATCCTTTACAGCTAGTGAGATTCCACGTGCCCAAGAAGACCAAGAGCCCCACAACTGAATAATGTGTTTAGACCAAATGCATGCCCAAGTATATTGCTTACCATATCTGACTTGTTTTCTTGGGCATTAAGACTCACTGTTCTCACAAGCCAGTATATTTGGGTGTTTAGAGAGACAATAAATTTCAGGGAGATAGACTCATAGTTTGTGCTAAAGAAGATTCTGAACAGCAGCATAAATTTATGAGTCCAAAACCATAGCATTTAAATACAGGGCTAACCCTTTATGAACTAGCCTTTCCAAGTACCAAAAATGAAAATTTCATTTACAGACCTTTTATAAACCTGCATGTGGTACAGCAATAAACATTTGTACAGTTTCATGTCACGAATTCATGATGAAAACTTAGGTCAAATTCTAGCTTTAGAAATAAAAACACATTAAAATAGAGGCTACATGACAGGCAAAAAGGAAGGAAGAAAAAAATCATGCTAAATACATTCTTTAAGGTAGACCATATAATAAATACAGAGGATTGAGGTAGGAAATGTCATAATGAGTACCTAAGGACTGTTTTTGCAATAAGATTCAAATTGACCTGAGGGCCTAAGGTTAGTTTTCCCAGTCCTATTAAAAATTTGAGTCAGATTTTGTAGGCTTGATCCATCAAATGAAAGACAGCAACAATACTACTCTTATATTCAAAAAACAAGTAACTCAATAATCTAAGCCTTTAGCCAAGCAGCTGATGAAGTGTGTTCAGTTATCCTGCTAGTTTAAACCTAAATGAGATGCCCCTACTAAAAGCAGTGGCTTCTTTCAGGGATTCCCATGTCTTCTGGTGTTATCATTGGTGAATGCATGGTGGAGCTCATCTGGCTGCATTTCCTTCCCCTTCTCCAGCTGCCACCAATCACTAGTGCTTAGACAAAAGAAGCAGGAGCACCTGGCACAGGAGTCTGGGAGGGACAGAAAATGGAAGGAAAGCCTCCTGCAGATATGTGACCACACTGACTAAAGCCAGCTGTGAAGCACGTAGGGGTGTAAGCAGTTATCCTAGAAACAAAGTTTTAGGGTATTCTTGAATGAGGTGCTCTCTATTTCTTCTGTTGACAATGCTTCAGTATGTTGAAAACAGCCATCTCAGTAACCAACTGTTCTTTATAGCTTAACAGAGAAGCATTAAGCTAGGTGTTTCCTCTTTCTTGATCACAGCTTGGTAGTTAGGCCGGGCAGGTGGGAAATGTAATGCCTAATCTCTTAAGGCAGAAAAGGGAATTGAACTGAACTCTAAAATTGAGGCTGGACAAGCATGTTAATCATAGAGATAATAGATAAAAAGAGAAGTCTTTTTGTAATTTAGTGAATCTCCAACAATTTTGTGATTCTTTCAACTTCCTCATTTCCATTATTTTTCTATTTGTGCCTTTAGAAAAATAAAGTCTCATTTCCATTGTAATTACTTTTGCATTGAGGATTCTCTTCAAGATTAAAAAAAAAAAAAAAAAAAGGTGATTCATTTGTTCATGTTTAAGTCATCTTTAAAATCTGAATAAAACCCAACCATGGTGAAACATTGTTGAAAAAAATATACACATTTTTAAGACCAGAGGGCCTTCATTAGAATTAGGAAAAAAGCAAATCCAGAAGCCAGCCATTTACTCATGTTTTCCTGAAGTGCTTCTCTAGCTTTCTGTTTTCCTTGCTGCTAGATCTTTAAAGCATGAGTTCGTATGTATTCAGAAAGAGGGAGAGATAACAGACAGAAAGGCAGAGCTATTTCAGTTCATAAAAAGAGGCAACAGAGGATAGAAAGAAGTAACTTTTCCTGTTCTTCATCCTCTTCTGGGTAAGAAACTCAACCAAATTAAAGCCCACTTCATGCCATATGTCCTACTATACATTCAGCAACTGTAAAGCTTACTTTCTGCTGTCTGATCTCACAAAGCTAAAAGCAAATGTCCAATAACATGGATGAAAATATTAAGCCATATCTCTTGTTTCTCACTTTGACCTTGAATACTCATCATTAATGAAAAAGTTTTACTTTGACAAATTATGCATGCCAGTGACCTCTTCATTCATGAGACCACTACTATAGTACTGTGCATGTGAATGATTGCTGTCCATACTTCTTAGGACAGAAGGATATCATCCCAATTTTAAAGATGCAGAAAAGAATAGGAAAAAAGCATTCTAGTGATTAATTCCCTGCTCTGCTACTGGTTTCTAGATCACTGTAACAAAATAAATGCAAAGTATTAATTTATCATCTTTTTCATGAGTTAGCCTTTTTATATTTTATATCTAGTTACTCACTTCTTCCATTTTATTCTAACGCTAATTCCCCTTTCATTTTCCCTCATCTTAAAACAATGTAAAACTGCTTATGTTTACGCATGGAATACTGATACATTGAGCCATTAATAGTATCTGGTTTTATTAATTTTATACAAGCCAAACGTTTGTTTTTCCTCTTTCTGCAAACTTCTGCTGAGAGCCTAAGGGCCAAAATGCAAAAACTTTGATCTGTTGTAAAACAAAGCACTGCCAAACTGAGGGACTAGAGGAAATATTTGCCATGTGCTGCAATGCAAGTTCTGTTCTGAAAAGAAGTGAATCACTTTCGTTATGCCAATACCAAGTTTGTCATGTTTAGTTCTATAGGCTGCTGAAGTGTGCCTCTCTGTAATTTGAAAAGCACTGCAATAAAAAGATACATAGATATAATATGAGGATTAGTGTGCTATCAAAAATCAACACACATCCACATACATGAGGATTTTGTAACACAAAAACTCAGTCTTGGTAATTCAGAATTAAGAGCAAGAAACCTTCTTCCAACCTTCCTTCTCTTTTATCCTTACAGTATCTTGCCTACGACAATACTTCACTTCAAGTTATCTCTCACAGGAGTTAAACTCAGACCTACATATATTCACGTTCAACACAGGATATGACGATATTACAATGCCTCCCAGTAACAAGCGTTCTAAATACTTACGACTCATATTTAAGAGAGTATGATACCTCCTCATCCTTTAGGCTGTTTCTGCTATCAGTTTTTTCTCTTTCTTTCATAACAGAATTCACATTACAAATATTACACTACGTATTTTCTTCTCTTTGAAATTTTACCACTGAATTGCATATATAAAGGTGTTTTGGTAGCCAGTACTCCTCTTCAGGGTCATAATCTCTATAAAAAACAATACACAAGACAAGCTGACTGCCTACCAAAAGTATCAAAAATAAATAATAAAATAAAGATAGGAGATTAAGCAAAGAAATACTATGAAAGATGATATTATTATTTAGAGACTTTTTTGTACTTGCATTATTTTTCTTCTTGTGAACTTTTGCTCCAGGCTACATATAGTTTCTAATGTATATTTATTTTTCAAAGAAAATCCTCACTCAAACAAAATTAAGAAAACCAGATTTTTCAGAACAGAGAAAATTATAATTCCAATCCAGAATGAAGGTCTTGCTCCTAAGTACCTCCTATGCTTTAATAAGTAAGCTAATTTAACCATTGCTAAACCTTCTAGCAAGTATTTCCTTATCTTTATGTTTTTGTGAGAGAGATATCAAGTATGCTTTATTGATTTAGAGCAACAGATATGTTTGTCCTATACATAGAATTTAACAGCCCATTGGCAAGAGTCAAACTGTGATTCAGAAAAGTGGTTATATGGGAGTAGGAAAGAATGCAATGGACTGAAGTATATTATCTACTCAATAATACATTATTATATGTACCCTTGGAGAGATTAATTATCAGGATCTCTGGACATATAGGAGCAAAGTAAGTCTGTGATCTGCAGCTTCTCCAGTTGCAAACTGACCCTGTTGCATACATAGGGCAAAACAGGATTTAGGGAAGCAGAACAGACAAGGACATACTCATCAACGGTTAAAGGTTCTGTAACAGTATTCTGTACCACTATTATTATAATTAAACTATGCACAAAAGCCTGAAACTTCTGTCCCTGTGTTGGGAACACTAATTCATGGTGATAATAATCTGAATCCATTCCCTGCTGCCAAATACTGCTTAGGGCACAAGCAAGTCTCTTTATCTACCTTTTTTTTGCTATTCTTTGAGATGCTTCCAAGCTTTATAAGTTGTTCCCCTACGTATCAAAAAAGTGGCCTGCTCTACATATTCTCCAGCTGCTCAACTATACCCTAGCACAGCAGCTATATTATCTTTATTTTTAAAATTAAAGCAACATTAAACACTAAAATTACCATCACTGTCCGCAAGGTCTATTTTCTTCTTTTTTTTCCTTTTTTTTTCCTAATTATTATTAGCTTCTACTTATATGTTTAATTGTGTGGGGTTTGTTGCTTTTAACAAAATATTTTTTCCTACCTTTTTCTTCTTCCCTAAATAAACAAATTGCTGGAATACATTGAGTTCCTTAACATATTTACTTGCCATGGGAAAGTTCTTTGGCAGGCGACCTGCTAAAGAATCTATGTTCCAAAGAGTTGTGGACATTAATTATGTAGCAGGTATTGTGCACAGGAGGTGGCAGAAAGGGTGATTTAACAGGAAAGCTGTCTCCTGTTTTGCAGCCTTGCAGGAAAGAGCCCTTGCTTTTACATTTTCTAGGAATTAGGGTTCAGACAGAAAGAGATGTTTTTTATTGAGATCCAAAGTTGTACTCAATTTTAAGTATTACGGTTTTACTTAATGCACTAGTGATACTTCAAAAATATATATTTTAGGAAATAGCAGCAATCAGAGTCAAAATTCAAAAGATGCAGACAAATAATTTATGCTAGCTTCTTGGAACTAGAAATTTTTAGTTATTCAAACTGATTCCAAAGAAACTATCATTCACATGCTTCAATTAAAAGAACTATCATAACATCCAAATGCTTCCATAATTATGTATTTAATTATTTATTTATTTTTAAAAATAACAGTATCTAAAGATGCATTTCAGGCATTGTCCTAGTCTACTCAGCACAATGCTAAAATTTAACAAGAAACAACTTCTGCATTGAAGGACTTAAAGTCTCTGCAGCTGTGTGTGCCTAACTTCAGTGGGCATTGCTGATAAAATGTATTCTTTAATTTGCCAAACTAAGGACAACATTAATTTAAAAGAAATACCAAACCATTACTCGCATGTATAGGGAGAATTTCCAATCTTCTTTCATGCAAATATGTTACTGGTGAACAGGTATTTAGCTGCTCTCCACCACAAAGTTACCTCCATGTAATACAGACCTTTTGTTTCAACTCCTTATCAGAGATAAGTACCTTAATATCAAATCAAATTTAATTATAGTTGGTGAAGCACATACTTTAATATTTCTCTTGATTCAAAATACAGTAGAATTTGTCCATGCTCATTACTCCACCTATTTCCTGTAAGTGCTACTGATGTCTCATATCTGTTTTACCTGTAATACATGTCTTATATCTTTCAATGCAGTAACAATATTACCATTCTTCTCCACAATATTACTCAGCCTTCTCCATTTCTCTCTTCTCAAGATGTGCTTTTCTCAGAAGGAACTAAGAACAATATTTACCATTTTGGTTTTAGAGAAAACCACATGGTTACGGTATTTGTCCACTGTGCAAGTCTGCAGTGCCTGCACTTACAGTTGTAAACGAAACAGAGGTCAGAGGTCAAGGTTTTAGTTAACAGTAACTATTTTTTATAGTATTTCTTGGACATCTTACCTGACTCAAGTTGATCCAATTAGGACATCCACATTTCAAAATACGTACAGTCATCTGCAGCTGACAATACAGAGAAGACTTAGCTACACAATAAAGATCAATCTAACATCCTAAGAAGCTGCCGTATGAGCTGAATCACATTAAGCAGAACCCTTTTTCTCTGCGCTGGCTTCCAGATCCACCACCACACTATCCTGAGAGGCACCAAAATCATTAAATTCTCCTTGAAAGAGAGATTTCTTGTCAATACTACACTTCCTGTTTGAGGGCTTCCTACACAATGTGAAGTTCCATCTTCCATAATAAAAGGGGAATTACTTCAATTATTTGGAGAAAATAACAGACATTGCCAATAACATTATGGCAAAGGGGATAGGAAGCTAATGGCTAAAGAACAGATAAAACTCTCTCAAAGAAAAGGCCATGTAGCAATAACCCGCAAAGTGTTATGGACATAGCATGAATTAAGGCATTCTTCTTCCTCTGGACTAACAGATCTTTCAAAGTTTGTTTTGTGTTTCATACCACATGCTATTTAAATACTTGTACCAACTTTCTGCTTATACATGTGCCTAATATGTCTTGAGAAACAAATATTAATTACTTAATCACTTGTTGATTTGTCGCAGTATTGTACGAGTCTGCATGACAGCTGATACGCACAGTTACTGATTTTGAGAAACTGTCTCACATTCTCAGAAACATGCATCTTGTTTTGATTGCTAATATGGTTGACAATACGGTTAGCATTTTCGTAGGCACATCAAGTGATAACAGAGACAGGATGCAGTAGTCATATCATGGAAGTCTTTTATTTCTTTCCCGACAATGGATCTCACCAAAAGGTGGAAAGACACTATATATTAATCTACAAAGCAGCAAGACTTACTTTTATTTTAAATAACTAACAGTCTGTCTTTCTAGATGGAAGTGTATTTTCACATCATACCACTGCTATGCTCATAGAACCACTCTTATCCTAGCAGCTTTTATGGGGCAAATTAGTTGTCCACTAGACCCCTTAATTAATGTAACAAATACTTTACAGGTGTGGGAGGCTTCTACATTCATTAAAAAGAAACTCTGGCAAAACTGAGTGGGAACTTTTCAGAGAAACCAAATTCTAATATTAAAGCATTTTGTTTCTCAAATCTATACTTGCTTTGAGTAACATCTCATACCTCTGTAATCCTTTAGTAGAAAATTCTCATCAATAAGATACAAAAAAATGCACACAGATACAAAATAAAATAGAATTATCCATGCACTATTATATTTTTAGTCAACCCCTCTGTCACATTTTACTGAAATTAGAGACACAAAAGTAAAATTGGGCTGCATGTATCCAGTAAAGGCTAGTAAATAAGAATACATTTCCATGCTTAACAATATAAAGTACATAATAGCTCTAAAAGATGAGAACTTCTTATTTAGATACTGTGCAGAGAACTCCAGCTGCACAGGCAAAGACAGAACTAGCATACTTTTTTTTTTTCAACATTTACTTGCTCTGAATCAGTATTTCAAGACTTGAAAATTTCAGTTCTGAAATTTTCAGTAGGTTACCCAAGACTCTCTGAAAGGAAGAGCCTTCTGTGAATTCTTTATCCAGGAAATGTATCTGAAAGAAGAAAGTAGATGGAGCTCTTTTGCAGCATAGACGGTGTGTGTGTGTGTGTGTGTGTGTGTTTGTGAATACTTGTAGTTCATGAGCTACACTTAAGCAGCATTTACATGGACAGGGTACTCTGCTCTCAGCTGCCCAAGTGACCTTTCAGTTTGTCATCACACACAAAGATTTTGTGCTTGTTGGAAATAAGGCATCATTACCCAGCTGTGACCCTTAATGAGCAGTGCCCATGTCAGGGATCCTGATGTTCCACACAGTTGTCTGAAGACACGAGATCTAGCTGGTTAGGTCTCAAGTTGTGACCAGATGCTTCCTACTCAGGGTTTCTTTACATATTTAGCTTCCATGACTGGCATTCACATGAGCAAAGTGTGTCACTAGTCCCACTCACCCTAACCCTCTCAATTTGCCCATTCTTTTAAACTGACTCCCAGCCTCACTTGTTGATTCTTTCTGGCTTCACTCTGCAGGGTTGTGACACCCAGAAGACAGCAATAAGGCCAGAGTAAGAGAGCTTTAGTGAACTCCTGGCTTGATGAAGGAGAATATAAACAGGACTCCACGTGACTTTTTGAAGCAAACACTGCTCACTATCTGCACTGGTCCTTAGGTAGGAGCAGGGAACCTAACCACTCTACCCTCTCTTTTCATACAGATAAAAATTTACAGACATTTGCAAGTAGTACTCCCATTTTATCCCTCCTTCTAGCACAGACAGAAAGAGCAGGAAGCAAAAACTGATTTTCTCTCAGAGTACAATTTCCAAGTAATTTGTGTATGACTTTTCTTCCTGTAAAACAATGTGAGGAAGACTGAAGTGTATTGTTAAGATAGGAGGAAAAAGAGGAAACTAGATTGTCAGTGCTGAAATGCTTCCTGATGTCTAGAGCTGCAGGAAGATGAAAGCCTGAACATGGAATTACAGTGCTTGATCCCATATAACAAATATATCAGGTTCCATCACTTGTTCCAAGGTCTTTGTGCTTCTGTTCTACAACAAGAAGCCCTTCTGAGCCTCAGATCCTATCTTTGAAACTAGTATCTAAGTCCTTCACAAAAAAGGCTCACTATTTAATTGGAATACAGGACAGACAAGTGACTTGGAGAGCTAATTCATGCTTATTCCATTTTGAGGTAACACAAGTTTCAGGTACTCAGTTCTTTCAGGGCGTGTGAAGCTCAGGGCCCAAAACCAAGGCTTCCATTTGAAAGTTTGCCGCCATGACTCAGAACTTACAAAAATAAAACTTTCAAACTGTAAAAAATCCTACTAGATTTTTTCAGTGAAAAAAAATCTCTTACAGAAAAAAGTAACTCCTGCTTTTTCCTTATGTTAGATGACAGGAGGCCTGAAGATAAGTTGTTAAAGATTTATCTAATTTTCCTCTATCTCCCAAAAGCAGTCAAGAGTAAAGTCAAGGTAAACAGTATTTACCTACTTCTAAATTAATTAGTATAGCATCATTTATTTTCCATACAACAGATGACTTTATCCATTTTAAAATTTACTATCATGTGATGATATTAAATATATTTTTTTTCTGAGGTATCACTTGCTATCAATGCTTTCAGATTAAAGTAATCAATTTGTTAATATGTTTAGAAAGGGACACCTTATAATCACCAATCAATGTTTTGATATGTTGGATTCCTGATCTAAAACATACATTTTAAAGATTAGAGATTTTTTTTTTCTGTGACAGAAAATGAAAACATTACTAATCTATGTACTAACATGTCCTAATGCACTTCAGGCTTGTATTTACAAGTCCCTTGAAGAGGAACTACAGCACGAGCGTTCTGGCCTGAATCCAAACAGCGCTAGGACGCCAACTAGGCAACCTAGGTAGAACATGGGTTCTTCACAAAAAACGCCTTGCGTTTCTCGTCAGCTAGTAAGAGTTTACTGTTAACTTAAAACTGAGCTGCAATGGAACTAAGTCTTGGGCAGAAGATTAAAGAAAAACATTTATGATATGATTGTTTCTAAACTGAAAGAGCAGAAATTTGGAAGTAAAACAAGTGCTGGCGTGAGTCATCTGCTTACCAAACTGCTATAATCCACAGAATCCTGGTGGCAGGATCAAATACGCATTTTATCCATGTCTCTTTGATATGTAAAGTGGCACTGGAGGCAGAAGTCAGAACCTCCCTCATCAAGAAACTGTAGAATTAATTTGAATCCAGGGCTAGAAAGTGTTTCAGCCCCAAGTGGCTCCTGTCTGTATTGTAAAGCGAGCTTCAGTCCCTGTAGTTTGAGGAAAGATTTAAAGCTGAATATTTCCTTTCCACTTGGATGAATTCCCCACTCATACTGTTACTGTTTAAAGGGTGAGCAGTACCACTACTCAGGCCACCTATTATCTGGATCTATGCTGGAGGTAGGACAACTATTTGGAGTGGGGTGTTATTCTTGATAACCCAGGATCTTAAAAGTGAAAAAGGATGGCTTTCGTGGAGTTAGACACATCAGAGGTTAAGGGGCATGAGCATGAGAAGAGGAGTTTGAATTACAATTCCAGATTTAAGTGCTTACGCTTTTCCTGTGTCTCTTTTATTGGTCTTTGCTATTACTATATTTGCTATATTGTCTTCCTCCATCATATGAGGTGCATAAGGAAAAATGATGAATGTCAGAAATGCCAGCTCAATTCATGTACTTCATTTGAAAAATGCACAGGTGATTTTTAGGGTACAAACTTTATATAGCACTTTATATCCAGCCCTCCGTTAATATGTTGCCTTGTAGGCCTAGTACCAGCTGTCTCTTGCCCCTTTATAGAATATCAAGATAAGTGACAAATTTACTCAAGAGAGATTTGTTGACTTCAATCAATTTTAGTTTTAAAAACTGCTATATGGTAGTACAGTAACTATCATAATACTTCAGAACATGGTCCTTTTAAACTCAGCTAGTGACCAGTACCAAGTTCTCATTAGAAAGTTATTAGAAAGTTTTTTCTAAATAATGATAGAGTAATCTCTTTATGTGGAAACCTTGTTCTGATTATCAAGAATTAGGGATCAGTCTTGTTACAGATTAGCTAACTACATATATTTTTGTATCATATGCAAAAAGTCTAGTTTGGTTAAGTAATGATATGCTGTTGCCTGAGTTTTATACAAAATTTTCCTAACATATAGCATATCCAGGACTGGATCCTCTACTGATATGTATCAAATAGTTCTAATAATCTGCAACTATTTCAACAGCTAGTGAAAACATTTCATGTGCCTTCTTATTCTGGAAATTAGGGTTTGATTTTTAATGCATTTGCACCTGGAATTGGATATTTTGAAGTCAAAACCATGGGCCAGTATCCAAATCTGCTCAGAAAGAAAGAAGGAAAGAACTCATTGCTGTTTGTTCTGCATATAGGCTACGCATGAAGGACGTAATAGCATGCAAAAAACCTTATCTCCCTCCAACCAATTTATATTTAAATAAATCTGTCTTAAGAAATATGAGTTACAGCTGCCCCTGAAATGACTAATTGCTAAGATAAATTAATTCTTTCATGAATAAAATGATAAAGTGATAAGCTTTTGCTGTTTATTGTCATCCATTTCTAGCATCAGTTTGAACACTGGCTTCAAAGCAAATTAATGATTTTTATTAGAACATCTTCCTTTTAATGTGCTATAAACTCTATTAATAATATGGGAAGTTTTGTACATTTCAAGACAGAATATCTTTTCTCTTTCATGCAAAACTGGTATGGATGGAAAACAGCAGTTTGGAAAATACCAGAATGGGTCAAAATCAGATTCCAACCCAATTAAACATTATTTCATTTTGAATAGTTATTGTTAACTATCCTATTGTTGTTGTTATTTTCTTTCTTTATTTTCTAACTAAATTGTTGTTCTCTTACAATATTGTTATCTATTTGCACCACCAACCTTTTATCAAAACCAGAACTGAAATACTACAACCTCACAACATAAGCTGTTCTAATGTTAAAAAAAAAGACAAAAACAAAAAATAGAAATTTCATAAATCCCCCATTAGAAAATTTTCAAGGGTATTTTCAGGCTATGGAGTGTCTGACCTGGTGAGTTTGTTCCTGAAACTTAACCTCGTTACATTTCTGGCTTACATTACCCATTGCTTGTCAATGAGATTTCTCCATTTACAAGAAAGAATCCTTTTGGAAAGTATCAATAATAAACTACTTTGTTTTTATTTTTGTTTTTATGTAGAGACTGCTTCCCAACAAGGTGAGCTGATGAAACCCTCCCTAGACTAGGCATAACCAACTTTCCTAATCTTTGAACTTTAGCCATTCAGAGATTTTGATACAAAGGGACAAACCTTGAAGAGAGGAAGTTTGGCCGACGGGAAATGACAGCAGTCCCACAGAGATCCCATGGCTGCACAGCAGTTCAGATAACTCAGTAGTCCCCCAGTTAGCACAGACCCACTGCCAGTCACGTACAGAGCCATACTTACCTATCTAAGAGCCACGTGCAGCTCAAGTGCTATACATTGGCTACTTCCCCAAATTCTATCCAGATGGTCCTGAAAAAAACAAAAGAGTCACAAGTGGTGGGTACAAAGAGTGGAGAAACAAATCTAAAGGAAGAAATCAACTTGAATTCCAAATGGTCATGCTATGCATTGACTGAAATGGTCAGGATTTTATGTTATCCAGTAAATACTCTTCATAAATTTCTATTGTGAGAAGACTTAGGCCAATCATTCATTAAACAAGGATATTATGCTATTTCTCTTCTGGTGAAGAAACCCAAGGAAAATCTAATAATCTACTTTAACTAGCCATATTCTATATTTGTAAGTGGAACACGTATCATCAATTACATGGTCTGAAAAATAATTGATGCTGAAAAATAACCCCATCACACTACCACTATCTTTTCAGAAGGAACTGGCATGTAATTGCATATGAACAACGTTCTTGCAACAAAAACTACAGGAGCAAAGTCTTTGTTGTTTGAATGTATTTGCACAAATAGATGAGACTGCTGGGAACAAGTTAAGATACCTGACTTGTAGATTAAAATACACATAATTGTTTATTATGTTTTGAAAAATCTGGTCTTCTCTTTTTAAGTTTTAAAAATAAAACAGATAAGAAGGATGAAAGAAGCTTATATTGACTCAATTACAGAGAAAACAACTGCCTTTTTACCCACCTGTACAAAATCTCCCAATGTGTTAGAAATCAGCAAGTGTTAGTTTGCTGTTCTATATGCAACACGTATTCAAATTTACACTCTTAATTTTTATTTAAATATAAAAAACATAATCCCACTACTTGAAATCAAAAAAGTAAAATATATAAAGAAAAAAATAGAGAAACCTTGTATTTACTTTGAAATATAATACATTAAATCATTTTCTGAAGAAACAAGAAACCTGTATGATTTAGTTAATGTAGTTGCTGACTCTATAAGTTAACAAATAATATGAGAAATGTGAGGATGTGAGAAGAATGTGAAAAGAATGTGAGAAAAAGTAGCTTTGGAAAACCTTCAGGGATCTTTGATGTTTGTTTTTAATTGTTCCAAATTTAGTGATTTTTGCTAGGTAGGCTAGTTAACAATCTCTGTGTAAGACTGTAAAGGTCATTTGCCGTGGAGGTCCATGTACATACTAGAAAAAAACAGGTTATCTACAAATATCAGGGAAAGAATGCTCAAGGAATGAGAAAGCAATCAGGGGTGTTTCAGCATAGTGTCAACAAGTAGGCTAAAATCCCTGAAAAGAAAAGTACCATGGCCAGGGTACGGAAAACATAGTCCAGAGGGTGAGTTACCCCTCATAGAGGGTAGCTTTTATTCTTTCTGGGCTACTACTTTCTGAGATTAATGATACACACAGTAGAGGTGCGAACTGAAGCAAAGAGGAGGGCTAAAATTTTTTGTGGAAAGGAAACTTGGCTGAGAGGGCAAAGAAAGCTCAACCAGGTCTGAACTAGCTGCACACAGTCAACCTCAGCTGTAAACACCGACAGCTCTTGGCAACAGAGAGAAGCCTCTGAGTGGTGCAGGGAGCTAAGCCTGCTCTAGTACAGCAATGTTAGGTCCGCTCTCCGCTGGGCTACGCAGGGGAGAAGCCTGTCGGGGTTCAGGCCACCCGAGGACAAAAGGCCGAGCTCGGGAGCCGTGGGAGGGGCTATACCTCCTCTCATCTCATCTTCTTCCCGGCGGGCAGTGCCGTACTGTCTCAAGCATGTGCAGAAACTGTAGTCAGAGAGAGCAGAAGGAGCTACAGAACAGCAAAGGGCAGAGGCCTCGTAAAGCAATCCATTACTGAGGACAGGGAGCTCGGCTGAAATCAAAACCCAGAGACATTCGAGGAGGCTGACGCATGGCTTTCGGTTCTGCCTGTGCTGATGAGAAGCTTTGAAATGGCCTGGCATTATGAGCACAGTTTCAAGTGCCCAGCTGTTACAAGCCTACGGAGCACATCAGTAGCAGTCTCCCTGTAGGAAGCTTAAGCAGAGCATCCTGAGGCTTGAGGATTCGAGTAGCGCGACCTGACTGTCTTGATACTATGTTTGAGTTTGTTGTACATTTAATTTGCATGATGCTGATGGTGATATTTAGATAGTATGTTGCTAGAATTAGTCTTGTAATGTAAAACAGAAAATACATTGTTTTGGAGAACACATCCTAGGCCCAGAGAACCATAGGAATGTGGAAGTCTCTTAAAACCCTGTATTAAATGTTCACTTATCATTTGATAAGCACAGATAAGTACTGTACTCTATCTTCCACAACAGCACGTGCACAGACTGCCCAGTAGGGTCCATTTCATTGACAAAAGAAATACTGGCCAGACTTAGTTCTGTCCGAACTAAATTATTAAGTATCAGTAATTAATAGAAAGCAGCAAAATAAGTGAGAAAACTTCAGTGAAATGAAGTGTATTCTTCTCTAGCGAAGCAAACATCTGAAGTATATGTGTTTGCTTAAAGATGAATTAAAAGGTATTTTTGAATTCATTATTAAAGGATTCTATATTAAAGGTGCTTTCAACAAAACAGTAAGTTTTATTCATAGAGATCGGGTGAAACCTTGGTGAAAAAGGTTTCACCAGATCTCTATGAATAAAAATTCCTAAATTTTGGGCTGAAACAAAATGTACAGTGGTGGTGGCTAGAAAGATGAGTTCAGACAGGGAGAAGATACCAAATAATCAGATAAGCATATCTTAAAATATGGGACATGAGAGTGTGGTCTGCCTAGCCTAGCAAGCCAAATATTAAGAACAATATGTGGGTAGCAAACTGAAATTCAGTCAGGCCACAAAATAGAATAAAAGCTATTTAAACTGAAGGACAATGCTGGAAAAGAAATGTGTTATGAAATGTTCATGGGTAATATTGAATTGAAAATTAAGAGAAGAAATTAAGCTTCAAGAATTGCCTTGTAAGAGTAACAGAAGCACAAAGAAGTGGAACTCATATAACTCTCTACAGGTAAACAAACTCAGACTAATAAAGTCAAGATGAAAAAAGAATATACCATGACTGCTGGCAATAACTGGGGATTTGTGTTACAGAGATACCCAGGAGGTTCCTTACCGTCCAATGTTCATTTAAGACCCCTCAGCACAGGGATTCCCAGCTTCTAATACATGTATGACCCTAAACATACAGAGAACCTAAAAGTGTCGCATGTCTAGGCTATGGATGCAACATAGCAACTCCCTTTTCTAATCTTCCTGTATTTTGTCCTTAAGCAAACCCTCCCTTCATAACCAAATGCTTCCTCCTGTGCACAGTGAGGCAGAGCTGGAGCTACTGTTAGTGTCACCTTCATCTGGGAGCACATGGGGCTCAAACTGAAGAGAGTAGAGGAGATGCTGCTGCCATGTCATCTGTGGGTTCAGATCAAGTGATGATCATTTCCTTCATGAATCTAAAGCCACCAAGGAGTCTTCACACAATGTCTTTTAGTGCTCTGGAAGGACTCCACATCATTTATGTAATACTTCACATAAGTCATAAACAGGCAGTGTAGTAGATCACAACAGAGAGGTCAGTTTTCCTTTGTTTTCTCCTCCTTCTCGCCCTGTCCTGAAGATGCTGCTACAACTGCCTCCTCTTTGTGTTATTCTGGAGCTGTCAGCGACGCATCTTTCTAGCTGTCATTGTAATACTCTCCCTGGCCGCTCCCCCCAGGATGTTCCTAGAATTTGCTACACAGGGAGTCATACAGGGTCTCTCAAAAACTAGATGGATTCAGGCTGACCTTATCAGTATAGCTGTCTTTGCATCACACTACTCAAAATTTCCTCTCCCCTGGGATAGAGTGCAGAGACTGGCCTTACCTAGAACCAACTCTGGTTAAACAAAGTTATTGGTTTGGCTCTACACCAGGGAAAAGAATAGTTTATTTTCACATAACTTGTATTTGGCCAGAAATTTTTACAAGTCTTATTTTAAATAAACCTTCATATCCTTGCGTGAATTAACCTAGAAGATGGGGAAGTAATTTCTCATCAACAAAAGTGATCTACACACCTAGAAGATGCACAGAAATGTCACTCTGAGTTGCATCTGTTAACCATCTGCTATTTTATAGCCGTTTATCTGACACATGTGATTTTAAATCTTTAACTACTTAATCTTCAATGCTTTTGCACCCTTCTCAAGCTAGTAAGATTTCCGATATCGGTAGGGAAGATATTCTCAAGTCCAATTCCAAATCCTTGCATCTCTTAATTTACTTAAGTAATAATTTCAGCATAAATTTAAAATCCCACTTCAGAGCAATTACAGAGCTGGGAGCTAGTAGCATCTCATATGCTGCCTTGTGAAGTTTGGAAATTCCTGAACACTGGAAAACCTGGTGCAATCAGTATGTGTATCATAGTCACTGGTAGGACCACAAGGGATTTCAAACGAGCAATAAGGTGATCTAATCATAAAAATATTCCCTAATAGAATAGCCTAAATATGCATGGATGAAAAGGGTTTATAACTTTGTACACTGTCAGAGTACAAAGAAGCAAGCATTTATTATACTGATTTGCTAACTGGTCCTCTGAAATGTTGTTTTTAATTTGGGGCATCAAAGAGAAACTGCAGTGAAGGAAAGAAGATGAAATTTCTCAAGGAATGTGAGAGGAAAAATACAATAACAAGGTTATTCTGATCTGTCACCAGAATTATCTTCACTGTGTGGATGCAAAGATGAATTTACAGTACTTTGTGATATAGAGCCTCTTGATATCCACAGGGCTCTTATGTGCACTCATAATTTGCTTACAGAAGAGAGTATCTTTCAGAGATTGGTACATCATTGTTTCAGAACCAAATACATTAAGCAAAATGCAAGTAACTGTTGCCAGTTATACTCAAGTGATCAGGAAATACTTTTAGCTAAAAGCAATGCATCCTACTCAGACAGAAAAAAACCTCTGCCTAATCATTGGGATTATGGTTTCCAATGCGACAGAATAGACAATGAGACAAGCCTCAAAGCACTGATTCCCTTCATCGAAATATTTCAGCACCATGTCATTTTTAATTCACATAAGCCTCAGCAAAAATATAAACATTCTATTTTTCATAAATATAAAACCACTTTAAAAAATTAAGCCTGCAAAAATAAAGAGGGTGAATTTCAGAGGCAACAAAATGCTAGATATGCACTTGGAGTAATTACCGTTCAGAGTTTTTATTCTGACACCTGACTTTCAATAGAAAACTCAACAGCTAAAAGCTTTCAAACTTGTTGCCTCTTTTCTTTGATTTTTTCCCTAGAATAAGGGGACATATCAGTCCAGGTTTTCTTGCACCAGATTATATGAAAAAGACCAGAAAAGGAGAACCTCCGAACCCTCATTTCGTATTCATATTGATTTTAAATAAATATTAGTGGAGTTGTAAAACAGTTAGGAGTTGGGGAAAAAAAAGCATTTGTTCAAACTCTGAAAGATTCAGATCCTAGAGGAGGCAATGCGTATTCTAAGAGCCGCCCAGCTATCCACAGCTGACTGCACTGCGTCCAAGCTTGGGAGAGGTTGTGGGTATGTTACTACGTAGCCGCCTTCCTGCAAACAGAGCCGGAGCTAATGAACGCTACAAGCCAGAGGCACTCACAGACCCCAAGCCGCATGACCTGGCATTAGGTGGATTTCCCAGGGCTGACTCCAATTTGGCAGAGCCAGTTTGGAGCCAGAACTCAAATTCTGCTTGGCTCTAGCTGAATCTGTATGGAGATACTTCTGTCTTCAGCACAGTTTTTTGTTTACCTATGCAATCCAGGTTATCCATGTTTTTCCATTACCTGGAAACTGCAGTTGACTATGTAGAGATTAATCATGTTACTTTTTCACCTTCATTATGCTAAAAGAAATTGCAGAAGTATTTGTATCTCCTGTCATACGAAAAGTTTGCTATTGCCTTTATTACCCTTGTAGCTGTTCTCTGCACTTCTCCCATTTACATTAATCTCTCCAGAATGTAGGTGGCCAGTTTTGTACATAGCAACTTTTATTAGCCTTTGTTTGAACACATCATATGTGCTTTCTTATATAATTCATCAGTACCTACAAAATCTTATTTACATCTTTTTTCCGGGAAATAGATTAAATAGATTAAATGACTTCTCCAGTTTATGAAAATAAATGTTGTTATGAAATTACATTTTATGTGATTATATTTCCTTCAGATTTTTTTATTTATTCAAGAACATGGAACTCCACCCCTGTACATAACCCTCATTGCACAAAAGCACAGAAGAAAAGGGAGCGCATGACGACCACGCAAACAAGCTCATAAGGAAACCCAGTACCTGAATGGCAAAAAATTGAACTGTATTGTTTCCTAGTTGTAAACCCTGTAAGATGTATGGAAAATGTTATCAGTCACTGCAAAGGGCTATTTCACTTTATCTTATACATCTGATTGCACACTATTTTTAGTTATCAACAAGTAGTAGGTGTGACGTGGAATGCGGTGGCTTACTAGTGAAGATTCATTTATTACCTTTCTAACGTGTACGCAGTTCATAAACAATCATTTTCTCAAATGTGACTATTATCTCAACAAGTTATAAGCTATAATATAATCTGTATTTCAAGAATAGCGACCTTCATAAAGTTTTCTCAACGGCAAATATTTCTAGATATAAATTTGTCTTTTGAATAGTATATACATTTTTGGAAGGAAATGCAAACTCCTAGAGGTAAGGGTTTTTTTTCCATTCCTCCACAGAGAACAAGAAGTTTTAAAAGTTAACATAAGGCTCAAAGATGGCCTTAAAACTAATGAAGTACAGATATAACTCCTGGAGGAGTTCCCAGTGCTTCTTCATTGGCTATTACAGCCTGTAAAGTCTAATCAACCATAAAATGATGATGGAGAAATCCAGCCTACTCAGACTTGCTACTGGACTCGGAAATATTATAGGAGATGTTCACAGTCATTATGGAGAACATAATGGGTGGGGAAAAGCATGATTATTACAATGTTAATACCTTCCAGTTTTCCTTGCTATTTCCAGATTCAGCAAAAGCCTTTTGCATGTTTCATTTTCAGATGCTTTCCTGTGTTGCACTATTGAATTATAATTAACACATATTTCTAGGGTTTCTCTGATACAAGATCTTTATTGTGGATGCTAAAGGTACTCAGCTTTTTAAAAATTATTTATTTTTGCTTACCACCTATGATGATGGTATGACCATGTCATCAGGTGTTATTAGTCCTTAGAATTCAGTTTTTTTTTTTTTTGTTTGTTTTTTTTTTTTTTTTTTTAAGTGTTACAGATATCTTGTCCGCTACAAAACATTTGAACAGGTGCAAAGAATTCTTTATTTCACCACAGGCAGAATGCTGGCTTCAAGATACAATGTTTTGCTAAATGCAAAGGTTACCTCAGCTAATGTAAAGATTACTTTTTCCAACAGTTTGGCTTTCTACTCAACATTTTGAAGGAGTGTAGGATGGGAGATATGAATGTTAAAATAGTCTTTCAAGTGTTCAAGGTTTTTTTTTTTGTTTTTTTTTTTTTTTTGGCTTCTTCTACTCAACCAGCCTATACTACCATACTGTGTGCAGATGTGGTTACTCAGCCTCTGAACAGAATTGGAAGTCTGGGTTGACACTCTCCAGTTGGTCAAGGAACTCCACATATAATATATGGTTTATGTAATGCCATGGGAGCTCCTGCAGATTGAAATTATGCAATGATGAAAGTGGTTAGCGATGCCCAGGCCTGTGGCCTTTGCTCTGGGTGCAGCCTGTAGTCCCAAGGCCTGTGCTGACTAGGTCTATATTAAGCAGAAAACAACCAGACAGAGCAAACAGCAACTAAGAGCAAGAGAGAAACAGAGGTATAATATGGTAGCAAGGGCTAAAAAAAGTTTTTTGATGTAAGAAGTGTGACAGGACATATCATCTGCTCCCCAAAACCTTTAGAAGCATAAAAATAAAATATAATCAGGATGTTTTATATCTTTACTTCCATGCTCATGTAGCCACAGAACACAGAAAATTATATACCAAGTGATTCTGAAAGACATATAAAACAATGTCATCAATCTTGCATGTCTGTGTAAAACCACAACAATGATCTCATCACTTCTGAAATAATTTACAACATCATTTACAACAGATCCATGCATCTTGTTTAGTATGTGGGATAGTTTAGTATTTCACTAAACACTCTGCAGGCGTTCAACTGAAGCTAGGAGTCTTCTCTTTTCTTGCATAAAAGTCCTCTTACTAGTTTACCTAAGTGAGTTAACTGCAGAGGATATAGTGGCATATGCATCAGCTTTGCAATTAGTTATATCTGGACCTGAACCTGTATCCGGATTCTAGAACCTCCAGACTTTGTAGCATAGTCAGAAAAATTGACTATTACTTTATTTTAGAATATACAGAACTACAGAGTCCTACAGATACCTGAGTATTATACTGATTCAAATATGTACTGAGTTAAATTGTCTACTTCTGATTTTTAAAAAACTGAAACAGAAAAATGTATCCTTTCACATTCCTAAACAAACATAATGTTTAAGCCTGCAGTAACAAGGAAGGAAGAAAAAATCTGATTTTTTTCATGAGTCGACTTTAGATACTTCTTTCTCTGAGCAAATCCCAAACACTTGATCCAGTAGAGAACACTAAGAATAAGCATCTCAGCTATTCTACCCAAGGAGTTCATATAAAGCAACATTAGACAGTCTTTTCAGGCATAGCCAAACTGCCAAAACTGCACATACGCTGGAGCTTTGGGAGATCTATATTAAACCAAAGCATAATATGCCTGTCATTATTTTTGGTTAAAAAGTAAAAGATTCTCTTTTAACTTTAAGAGAACAGGAAGTTTCTGTGTAATGTTACACTTCATTTTGAAAAATATATATATCAAAAATCAAGTCACTAAACAATCAATTCTTGTAAAAGGCTTTTTTAAATGACTAAAAATGAAAAACCCAGGCCTAATGGTTACTACTAGTTGGATAGAACGTTTCTCAGCTTCTCAATACCATTTTAATAGAAATTTTAATGCCAATAGCTTATGTAAAGCCATAAAAAGCATCTTTTAGCACTCAAAAGCAGGCAATCAACAAGGTTCAGTACTACTGCCATTGTAAAAGTCACCTCTGTTACATTAATGTATTACTCAGCTCACGTCAGCCACCATTGTGGGCATCTACTTTTTTAAAAAATGTAATCTGCTTGTTATATTCAAAGCTTTGCAATATATGGCCCCAAACATAATCTGTGGTCTATTATCTTACTAGTCATGACTTTATTCATTTTAAATGGTGAAGGAGAGCAAGGCTCTTAGGCATGTTGCTCCTATGTTAATATTATGAAATAGTTTACCAGAACAACATAATCACTAAGACTGAAACTGGACAAGTCAAAACTTTAGGAAAAAAAATGGTTTTTTTGCAAGAAGTTATTTTCCAGGGAGGAACCCCACAATGTGAACCACGACTTCATCCAATTTAAAGCGTATCTTGCCAGGGAATACTGGCAAATCCACTCCCTTTTCTGTAATGACAAGCACTCTGCTCAGCATCTCTGTTTACTGGGGCTTTTGTAGTATAATATGAGGAGAGGAAAATGGAGAGAAAAAAAAAGAAAGTTTCCCAAGGCCATACTCAGCTCTGGTAACCCCCATGCAGTCCTGCAGCACCAGGGCTGTGCATATCCATTGAAGCCTCATACAGGTAAACCAACTTAGAACTTCAATCTCTAATAAAAAAATTAAGCTTATGTTAAATGCTTTAACATGTGCAGCTTTAAAGTGCAGGCCAGATTGCAACACTGTGGTCTTACTCTATGGTAAATGCAAGAAGATTTAGCCCTCAGCAAAGCAAGCAAGCTACCTTATCATTATCATATTTGTTACGGAACATATTCTCCTACACTTGAGCAAAGGACTTAGTATCTTCTTATTTACTTTTACTAGACAGAACTAAATGAATCCGAGACGTAGGCTGTGAGAAAAAATTCTTGCAAATACATTCACTACTCCAGTAAATTGACTACTTCAACTTCAACCAACTGAATTCCCAGCAGAGTATTTACTCCCTTTCTCTGCTGTCTTGAAAGCCAAATTTTTGTACTTCATTTTTTCATTTTTGTCTGCAGAAGTACAAAATTTTGTCACAGTTTAGAGAGCTCAAAACACATACTAGCTCAGATAGTTAATTCAACTTTCTGTAACTCAATACAGCCTGAATCTGAGATGCTGCAGATGGTAGGGGGGAGGAAAAGTATCGTTTTGGCCTCAGAATCAGATTTAAAACTTTTTCTTTTTTAATCATAATCAAGTGATGGGACAAGATTCATTCTTACTTGCTTCTTTTGTTCCAGAGTATCTGTGTCAGGGTTTTCCTGTGTGAATTAATCCAGCAGACAGGATAAGTAATGGACTCTCATTTAGACAGAAGACTTAATACATTCTATCAGTTTCCACAGACAGATCATCAAAAATGGATTTCTTGTCATAGTATGGCAAGCTCTACCCCTAAAACACAAGCGTGCAAGTTTAGAACCTTGTGCTTTGAGCATAGCCAGGAGCATATGTTCAGAAAGTAACCAAGGGAATAAGCCTATGGCTGTCAAGGTACCTAGAAAATCCTAAACATACACATAACTTTCATCAACTACATGCAGGTTGTTTAGCTGGTATTTCATATCAACCACATCCCATCACTCCCTTTCAATATGCACCTCTGTTCTTCCTTTCATGGTGTTGCCTGTGCTTTGAACAAATACAAACAGCCAATACAAAGTTGTCAAAACATTGCATTTCCATCAGATCTATTTATCATACTAATTGTTCATAAAATGCTTTGCCAAGGAGACAATGCTCCTAAAATCCCTTAATTAATGAGGTTGGTAATTGACTTTATTTAGCTCAATTTCAGTCTACAGTGATCTAAACTGATCTTTAGGTTTTGACATTCCTTGGTTGGATTTACTTTGCACTCTTTGTATCACTTACTTTGGAGTAACCTATAACCAATTTTATACATTTTTCTGGCATTTTTACTGAGTAACTTCAGATGATAGAGAATCTCTTTCTCAAGAATCCCTTGAGAGTAACTGCTGCATAGGAGCATATATTAATTTAGCCAACATATTCAACATATACATCATTCTACTTACGTTTTTTCGGAAGTTTTTTCCCAGAAAAATGAAATGATGATTGATGCCAATAGTTGGGATTCTATGATCTGAAGATATCACCCATCCTGGGAAATATAAACTATCCCTAACTATCCCATCTCCAACACTAATACAAATCAATACAGAACTGGAAACCCTAGTTGTTGAAAGCTATTATCCAAGGCAAAGGAAAGTAATGCAGTATCTACTAAATGCAGTGGCTTTACTCATATAAAAGCAGCGAAGTTTTTACAGCCATCATCACTTATGTGTATAAGAAATTTTGTTACCTTATTCACATTGCAGCTGCTTCCATAGAGGGTGTTTATGAACTTCTCCACTGGGCTCTCTTACCACTATTCACAGAAAATTATGGTGCAGAAATCTGTCTGTAGTCATATTAGATGCCAAATTATTCTTATACACCCAAAAAGATGACGACTAATATGACTTTATGACTTGAGGATACACATTGTTTCCCTCTTCCAACCACTTCAGACCAGTTGAAAAATCTGTTAAATTCTCTAGAGATAAACTTTTGGCCCTGATTCTTTATTTTATATTTCATGAACCACTAAGGCCTGGACTGTAAATCAACTCTCGAGTCTAATCCTTAAATCAAGGGAGATATCTTCAGACTGTTTTGACACTGAGCAGTTTACAACCAGCTCAGTGATCACTGTGATTTTAAAGTACTTTTATAACTGCTTTCTATTAGTGTAGAACATTGAAAAAGTATTTCACACAAAAGCAACTTAAACACTTAAACCTTCCTGATCCCAAAAGAACAGTGAAACATATACCTGCTTACACACGCACACACACACACACATTTACTTTTTAACTCTGGGCTGCAGTACTGCAGGATTTATCTGTTTATCTATTTTTCTTTCTTTCTCTCTCTCTCTCTCCCCCACCCTCTCTCTGAATTTCACAGTGAATCTAATTATGCCTGAGTAATCAAATGATTTAGTGCAAGTGATTAATACATGAATCTTATTTAATTTTAAAGTAGTAACACAACACATTTATACCAGTTATCTGTGCTGATTCTGCTTCTCACTTCTCTTAGAACATTTCAGGGATTTGAGTTTTGCATACTATTGTTTTGGGAAGTAGGGAAACTATTTTTACTTCAGCTGTATGAAAATTTCCAGAAGTAGAGAATGTAAGAAGCTATAGCTTGTCTGTCATGCTAGCTCTTAAAGAAATAACAGAAAGTATATTTGCATAAATGACTTTATAGGAATCCGCATACAACTTAATATTTTTTATTTCTGGTTGATAACATTGGACTGAAGCTTAAGTGACTGTGCAATGTTAAATGACAGACTTGGCACTCATGGCTGCTGTAAAATCATGAATGTGTATTTGGCTATAAACTGTATATCTCTTAGTAATTACTGATTTTTTTCCCCCATTACCAAAATCATTAGAGCTTCTTGACCAACTAGGAGTTGCTGATTTTCTACACACTGTTTTTGAACAATGTTTGACTAAAAAAGACAAAAAAAGACAGAAAAAGACTCTGTTCAGAGTTGAAAATGTTTCAACTTCCCTCTGCCAAATTTGAACATATTTCCATTGGCCCCAAAAATAATGGGGCATTACAGCAAGCACTACCATTTTGCAGTAAGTCATATTGCTGCTAAGCTCCTTTCCCTTGCCTCAATCCAAGCTATGCAAGCTGATATCTGAGCACCAAATCCAAGCTATCTAGGATTTCCTGAGTTCTATCCAAGACGAAAGCCCTACAGAATTGCTTTAGCCATTACAGAAGTAGAAGCAAAAATGCTGTCTAATGAAATGATTGTGAATAGGCTCATTACAGCAAAGATCATTTTTCCTAGTGATGTGGTACACAATACTACTAGACATTCGCAGACAAAGAAGGGGTCCCTGTTCCCACTTGCTCATCAGCTCTGCAAGCTGTTACATATGCTGGAGAGCATGCACTTAAATATGAACTACTTGTAAGCACTTTGCTGGAAGAGACTACAAGATGAAATTGCAGATAATAAGGAAACTTTCAGTGCTGAAGGATCTGGAAAACAGCTAGATAACATTAGACTGTGGAAACAGTCTTTCTTCTTGGCATTCTCACAGAGAAATGTTTACCTTCTCTTTGAGTTAGAAGGTTTTATTCCCATCCCAAATTCAAAACAAAACAAAACTCTAGTAAATCCGTTCTACTGCAAAGTTCCTGATGATTGCATGCAGTACGTTGAAACCAGGAGGGACACTGACTTCAGTATTGCTGTTCGGGTTTGCAGTAGGTTGACCTGAGTGAAACCCACTTGAGTCGCATGCTGTGACTAAGGGCATTATATCTTTGCCTGGTTTCTGCTCTCTGTGGCAAAAACGGACATATTGTATCTCTACCCAACGGAGAAGTCTAAATTGTCTGGCAAGCCTAGTTCCACCACACATCTGCCATTTCCCACATAGTATGCATCATCTGTACAAGGCCAAGACAGTCAATCAAAATAACTCATTTGCAGGTTTCTGGAACATCCTCTAGGACAGCTGCCATCCAATAATTGCTAAAATACAGGAATCACTGGTATCAAAGCACTGGGAAACCTTTTATTACTGCCAAATGTGATGATGCCATGTTGATAGCTGACCAACTGTCTGCCAAAAACTAACTAAAATGAAAACAGGATCATTTGGTAAGTTAAAAAAAAAATAAGCGATAACTGGAAACTGTTCATCTATGTTACATGAGAGCCCTACAGCAAAGTTGCCAACAGTCTTCTATCTACAATTTTCTGGATAACGTTTCTGTAAAAGACTTATAAAAAAATTTAAAAATACATTAAAAATAATGGATACTTTCTGAAAAGAAAGTAGCTTCAAAAAACACTAAGCATGCAATGTATCACTTACGAATTTCCCTACCTGCAAGTCTACAATACCAAGGGAATGCATTCTCCTTATCTGTAATGTATATAAACATAAAGGGTCTAAGAGAAAAGGGACACTAGAGTCAATGCCTAAGGACCATTAATGTCCCAACATTAAAGATAAATTTTGAAGTTTCTTCTGAAAGGTCTGCAGGCAGAGTATAAACTTGTTTTTCAGTAGACTGAAAAGCCAGTTTCTTCACTGAGGTAAATTTCTGTGATTTTGTGAATTTCTAGATGATTTTGGTATTGTATACCTCTAACCTTAACTACTGGATTTTCTTTTCTGATTTATTATTAAATGATAGTTGCCATAGTTCACTACTTTGAGTTCTCTCTGTGATTTTCCTAACAAAGTTGTGTTGAGAAAGACCTATTTAACTGAAGAAAGCAAATTATCCAACATGGCCACATGCAGGTGTTTTCAGGTAATTGAATCAGCACACACTAGACCTTCTGCTAAGCATGAGCTGGTAAAAAAGAAAATGAGAATTGACACACATTAAATCTGTGCAAGAAAGAAATTTAGTAACTGGCTGTTGTGCACATGCTTCGGATGTCATCAACAGATGTTGGTGCCAAACAGCAGATACAAACAAAATCAAAACAGCTGCAGTAAATCATAAAGGACCTTGGCAACAAACCAACTACAGTCATGTCCGTGAACTATTTTAGATTTCTTCAAAAAATTGCTCCATGTCATTTTGTATAAATTCAACACATGTGGATACTCTGTTACATTTGCATCCTGTACAGAAATTCAGATCACATCTCCCAGGTCAGAAACATACAGGAATCAGAAATTCTTATGAAGAGAGATGACTTTGGAGAATACAGAAAACACTATCCTGTGAATTCCCAAGACGTACGTCAGGGCCGTTAAGGCAAAAGGTCTCCGACTGACTGCTAGCTCCCAGGCACTCTAACTCCTGCCAGGAGGGAACGCTTCCAAGCTTGCTGGCCTGCCTGCCCTCCTTTCTTTTAATCCCATTCCTTACAGTAGCAATAAAATGCCATTTCTTCTTAGGATCCTACAGAGTTACCTTGGATCAGTTCTATTAGATCCAGGGAATGCAAGTATGCGTTTTAACATTCTCAGAATGAAACGCTGCGCATGGTTTATGCCATGAGATTTATCTCAATTTCTGTTTCCTGTGAGTACTCTTTTGTATTGCGATTACTTGCTTTGCTAATTTGAGTAAACTTGAGGAGTTTGCATTATGTGACGCTTTGAAAGTTATTTTCAAGGGTACCTTTGGGTGAAAATACCAACAGTATAAGAAAATAAGTTTATTATATGAATCCTATGCTATCCTATGTTTCAAAAGAAAACTTGGTCATGCTTTCTTTTCCTCACAAAATAGACCTATACTTTGCTTCCTGCACGAATTTGATCTTCTGAAACAGCTACAGTAAACTAGAGCTGGAAACAGGAGATAGGGTTCACTGCTGTTTCTCTTGGCATAAAGTTTTCAGAGATGAGATTGATGTCCTCTCTTCACATGTTGAAGACTAAAACAGTTATCGGATGGGGTGGCAGGAGGGACTTTTCCTCTCTGGCTGTATTGGTGGGATCTGTGTGTGGGATAGGGCAACGGGAGGGTCTGCTCTTGCCGCAGCGCGGGGGACACACAACCCGCTTTCCATGACACACTCACACCCCCCACCAGCCACTGACCAGGAGAAGCTTTTGTTCCAAAGTCAATAGCAACCAAAATATACAGCTGGAAACTCAGTTTAAATACTCATGCTAATTTAAACACACGACATACTCACTAAAGCTTTGTGTTCACAAGAAAGAGCAGGATGTAGCACAGACAGCTATGTTTAATAAAAGAGGCGTGTTAGTGATTACAGCTGAACAGTCTGCTCAGCCCTTGCTCATCTGTATTAGGGAGCTCACAGTCGTACACCCTGTAGTCTGGTCTCGTACGCGCTGCCCCCCACCTGTGTTTTGATAACGGTGCGTTATCCAATGTCACGTTCCACTTTTTAACTGGCGAAGCCATAGGATTTCAATGAAAGAGTAATATAGATGAAGATTGTGTGCTGTTTTTCCCCAACAATCACTCGAAAAACAGTCGGGTTTTCAATATGTGTAAACTAACAAATTGCTTCATAACTAAAAGCTGAAGTTACTCATGTACTTCTACCTCACAAATGCTAGAGAATTTGTCCTCAAAGCACCCACAAGGTGAGTCCGTATTAAATATCTTCATTTTACAGATAAAAAGCTTAAGCACACAGCCCAGGCAACTTAATATTAACACTTGCCTTTGCTTCAGTGGTGTTGAAACACACCCTAAATTCAAAAGCAGGCACATGGAGAATCTATCAGATAAAAATAAATAAATAAATAAATCTTCTGAATCCCAAGGCTAAAAACGGAAGCATCAGCATAGCTTCCTCGGTTCCCATCGTACTCCTGCTAGCAGCATGACTTTTACTAATGACGAACGGCAGTTGCATTACGTGCCGGATGTTGAATATCCATTTTACACGTTTGGAGCATACCAAGTGCAGTGCTTACTTTCTAAAAAGAAAGAAAAAATATCAGCAATGCAAAATGTTTTGTAAACCCTAAAATAATCCCAGATGCACTACAACAAACAGGCAAAATCATCGCCTGAAGATAGGTCACTGAAATTATGAGCAATACAACTCCGAACTGAAAGGGATATATTGATCATGATTTAAAACACATGTAAACCGCAACAAAGGCAAACCAAAACAAACTATTTCTATCTTGAAACAAATAGTATTGTAGTCAGTGGACAAGGTTAATAAAAAGTTTTACCTTAGGCATCTGGAATTATTTTAGAGGAAATCATTTATTTTTTTTCTCCTAAAAAGTTTTTTCCTCCTTTGTTAATGATCTAGAAATTATAGACTCTAATCATGGACTACTAGAAAATATATTCTTATTTATAATGGTGACTGGTATCACGTTCAGTATTAATCTCAAATAAAAATAACTATAATTTGCATTCCAAGTAATAGGAGCAATGGAACACAGGCAGACTCTATCGAGCATAGTTCATTTTTCTGTCAGACCCTTGGATGTACAGGCACATGTTGACCTAGTGGGTATAGAGACACTAGGTGTTTCCAGTGCTAATGCTAAAACTGAAAGCATAGGAGAAGCAGAGTGCAAGAGCATTCAAGCATACACGCAGAAACAGGATATACTGCACCTTGACTCAAAGATGAGTTCGGTATAGAATAACAAACACGGAGACTTACAAACTGGAATCTCTGATAACATGAAGGTTTAGAGGACTGGCGAAACAGCCTTTTACTACAATGAAATGGCATTAGGAACCGATAATTCCAGGATGACCACATTATGCATATCTTCTACTGGTGCATGAAGTGGGGGAGGGGGGATTTTTCTTTTTTTCCAATTTAAGTGTATATTACGTAAGGTAGTTCAGATACCTGGAATTTCCTTGGCTGTAACCATAGATGGAAGTCAGTGTCCTTTTCATCCTCCCTAGCCTAAGTATCATATCAGTTAAGCCCACTATACTTCTACATTTCTATGTTTTAGTGATAAGAAACTCTGAAATAGAGTTTTCCCTCCCTTATTTCTGCTCCTTCATGCCTGTCTCCGGGTTTCTGGAATATCTAGTCTATTCACAGTAGATTTGAAAATATTGAAAAATGATACCATGAAGTATGCGGCCTGACACAGGTCAGGAATGCTCAAGCACACAGCTAGCTAAGAGTCAATTACAATTCTTTTTTCTTCAGATTTTACCTATTGTCATACTACCAGCACTATTAAGAAAGAGCAGTGACTGCCTCTCTTCTGTTTCATGAGCACATAGAAGGTCCAGGTCCAGTAGAACAGGTTGCCCAGAGAGGCTGTGAAGTCTCCACCTTGAAGATATCTAAAGTGGTGTCCCCCAGGGCTCAGTACTGGGTCCCATCCTATTCAACTTTTTCATCAATGACCTGGATGGGGGGACAGAGTGTCTCCTCAGCAAGTTTGCTGATGATACCAAACTGGGAGGAGTGGCTGACACACCCGAGGACTGTGCTGCGATTCAGAGACACCTGGACAGGCTGGAGAGTTGGACAGAGAGGAACCTCATGAGGTTCAACAAGGGCAAGTGCAGAGTCCTGCACCTGGGGAAAAAATAACCCTAGGCACCAGTACAAGCTGGGGGCTGACCTGCTGGAGAGCAGCTCTGCAGAGAAGGACCTGGGAGTGCTGGAGGATGACAAGTTGACCATGAGCCAGCCATGTGCCCTTGTATTCAAGAAGGCCAATGGTCTCCTGGGGTGCATTGGGAAGAGTGTTGCCAGTAGGTCGAGGGAGGTGATCCTGCCCCTCTACTCAGCCCTGGGGAGGCCTCATCTCGAGTACTGTGTCCAGTTCTGGGCTTCCCATTACAAGAGAGACATGGAACTACTGGAGTCCAGCATAGGGCTATGAGGATGATCAGAGGGCTGGAGCATCTGCGCTACGAGGAACGGCTGTGAGAGCTGGGCCTCTTCAGCCTGGGGAAGAGAAGACTGAGGAGGGATCTTATCAGTGTGTACAAGTACCTGAAGGGAGGGTGTCAAGGGGACGGGGACAAACTCTTTTCAGTTGTCCCAGGTGACAGGACAAGAGGCAATGGGCAGAAATTGAAGCACAGGAAGTTCCGCCTGAACGTGAGGGAGAATTTCTTCCCTGTAAGAGTGACAGAGCACTAGAGCAGGCTGCCCAGAGAGTTGGTGGAGTCTCCTTCTCTGGAGATATTCAAGGCCTGCCTGGATGCAACCCTGTCTAACATGCTCTAGGTGACCCTGCTGAGCAGGGAGGTTGGACTAGACGATCTCCAGAGGTCCCTTCCAACCTTACTGATTCTATGATTCTAAACATGGTCCTGGTCAACCTGCTCTAAGTGATCTCCAAAGATCCCTTCCAACCTCATCTATTCTGTGATGCTGGACGTTGGGCCATTTTTCATTTCTCCTTCTATAACTCTGATACAAGGCAGGAATGAAATAATGAAATTGTGCTCCCTGAACAATTTTGGCAGCTTGTAGTGTAGGTGCTGTATTTATGCCACTATGAGGACGGGGAGCATCACTGAAAGAATTCGTTGCTAGTAAATACTTTGGGTTGTTTTCCAATTGGAGACAAAAGAGAAAAGGGAGGAATGGAAATCACAACAGGCTCACAATAAAAGTAATGTTTTGAATTAGATAGCTGAATGTAGATTATTATTATTGACATATAGTCAGTTAAATATGTTTTCATTCTTTGTGTTTAATGTCCTGGAACTGTCATGTCACTTGCCAGCCCAGAGACAGTCTTTATCATTAGCTAACAGCACCGCCTTACAAATTCACCTGCCCACGTCAGTGAGAGAGGACTGCAGATAATGGCTCTGCACCAGGTCTTCCCCTGAGCTAGAAGGGGGTATGAATAATAGAAAAATAATTGAGAGTTCAGATACTTATTCTCTCCCTGCACAGCGACCAAAGAGAGCCCAGCAGCACAGAGAGTGATGCTGATGGGAGAGAACATCTCAGCTCTGATGGAGTGTGGTCTGCACTGCCGCTGTGGCAGCTGCCAGAGCCGATTTGCTTTTGTGCAAAGAATTTCTCTGTGCCTCTTGCCCCTCTTTAGGAGGTATTCAAATCACAGAAGATTCTGTCAGCGGATTTTCCTCCCACTATACTGTATCTGCAAGAAAGCATAGTTAGTGTTTGCTAATGACTAACCCTGAAATTCCTTCAAATAAGGCAACAATGATGCATAACATTGAAAAGAAGATTCAGTGTACTCAGTCTGGAAATGCAGTGAGATATTAAATATTAAATAATGACTCTGAGGAGAATAAAATAAGAGAGCTTTAAAAGTATTTTAGAATTTCATCCAACATTGATTTGAATTTTTAAGTTGTACTAGGAAAAAAAAGCTTCTTTTTTAGGGAAATAGTTACCAGCTCTTAAAATTTGCTTTAAGCTGATACTGGCAGAAAAACTGGAGAAATGTGCATGAGCGCCCATGCACATATGCATGCAGACGCATACAGAAATAAGGATCAGACTGGAATATATATGCATGAGCAGAGTCAGGTGACACATGACCCTACAGCTCTCTAATATGCTTCTCATGATGCAAGGATAGTTTATATCATGGTTTCTGTCAATGTGAAATACAATTAACCAGTTCAAACATACCACATGCTTGGGAAATGAGAACAGCAAGTAAAAAAATGTGCCAGAGCTGTGTGCAAGAGAGAACTAAACAATAACAAGATATGTAGCCAAACTTGATGCTATATTAAAGGTACAGTAAGCTTTCATAAGACTGTCTATGAGGACTGATGCCTGCTTTCTCTTTCTTGTCCCTTTGCCCTCAATATAAACAAATTTACACTTCTATTTTAGGAGAAAACTGCAGAAAGGAAAGAACATTGTGATAACGCAACAGAGTTATGATCTGACAGGCACATGCTTAAGGGAAAGGGACAAGCTTAAAAATAGACTTTTAAAAGTTTTTCTAGCCTCTACCTTAACGTATGCATCTTTTAAGTCAGTCTCTTTCTCTTAAGTTTCCATATGTTGTTAATCTGACAAAGGGCAAAACAGTTCCTCAGCTGTCCTCTACACTTAATTGTTTTCTGTTGATACATTTTTTTAAAACAAGGACAATAGTATGTTGCACAATTCATACATAGAACTCTTTCTGATGTTAGTAGTTCTGCATCTATATCAAGCAATGATATACCCTTCAGAGTTACTCCAATAAATGAAGAAAAAACTTGTTACTACTGTATATGTCTGTCCTCCCTTAAATTGATTACAGTTTTATTTGTGTTTTGATCTAACCTTTTAGAATTGCAGGCTCAGGATGATCTGACATCTGTGAAAATCAATTCATAACCATAAAAACAAAAACAATAACCCTGAAATGTTATTTCAGATCTTCCATAAGACACAATTCTACAGAAAAAAATGTAATAAAAAAATTCTTGTTTCCTTAAAAAACACTTCTCAACACACACTTTAGCCCTCCACAGATGCCCCCTCCGATAAGCTGTTTTCGAAGCACAGTCTGAAGGTCAAGAGCTTAAATGAAGCATACCTGAACCACACATTTGCATGCGAGAAGAAGCCAGTCAATGGTGTATTAGAACTCCACAGAGGTTAATTTACTCTGCAATGCCTGTGCTCTGAAAAAATATAGTAAATTAACTCATACAAACCACTGTGCTGTTATGACTGAGAATGCTTGTAGTCAAGCTATCGTTTTGCAGATAAATTATGTATTATCTACACTAACCTGCAGGCTGCCAGTTCTTGAAGCTGTTTCTGAACAAAAGCCACCCTGGTTCAGAAACACATCCTTGTTGCAGAAGGAACTACTCCAATAAAATCCATGAAAACTCAGTGCATAAATCAATGCTTTCTCAAAGATCTCAAGATAAGAACTCTTAATTCCTTCATTTCTTTAGTTTCTCTAACTCGTGAACTTATTTCCTGAGCTGTGGCCACAGAATATTCAGCCAGTTGCTCTTTCTCTTAGCCACTCCTGCTAAACACACCACCAGCAGTAGTGCAAGGGGCTCCAGACTACGTGAGATTTTTTAGGATCAAAAACATTACTTTTAGCTTGCCTAGAAACATTGTGAGGAGGGAGTCACAGAGCATTGGTTGAGGAGAATAGCGAGGAACCCTACTAAATAAGTGGCCTATCTGATAGATTTAAAGCAACATGTACACAAAGTACAATAATTACTCACTGGCTTTAGTGGAAACTAGCAGAACCCTAACAAGAGCACTGAGAATATTGCATCAGCACAGCCCAAAGGAAACTCAAAGAATTATAATTAAAAAGTAAAACAGCAGTGCAGAGCAAAGCTACTAAAGAGCTGAAAAAAAATACACGCCTCCTCCCTTTGGTTTTACATTCCCTTGAAATTTTTGTTTCATGTGACTTTTCTTTCCTATTGGAGTTTGATATTCAAACCTTGCAACTAAGTAAGGAAGGTAGCAGACACAATTTCTTTGATAAAGAGCAAGTTGTTAAAATTATGCATAGAAGCCCTAAGGCAGAAAGGAAGGAGCTTTCAATCACAGTGGAAAATAGAGTCCTTGACACAGTCTGAGTGAAGGGTCCAACTAGTAAATTCAAGATCTAGGTTTTTCATTGCAATAGAAAAATAAAGGAAGACGTACACAATTTTCTTTTCTTTTTTTTTTTTTTTATCAAAAGCAAACTGACAAAAGCTTTAAATCTGCTGCTATTTAACTCCATGTAATGTATTTTACTCAGCGTAGCCTCACCAATGCATTATCATATTTAATATCAAATAAAAATGTTTCATTCGCAATCAATACAAAAGATAAAAATAAGTAACATTAGAGAAGAATCCTTGAAAAAAATCAGTGCCAGGAAGATGTGACTTGCAGTATCATACTAAAGGCTAAAATATAGTGGAAATATAGTTGTAGCTAGCATGGACACAGTTGTTATTACAGCCTCAGGTTTGAATTAAATAGTAAAAGGGCTACTTCCATATCTGCACCATGCTGTCAGCCCTAAAAGAAATCTGTTGTATCATGCCCTGATGCCCTGGGGTGATATGCAGAGGATGGATTTAGCTTTTATCACATTCCAAGCCCCGGACCCTGCAATTTGATCTGCATGGGCAGATTGTTTTAACTGCACAGCACTATCTATGCTGAAGTTCTGAGTCGGCTGGTATGGAGCTGCTTGCACGTGAAACACTGGCGACAGGGATTCAGTCCTAATACAGTACCTACTGTATGGGACTCTTCTATACCATAATAATATAAATATTAATCAAAAAGTTGTTAACTTCTGCTGCATACCAAACCCTGTTCTGAATTGCTCAGGTGAAGGACTTCCCATTCTCGAGAAGATATTTCCGCAGGTTCAGTGGTATTCAGGAAGAATTCTGAGGAGTCCCTACGTGGGAGCTTACAAAGACAGATTAGTTTGTAACTTAGAATCTGATTTCCAGTTTGTTTTTTGTTGGTCTGAATTATTTTTAATAGATGCTGATTATAGAAAAAGCACAACCAAAAGAAGATTTTGCATGCCTCCCTGTCCATATTGCCCACCGAAACGACCTGGCTGGAATCTTATGATCCAGGGTGCTGTGGTACAAAGTATGTGTAGGGAACAGTCAAATTAAGTGACTCGATGTTGCACTAACTCTAATAGAACAAGAAGCACAGACTGACATTGATAGCAGCCAACTTCAACCCTAGAAATCCTACTTTCTGAAGTGAAGGATGACATTTTTTTTCTGCTGTTAACCAAGATCTTACTTTTCAAGAACAGCTACACCATGTATCAAGCACTCAAATACATGAGATTGGCATCTGCATTTCAGAGGCAAAATTTCTGCTAAAGCAAAATGAAAACTTAATTGAGATATTTGATAACTATAGAAGAGAGTTGAAGCTGAAACTTTGTTGTATACTTACCTTAGATACAAGACACTTCTGACAGGTTTAGTCTTTTGGCTCTAACTGGAGGAGTTTCAACTATGAAATTCTTTTCTATTTTTTTTAATTTCCTGATTACAGTGGAAACACATTGAAGATTATTAAGAAAATAAAACAGAAGCTAGAGAGAGTACAAATAGGAGTTGTTCTTTGGCTCATAACAGACCATAATTGCAAAATTTTCAGGCAGATGAGCCATAAAACTGTGTATTTCATTTGCTTTTTCAAGCAATAAAATGATTAAATGTTCTTGTTAAATGTAAATTACTTTTGGATGATAAAGATAATTAGGTGTTGAAGACATAATGATTCTCTGGCCCTAAGAGAATAAAAGAGATTAAAAAGGTCTCATAAAAATACATTTCTTCCTCCAGGATTCGACTTACTGTCTTTGGAGTGAAATGCAGATGCCATTCAGTAGATTGCAATTTTTTAAAAAAAATAATGGAAATTATGGTTGTTAAATAAACTACAGGAGGGGTTTTTCCCTGATTACCTCCTGCATACAACAGAAAACATTAAAAGGCTAATATGAAAGAAACTGACTGTCACAGCTAGCAAGTTCAGACCCCTTGTTCTGTCCCTTTGTTCACACTAGATACATGCACAAAAAAAATAGTTTCTGTGTATTTACCTGATAAAATTTCTTTTTAATGACAGCTCCTATGTCCAGGAATAAAGCAATTTTGTTTAGGTTGGTTGCATGTCTCAAGACCAATAAAATCTTCTTTTCATGTGAGAGGGCATTGCATAAGAAAAACAGAGCTTCCCATTACAGAAGTTCTGGGAAATACTGAATGGTGACTGGCAGTAGGTGGTATTCAGAGCCAGTCAAGGTAACAAGAAGCCATACACAGAGAAGCGGGTTGAAGTAACTTGTAATTTTGTTTCCTTTCTCCACTGCTTGACAGGTCTGAATGCAGCTTCAATTAATAATGTAGCCTAACTGAACAAGTATCAGAACATACATTACCAGGACAGCACCTAAATGAGGTAAAAAGCTACACTTAAGAGTTTAAAAATATATAACTTGGCCTTACATCTATATGGCTGACTATATTTAAATACTAGAGGCTTCATTTCGAAACAAACTAAAATTTTTATCTTCGCGTCTTTAACAAATGTATACAAATATCTTGCATAAATTCATTCAGCCCTCAGTGCTTTTAGACCTAACAGTCCAGTGCAAAGGAGTTGCCATGACTACAGCTCCGTAGGCCTGTTGGACCGTCTATTACAAGAAATTATATTTCTCTTCAGATGCTGCAAGCCTACATGTTGAAAAATCTCCCTCTGCTGTTTCTTCTCCCCTCCCACCATCACCCACTTCCACACACATCACTACAAACTGAGTGCCGGTGCACACACGTGGGCCTGGGGAACCGTGCCTGTTCTTTCCTCAGCTCTTCAGTGCCTCTGCACACATCTACAGTCTAGAGCAAAGGAGAAGGTAAGCCAAAACATCTACCCCCATCCTGGCCTACACAGAACCATTCTGCTGCATATCAATCCACTGACCAATTTCAGCCAAATTTCACAGATGGTAGAGGTCTTACAGATTCAATAAGCGATGTAAAATTTGGTAGCGGAGTAGAAGACAGAAATACTTTCAGCAACTCGCCTGCAAGAGACAAAGTTCAACACCCTCCATTTGAGGGGGGCGCAGCTAGCTGCCAGTCGGTTGTTACTTAGAATCAGGTAGAAAAAGGACTTAACCCTGATTGTGCGTGTGTACATGTCCCCTTTTTCTTTGCTTTTACCTAAAACTTAGATCCTGAGAAATCCTTCAATTAAACATCCATAGGTATTTCCAGTTTTGAATGTATTTTCTAACAGAAAAAAATAGCACAGATATTCCTGATTAGTTCTAGCAGTATATTTTCCAAAGACGTTAGGATTTTTGTAGTTAAACTGAGGCTATGAACTTGTTTCTTTTGTTGTACAGAGCTATCAAGAAGCAATAAAACTTTCCAACTAAGCAAATCCTACAGAGGTCACAATGACCTAAAAGGGATCATAAACAAGAAAGAAAAATTTCATCAGCTCGAAGTTGGTGCGGAGCTTTGGTGAACTTGTTTGGTGAACAAGTAAACACGTCATGCTTACAGTGTACAGGGCTACAGAAATTATTCCCAAACAATGAGCTCCCAGAAATATTCTTCAATACACTTGTCCTCTTGAATGGCCAAACTCTTTATAGTTTCAGCAATATTGCCCAGGGATCTTAGTGACTGGAGCCTCACACTGTCTTTCATAACAAATATAACAGTATTTACTGAATGAACCCTATGCTCAGACTTTAGAATATGCAAAAGCCTCCTCCTCAAACACTTTCCAGAGACCAGCTTTTAACAACTTAAAACCTGAGGCCCTTGTTAACAAATGTGCAGCATGGAATGAAGCTTTGCATACATTCAGAAAGCTTAACGCAAAGCAAAACGTAGGGATTTTGGAGACCTACAGTTTCCATGTCATAAATGAGTTATCACCAGCCTTGTTGATATTTTAATCTCACTAATTTGAATGCACTGATCTGGAAAAATCTTTCCTAACTAATACTTTTTCAAAAAATCTAGTATGAAATCTAAAATCTAAAAATCTATATGAAATTGCAAGCATCAAACACCTTCACAGCCAATGTTAACATAATAGAACAGCTCTAGCATTTGCCTATATTCATACAACCATTGAAAAGCATTTTGTTCTGGTAAGTACTGGGAGACAGAATAAGGATGGGAATAGATTTAGGGTTCTCACCCTGTGACTGTTTTACTGCTTTATATCCCTGCAGCCTTCCCCAGCTTTCAGATTCATATTTCTCTGCATCAAGATGGAGGACACAGCTGTAGAACAACTGTTTCTGCCTTAGACTGCCTGAACTGATTAGCCACTAACAGCTAATAAGGTATTAAGCTTCCAAAATACACCAATGATCTGCCGATCAGCTGTCAGCTGTCCGCTGCTGTTGCTCTAGCTGGCTTGGAGAATTCAACAGAAACTCTGGAAATGTTGCCTTTTCTGTTCACTAGACTCGCTTATAATCCCAAAATTACATCATACTCTGCTTTCCCAAATGTTGCTACACGTAGAAACATCTGTAAGAAGCACCATTTCACTGCAGGTGGATCTGCTCAGTAAACGAAACACTGGATGCACGAATTGCATCCTGCATTCCTTGTTCATCGTAAGCGAAGCATCACCTCACACTGGCAAGGGGGAAAGCTATAGTCTTGGAATTCACACTTGAAGAAATCAGAAAAGAAAAAGAAAAGAAAAGCAAGAAAAACTTATGTGATCTTTGAAAAAAAACTGCGGTGACCAAATCCTGTGTACTCCTATTTGTTTGCGTACACAGCTGGCATCCCACAACATATAAAACCATCATAAACCAAATGCTAGACCATCTACATACTGGGTGCCGAGTCTTTCACCAGAACAATTTGCAATCATGACATGTAATATTGGTGAAATCAAACGCACGTGCACCACAGCAATGTGTATAGGTGTATGTCAATAGATACTCTATCTGTGGAAGTTTCAAGTGCAGACATGGGCTTAGGAAAATATTTTTAACCCATCACATAAAGTCCTGCAGCAACTACAGAAAAAAGATTTGAGCAATTCTGTAACTAACTTGTTCAACTGACTAAAACCTAAAACAAATGCCAAAGGATCCATTTCTCTTAATAATATGACTCTGTCACTGTACACACATGGATAGCGTACAATTGAAGACTCTGCTAAAATCAGTACAGCATGCATTCATTGTATGCTCAGCCAGTCTCCGAAAAATGAATGCATGCCCAAGTGAAGGAGACACATGCAAGCAGAGCCTTTAGTTGTCTTACATTTTATTAATGAACCAGTCAGCTTAATCATTCAAGACATGATAATAGCAGCTGTTTTTCTTAGCATATTAGAGTCTTCTAAAAAGAATTAAATGTTAGTATTTCTGGTGATTACACTAAGCAACTGGTGACTAATCGTGTTTTGTATCAACGCTGCTTTGTTGGAAGTTGAGTGGGTGTCCTGATACTGTCAAAGAATTGCTTAAGATTGGTGGAACTGTAACAAATATAAAATATACACATTTCCCACGCACCCATCATTCCTACATAATGCATGACTTGCAATCCTTTGCTTTTGATAAGAGCCCAATCAGAATTTCTGAATAACAAGCTCCTTAAAAACACAGAAATCATAGAAGGCTACAACTTCTCTTTTTGCGTGTTTAAAATTTCCATATAGGTATCACTTCAGAACGAACAGAGGAATTTTGAATGTAAATGACTGAATTTTTCCAGTACTATTGCTCTATCTTCTGCCCTTCTATACAGGAAAATCCATGCACTGTCTGACCTTGTAGGCGAGGAACACTTGATAAAATTTCTTTCTGACCTGCAAGACTCATAGTGCGTCTATATAGGATGCACTGACCCTTTTAATCATCCAAACCATTTCCTAAGGCAACAGGAAATTCTAACAACTGTATGCATAATCCTGTTTGGGCGGTTCCAATATTATACTTCTGAGAAATAGTATATACATTATTGGTATGCCTATATTATCATCATACAAAAAAGGAAAACTTACTAGAAGTTCCAGGCTTTCATAGGTACACTGGAACTCGGGCTTGTTTGTTCACCATTTAGAAATACGTGAAGCCACGTAATGTTATGTTCAATAGCCATTCAGTGATAGTACACACAGAAATTCAAATTCCATCCCAGGTGGGGAACAGGCACACAGGATCTTCGCAGCTTTTACATGCCAAAGTACCTCTTAGCCATTTAATGTAAAGGAGGAGAGCATGGGTGTCGCTGTGGTTGTACAGTGTGACTAGCCAGCTGGGAGGCAAATGCAGACTAGCCCGCTTATTGTGTGGAGTGCATGAGCGCTCACATCTATGAGGCATACTGGAACCAGCCAAAAACCCAAATTTATGATTCAATGCCTTAGTCCCATTAGTTGTAAACACACTTCTTCCATAGCACGCGCTTGCAAGTGGACCTCACCTCACTTCTGCAACTGTGGCAAGAGAGTACTGCTGATTCGGCACCAACAACTGCAAATGAAAACTTTTTTTCTGTGAAACCAAGGAAATTGTATTTTTTCCTACAGGAGATCAAAATCTAAATCTATTTAACACTTCACACGCTCACAGAGTTAAGAGAATCTTTTACTTTGTGCAAAGTGTCTCCTCCCACCAGTACAAAATGTTCAAACAAAAACATTCTCAATAGCTTAGTAGAAATTCTGACAACAGAAGGTTCACAGTAGCTAAACGAGGACTGAAAAACTGTTATTTGGTTGGTTGTTTTTGCGATGTTAGTTCTGCAGAAAATACATGCACTTGGATGGATGGTTTTCACTTTATTGCAGTAAATCTATTTTAAAGGACATTAGAATATAACCTGTTTTAAAGAGGTTTCTCACTTTTCAAAAAACCCGTCAGGTTTTGTGCTTTTCCCTTGATGTGTCACATTGTGAGGTGGAGCACAGGTGCCACACTGGATTGCTTTAGTCATGTCATGTTCTGGCTCACGGCAACGTAACAACACACGACAAACGAAGCTAACGGACCTTGACGTGCCACATCACCTCTAGCTTGTTGCATTTCAGAGATTTTAGCTTCACTTTTTACCTCTACACTAGCGTGTATAGGCTCATAAACTGATCCTACGATTGAAGGTCAGAAGGGACCTCAGAGGGGCTCTGACCTGACAGCTCCATGTGGAGAAAGGTTCTCTTTATATCTGCTCTGAATCTCTGACTTCAGCTTACGCCCGCTGTCACTCATCTTCCCACCGTTTGCCTCTTCGTAGGCAGTGGTTAGTCACTATTAAATGTCCCCCCTCCCTACTCAGCCTTCTACTCTTCAGGCTGAAGAAACAGGAGTCTCTCAGCCTCTCCTTGCCCCGAGCGCGGCATAGTCCCTCTTGGTACCCCCTGGCAGCGTGGACAAGGAACAGGGTTAACAATCCAACACCTGGACAAGCCTCTGCAGCGTCCCCGATCCGAGCCCCCGACAAACAACAAACCTCTCAGGGTAACAGGTCAGTGGATGGGGTGGATGTCCACCATGGGAGGGAGCCTCCCACTGCCATCGTATGCTACCTCCCCTTAGTGTTAAGGCATGGTTGAGGCTCAGACAGCTCTGATGCTTCTCCACCCACAACCTTCTCCCCCTTGTCTGTAATTGCTCTCCCAGGGCTTTAAACCAATTCTGCAGCTGCAGATCTGTGGATGGAGAAGGAGCCATCCCTCTGGGATGCTCATCTGCTGCCAGGAGTCACAAGCCTCCGGCCTTTCCCATCATCCAACCGTCCGCTTGCTCCAGGCCAGCCGCTGCCTCTCACCGTCCCTCCTTCCACACACTTCAGCCTCTCTTCTCTGCAAGGTGCCCGTGGCAGACGAGCCCGGCAGCCTTTGAGGGCCCCGGCGGCGGAGCGCTGCCGAGGTCCAGGGCTCCGCCAAAGAAGAAAATGCAGGATAAAGGGACAAATGCAAAAACAACAGCCAGCGTTCGGCAAGTAAAACAACGGATCATCTGGGGGAACAACAGACATAATCTGCTAAAAGTAAATAAGTACATTGCAAATAATTACACAAAAAATTAAAGGTCTTTCGTACATTTGAGGTGCAAAATCTTGATGTTAATGTGTATAAAATGCAAAACCCTGAAATGAATAAAGCACATGAGAGAGAAAAGCATAATCCACAATTTAAGGAAAAAGAGTTAAAACTTTCATCAGCACAAAACTCCGCTCTGAGTTTGAAGTACATTTCGCAGCACTCCTTCAGAGGGCCCATCAAGAACTCTGTAGAATTTTCCTGTAGTATTATTTTTGGATGATTTTTTTTGAAAAAAATATTTTGTTCCAAAAAGACGCTCCAAAAATGATCTGTTCACAGCAAATACGATCTCTTTCTTGGTTTTGGTCATAACTCTGATGTGTGGAGAGGCCTAATGACTTGCTACTTCTGTTTCTTTTTTGTAGAGGGGTTTACCTGAAGGCAAATGATGAGAAATGACCAGCACTCAGGCTCCTTCGGTAGGAATCCAGATTTTTTCTTCTCTTTTTCTTTTAATATTGCCAAAATTACAGAGATTATGATAAAAATAAACTTTACCTGAAAAGTTTTTTAAAAGCTCAGATTATTGTTCTGAAAATAAAAAGTGCCTGATCTGTCCCTGCAGGTTTCTGAGACGTTTGTAGCTTTGGGCACTTAACAAATTAGTTGTATTAATCATACAAGTCTCCAGAGACAGTTAGACCTGTTTCTTCATCAATTAAAAGAGAATATAAAGAGAACATCTGTTTTTGTATTTTAAAAAATGGTTTCACTGAGTGAGATAATGATGTAGTTTGAATGGGGTCAGGAAGAAAATATGCTCTCACTGTTCATGAGAATTAAAACTCCACACCTTGAAAAAGAGAACAAAAAAAAATAAAAAAACCAAAAAAACAAGACCCAACAACAGTAAGTAAAATGATGGTTGTAAATCCTGCAGATAGGAATTCTGCTTTCTTTGGGGTTTAAGAGAGGCTAGCGAGTAAAAAGATCTCAGGAAGATGCTGATTGTCTCTTAAGTTAGTCTCTTAGCTCATCCATCAGTTTTCCCACCTGATTGCAGATCTATGGATTATGGAAGGTGACTTGTTTTGTCAGGAAGAAAAATGCCCTCAAAATCACCATTTTAACTCTCTCCCTTCTAACACACATAGCTAGTTGCAAGGTATCTCAGCAGCTTGCAGAGTTCCACACTCTTGTATAAAGCTAAAATATTAGTTATTTCAAGGCACTATAAATGTTCTCCTAGAGCTACTATCTTAATAATTTATGATTCACAGCTTTACATTCTTACCACTGCATCTGCATCACATTTCCTCCAAACATCAGTTTTCAGAAGGTGGTGGTGTTTTAAACCTGACATACATCTTACACATTTTGTTTCCCCTCCTAAACTTTCCTTCTTATACTCACAGTTATTTTTTCTTTTCACCCACCTAAACAGTTTGAAAATGTATTTTTACTTTAGAAATACAAATTTAATCCTGGCACACACTAAAGCCAAAGTTAAAAATATTACCGATATTAACAAGATAATTCACTCATCACTATTTCCATTCAATTCAAGAGGAAATTTTCCAGGTTATTTCATGAGAGCAGAATGAACGCTATGATAAGTGCTTCTAAAAGTCCCTTAGTACTGCTCAGGAAGCAACTTAGGATTCCGCAGACTTCATTTTCAATTCTGGAAGAACAGAGCACATTCACGAGGCTTGATTTAAATATATTAGTACCATATCCTATAAACGGTTTTATTCCTGTTTTTTTTTAATAAATATTATATTTAGAATTTTTGAAGAAATCAATAGCTACGTCTACCTTAGCCGGTAGTGTAGACTAACATGAAGAGATCTGGAAAGCTGCACTGGTGAGGTCTATACTATAGACACCAAAACTATTTTATTTCGGACAGCCTTTACCCGACGATGGACTGCATGCCCAGCTGTAGCTGCAGTTCATTATACAGGCTGCCAAACTGCATCTTCCAATTTCATTTTATCCCAGAGGGATCCTGCGCTTGTGGTCCAGGATTGCCTGGTGATGTCTGCCAAGAGTCAGTACAGGCGAATGAGCAAGAGATTCGTTTCAAGACCACAGACCCAGACATTAACACAGAAGTTCCCAGGTTCTTCAAAATTCTTCGTCAAATTTATTTCAGTGGCAAGTGACTATCTAGTTCCGCTACGTTCTTTGTAAGTAACTAGGACCTAGGGATGATAAAAGACTTCCTAGTGCCTACATAGAGAGTGGCGATGCTCTAAGCAGTTATAGCTTTTCATAGTCATAGAACACAGATTTTGTAGATCTGAAGCATTTGAATTTTCTCTCCCATGATGGTATTGAAGCATCATCAATCTATTACTTAGGGACACTTTTTTTTTTTTGGCTTTATTCTAGTGACTAAAATATGATATTTGTATTCAAATCTTTTTTTCTTACTTTCTCATTTACAGTTTTCTTTTTCCTTATTTCTACTTATGGACCTGGAAAAATGTACATTCTTTAGTTATTTTTGTTTCAAGTTTTTACTATACCATAAAATGCACATATACATATATAGTTTCAAGACTCTTAAAGTAACATCTTGTTCTGCCATTCTTTTTAAATTAATAAATGCACATATAGAAAGCAGAAAATACATGTTATCACTAAAAGAGATATTCAAAGAGAGCTTTTCATTGTATTCAAAAGATACACTGCTGCAAATACTAGTAAAAAATGAAATAAAAATAACTATGCAACTAAGCTTTTATATTTGAAAATACATATTTGAAAAATCAAGAATTGATTAAATAGGGATTGAAAACCTCAAGGAAGTGATAGTGAAAGATACTAGAAAGGAAGAAAAGACTGATTACAAAAATAAACTCAGTGTGGAAAGTGGGAGGAAAAAGTGAAAATAGCTATAAATCAAGCTCAACTAGAGAGAAGATTCAGTAAAAGAATAAGAAAAAGAAAGGTGGGCATCTTTTCAGTAAAGATAGCCTGGAGTCTGAAGCTAATTGAGGTTTATGACTTGAATTTAAATGAATGTTTTGCATTAGTTTTCTGTAAGGATTATGGCCTCAAATGTGGTGTCAAAGGTGAGGGCAAATAGGTTGAGAATATAGAAACAGAAACTACATCAACAGTGTGATCAAAACTCAGAGAATTTTACCCCTGACTATATCACATAATCTCTATTCTAGGACACTAAAAAAACTGAATATAGTTCTAAAACGGATATTAAGGATATTAATAAAGTCTATCATATTGGGAACTACGCATGGAATTACTGAATAGGAAACACTGTTGTAACAGCTGAAAAAACAAAATGGGATCCAGGCAGCTGTATGCCTCAGTCTGACCTTAATAATAGGTAATTCTCAGGTACATTTTGTATAGAAATATCAGTTACAGATACAGAAGTAAATTGAAAAAAAAATAAATATTACTTTTTTTCATTGTTATAGCATGACAAACTTATCTGGCATTTTTCTTTGATAAACTATCTTGCTAAACTAAGAAAGTGCATACTTACTCTAAGTGTTCTTGAATTAAGTACTTGGTATGATACTATGTTGCAATTACTAGTTGGCTGCGGGAAGGCTGGAGTTGCCAGAGTTGGATGACAGAAAGGTGACAAGCACTTTTGTCACAGACAAGTTACTAACAGAGCTTCATTCAGACCTGTCCTGGTTTCAGGACCAAGAGCGTCCCCATCCCTGGAGGTCTGGCTGCCTGGGCTCGGGGCCGGCTCAGAGACAGCACATCGCCCCGCTTCCTTTGGTGACCTTGGACAGGGCCCTCCCAGCCAGCGCTGCGGGGAGGCCTCCTGTCCTCTGGGAGCTGCTGCTCTTAGGCTGAGCTCTACCATTTGGCTCTCACTAGAGCTACAGGGTCCTCTGTACCACCCAGCCACAAGTCCTGTTGATCCAGACCCAACCGCTCACACGCGGAATGACTTCCCAGCCTGTCCTTGGACCAATCTCATTGCTGTGGACTTGCCTGGTGACCACTGGGCTATGTCTGACCCTGATTACTGTCAGTGCTGAGTGCTGTCAATAAATTAGCCTCTAGTTACTGCTAGGTCCTTCTCTAGTTTTAGCTCCAGATGGACTTTAGCCTTCCTTATTTTGTCCCTACATGCCCAGGAAATTCTCTTCTCTGCTTTCTTTCCATTTCTTCTTGTGTTCTATTTGTGTGTGTGTGCACGTGTGTTTTAGTTCATTGAAAAACTCCTTGGTTAGCCAAGTGGACCTTCAGGCAAGATTTGTGGCCTTCCAGCATAACAGGAGAGTAAGATCCCCAGTGAGTATTCTAAAACATCAGCTAGGTTCTTTTCGTGGCAGCCTCCCAAGGGGCCTCGGTAGGAAGTCCCTAATCAAACCAAAATCCATCTTCCTAAAGAGCAGAGTTCTGAATCTGCTGCCCACCACCTTGAGCTTTCCTCTAGCTCAAGTACTCAGTCACTTGGTTACTACAGCCAAACCTGACGTCAGGATTAAATTCACTACCAACCTTTCCCTGCCTGTGAGCAGCAGGTAGAATAATCTTTACTGGCCCCTCCAGTATTTGCAATAGAAAATCATTGCCAGGCAGTCTAGGAAATTACAGTTTTGTGTAGTCTAGGTTGTTACAGTCTACAAATATGCCAGAGGAAAAACACTTAAGTATCTGAAAATTTTTTTTTTAGTGTTTTAAGGTAGCAGCAAAACAAAGAGAGATGTAAAGCCACAAAGAGATACATTAGAAAAACTGGAAGTTGCAGGATTCAGTGGCCCAAAGATAGAACTATGATTTTAGATATCCCCCTGGGACTGTAAATAAGAACTTGATATTAAAAATTGTACAAAATAAACTGATAAGTCACATGCACAACTAGAGTTGTTCTTTAATCTCAGCATTCTAGTAAATTAATTTTTTTTCTTAGTGCCCTTGCATATTTGATATGTATCTAGGCAAAATATAGAATTCCTTCCAGCCTTCTCAGAGTTGCATTATTTGATAAATTATTGAAGCCTGCTAGCTTCTAAATAATAAGAGTAGTGTTCCATCAAACAGCATATCATGACTGAAATGAACAGTTAAATTTTTTTTTTTTTTTTTTTTTTTTTTTTTTTTTTTAGGTGAATTATGTTCATTACAGGTACAGAGAAAATTTGAATCTGTTACTGAGTTGGGAAAAGATCCTAACGATAAGCAATTAATGACTCGTGAAGCACACTGATTTTGAAATTTTATGAGGTATTATTCTGAAACTGTATTTAAAGCTGAAATATTTTTCAAATTCTATAAACAGGAGGCTGACCACTCATTACACGAAACTTAAGGTCTTTATAAAAAGACAGATTTACATCTTCTGCTAGTTTTGTTCTTTTCCTCCATACTGTAACTGCACTGAAACACATCAAGAAATTGGAAAATGGAAGAGTAACCTTTGCCTGAGATAGTGGGAGTTGTGAAGAGGTCTTGGCTGAGACAGGCTGATAATGATCTCACACACTGTGTTTGAATTTGCAGGAAAGGCAACGGGGCAGTACTTCAGCAAGAGAAAAAGTGCAGACCTTAATATGAAGGAAAAAAGCTTGAGTGATAGAAAATGAATTAATTATAAATAAAGACACAGGAACACTTCTTACATTTTGTGCTATAAAATAAGGGCAAATGTTAACAGCATTTCGGGTTACTTTTGGCAAGACTGCATCAATGATTTCAGCTATCCAGAGCCTCTTTTTGGCCACAGCAGAATGTGCAATTTGAAAGCTGGTCCCAGTTCTACACAAGGTACGAGAACCTACTTTTGTTTTGAATGTGAGATGTTTAAAAGGCCAGGTATGACGTTTTTCCATGGAAAAATTTCAGACCAAACCACTTATTCAAGCAAGAACTTCTTTGTAAAGGTCTTTCTTTCACTTTCTGTCACTATAATATATCCTGGAGAAGTATATGTAGACTGTAGCTTACCAAACATGCAAAAAAATGTAAAGGCTTGCTCATCCAAATTTGTCTGAAATTCCTTTCATATTGCCTTCCTTATAAACCAAATTTAAGTAAGAATTCTATAGAGTTCCCTAGTCTACCTACTATCATTCTATTTCTAAAGTTATCCAGCTGAAAACAGAGATTATTTCCTAAATTTTACAGTGTTTGGTGAGTAGCAGCTACCTCAGAGAAACTGCGTTTTGCTGATGTATTATAGCAGTACCTCACTAGGACAAAATTATTCCAGCAGCATTGCAGAGACAGCTACCCCAATGGCCTTTGTTATTGCTATTTAACATTCTTATTTTTTCGTAACAGAGGCAGACAGAAGATCTGTTTGTCTAGACAAAAAAAAAGCCACTCCTTCAAGTATTTTCAGTACAATTGTGCTTCATATGACAACATACGTATTGTTATAATGAAAGCAAGTGGACATTGGTGAAGGCATAAAAATGGAAATTGCACGCAACAGCCAAGTGATATTTGAGGTGCGAGTGCAAAGGGCCAACATACATAAGGTTCTGTGAAATAAGCAGTGCAGAATTCTATATTAGTTAAAATGACTGTGTTAGAGCTAAGAATTTTTGATTTTTCTGGTCAAGGATTTTTGTTCTTGTTTTCCTTAGTTTATGCTAAATAATTGCTACACAAGAGGATCAGCTCCTAGACAAGAGAAGTATATTTTCTTTGAAAAGCGAAGAAGAAAAGCTGTAAAAGGTGGAGACTTATTTTTTTGCCTCTTGCTGACCTTCTGCTTATCAAATAAGATAGTTTAATCAAAAATCACAGTTCTTATTCAAGTACTTTAGCCATATTAACCACCTTACATTAACACCAATACAAGTTACATGTTGTCGTGCATTTTTAATAACTAATAGTAGTCGCAGATATCCTTCCCCTTCAAAATTCGTTATCTCAATAGCTGTTTTTGAGACAGAAAAAGGGCAAGAAAGAGCAAGCTGTGACCAATAACAGTATAATTCCCTACATATTACAACACACAAGAGGAATAATTAGTTCTCCACCATGAAGGTTAGTCTCAAGAAAGAATAGTATCATCAAAATTGTGACCACCTGAGGCACAGCCCTGGCAATATCTTTCTTAAGGCGTTGTGGTCCTGCTCTGTTTCATTTTCAGAGCTTCTGGCAATATATAACAACATAACCCTAAAAGTTTAGGAAAAAGCATACAAGATTATCTCTTCTTTTGCAGCAATATAATCATGGATTAACTTTCCATTAGTAGTCAGTCAGACAGGAGTACCAAAAATGCTTTATACCTGCTAAAAATGTGTACCATTTACAGGCTACTGAAGCCACCGGCTAAAAAAATATTAGAATCTTGTGCAGAAAATATATTTTCCAGGTCATTATTCCTGAGGAGTTCAAAAAATTTATCATTCAAGTCAGGAAAAATACATTGTATAAGCCTCCTGCACAAATATAAAATGCTATAGATAGGCCATATATATATATATACACACACACACACATATATGTATGTATAGTAAGCATACTGTGCTATTCTTTTCATAAAGATACACTGCTTTTCACCTTAATAAAGCATCTTGGGTAGCAACAAGATAACAGGTACAGTTATTCTGTAAGATAACAGGTACAGTTATTCTGTAAGACAAAAATGGTGTAGTAACTGAAAATCTATGCATTCCTTAATTTATGATCTGCTGCCCAGCAGCAGTCTGGATGTTTCTCTTTCAAGGTAGTTTGTAACCTTAGAAAGATTTCTTGAACCTCAGAGAAATTGAGTGTCTGCCCCTTTGGGAGACATATCTTCTTCTGGGTATTTGCATGTTCTCATCCTTAGGATTTTCCTTGTCTTGTTCAGAAACTATTTAGCATAAGATTTATAGAGAATTGCTCAAACATTTTTTTTCCTGGGATGTCATAACAAATCTTCACTGAAATGCATGAGGTAGATGAGCCCTAGATATGTTATTTAAATTGGCTTTTTTTGTATTTTGGTAATTTTTTCAAAGTTTGTGTGGGAATTGTAAGATACGGGAAAAAAAATGCAAAGAAACATAATGATTCATTACATAAAGCAGGAGAGTCCATTCTGTGCAGACGAAAAAATAAAAGACTTTAGTTTTCAGCAAGTGCTTCACACTCATTTTCTAATAAGTGTTTCTTAAAGCAACTACCCTAATCCTTCCCCACTCTAAATATAAACTAAAAAAGAACTTCCAGGATATCTAGGTTTTATTACTTGATAAGTTCAAGGAGAATATAGCAATGACATTTACATTTACCAAGGTATCTATAACAACTGCAACTTCCCTGAAATTATCAGTAGTGAAGAAGTCAGAAGTGAAAAATGAAAACAGTTCTATCTCCCATATCAGGCAGGATGGAAGGGTAGGAGGAAGTCATTACATTCAAAATGATCACTTTTATAAGCTCTGCATTATCTAGTATAGCAGATGGCACTTGAAAAATACCAGAATGGAATTTAACAAGAAAGTAGAAAAGTGAACACATGTCCAAAAGGTAGCAAGTTTTTATTGACAGAAGGTACTGATTAAGATCATAACCTTGTTCCATAGGTGTCACAGGAACACTTGCAAACTTACTATCTGTGCAAATTGTACACAAAAACAAAAGTTGTGCATAACACTGCCTCTCTACACAAAACAGATTAAGCTTATGATGTTAAGCCAGATAACCCTATATTACTTTTTCTTCATGTTCCCTTGGTTAATAGTCACAGGGTGCACATGCATACACCCATGCACATATGCACACACACTTACAAAAGAACCTTTCTGAGCTCACAAGAAACTACCTTCATAAATTTAAATTTTCATTCCTATGAGGATGTCAGGGAACCTTGACCTTTGGGCTGTTTTATATCTTGGCAAGACAAAAAGGAGAAAGGGCTGAAGTTGTCCATGTTAGAGCACAAAATGTCTGCACAGAAAGCTTAGAAACATTTTGTGGTGGTTTAATTTTGCTGCATGAACAGAACTTCCAGAAAGCAGTGCGAGAAAGGACTGATTTGTGTATTTTTTGCAAAATCCTATCTTCTGTAAAAATTAAAACAACGCAAAGTTACAGATCACCTCTACAGAAGCATTCTTATGGTTGGACTGGAGCCTGGAAGACAAAAGATTCTATAAAACAAAATAAAAACAAAACAAAAAGGGACCTATGTACCCTACAAAGTACTCAATGTCTTTGGCCAAAAGGGATTTCAAACTTAAACAACAGAAGACAGGCGATGATTAAGACTAAACCTTAGGTAACACTAAGTAAATACTAAGTAAAAAAAAAAATAAGCATTTCAGAACTAGTAGTTACCATTACAAAATGCTAGTTCCAGAAAATAAATATTTTCTGTGTGATTACACCTAAATTTAATTATATTGCTCTTTTTAGCTCATGACCTACCTCACATTCAAGAAACTGAAAGGTTTTGGGGACATCCCATAGAATATTTTGTCCCTATTTTTATCCCTGAGCTAGTGGGAAATTGGCATGACATAAGTAGTTTGATTCGTCTGAAATTTTTTCTTTATTCAGAGAAAGTGTAAAAAAAAATCTCAATACATTTGCACACTCTCAAAAGCGTTTTGGGCCTCTGAAAGTTTTATCTTAGGACACCTCTAAAGAGAACTGGCACAAGTTTCTGTAGCTCTGCCTTTCCCACCATAATAGAAAGTTTAAACAAAAAAGAAAACGAACTCATTACAGAAATTTTGCACAGTAAGTATTGTAACATTTAGTAAATTAAAACAAAAAAAGCCTAGAAATGTATTTCAGCAGAAAAAAAAGTCAGTCACAATTCTATTACTGAAACCAATGATTTCTATTGCCACCTATGGGAGTTATAATTTGAGTCTCTTATCTCAATCTCATACTTTTCCAGTTCAGGTTCTTTCATTTGATTATAGCTTCAACATAGCAGGTAACTTGACTCCCCAAAAATATCATGAAAATGCTCTTATTATTATTACCTTAAATAAAGATTTTGCCTCTATAAATCAGTGTGAGAAAGTATATAAGACGCTGAATTCTGAGCCTTTTGGACCTGATCCATCTTGATCTCAGTCCACTGAGATATGACGCTCTTAGGTTTCTGTGAACGTAACAGACGACATACGCAATATTTCTACAGTGGAAATAGACACCTACAGCAACTAGCTCCATCTGAAAAAATGTATTGGAATTATGTCTTGCCAGTCTTTGGAAATTACCACTCAAAATTCACTTAACACTTTCACTTAAATTTAACAGAAAACAGTAGCCTTGACATGATATCTTTACCTCTTCATATCCTAATCAGAGACTTTTTCTTACTGCTACCAAGTGATAGGACAACAGTAGCTGTAACAGGCTACCTGGGGGGGAGAGAGGAAATGCAGAACAGGATTCTCCATGGCCAACAGACGTGGAACTTGTCCAGGCACAAGCTCCACATCAGACTGCTCTGCTGATCAGCTCGTCTTACATGCGAAGAAGAGCCAAGATGTCCCTTGCTCTTTGCACGGGCTGATAAAAGGATCTCTTCCCATGCATGCATCTGGCAGTGATCACCCTTGGAAAGTAGTTGTTCCAATACTCACATGCTATTTAAAAGAGTTTTCCTATTGTTTAATATGGACGAAGGACATTGTAAGTATGGGCTCTTGTGAATGGACATAGGAAAGAAGAAAGCAAGGAGCAGATGATAAAACTGTATGAGCATATATTCCAAGAATACAGCAATGTTTTAGTCTCTGCAAACATGTAAAAATGAGTCAACATACCTAGATTAGGAGGGGTTTTTTTCATTTTAAATAGGAGGAAGCAAAATGTTATTACAACAAATATTTAGCAAACTGCTTAAAATTATTTAAAATTCTATGAATGCTCAGTTTTAATGCACACAAAGAATGTATGCAACCAGTTGGATGCAGGCCTAATCAATTCCAAAACATTAAAGATATTTTTTTCATTTCATTTTCCACTACAAATTCCTTTGCATATGCTTATGGGCTCTGTGAAACTAGGCTGTGCGGTTTCTCTCATGCACAACATACTCCAGACTTGGTGCTAATCAGACCAAGATTTGCATCAGTTGTGAGCCTTTGTTCTCAGCAATTTTCAGCCCCATTAAAATGAAAAATGACATGAGCATGTACAGGTCGACACTGATAGTGTTTTACAGTTATCACCCATCAAAATAGATGCTAGGCACAACTGTGTGAGAGAACTACTGAATTATTTTTGATAAGGCAGAGTGACAGTTGGTATAAATAACCCATTATTTACATATCTGTCCAACATTATGATTTTGATTTAACAAGTTAAAATTCCATTCAGGAAGACTTCCATTACAGATAGACTTTTTCCCCTCACAATGCATTATTCTAGTATTGTAGAAGAACAATATATTTCACACTTCAAAGGAATTATTAGTAAAAAGCTGCATACGCTGAAAGAAAATGACTATTTAAACAGCACAGATCAGGTCTGCAGTATCAGTGTGCTGCTGATAAAAACTACCCTGTATTTCAATGACATTTACTGCTGAAGAATGGCAAGCTAGGAAAGGGGAGAAGAACAAGCAATGTAGTTAGTGACAAAAAGAACTGCAGAGCATGGCGAATAAAAATATCGCTAGAGTTGGTTAAGAAATAAAGGAGGTAAATGGATGACAAAAGTAAGAGAAAGAAGCTTGAAAAAGTAACGCAGGTAGTCAAGGATCCACTTCAAAACTACTAGTGAAACAAAAAGCAGAGTGAGGAAGAGAGAAAAAGATAATCCAGAGGTTGTAAGTGACAAAAGAGAGAGAAAGGGAACAAGCAATCGAAAAATGGCTGCAGAGAAAAGGCACAGAAAGAGTAGGGTAAAACAGCAACAAGAAGAGAGAGGAGTGAGAAGGGAAAACAGGTTACATGAATGAGCATGAAGGAGCAAGAACCTGGATGGGTACAGAAAGCACAAGAAACAGATATGCAGAGAGTGCAGAAGCATAGTAGATACTTAAGGGAGAAATATGGACAGGACTATTGAAGACAGACAGTGGCAACAGGTACATCTAGATGGTCATGAGCCTGACTTTTTTTTTTTAAGACTTAATCTTCTCAGTTGCTTTCTGCTTTTTGCTGCCTCTTTTGTCCAATCCAGCAGTCATGGATGTAGAGTGAACCAACATATTCCTGTCTGAATGAGTAAGAATTGCTTACAGAACAGCTAACAGAAGAGCTACTTCTAGCAAATGCCCACAGCAACTCCTTTCTCTGTAACAGTGTGCCAAGATTTAGACATTTCAAGTTTTGCAAAAGCAGGCTGTTCTTTACACATATTCAGAAGAAAAGAGTCAAAACAGACTATTCTGCTCACCAAGTCAAACTTCTTTTAACAACTCTTGAGTATACTCAGGTAATGTATTCAGTGTTTAAACTAAAGTCAAACTTATGACCAGAATTCACTACCATAGAGTCATATATATGAAGTGTAAGTGTTAAATTTGGAGGCTGTTTGGAAAAATTACAGTCTATATGAAGTAACAAGAGATCTCCAAATGAATGTTCACTTCTACCATGTGATTTTTGGGGGTCATTTGTTTTCCTGCCCTTTTGTCTTAAAAACAGAAGTTTTGTCTCAAGTGTCAAACATGCTTGCATAAACACACATTTCCAGACTGAGGAAAAATTAACACAATTCATTCAGAAAGTCAGAAAACAAGTTAAAGAGAAGTAATTACTCAGAATTCAATTCCTAGTCATGATATAGAGACCTGCAAAATTCCCAGCTACATAAATCTCAATTCCAGAATAATTAGGAAGCGCTGCTCTTTCAGCCAACACTCTCTGGGACAAGTTTGAGCCGTGAGCTGTATTTGGTTACCAGGAAAATTTCTGGTAGCTTTTTGTAAGGAAAATTTTAGCAGATGCTTTACTGCTCTACTGCTAGTTGTGGCTTCTGCCTTGTAGGGATTAGCTGGCAAGAAACGACGCATATAAGAACTCACTTTATTATTTGTTTTCTCTAGGTGATTTCATGGCAATGTACAGACAGTGTATTTTGTTATTCATTCATTTGATAATTTACAGTAAGCTATGAGACATAACTTGTCCAGAATATTACTGCCTTGACAATTTATTCATCTATTTTTCCCTTTCAAACTCAGAAATACGCTATTACAGTGAGATGTCACCAGTTTCCTAAGGAAAGGAAGCACCAGACATGGCAAGACTGTAGTGCTATTAATTAGATGGTATGGTACTGTGAGGATGGCTTATTGCAAAATGCTTACTTCAGCAATTGCTAACGTATCACCAAAGCATTAATATTACGTATCTTCCCCAATTGTGTCCAATGAAGGCATCTTTCAGCTTTAAAGCACTAAAATCTTCTATATCAAAAAAAAAGAAAGAAAAGAAAGAAAAAGAAAAAAAGAAGAGAAACCACCGCTATCACTAAGATCTCTTTTAAATTGGATTATGTGCTAGGAGAACAGCTCACAGTGAGCAAGGACTTCCACTCTACCAGTATCTGTCTATATTCCTCTGTTCAGATAGCCTAGAATAGTATAAAAGCTATTATTGCTGGTACTGTTCAAGAACAGCAGCAGCATGTTCTCGGATACTGTGTTGTCTAGTACCTGTCAAAGGAAAGTAAGATTTTTTCCATCTTGGTGGATGTAGCCTGAAGCGAGGCTGATACAGTATACACAAAAGAGACTAGGGGATAGGCAATGATGAGACACCTTGGAACTAAAAATGGGTGTAAGGTTTTTCCACAGGGCTATGTCTTTCTTTATCCGATTACAAACACGACTGGGACTCTGAACTGTTGCGATCTTTTCCATAATATGGTTCAAGTTCAAATTAGTGTTACCAGTTGCTCTGTTCAGCTAATTCTATGAATCTAAAGATTATTTCTAGAACTTTAATCTAAAAGTCAAGTTATCCAGAAATCCAGCAATGACCGAGTCAGCTGCTTGATATCAAAATTGTCAGAAACGGGACTCACAAAAGATTTTACATCCCCTCTGGATCAATTTATAAAAGCAGTCTGATCAGCTTTATTATCAAAATCTTGAAAGACCTTCTGGCAGAGACTTGGAGATGGATAAAAGATAACCAGAGGTAGACTTAGAAACAAAGGTCCAAATCAGGAACTCAGTCTCAAAGAGAATGTGCAGCTACAGAGAAAAATTTCTCTCCAGGTCTTCCATTAATTGGACAAATAAGTATAGTTAAATTGTAAGAGTGGCTCATGTTAACTAAGACAATGCACGCATGAGCTTTTGTTACTTCATTTTTTATGCTTACTATGCTCGTAAAGGTCAACAAATAATCCTTCATTTTGAAAACATTATCCCTGCTGTTTCACAGTTGTTAGGACTCCCCGAATGAAGCCCGTAGTGGGAAACAAAACAAGTTTTATCCACCAAACTAATATCATATGGTCACATAATAGCTTGGTCAGTCATATTGAAAAGTATGGAAAAATCATCCATTTTTGTATTGGTAGCCTAGACTTGGAAAGCATACTACAGAAAATAAGAGGGCACATATCCACATCCATGGAGGAGCTCTAGTCTCTGCTGTAAAGGTTATCACTGCATGCTGTTTCTGGGTGATACAAACAACTTCAGTAACTAAATGAATATTTTGTTAAGATACTGTATAACCAACCTAGGTTAATACCTCATTTGTGAAATATTCTGATGATCTATCTACCAGACTGATTTGCAGTATTTAGTAATCAAGTCAACATTAATTAACATTTTGTATGCAAATTAACCTTAAAAAGAGACTATGGTTTCCCACCATCTCGCAGCAGGGCTGCGTGACCACCTCCTCCTCTGTGCTGGTATTATATCATTTTGTTCTTAGAGTAGCGATAGCAGAATCCACTGCCAATTACAAGCTGCGAACACTATTATACAGGCACGACCATGTAGAGTTTAATCCTTTCCAGCTCTGCAGGTTACGTATCATGTTGCTCTCGTCATGTTTTCTAAAGAATAGTTTGGCTCAAAAAAAAAGCTCTGTGAGATTTGGGGAATTAAAGATGCTATATAAATGTAAGGTAGTATTAATAAATTTTAAAACCACATGTAGGGGTTGGTCTTGATCTTGTTGAAGTCAATGGGAAGTCTATGAATCCAAATAGTAAGAAAAATACCAGTCAAACTAGTTTTTGGACAAAAAGTATCACTTATTTAACAATTGTATTAACTTGAGATCCTTTATGTCATATTTTAGGGACAGCAAGAGAATCCAGAAATGTTAAAATGTGTATCAGAGTGACTATTTTTTCCACTCAACTCTGATAATTAAGTCTCTCATTTTTTCTCCTACCGGAACAGCAAGAATTTTTATTTATCAAAATCCTCCGTGAAATAGGATTCCCAGTGCATACAGAGTAGAGGTCATTTGTTGTCAATGAAAGGGCAAAACAGGAAACAAATACATCTCCTAAGCTTTGCTGGTAAGTTCACGGGCAATTTTTTGGTGCAGAGCTGGACCACTGTTCATGAAAAGTGCAGGTTAGTTATACAGTTTTGTTTTCATCAGCCTGATTTTCATTGATTTCTCCTTCTTTAAAGTGCTATCAAAAAAAAATGCATTGGCTCTCAGAGAATGTTAGGTATGTTTTAGTAAAAGAAAGTAAGCAATAGTTAAGTGATTTTCTGAATCTACAATATATCCAAGTGTGCTGTGGAAAATACGTGGTTATAAAAACTGGAAGTAGGTTGGGGCATAGTACAGCGAAAGCATTTGTTTGCCTAGCAGAAAATAAAAGCCTTTTATAAAAAGAATAATCTCTGATTACCAGGCACGTTCAAGTTTGTTTTCATTTACTCTCATAGAACTAAAAATATTTACGAATCTCACAATGCAAGTAGAGTTGTCAACTCCTAGTGAGAGTACTGGGATGAAATTATTGAGGAAGTCAGATAGCCCTGTCTCAATACTCCCTGTCTGGGCATCATTGTATCTGATATATCATTCTTTAGATTATTAGATGTAATATAAAGGTCAGAAAGTTGTTTTTTCAGTATTCCTACCTGGGCACAGAAACCCTGTTTTGGAGGCCAAAATAGACATAACAGGACTTGAGCAGCATAGCACAGATTCCCTTAATCTTTCTGTTGTTAGCAGGTCTTACGTAGATCCAGTCTTCATTGGATATTGGATTGAAGAAGCAGTGACAACTGAGGCAAACATGACCCTTATAATTATATTCAGATATTATACACATAGTTTGTCCCTTATAAGATATGTAATCCTTTGCTAGGGGATGATACAGGTTCTTCCTGCTGACTAAACTTTCAGCTAAAAATATCCTGCTGGTGGGCACACAATACCCATGATCAACATCTTAACTTGGGAAATGCAGGTAAACCTAGTGCATTATTTTTAAAAAATGCACTATTACTTTTATATTAAAGACTAAAATATCCACCTTAACAAGAAAAAGTTATGCCATAGATAAAGCTAAATATTTTACTAATAGCTCCTCACTTTTACATATTCATGTAAAACTTGTGTTTCTCTTGTTTGACAATTCTAGTAAATCCTTCTGCTCATTTATTTTTTCAAAGAAAATCACATAGGATGACTCAAGACTTCAATATATACTGAGATGACTTGTTTCTTGAATTAATACTTAAATAAATTACACTAAGTCTTGTTCATCCTTTGTCAAATTATCCTGTAGCAGCAGTTTGAATTGAGGGCTATCATACAGTGAATATTCCATCTGCTATTTAAAGGAGCAAAGATTAGCCCAAAACCAGAATTTATCAAAATGGTTAGATCATACTGATTTCACCAAAATTTCATTTTGAAAAGAGGAAAAAAAGGAAATATTTCCACATTATTTGATATTTTCAGCACAAAATGTTTAATTATTTAAAGAAAAGAAAGTTACTATAACAATATAAAAAGTCAGAATAATATTAAAACTTTCCATTACATTTTTACCATGTTCATATTAGAATATATGATACAAACAATTTCCCAGTCTTTGTTATGAAGGACTTGGAGCCTTTTTAGATGTCTTTGATTTAAGATATTTTAGACAGAAATTGTATGATTTCACAGTAACCATAGAAATTTTTGGAAAAGTGTTAAGAATGTTCTTTTCATCTGCAGTTGACAACACTCTCAGTTCTACCTGCAATGTTGTTGTAATTGCAAAGCTGTTACAGGACTTTTTATCCATTTCTTACAGAGAAATGTGAGATGTCTCTCACTGCTCTGCCACACAGAGCTGTGGATATGGGAGCCAATATCCACTAGGTACCTCAGTTCTGCAGAAACTGACTCGATTAAAATCTTTTTTAAAAAATAGAGTTAAATTGATGAGATTCACTCCTCAAAGTGTATCTGAACATGATATGCCTGTGATTAATACATGCTGCCACTGGAGGTCACTAACGTGTCACCTGCATTGCATACGTAAGTAGTGACAATTAAATATAATCTTGGAATAGAAGACCCTCTCTTACTTACACTTACTGAGACACTATTAATAAACCTAACTTCATGAGAAACACAAGTTAAAGTATATCAGTGGCTGGTTTAACAATATCTGAGTCAGAAATGAATTTATCTGCTGGAGAATAACTTACAGTTTGAAGAGAATCATTCTACAGCTTGAGGAGAGTCATTTTACTTTGCTCTGTTATCTTGTAGCATGTCATGCTTTGAGACACTGAATCCCCATTTCCAAAAGCTGTAGATGTTTTCATGAACAGCTATTTGATATTATGCAGGGGATCATCCAAAAATAACTGAAGTATTACATTTGGAGAGGGGGGAAAAAAAAGGCTTTGTAGAGCCAAAATAAACATTACAAATAATTTGCTTCATAAATGTGTCAAAAGCAGTTTATAGGGGTGCTGTTTTATGGTCTCTGAGCAGTTTCTGATTTTTCTTGATATATTTAAGTCTTGGATTAAAAAAAAGAAAGAACACCATGTCTTTGGGCAAACTTCCTCATATCTTATTTTCTTATTAAGAAGAAATGACAAACAGAGACAAGGGGGTACAAGGTTAATTCTTCATCCCAAGCTCAAACTTCTTTTGTTTTGTTCCCTCTTCCCATTATTGCTTTCCTCAGAGATTTTTCTGTATTTTTCTTTGATAATTTCCTCAATTAACCATTCAAAATGGGAGAGCATTATTAAAAACCTAGAGCTGCTACAGCACACTGTAATAGCCTCGTATCACCATTTTCACATAGGGTGTATGCAGAAGTCCAGACGCACCTTCTTTGGATTTCACCTGTGCTCCAGAAATACGTGACCTTGTGATCCAGACACTGCAGAAACTGGTCAGCACAACACAAAGCCCCAGAAAGTATCACTAATCCTCATCAAATATCCTTGTGTCTCAAGACTAGGCACTATATTAGCCATCCTGTCCACTTGGCTTATGTTATCCTGTATGTATATAAAATAGAATTTAAAATTATTTTACTACAATATACGTACATAGATACCCTCAGGTATCTCAGGATTCCACATTCTGCACCATCGCTTCTCCTGCCCTTTCAATCTTCACAAAAGATCATTTGAAATTTTTCTCCTCACCCCAAGTAATTCTAGTCTTTAGCCCTTCTATACTAAATGATAATTCCAGAAATGCAACAGTAAATTCATCATGACATCTGAACAGGGACTCCCAGAAGCAGTAACAGATATTATATCATTAAATCTCCTTGTCTCAGGATGAGACAAAGTCTCAAGCATGACTAAAGTCAATGCTTTGAGTTTACTTACACCAAGTGAAAAATGTGAAGAGAAAAAGATATGTGAAGATACGAAAAAAAGATAAATTTTATGTTATGAATGTTTTAAAACTAACTCTACTGTATAGACAGTATATGTATAAACAGGGTAACAGTTCCATGATTTATTTAAATTTGTATTATAGGTTATATCTGTATTAACATCATAACATTTCCCTCATATAGGGATAAAATGCATCATAATGTCTGTTCAGGAGCAACTGCAATGGATCACTGTCAATGTGCTCCACTGTTGATGACTTTTGCACCAGTATTTCAGTTCATTCGGAAATGTCAGAGAGATATGAAGTGTGCCTAGGTGAGCAAATCATTTCCTCAAATATCATAAAAAGAGACATAAGAAAATAGAAAACCCTCCTTCTGGAGCAGGATGTTTTCTTTTCCTTCCCCCTCCCTCCCCTCATGCTCATTTTCACCCTGACAGTGTATCAAAATATTAAAAAATAAAAAGCATTGTTGTTACATCACATACATGTAAAAGGTAACTTAACTGCATTTGCCAAAATGTGCTATTTGGCACAGTATACTTTTAGACTTCTCATATCTGAAAACTTAGTATAATAACCTAACTAACATAAAATAATATGCATCTTGTTGTTAACAGGCTGGGTGAATTGGATTCCAGCTGAGGTATAAAGCTGAGCCACCAAGTCAGAGGTAACTGTTCACAGTGGCTTGAGTTAAATATAAACAGCTTTATATGCCATTAGTAATCTCTAATCATGAGTATTTAAGTAAATTTCTTGTTTAAAGAATGAGAAAAAATTACAATTTAAGCAGCTCTGTATAGCCCTATAAGCTACTGACTTATTACAAAGTTTTCCCCAAAGCAAATATCACCATTTAAAGCTAAGCATGAACCATTTATATTCAAGTTAGTTCAATGCACCAAAGTGAGATTTCAGAAAAAAGTTTGTTCTTGTAAAAAATATATATAAATACATATATATAAATATATTTTTACAAGAACGAACTTTTTCTGAAATATATATGTAAGGATTTACAGTGAGATGGTCATCGCAAACAATCTCTACCCAAAGCAGACTGTTACTAAATTAATTTACAGATATCTTGAAGTTATATCTGAAATCGGTTTGATATGTAATATAAACAGGATCTTTTTCCTTATTTTTCCACTAAAGGACACCTTCTACAGGCTAGCCATTAACTAGTTCATTCTATTACCAAAAATAGCATGGTCCAACTGAAATACAAAAATATCTTGAAGCTTGCCTCTGATGGGAATTTTTCAGAAGAAATGCACAACCTCACAAGAAATAATATTAGCTAAATGGCTAAGAGGCACACAGTAACATGCCTGTAAATTTTGTGCTGATTTGAATGATTTAGAATTTTAATTAGGAACTGAACAAAATAGAGCTTTAGTTCTATTCAAACATAGAACAGAAAGGGCTCTTGCCAAGCAGAACAGCTAGACAACATCAGAGCCTGACAAAGTTCTGCCGATATCTGACTCGGCAGAGAATTGAGTAGTGGCATAAGTCAGGAGTGGGTGAACCTAGTTAAGACTCTGATTTACAACGTTTAAACATCTCACCACTGAACATTATCTTTTCTTCCATCTCATTTGAAGACCGGATGATCTATTGAAATGCAAGAGAATTTAAGGTATTAGAGCAATATTTGAGGTTTTCCTTTCCATGAGTGATAAAAATGCCAAAATCAAATGATTCCTTAGAGAATGTTAATAGAAGAGTTAGTTCTCCAACACATTCTTCTGAACTGTTCAATTTTTCCTCCTCCAAGAGTAAGGAAATCAACTGTGTCTTTATGCAATATGCACTTTATCCACTTTGCTGCATTCATAGGAATGCAGGAAGAAAGGATCCATAGGATCAGGAAGAAAAAATAGCAGAGAAAGACGTCTCTCTCTCTCTCTCAAAAAAAAAAAAAAAAAAAAAAAAAAAAAAAACCACTGTAGGATGTGTATTACCTTTGCCAGATAATGTCAGTAACTCCCTCAATCTGATTTTCTTCCTCTAAAAAGATAGATTAGTATATTTTCTCCGCAGCTGTTACACTTTGTTATTTCAGATAGTAACAATAATTCTTAGCCTGACATAAATAGAGAAAAAGCTGATATTGCAGAATGTTGTTGAAGTATTAAAGTCTTTTATAACTCTATTTCTTCCTCCTTATTACATTTCAGACCATCCCTGCCTCTTGCACTTCCACCAGCACTGCTAGTCGACATCTCGCAGAGGGCTGATGCTTCCTCTTCTCCCTTGCACGTTAAAGGCTCTTTGCCTTTCAGTACACTCATTTCTTCTCCTCACACATCAGATATCTGATCCAGCCTCCTCTTTAATGGAAGTGATAAGTTTTTACAATGCTGCACTTCTTATCACTTACCCACCACCACCACTTTATCCTTTCCTTTCTATAGGCTTTTTCCACCTTATCTAATGCTAGATGGCAAGCTCGCAGGCCAGTCAAGTCTCATGCATGTCTCCAAAAGAAGGCTCCAAGCTTGTCTGAGGTCTCTACAAAGTTGACTGGCACAGAGAGGCTAGTCAAAGCCTGAGAAAACATGGACTCAGATCTTGGCTCATCACAGATCTCTCATATAATTTTGGGTTATCATTTAAAGACTAGCCTGCTCTATCCCAGAACAGAGCTATGTCATTTGTAGCTGAGCTCAGGCTCTCCTGTGATGCTAACAAACAAGCATTCGTAAACCTGGCTGAAGATCCAAGCTGGTAAACAAATGTGAAGGCAGATGCTTCTCCTATGATTCTAGATGTTTCACATATTTTGAACTTAAGGCAGGGATCTTTATGATTCTGTGGATTTGTATGGATTGTTAAAGTCATTGCAATATTACCATCAGTGAGAAAGTTATTTTATTGTCAGTAACAGTCTGCCTGTTCCTCAGACAATCCACAAACAGATTGAGACAAACTATTCATCTTGGGAATAGCATTTATCAGTCCTCAGAGATCACATATGGGAAGGAAAGGTGTTCTGTTTTTTCTTTTTTTTCTTTTTTTTTTCTCCCCCCCCCCCCAATGGAAAGAAGGATTTTTCCCTTCTTGGTATAGGAAGCAGCAGCTTTTAACTTGAAGAATAACATTCAATAGTGAAGAAGCAACAATTACATGACTGACAGAGAAGAGATACAAGCTTGTTAATGCAGCCTGGAAATACTCTGCTTTCCAGTAAGAAAGCTGGAAGCTACCTGAAATGTATGGAATAAGACCTCATTCAAACTGGTTAGAGCCAAACAGACTTAAGGAATCTGCAAATTAATGCTATCCTTTAAGGTTATTCTCCACTCTACATCACATACAACTTCATTATGCAAGGATCACACTACTATAAGATATTTAGTCTTCTCATAAGATATACCAATTAACATTAAACCAGGCTGTATATACTGTATTTTCCTCCTCTAAGGCAGTTCCTAGATTCTGCCAGTGCAAACAAGAAAATTTTTTTTTACAAAACGTTCAAGATTTCTTTATTGCTTAAGTTGATATCGATTAGATTCCCATTGATAGTTTGCAACTGTTGGGAAAGTAGTATTGAATTTACAACATGAAAGTTCATAAAAATGTATATATATAGTGATAATAAATGACCTAGCCTTATATCTGAAGATATTTGTAGTGGTTTTGGTCAGGTAGTTTTGATATATTATTTATCACTTTCAGGAATATTTAAAAAGAAAAGTCAGCATTATTACATTCTTCACATATGTAAATGTGAGAAAATTTTAACCTAATTTCAAGAGATATGTAACCTTAAGGATATACATATCAATAAGAATACTTAGTATAACTCTTTTAATATGCATCACATTTCATAAGTTTCATAAATTAATTCCACAAAAGACAAGCACAATAGTTTCCAGAACAGAGGAAAGGAAAATGAGCAACTCAAAGGATGAGATGTTGAACATCAAAATATTTACATGCGTGCTTAACTAAGTATACAAGCCAGTCCTCTAAGAATAAGCGGTACTAGTTGTTTGCTTAGACACAAAGCATATATGAAGTAGTTATATATAATTGGCTCAAAGCTATAAAGAGTGTGGTTCTTCTCCCACACCACTCAAACAACTGACTGACAAGTTGACCATTATTTCCAATAGAAAAAATGTTTCTTTCTGAATTCATGAATATCCTACAGCAGGTACCTAGCCCACAGTAACACCAATGCAACTATACTGCCTTACTATCAATTGACAAAGTATTAAAATTATTTTTGCTGTGGCAATGGTGGTGGCAAATGTCTTCCTTTGTATTCACACAAAATCTTAGTCTCAGTTCTGCTCTAGTGCAGTTGTCTCCCACTGTATTTATTAATAAATACAGGAAATAATACAAAATCTCATTTCCTTCCTAGTTCTACTGGGAAGACTGAAAAATAACTGAAACAAGAATATGATTGTCTTTTATGAATTTGGAAAACTAATCTAGATACAGGTTCTAGTTCTCACCAGATTTTAAAATTGAAACTCCATTACATAATACAGTTGCTGATTAAGAAAACTGAAATCAGGGTGGTATGCTTTGAACCTCAAAAATATCATCCTGTAATGAGTAATTGCTTATGTGCACATTTCACCAGCTTAGACCTTACTTGATTTAGTAACCTATAAAAAAGTTCAACTGTCAGAATTTTATTACACCCTAGTACACAGTCCACCAAAACAGATTCCAAAGAATTATTAAACTTTGGTGAAATACATGCTGCTTGGAAAAGATTTAATATGTAAAACATCACCCTCTTCTTTGATGCATCCCTCCTACAAATTAACAAGCTCCAAATGTGTTATGGACCCTAACAAAAAATCTTCTATAAACCAAAAGTGTCACCATGGTGGATCACAATCCCAGCTCTCACATTGGTGCTCACGTCTGAATGCCTTAAGTATAGATGAGATACTTCCCATGGTTGAAACTTATTAGATGTTGAGGAAATAGTTTGCTGATGCAGTTTTAGGATTTTCTGGTGCTTATATTTCTCAAAAGTCATGACAAAATATAAGATATTGCTAACTCATTGTGGAATACTAACGGAACAACATTGTGTTCCTGCGGTTATTCCACATCAATTCAGTATTTTCTTCTCCATCTTAACCCCCAGGCGGAGTCCAGAAGTTACCCACAACATACTTCTGAACATTAAAATAAAGACACAGGCAGGATGAGGCAATGTTACTTTACACAGGCTAAGGAGATGGATTACTGTAGTTTTTTCATTTTGATCTTATTTATATATTGCACAGACCCCTGAACTCTTTTTAATAAAAAAAAAGGTTATAACATGCAGATAATCCCCATATGAAGAAAGATTCATGACTCATGAAAGTCATGATTTAAGCCTACTCAAATGCTGAACCATACTCTCTAGCACTTCAACATAAGCTGTCTCAGAGGGTTCTTTCTTAGTGTGGAAGCACTCATTCTGGATTAGAATATATCATGTGAAAAAGGACATTAAGTTAAATTGAAAAAAAAAAGCACACTAATAGTGGAAGATGAGTATCCTTAATATTTGGATGTTTAGCATAATGTATAAAATTCTACTGAAAAAATTTGTGAAAGTTTCTTATACAGGCATTGTTTTTCTGTACAAAGTCTTTAGTCAATGGATGGGTCTCACATCATACTTTCATTATCAGATAACTCACAGTAACAGGATAATGGCATTTCCTTGACATATGCCATTTTACCAGCTACAGTTTCTTATCCAGAAAGATCATTTCCCCTGATTCACTGTTAAAGCATTTTTGCTGCAATTTCCAGACTTGAGACATGTGAAAAAGAAACCCCGAATTATATATCCTAAGAGTAGCAAATCTGCTGAGACGGCTCAGTCTGAACACTGTTATTATTAATCATCTTGCTAATACAATCAAATCCTGGGCATGGAGAGAAGTGGAAGAAATAAGATTACTATCTATAACCAAAGTATCCTGTTACATTTTAAAGTCTAAATGTTATCATTACAACCTTCTACTTGATATCACAAGATGACAGTTTTGTTGTCTAGGAGATGCTGTCACTCCTAACATTTTATTTCTCACCTTCAGATTTTCAGGACCAAAATCCAGAAAACCCACACAGGTTCTGCTAACCAGTCTACTTAAAGCTCAAGCCATTACTAACATGTGGGATATTAAAGTCCATAAAGACTGTTTTAAGAAAGCTTGGGGAAGATATTTGGTCCTCTGGCAAGCCATTAAGGGCAGTAAGCCTTTAAGTTCATTAAAGGCTAGGCTCTTTAACACTTGTGCAAGTGTTTTGGCTCCTCTCCATCCTCTTTAACACAGTTCAAATGTGTTGAAGTGGCATGTTGTCCTGTTTCCTAGCTCAAACTCTTGACAGTTACAATACAGTAGCATATCATCTTCGGGGGGGGGGGGGGGCAGAAAAGTGTTACATGGAAAAAGTAAGAAATGTTTCACTGTTTATGTTCATAGTAAACTTCCTTTAGAATGTTACAATAGCCAAAATGCAAGATAGGATTTTTTTTTTTTTTTTTTTTTTAAGAGCGTTGATACAATATACTTCAATTTTGTATCTCCTTCTTAAAATGCTTTACTACAAGTATTCAAATTATGTTTCAAACTACAAAACTCCAAACTAAGTTTCAAACTACTCTCTTAAAGGAAAAGTTTTGAAAGAAAATGGTAGAAGCAATCTGGTAGATCACTTAACAAGAAATAGTGATATAAGCGAACAGTATTAAACTTTAACAGGAGCAAACTGTAGCTGCTCCATCTCTGAAAAGTCCTAAGAAAAGGATAAATGAAGGATGAGCTGAAGAATAAAGCAGCAAAGTGGTTAGGGAGATGCTGGATCCCAACAACAACCACAAAAAAAAAAAAAAAAAAAAAGGAAACACAGCTTTTCAAAAAGGCCACTGCCTCAAGGGGAGTTTTCAAAGCAACATTAGCTCAGTCGGTTAGAGCATGGTGCTGCTAATGCCAAGGTCACATCGCTATATGGGCTATGCTGAGGGTTGGACTAGATGATCTCCAGAGGTCCCTTCCAACCTTACCGTTCCGTGATTCTATGCCTAAAGTGGAAGTGGATGGAAAGCTAGAGAAGAGGACAAATATTGAACTTAAAGTGACAGTGGTCTAAATATATTACCACGAATGACATTTGAAGAACCAGCTTACTAAACCAAATGATAAAATAAGGTCTCCCTTTCTCTCCTAGGGAAGGGTGGTGCCGATCAATTAGCAAATCGTTCTTGAATAAAAAGGTATAATATTCATTGGTCTATTAGAGCAGCACATGTAAAACCCAAACCGCATGAGAGGCAAAAAAAAAAGTTATTATTCTGAGACTTTTTTTTAAAAAATAGCAAAGGCTACCCAAGAAATTACATGTAGAGAAGAAAGATTGTTATGCAACTGTATTCTCTATTTCAACATAAGAACAGTTTTTTAAAAAATGAAGATTATCATTAGCCTAAGACATACTGTAACTACTAAGAGTACAATAAGACCTTATATGTGCATTCAGAGATGGGAGCATGCCTTAATTAATTTCTTGTTAATTTGTAGTACTACTTCTGTATTTACCTGTGAATATAAAAGAAAAATGAATATTCTGAAGTTAGAGGTGGGCAAGTATTGTAAAAAGCTAAGTCTGAGGGAGGAGGAAAATTAAGAGTTAATATGTTTCATTATAAAATATCTTCCCTTTGGCACTATAGTTGGAGTTCTGATGATATTGGAAAGCTTTCCAAGTTTGCTGAAAGTTTAATTCTTACTTTATTATGTATGTGGGGAGGTATGACTTGATTCCATTACCAGTTAGTCCTCTAAGAACGTTTCTAGCAACTACCTCCTCAGAAGTCTTTCATTGTAGGTGCACAAAACTTACATTTCTCTTGAAATGTGATTAACACAGATCTGTAAAGTGACATACTGGACTTCAGAATATGGTATAGACAATGGCTCCCTCTCGTGATAACGTACTGAATTCACATTCATTCGGAGGTCGAACAGACTGGATGGTCAGTTTATCATTACAAATGCCACAGCAAGGGGTTAGGAATGTCAGTAGGGCTGTGTCCTAGTTTGAGGGATCTATGTTTCTGCTACCTATTAGGAAAGCTTCCAGTTGGACCTGTAAGTTATGAAGAATAATACATGCAATGATATATGACTGCTCATGTATACTCTAATAACTCTTGAGGAAAAAAAAAAATCTAGGTTGTCCTAAACCCTCACAATAATTAAGTCAGGGGTCATCTAGGAAAATTTTATATTCATACACACACACTTGCTTCCCTAAATAAGTTAGCATTGGGACAACACAAACTTCAAGTAAAAAGCATTTTCCTCAGCTCCAGATAGTTATTAGTCACAACAGAACTCTGAAGATGTTCATTCCTCCCACCTAAGGGCTTTCACGTATCCTAAAATTGTTTCTTATTTTAAGCTTGTTCAGTGTCATCCTCTATAGTAATAGTACAAAAACACTGACTGCACACAGGATTATCTATAAATTGGAACAATGCAGATTTTTAAAGATACCTTGGAAGTTTATTTTACTATAGTCCTTTTACATCAAGCATCAACAGCTATTTACTTTTGTCTGTGGTGTACAAGATGTTCTCAAAGAGGTATGAAAGCAGGCAGCCTGCTCCAGGTAAATTTACTGTCCAAGATTCAGCAGCATGTTAGACAAAGGTCCACAAAAGCTGGAGCTAGTCCAGAGCCTCAGCTATTTCAGTGAAATTTCACATGGCTGCAAAGTCTGAATCCATGAAGTACACAGGCATTTTGGCTCAAACAGACCACATGCTAAGCCAAGAGTATGATAGCAAAATAACTGGGAGCTGCTTGGATTTTGACTTTACCGATTTCAACGTGCACATTCATCTCAGCAGGACAGCAAGGAAGTTAAAACTGATAGAGCTGCCACAAACTGCTTCAAAACAAACACTATATGTTTGTATTAAAACTTCACAGATTTGGTTTTACATATGCAAGAAAAAGCTTTTTAAACTTTCACTGCCTTCCTTTTGCCATGTCATCCTACCAAAATACAGGGCTAAGCTGCACCAGTAAGTTAGATTTCTCTGGCATTCTAGAGAAAACTATAAAGTGTAGGTAAATGTCAACTATTACTTTATCTAAAGCTCCTAGGGTAATAGCACCAAATGTAGGACAGTAGATAATCCTACATCTGAAGTTCTATATTTGTATATTTGTTTTGTAACAACTTTATAAGCACCCAAAGGAGTACACAAATGAGCATGAAGGGGACATTTTGATTTATCAGCAGCATTTACCATCAAAATTTACCATCAAAAAGAGTAACATCTACAGAGTCCGGATGGTACTAAGTGTAAAGTAAGTTTCCAAAATACCTCTTTAAGCTTTACTGAACCAGAGTTAGTTGTAAATAAGGTATGATATCACTCATAGGAGTGATGGCAGATATAACAATGTTATAAAAGGTGTTTAAATGACGAAATACTGTGACAAATCAGTATGTATATTCCATTATTACAGAATTAGAGTCTCATTCACTGTTGACACACATAATTAAACTAAAAACTAAATTTTACTCCTTCCTACGTATCATCAATAGAAGGATATGAGGATATTTGAAAGGCTAGCTTAGCACATGAGCCTGAAATCCATTTAATTATAACAGATGAATTGAGAGTTAGAAGTCAGCAGTTTCCATATGGCCCAGCCCAGCATGACTTGGTAGAGATTACTCGACTGTAGATCTATTGGGAACATCGCTGGAGTTGTGAGCTGTGGCTGCAGGAAGGAGATATGATATCTCCATCACCTTCCCCCAACACAGCAGAACTCACTACTGGCCAATTCTAGCTACTTCGCATCTTTTCCACACCAGAGACAAGCAGGTCAGTCAACTCAAACACCCCTAAAAAGCTGGTAAGACACCATTTACCATTAGCTCAAAAGTAAATTCACCTTCTTGGCTTTTTCTTCCAATAAAGATGAAAACCAACACACTTACAGATTCTATTTTTTAAATGTACTACGAACACATTTGCATTTCATACGACTATGCCTCTGAGTAGGAGAAAAAAAAAATATATCTGTGACTGCACATTCAAACTGTTTAAATACTTGTGAGTTTTCCTTAGCATGAAGTGTTCTGTTTTCAAAGTTGTTGGTGGGGAAATTTTAGACATCTGTGCAAAAACAAAGAAGTGAAAAAAGGAACCCTAGGTGGAACTTGCTGCTACTAAGCTCTAATTTCATTCTAGCTGTGGCTTTGCACAGGAAACCTCTGCTCAGGCAAGATGTGCCAAACAAATAGTCTGGCAATGGAAAAACAAACATAGTCTGTCCTCAAATGCTAGCAGGTAAGGAGTAGTCCTATTTTGGAGAAAAAAAATTCATAACACCATACAACTGTAGATCCAGATGAGTTAGATGAAAAAAGTTTGTTTCTTGACAAATTAAAAGGCAAAACAAATTGAAATGCATTGACCTAGTATGTCTTCTAATAGCTCTCAGATAGGATGTGTGTTTATAACAGTAATGATCTGAGGTTATGTACCCAAACACAGCTGATGTGTTTTCCAATGTGACTGCAGTCATCCTCCCTGCAAAAAGCAGCCCTCAACCCCCAAAATCTTAGTGACTCAGTGATTCCAAAAGTCATTTTGCAATTGCCAAGTTACAGTTTTAATCTCTAGATAATCCATATCTACTTAATCCAATACTTAGATCAAGAGAACCTACGTACTACCATAAACACAATGACCTTCTGCACAAAGAGCAATCTAGAATCACTTCCCTAATATGATTTTTCTAAACATAAAAAAAAGCCTCACCCAAACTCTGCTGGGCCTGCAGAGTCACCTCTGACCACAGAAGCAGCTCAGGATGAATGACATACATTAATCATGGTACTTAGTGGAAAGCACATGGGTACCAGTGAGATATAAGTGACACAGAAACCCAAACAAAAGTTAGATTAAAGAAATTTATGCTGGAGAGGTTGTGCTAAATATCACTGCAGAAAAACTACTGCTGCTCAGTTGTTGACATATCCTAGATCCTCCAGTTTAGACATAGCTTATTAAAAACAATCAAGCTCTTCCTCTTGGAAAAACTGAATCAGTACAAATCTCTGCCAAAATACAGCCATCCAGAAGCTTAGACATATGGGTCTAAAGGTTTTCTAATTGTTATTATAAGGAAAGGGAAGCAAGATCAAACCAAAGAGGTTTTTGAGTATTTTCATCTATTTTTTCTTTAAGTTTAGATTCTGAATAGAAACAATATATTATTTTAATTACTACTTTAATGACCTTTCTTCCACCTATAGTTCACTCACAGTAAAATTATACTTCCTGTTGAATAAAATAAGTTATAGCCTTAGTGTGTTTCCCCTCCTTTGCCCACCACAAAAAGTTTGGGAGAATTCTAACCAGTTAAGTCCAACCTAGAAAGTAAAATTTTGCTAACAGAAATCTCTTCTGTCTGCTGTTTAATTCATACTGTTTTAAAGGAAAGAAAATTTGGTATATATTGTTTGCATATATGACCCTGCATAAATTCAATGCAACTCCAGAACATGCTAGTGGAAACAGCATACAATAACAATCAAGCAGATCTCTAGATTAAAAGATACTATATTACAATATTATATTTTTATTTATAAATAGATTTTCTTAACAGATAAGTGATAAAAATTAGCATGCTTGCTTTTTTCCATCATACATTTCAAATTCCCAGAGACGTGGATTTTTGTTGTATGGCCTATCTTGCTGTATTTTTTTTTCAGTAATTTTTTTCAATCACAAAGTTTTACTTGACTTTCCAACTTTGTTTCATTTGGCTTTGTACTTGGCAACTTCAGTCAACATGTTTACCTGAGATGAACTGAGCTTCTACTATATCGAAGAAAATCTACACCGCACTGTGAAATCTCACAGAATAAATTGACAGAAGGAAGATGCAACTGAGGAATGAAAAACATCGTATCTCAACATGATCTCTTACATCTAGAGCTGTGGAAATAGCATTACCCATTTTTCTCGTTTTTACATAGCTAAAAAACCTCTGGCATTCAGTAGCAGAGCAGATTACACAGTTGCCTAGATAATGGCCAGGGAAGCTTATCTCTGAGCCTTCACATCTCTAGGGTTTCCTTTCTTCTGATCCCCTCACCACATACTCTGCCCCACTTCTACCCTTCCCGTCTTCATCCTCTGTCTTGCCCTAACGTGAGGAATCTTACAGACACATCATCATACTCAATCTCTAGCAGTTTCCTTTTCTGTCTCTATCTGAGGGAGCACCTTACACACACAAGAACATTTCACTCTCTCTTCTTTGAGAGGAAGAGAAGTTAAACCAACAGTCTGTACATCAGGGAGAGAAATATTCAGTGCTCCTTTACCAGCACAGCAGAATACTGGAACAGTACAGAGACTGGCTTATGGAGTAATGATTTCAGAGTTGCACTAGTTTATACTGGTAAAAGGGAAGTCACGTTTCCACTCCAAAATGTTTTCTACTCATTCATATTTCACTGTTCATACCTTCCCTTTATAACAGAATACATAGCTGTTACTTATCATCCTATTTTTAGCATAAAAAAATGCCTTTAAACATTATAATAGAAATTAAGATGTGCTCAACACTACCTGTAAAGCTGAATCTCACATGAATCAGGACACAAATCATCCTCTTTTAACACTGGACCCTCATACTCATTCTAACCTTTGAGGTTCTCAAGATGATGTAAAACAAAAACAAGAAACAACAACAAAAAATCCAAGAACTTTTACGTTTAAAATTGTTTCTGTAGCTCCTGAATTCAACTTGTGTGGCTAATTTCACCCCCTCTCATGCTAGCTTTGCAAGAGAAATAAATTGCAGAGAAAAAACATCTATCAATAACTGCTGAAGTTCTTGACTTCATGTAAACCATAAGATGAACAACAATGGTTTGATGAAGTAAGCCATGAAATAAACCTGCTAAAATTCATTTTGGAATTTACCCTAGACTTTCAGTTGTGAATGGTAAGCCCTTCTCAAATTAATGCCTGTAAAAACAGCGCAGTCTACTCTGTTTCTTTTTCAAATACACTCTTATTTCGTGGAAAAAAGCCACCCTATTGAACAAAGAATTTACATTACTTAATGATATATAAAGGTCAAACTGAGTCTAAATGCATCTTAATAATAATCCATTATCTTAGCCATCTCCCTCTACTCACCAACAACACGCTGTTATTACAGCAAATTTGGCTACAAAAATTTAACAAAAACACAATATTCTATTTCAACATTTTAATCAGCTCCACAGTTGTTTTCAACTCTGCGCACATTACTTCTAATCTATGAACAGCATCTTGTATGTCTTGATCAGTATTCTAGGCCTTTGCCATCAAATACCATAAGCACTGATTTAAAAGTACAACTGGTTTGCAAGATAAAAGCTAATCTGTTGCTGAATATTTAGTTTCAGTGTACTCCAGACCTTTCACAGCTGATAACAAAATTTCATTCCACTGCTGAATTTTAAAGTCATCAATATGTTATACAAGAAATACTGCAAAGTCTTTTGACTTTTAATCCACATTAGTTGCCTGGAAAAACATGGCACACTATGTGGACAGCAAAGTTAAACACATGTAGATACAATTAGAGACACTGTATCCATCCAGAGATCCAAATATCAGGGCAGGGTGGGGGCAGGAAGTTCAACTAGACGTAGCTAGCTAGAAAAACTACTTGTCACTAACAACTTCTACAAACAGAAAGTGTCCCCAAACTGAGCACAGTGCAGCTGCAAACATGCACAGGGAGTGTGGGGGGGAGGACTGGGAGCTCCTTCAACAACAGTTTTTGTAGCAATATTACAGCAGTGTAACAAACTTTTGTCTGATTTAGCAAGAGCTGTTGTGTGTGCTTTGCTGACTCACTAACAGGGACGGCTCATTTCTTTACTGAGATAACGAAGAAGGATGTATAGCGTAAGCTGAGCTTTCGTCAAGCTTTAACCATAGCAGCACCTAAGCCTCTAGGGAGTTTGAGTTAGTCTCTACAGTATCCTATTTTTCATATTTTTGTTAATAAAGCCAAGCTTTGTGAAGGGAGCAAACATATCATTTCATACTAAATTGGTTGTTTTTCAGTATATCATTATAAAAGTATACTTCATTGCATTTTCACAGTTCACAAATACATGTTTATAAGAAGTACTTCAACAGAGCACAAATCAGGCAGATAAAACCATCAGATTCAGGAAATAAGAGCCTAGGATACTCACTACAAACTTAGAGTGCCAGTGACTTCCAGTTATGTAAGCCCAAAGGCTTTTCTCCTGTGTTTAACCTCCTGGATACATATACACCATACACAGTGTTACTTACTTGCTCCTCTAGCAACTTTTCTACTAGCTTCCCACACACTTCCTTGGGTGCTTTTTCTGCAGCCCCCACTCTTACCTTGATACCTGATTTCAGGTTTTTGTTTCAGTTCACTCTTGAGCCTGTGACATGGGGTTCATCTATGCTATAGAAACACTCAAGGAGAGCGACTCAATCAGAACATCCTGCCTACCACAGCACACAACTTGGCAAGCTGTAACTCACTGAAGTAGCTGCTCAGACAGATCCTCAGCTTTTTGAAGTTACTGGCCTACGCTCATTTACAGCTGTTGATAGTGTAGCTTAGGCATCAGCTGTTCAATATTTGGGCAATTGAAGGACCTGCCAAGAAACAGAATTGAAACACTGTTGAAAGCAGCAAAGGGTAGTAAAACAGCAAGAGCTATCAAATTATTTAATGACTTTAACGATAGTGTCTCAAAAACCATTTTAGTACAATCTTCCTCTGTTCTGTTCCCTCCAACGTCGTGTAGAGACACCTGCAGCAGATCTGTGTGGCAGCATGGTCTGGCTAAACCTGGCTAGTCTGAAGGGGCCAAGAGACACCCACCTGGTACTAATCAAAGGGAAAAGTGTCCCAGTCTATGTCCCCTGTAAGAGACTCCTGCCTGGAGAACGGTGACCTGATGAACAAACACGCTGAGCAGAGCCACAACATTGTAGCTCTCCATCCTAACTGTACGCCGACGGCAGTCGGGACGTGACAGAACTGCGGTGGGAGCAGTGAACCCAGCACCCACGAGACGAAGAGCCTCCTTCAAGTACACACGACGTAAAGTCTGAAGAATGAGTGTGGGACAACCCCTGGCAGTGGCTGTTGACTTAAGGACTATGGGGAAAACGCATTATGCTCCTGGTCTCCTGGGCTGATCAGTTTTGTGTGTTTACATGTTATAATTTATTGTAGATATGTATATATACACGTGTTCACTATGATTTAGTTTCTGGTACACCTTAGCTGTTTAGTCAGGCCGCACTGTGTCCACACACTCTCCGTCAGCGGGGTGGAGTGCGGCGAGATCACCCGCGCAGCGCTGGCGCGGAGGGGAGGCAGCGGCTGGCAGAGCCCGCGGCGGGCGGCAGCCCCAGCGTGAGAAGCTGCTCCCTGACCAGGCTCCCCTCGGGGCCAGGCGTGCGCAGCCCGTCCTGCCAGCAGCGTCCACCTGCTTCCCGGGCAGACCTGCTCAAGGGTAGCGCAGCCGAGAGAAGGAAAGAGCCGAGCAGGTTTAAGGGGCCCTGGGCGTCCGGCCCGCGCCTCCGGCAGCCTCCCGTCCACGGTCTGCGGTCTGCGTCCGCGACTCCTCCACGTGGCTCCCGGGGCTCCCTGTGCAGCTCCTAGTGTGAGTCCCGTATTAAACCGGTCCCGTTTAACCCCTCACGGACCGTGAGTGTCTCTCCCCGCTGGCATCCGACCCTCTCTTGCCTGCCTTGCGGTCTGTCATCTTTGAATGCTTTTTTTAGTATGTAACTTTTTTTAGTATATAACTTGACTTGTTGCTTTTTCTTAATGATAAAAAACGAAGGAAATATTTTATAGGAAACAGTGTATGTATATATCCACTGTATTCATGCTTCTGTTATTAAGAATAGGGTATTTCTTACTGTAAAGCAAAGAAGTCACATTTACTGTCCAGTCTTTCTCAAGAAATAGTAGTGTGGTTTAATTTTGTTACGTGATAAATGTAAAAAAAAAAAAAAAAAAAAAAAAAAAAAAAAAAAAAAACTAGAAATACAATTTAAACCAATGATATATGTTCTACCACATTAGAAATTAACTTTAGTTATTTGTCTTAACAAAGCTCATATTTACTTAGCTTGGCTTGTGTAAAGTAGTTACCCACATGTTATCACTAATAGGAACAATAACTGGATTGAAACCGTACATGTTACACTTTCATAAGTCACTTTTTGACCCTTGCACTTTATTCAGTTTAGTCAAACATTTTTATGAGATCAGGTCATTTCTGCCACTTACAAAGCTGGGTTTTATTTAAAGGAGAAAATTTTAAAAGTTGGAATACTGCTTTTCCTATTTTTCTAGTACTTCCGTTGGGCAGAGTGTATCGTCTACGGGGCCAAATCTACAACTCCGTCTCAGAATTGATCAATGACAGCTACGACAGCAGCCTCAGTGTACAAGGAAGTGTATCTGCCAAAACGGTCATAAGAATATTATATTTAATGCAAGTGCTATCATGATGGGTATTCCTGCTTCATACCAGCATTCTTTCCAGTGACAGCAACAGATAGAATATATGTTTGCTTTGTATTAATTTTTTTATTTTATATTTATTGCTTTATACCAGTCCCATAATCATTTTTCTTACAATTTTATCATTCCTATAGAAAAGTTAAAAATATAGCAAGTCTTTATTTTCAATAAACAACCTAGAATAGTGAAAAAGTGTGCAGATTTTTTTTTTAAGTGGAATTTCAAATAATTGATTTAATTCTATCCAAATCCCATTAAGTCCTCATTCTAAATTAAGTTCTGCCTTTGTCTAACCTCTTAAGTTAAAAGCCTTGCTTGGACAAATGATGGATTAAAAACTTTTTCTTCTTTTCCAAGGTTGTGTTCTGATTTTAAAGACCAAACATAATTTGAGCATCAAATATACCTCAGACACTTGGAGACATATGCCAAATAACTTCACGTTGTAATTATCACATAAATGAAGGCTTAATAAGCAATTTTTTTAATTGGAAATATTAAAGAATCAAACAAGAATGTGTCAGCCTTATGTAATGTTACTGGGTCAAAAGAAATCTAAACATATGGAATTATTTCACCCAGAAATTTCAGCACTTTCTTCAAAGTTTGTTTAATAGTGGAGGTATTTGCTGTTTTTTTTTTTTCCTAGCCATGATACAGACACATTTGAGTTAATCATCTATGTTCCTTAGCCTCATTGTAGATATCCAGCCAGAATTTGTGCCTGTTTTTTATTTTTAAGGCTTCCATAGAGTATAAATAAGACTTCAATATGGGATATAAACCCTCCATTTTTAACAAAATATAGTATACATATAAAATATGTATTCCCTGTTCATGATGAAGATACGGACATAGGCAGAATATTCTGATCTTTCATTGCACATAATGGTTTCCAAGAAGAAAGATGTAGTATTTTCTCTATGTATTACGGACAATGTACAAATTAGATGAACATTGCAATTTAGTGATTTATGATAATGTATTGTCATTTTTAATATTAAAACAAATTACCCTTTATTCTGATGGGTACTTGTTTTCTTGCTAATAAAGTGTTGTCCTAATTCAGAGTTAAGTAATAAGCCACCATATGCACTGTTTTTTGTGTTTATGTGGCAATTCAAGACTTTATGGTCTTTCTCTTTAGTGACTGTTGCATCTCAGGACCAGTAGCTGGTACCAACAGATGGCTCTGCTTTGTATCCATTCTTAAAGGTATGGCAACCAGGTAACCAAAGACTGGGAACAAGAAAGAGAAAAAAATGTTATGTGCTACAACAATTAAAGAGCTTTCATATTCCATTGACATTTAACGGGACTTAGGAGCTTTCCAAAACACCATGAGTCATCAGTAAAATCTGTGCATTTTTCTTATACTGATAATTGTTCAGATTAATTATATTAAATTTTTCTTGTGCTTACTGTCTAAGACTGTATGATGAATAGTTAGCTACTAAAACAATGATGTATAGGTCAAAATATCTTTTAAATAAGTGACTACACTATACAATATACATAACATACAACATAATACACAAAATATACATAACTGCACAAAAATATATCAATTCTGCCTCATGATTTTCCTTAAAAAACTTGCAGATTATTTTATCAGAAGTTCTTATCTGTTGTAGAGTATTTTCAGAAATTGGGACTTGATGAGCTCTTCCTCAGCTGCACACAATTCTAATTATTTTATCAGCTAAAAAGTGCATGAAAGACTCATCAACTTCATTGACATGCAGAACAACAGAAGAATTTGGCTCTATACACAAGAGAAGCTCTAAGTTTTGAATTCACATCTAAATTCAGGCAGATACATAAATACTACCTGTTGCACAGAAAAAGCATGCCTGTATTAAGTCAATAGTAGATTCTGTAGTAGACACAGACATATGGGCTTACCTATCTGACTGGAATATGTGATTCTTTAATATACTGAATGAAATGGATTAACTACTACGCTATATAAACAGGGAAGTTGTGTATGTGTAATTATGTTCTCAGCTCTGTATCTGAATACAACCAGTCTTAGAAATCATAAAGAGAGATTTATATTAGCTACTAACAATATGTTTGTTGCAAAAATGATCCACCAGAAAATACAGTGGATCTGATAGAGACCCAATCATTTCCATCTGCTCCTCTTCGATTCAGGTGTTACCGACACTGCATTTCACTAGGATCGCTCCTTTGCCTGTCATGGAACTATTTCTGATGAGATTACTGTAGAAAAAATCAGAGTGACCTAAGAGATTAGACTCAAAAATAGAAATATTAAAATAGTTGCTATTTCTAAATAACGGAATAATCAAAATATAAAACAAGATAGTTTAAATGGAATTCCTTTTAATTAACAAGTAGCTAGTAAAATCAGAGGTGACTGACACTTTCATTTAAAAATATTTGTAAAAAGTATGGATATTTTTCAGACCAAGATTTTACAATGAACAAAATCCATCCTTTATAAATCAAGATTATACAGAATAACTCACAAAATGATCAGAAAGATCCTTCAAAATGACCATTTTTCTTATAAGTTGCACCAATAGGTTTTTTTTTTTTTTTTTTTTTTTTTTGGGGGGGGGGGGGTTATTGACAAAGCCATACCATTCTAATAATCACTATTTCTATAAATATATATCTAAATTTTAGAATTCTTGCTGTTGTATTTATTGGGCTGGGTTTTCTTCTTATATTAGTCTTGTTTACTATTATGTTAATATTTCACTAAAGTTTACAATTCAGCATGTTTTACAATGTACAAACTCCAAACTTGACTGCCCAAATGGCATTTTTATACTTTCTATTGCTTCAGTTTGCACGAACATTGCCAGCAGCCTGTAGGCAGCAGGTACAAGAAAAAAAAACTTGCAGGGCTGTGCATTCTGCTAGCACTTTCTCCACGTGTCTCTATTCTGAAGTGTGCTGTACCTGTCAGGAGGAAGGCAGCAACTGAAAAGCATCAGTGAACCACATCATGTTGAGTCTTTCCAATAGTGAGTCATTAACTCAGTCCATGATATTGAATCATTTTATAAAACTGTGATGATTTTGAAACTTTAGGAAGAAATCCCAATGGAATACACATACAAACTCCTGGCAGTCAGTAAGTGAAGACTTCTCTTTATTATCTACATATTGTTTTGATTTTTTTTATGCTTCTGATTTTTTACAACTTATCTGTATGAATATATTGAAGTCCTTGGTTTTTAGATTTCAGGAGACTGAAACTGCACTGCAGTTGCACTGCAGAGCAACTGAACACTTCAAATTTCTAATGACTTTATAAACACTGGGCTAACTATTGATTGGGGCTTGATTTGTAACTTGGTCATAATGCTGGGGCTTTCTTTCATACATATTAAACTTTCCACTACACTGAAAGTAGTATTTTTATATACTAAAATGTTTGCTACTAGGAAAATCTATGCTTTCCTGCAGACCTTCACATAGACTTTTTAAGAAGTATTTATTTACTGCTCTGAAAGATCAAAATTTGTTCTTCTAATTAAATATACTGTATATAATTAAAATATATATAAAAGAGAATACAGATGGATTCAGATATCCAGTTAAGTGTAGCTTTACTTTAATAACTGCTCTCAAAATAGCACAAGCAAGCTGTAAATGTTCCCTAGCACAACCCTACCTACTATGTATTATCTAAAAAGGCTTGAATTTGCATTCCTGTATGAGCCAGCAGTATTGTTTCCTTAACTGCTGAAGTTACTTAACCAGTTTGACCAGGATCTAGCATCCTTCTGCCTGAAGACTTAACTACTCTATTCAGAAAAATCCCTTTCTACAGCAAGCAGAGTAAACGTTTACACTTTTTTCTAGGTGAAGCGCCAACAGTTCATGGAGCTGCCCTTTACAAATCTTGAAGTAGCTTTCATCTTGCTGGCTTTTGTCATTTTTTCTTTGTTTACCCTGGCTTCTATCTACAGTGACCCCCAAGACAACAATGCAGGTAAATAAAACAATCTAAAATAAATATAATACTTTAAAGTTTTTACTAATATTCTAGTTACTGGTTCTGTGATTAATCTTGCCGGTAGACTTACAGTACATCGCAGTTTAGCTTTGTGAATACCATACAAAGGGAAGAGAACAATCAGTTAAGATATCAATAAAAATCACAAGCACAGAAATTGCATTATCTGAACAAGAACTTTTACAGCCAGATCTCCTGATTCAGACTGAGCCATGCCAAGAAGTTCAGAGCAGCCTTATAAATAATCTCACAATGAATGACTGGGTTATTTTTTTAAGGGAAGTGCTCTTCCTAGCAACAGTTCATGTTTCTCTCCTTCGTGTCCTAAGGAGTTATAAAATGCTTAGGCTGACATAACTGAGCATGTTCTTGTAATCAAGGTAAATGTTTGTTTTTGTTAGGCTGAGGCCAGGTCTTTTCTCTCTTTTAAGGGAGTGAAAATGCCATTAAAATTGCAGATGGGGGTGTTCTCCCATTCAAAAGGCTTCTAAATCTGAAAGAGGGAAAAATACTGAATCCTCTATTAGATGTACAAAAGAAATTTAGCACAACCTTACCCCACCAGTGCAGAATTGCCTTGTTATAGATGTAGCGCTATCACAGGCATCCTTACGCCAGCTAATCGCCTGTTGGCAGGAGCCTCATTGGGTAGCTGGAGTGGAGCTGAGAAGCAAGGAGCTCTGCCAAACCCCAACAAAGCAGTTTTTTTCTGCTTCCAGTCTACGCATGGATGGGATCACTCCCACTCTATAAAGCTGCTTCAAATTGAAGAAAGAGGGAAGGGAGTGAAGGAGGAAGTGATTGAAATAATCTTCTGAGGCATACAGCAATGTAACAGTTGGTTTCTAGTATGTCTGATGATAATTAATCCTTCATTTAATTTTGTCTAAAAAAATCTATTGTATGGATATGTTGCTCAGCAACATTAATGGAGTGTTCTTAGCATATGTGTTGTCTCATAAAACTTCAGGCTGCTTAAAAATTTCTGAAATAGTAATCAGCATGAAAGGGAAGTAAGTGTCACAGTGTTCACAGCTTGCATTCTGATTAGATTTCTTTCTTACTCTTCTGCTCCTTCGGATTTTACATAATTTCTACACAGAAGGGGAAAGTGTTAGAAAACAATACACATTTCTGTAGAGAAAACATGGTTGCCATGAGAACTGACCTCATTCACAGAGCATGGACACATTTTTTTCCTTAGAGAAGTCTATTGTACTGACATTGCAAGAACAGCAATTCCTCACACTAACATGGATTGGGGAAAGATATGATACAGGAGGTACAGTCCTCCTAGTGACAAAAAAAAAATCCATAGGACAATTTTGCACAGGCTTGAACATGAAAATTAGATACTGTTCACCTATCTATAACTGATATGCATCTTACAAGATTAAAAAGGCAAGTTAATCATATTGATTTCTTGTGGATTGTGCAATGACAACGCTAGGTCTCCTTCCTTGCCCTCAACTTCCACAGTAACTTACTGCAGTGACACATTATGAGTAGCTCTTGCATGATCTTGTTTATGTCAAAGTTGCAAGAGAATATTTTGCTTCCATGTTTTTATCAACATAGCCATGTTTTCATTTTCCAAAGAGAGTTACATCTTCTACTGATAAGCACTGTATTAGAGCAGAATCCTTAAGTAAGTTCATAGGTGCCAAGTATCTCATAGACCCTGGCATACTTAGTATGAGTAATTCTTACATTTGAGGTTCAGACACTGTTCAATATGCTTTGTTAGTTCAGGGACCTTGACATAACTGCTGTGAGAGCAAATCAAACTTATGCTAATGCAATATTCCCTGAATATTCAAGCAATGTTCTCCTGCCATAACTGAATCTTATAATGATGTTCATGTCTTTCTCCTACAATGTTTTTTAAACCCTACATTTAGAGAAACAATTGGCAAGTAGAGAATCTGAATTAAAGGCAACTATCTAAGATACAATGGCAACAGAATGAAAACTGTACATTCTCTTTGTGCTAATACTGATTGGTATGATATTAGAAATATATGTCTTGATTCAAAGCTAACTCTCTGAAAAATTCCATAGTTGGTTCGGTCAGGAGCCATTCTTCAAAGGATTTTCATCATGTTCACTCTCTTACTCAGCAATACGGTTCTGGGTGAATATCTTACACTAAGCTGAAAAGGGTCAGTTTCCTTTGATTTCCATATTACATATTCTTGCCTGAACAGAAAACTGGTTAAAGGAAGATTCTTATGTAAGTAAGATTTCGGTTCTGTTATTTTGGTGGAAGCAAGTTTTGCTTTTGTCACAAGACTTGTTTGTTTTATTTTCTCTCAAGGCCAGAAAGGCTGCATGTTGCTATGTTTTTCCAAAAAGGTAGAACATAGTGTATATCTTTTGGTTATTTAGATTAAAGAAAATAATAGATAGAAATACTATAATATTTGCTTAAGCTTACAAAGCAGTTTTTAAGCGATTAACCAATCTTGCCTTGTATTACAGTATTTTATCACAGTATTCCACAACAGAGCACCTTACGTCCTTGTTGGAGCTGGGAGCTGCCAGAGGCAGGCAAAGAACAAGTCTCCTCTTCAGCTGCTTTTAATATGCAAGGAATAAAACATACTTTGGTAGTAGAAGGAATTGACTAGTTCAAATATTAGTTGGATAGACTTCAACTATGTTGTCCTTCTCTCAGACAACAGATCTCAGTGCACCACAAAATCTCCAGTAACTTGATGGAAAGTGCTGTCTTATGCAGGGGCCTGATAATGCAATGCGTTACCTTAGTGCGGAGCAGCCGCTCCCGTGTCAGCTCAAAAGCCAGTGCTCAGATCTGCCATTTCAGTGGAGGCAAGGGACTGGAATACAGGAGTGTGCATGGCTGAGTGTGGCAAACTGGAATTATAAAATAAGGTAGATGGAAAATAAGGGAAGGCATGCTTTCCTTCTGTTCAAAGTCAAACTTTTTTTCCTGCAGACAAATGGAAGAGTTGTTTTATAAGATTATCCTACATTTGTGAAAATGCAGTAATCTATGCAAATGCAAACAGAGCATCTTCCTTCAAAAGTCTGCTTCTAACTAAAAAAAAGATAAGCTGATTTCTTGGAACAACCAGGATTCCCCTGTTCAGAAAATAAAATGAAATTAGAGAGCATCCATTGTCCAACAACACGACAACTGACACAGAGAAGGGATACTGAATAAGCACAAGATAGAACTAATACCTTTATATTAAAGGTGGACACTTCTAAATAATACTATAATGCCTCACTAGATCTGCTGTAAAGAAATTTCTATAGTCAAAGCCTGTTCTGTGCCTGTTGTGTTGTTAAAAAGATTTCCACTTCCAAAGCCTGACTCTAACGAGCATGAAACTTAATTAAGAAAAGTAAATTTAAAATAAGATACGTATCGTTATCATTATACCATGCATAGCAGTACTTTCGGGAAGTGCTACAGAACTCTAGAGAAAACCTGTAAGTGAGATCAAAAATATATTTGTTACATGTTTTACGAAGCCTTTTTTGCTGTCATTACACACTACTCTTCACGTGTTCAGTACAGTCAGAGCTCTGCAGGCTAGCATCTGGCACCAACAGCACCACCACACAGAACATAAACTAGAGCAAAAGCCAACAAGCACGCACACTGCTCGGAGAGCTGTCACTCTGATGGAGGTCGCAGCCTGTGTTTCCAGCTGCCCTTTCAGAAGAGGTTAAACCCACTGTCAGAATTCACATGGAACATAACTGTCATGCCCCAGTTCCACTGCTGCTCTTCAATCTAAGGAAAAATGGGGAGGAAGACGTCTTCTGGTTTGATACTTTCTTGTTCTATGTAGCAGAGAGGCCTTGATTTTAATTCCTTTAACCATTTGATCTGTATCTCTTTTGTGAATCCAGCCTTGTATTCCAAACGATGTCTTTTCCATTGCCAAAGCACAGCTCCTTAAGCCAAGGCACAGTGTGTTTTACAGAGTTTTGTTTTAAGAAATTAAAAATCTTACAGATTAATTGTGGAAAGGTAAAAGGGAGCAAGCCACATTAATAGCTTATGATGAATTCACTGCCGAGACAGTCATTAGAAGAGCAGTTTCAAGTAGAGTTCATGCAATAAATCTCCCACTGGAGGGAGTCCTCTAATCATCGTGACCTACTAGCTGTTCTACTTACAGAAGAATTATCTTGCAAAGGCCAGAAACAATCCATGATTTTCCTGGCAGCCTTGATCTCAGCAGGCTCAGTGGGATTTGAAATCACAAGTCTGAAGACAAAATAGATCTGTCTCACCATTCCTATCTTCATAGCGTGACAAGCTATACCAAATACAGATGCATGCAAGTTTTCTGTTTACTTAGGAGGTATATGCCTCAAGGAAATTTGATTTCATATGCATGAATTAAATTTCAGTGGAATAAAGTTACCATTTTGCTCCATATACACAGCATAATCCAAATGGTAAGGCAGTAAAGAAGCTACTAGCTAGAAGTATTTCTTGGCTCATAACATGTGTTTCTCTTTAACTATAAATATACATTATTTATTGCCAGAAATACAAGCAATTGTATAGAGAGAGACAAAAAAGGAAGGACTGCTTATAATAAACCATTGCTAGAAAAAGCTATTTAATTCTTAAGATGACTGAAATTCTTCAAGATGCCTTTTTTCATACAGGCTCCCCAGTGCCTTCTCCCTGCTGGTTCAAAGTCCATATCCCTGCCTCTAATACAGAAATCTAAGTTACCATTCTGTCTGTATTTATTAAGCTGTGGGAGTCATGTGAGGGAAAAAAAAAAGTATTTCAAAAGCTCTAGTTATTCAAAAAGCTCTAGATGGTAAATGCCATTCTTCTTTGAAACTAGAGGGTACACACAGACTGTGTTGAAAACTTACATAAGCTTTTCAATGTCTTGTCCCAACTAGATGGCTTAGAATACCCTGAATTCAATTGCCTGTCTATACAGGACAGATGTTAGCTGGGAAGCTAGTCAAATGGAAATATTAGTTTGCAAGGACAGGTCAGAACTTCAGCATCTCTCTGGACTTAGCACTTCATTTATGATCTACTTGGGTAAATGAAGCACTGAGTCTTCATAAGCAAGCAGATGGAAAAGTATCAGTCCTTTTAATAGCTGTTCAACCAGGAGGTAAGGGTCAATATAAAGCCGTTCTCAAACATGAGAGGATTTAAATCAAAAACTACCCTTTCCAAGAAAGTTTGTAATGCCAGTCTGTAGGACAGTCTGCGCTGCCTGCTGCCCAGAGTTAGCCACTGTGCAGAAGGAATGCAAGTTTTTCTCCACGAAAGACAGAGCAAGCAAGAGGTAGCCTGGCTCTCTAATCCAATGAGAAAAATACCTTAGGACTAGGGAACTTTGAATCTGGTCTCTGATTTGAAGATGGCTTACGTATCTAGAATAAAATCAGCCAACACCTCCAAAATCCAACCAAAGGAAACAACTAATGTAGTATATCAGTTACTACTTTACATAATGAAGAGGCTAAGGGCCAGGTCCTGAGCATTGCAAGAAAATAAATGGGTAACATTGGCAGAATTGCTTTCCACCAGTAAGTAAATCTGATTATACTGAAGAATAGGAAAGACTTAATCATATGAGTTCTCTTAACTAATTTTTTAGGAATTAGGAATTCCTAGGTAATCCATAATTAAAAACATTAACATTTACATGACTAAATTTTTCACAGTTGTGTCCAAGGAAAAATTACAGCTTCGTTAATCCTCGTATGTGTATTACTTACAAAACCTGCAAAGTAGAATTTCAGGAATGCGGACTTGGCCATGTACTTATTCTTACCAGAGAAAATCAAAGCATGTAACAACAGTGGTAGATCTGCAGAAGGAAGTCTGAAGAATGAATATTTAACCTTCCTCACAAGGAACCCTTTTCACTGTCTTGGGAATAACACTTAGAATAACCTAGATTCATTTGAAGATGTAATATTTATTTTTGTCCTTGAGAAGGGTCAGCATCAGAATTGTTATGCCTAATGCACTCTGCTCTTTACATTAAAATTGTGTATTTTCAAATTCTAAAGCAGCAGGTTAGGGAGCTTTTCTTGCTTTGCATCACAGGATGGCACAAGTAATTGCATCAAAGATCATGAGATCACACAATTATTTAATGATTTTTCTTCATGTGCTTCTGGGCTGTTCTCAGGTCTTATTAAATACGGTGTTACTGCTTAGCATAATGCAATCTTATTTTTTAGGCATTGATATTATCTTCATCATCTTTCTTTATTAACTATGTTTCTGCTGGCTTTAGTGTTCGATTTTGCTCTGTGTGCAAGGTCTTTTAAAATACTTTAAATGTCTCCAAGAAAGTACTAGGCTTATCGAGAGGTTTAAACTATACTCAAATGATAAAACATTCAGAGGTATCCCGCCTCTTTAAGTAGTGAGATGATGAAGTTTTGGTTACCTTGTTTAAAAAAGGAATTTGGAATTTATGTTCCTAGTTTTAAAATCAACTATAAATGTAAGCTCCTAACCACTCTGTTTAATGATGTAATAATAAAATAAAGGTATTTTTCATTAACCGCTTTAAACACTGCAGTAATATACAACTTATAATATAAACTACATTACATTACAAACATGAGGTAGAGAAGTATTATCTGGGTTTTAAAATAGGAACTTTTAAAAAACAGTTTTAACGTTGAATAAAATTACCTGAGTAAATAAGACTATCTCAGTATTTGGCCTATATCCCATTTGCTACTGGGAATACTTGGAGACAAGGCTTATTGAAATGAGTGGAAAAGACTCGTTGGATTTCAGAATCTGAACCATTGAGAACCATTTCTAAGACTGAAAACAGTCAAGGCATATCTCCTTTGGTGATAATATGCTTAAATTAGTTGTCCTAACATCCTTAGACATGAGAAGATAGAGGAACATACCAACTCTCCCATATTTCTTGTTTCATAAATCAAATCTTTATATTTTCCTGCTCACTTTGCTTCTGATGTAGTTAAGAAAAAATGCCCAGTTTCTATTCTACAATATCCTAAGTTGAAAGTCAGCTTTTGTTGACCTGAATGGTCCTTTCACAAACCAGTAATAAAAATATGATTCATGTTCAGAAGGAGAACTTCTAATCCTAAAGCCAAAATAGAAAATGTATATTTAAGATTGATATTACACCTAATGGAAGAAGCTTTAAAGCAAGCAGAGGGCATTCTCAAAAATGTAAATATCCCAGCTGTTCAATGGTTTGAAGATACCTAAAGGTGTAAGTCTATATTATAGTTATGTTCCTATTTTCATGATTTAAAATATTTTAAAAATAGTAGAGAAATAGTGCTGCTTTCTTATTTAATATTCTACTCCATACCATATATGTAGGTCTACATATACATGTATCTCAACACTTTTTATGGTTGTTTACTTAGGAGACTGTAGTTTATAGCAGAATTTTCAGATGAACTACTAAACCAGACTATCACTGCATAATAGAAACATATGGCAATTTTTCACTCTGTTAAGAAAAATAGTATATGGGACCACCCACAGTGCATCCTAAAAGGTATTTAGAAACAGCAGTACATGGTAGTGCCTATGCTGGGATGAACTACAGGAAACAGTAAAACATAACCATCTGTATGGCAATACAGACATGCCCTTAGAGGTGAAAATTTGCATAAAATCACTGAATAATTAAATAATGTATTCCATTTGAAATAATTACAGTGATTCCTATGGCTGAATGTAATTTATATGCAATATCAGTTAGTAAGAAGATCAAAGTCTTTACACGTATAGAGGTCAGAAGAAAGAAGAAAAGATGGATCAAGGTGGTAAGAAAGAAGGTTAAAAAAAATTAGGATGCATGCTCAGAGCTGAGTATGTCAATTTTTGTGAACAGAGTTGGGCACTCTCAATGAGTGACACCTTCCTAAACTTCAGGAGAAAAGGATGCCCTGGGGAAGATGCACTATATTCCTAACTCATTCTTAAACTCTATGTATTTACTAAAGATCACTGTTGGAGAGGATACTAGGCAAGACATACCTTTTGAGCAGATCGAGAATGTCCTATAAATCTGTATGCTGAGCAGGAACCTGCCTACATCTGGTCAAATGTTCAGAGCACTGGGTCCCAACCCAACCATGAAGGTCTGAGAGGCACATCAGTACTGCATAGGAGGCACAGTCTCACTTAACGCAGGGCTCAAAATGCTTTTGTAGTGGTACAAAGTTGCCAGAGTTAATGCATTTATTCAGAAAGCAGGAGACTTCCATTCCTCAGCTCCTCCAGACAACAAGCTGCAAAAATGTGCCCTGCTCCTCCTGTTGAAGTGAAGCACTTTCTTTGGTTTGTCTGGGCTCCCTTGAGGAAGGCACTGAAATGAGGTTTTCCACTTCCTACAGGAATGTTCTTAACTGCTAAGCGATTATAATGTAAGTAATATACATTATTTCATAAAAAAAAAAAAAAAAAAAAAAAAAAAAAAAAAAAACTCAAAAACCTCCTCCAAAGAGCTTAAGGGCAGGACAGAAAGTGTTGCAAGATATACACCACCAAGGAGAACATTTCTAAGGCAGCAATCAAGAGAATTAGAATGGATGCTTGGCTAACTATACCATTTGGCTGGCTGGAGGAAAACCCCATACAAGTACTTTCCTCCCTACCACCAGTTCACTTAGTGTAAGCGCTAGGAAAACGCTTCCACTTATAATGACATTGTCCGCCACTGTTCTGACAAATACAGCTTGAATTCAGGATTTCAGCTCAAAAAAAGGCACTCGATATGGACCATGGAATGTGTTGTGCTGATCAAAATGAAATAATTATATTCAAAGAAAGTTATATCAAAATCAAATATAATATTCAAGGTGTTTGGTCATTAACAGCAACTTACTGCTCTTATCTTGCTACTTTTCTAACAAAACTTCTGAAGAAATCAAATAAGCCTGTATGAATTCTTCCCCCTGCCCCCACAAAAGCAATACTAGGGTGCTCTCGTCACTCTGCTTCCTGACGCACAGTTTTGAAAGTTTATTAACTCCCTTTTGTGGCAAAACTACAGGAAAGTGAGCAGCCTTTGAAAAGCACTACATGGGAGGATAGAAAAGAAAGAGAATAACAGTCTCATGTTTTCAAACTAATGATGTGGGAGTTAGAGTTGAACATTAAGACTTTCTCAGGAATCCCTAAAGAACTGTAAAACATTATTTTAGGACTAAACTTAATCCATATTGGAGCCATAAGATTGCTTTTGAATTGTAGGGTAATACTTGTGGGTTGGATAACTTTCTTAACTCAGAATAATACACTTTTGCTCTCTCTGGGAGGTAAATGTTGTTGATAAATACATAGCAGAGTAAGTGCCAGAGAGGTTAAGGAGTTCTTCCCAGATTAAATAAGTAACAGTTTGGGTTGGTAGAAGGCAATAAATAAAATTACTTCAGCAGCTCATGTTCTCTCTCTCTCTACTCTCACCTTTTAATTTTAGTAGTATGATTAATATCTTGTATTCCAGTTGCATGAGTGGTGCTTAGAAAGGGCCTTCTGAGGACTGTTTTGCTTTCCAGTGCTCTGTGTGTAGAGAATTCGTATCTGAAAGAGAATATAGGACAAGAGGAAGTCTATAATATCTTCTGGCTTTGTGCCTAAAACTTTAATTAAAGTATTGCAAGGCCACCTGTATGAACTTTTACTCAGACTCAATTATAGCTAGAAACATTTGAAATGTGTCTGAATTAGTTCATGCTCTTGCTTGGCTTTGATATTCCTTCTTTTTCATGTAGACTCTTGGTCTACCTCTGCCACCATTGAACAATGTAACTCTCATCAGGTCAGAACTTAACAATACCTATTAAGTGTAGTTCATTATGCCTAAGATTCTCGTCTTAGGGAGAAAAATTGTCAGAAGAAGTGCAGCATTATTTGTTGTTAGGTTTTTTTGCATCTATAAATAGACATATGTGGCACAATGTATTAAAGTAAACAATGGAAGAATATCTATAGTTTAAGTTGGTTTGGATAATGGCAAGGTCTGTGCTGGTCCTCACGCCACTCTCGTCTGAGAAAGTGGTCCCTTCTGTACACTTATATGCTCTTGTCATAAATTACAGAATAAATTCTTTAACTGAAGAATTAGTGGTTAATTATAGGAATCATAAAGGTAAAGTACTAATTTATCCCTTCATATGCTATTTGATGCTATTCAGTGAAGCTAATGGAATAAAAGACTGCTATTCTATATTTACAATATACCTAACACTTAGCTTTATAAAACAATAAAATACTTTAAAGACAGCCACATGTCACTACCAACACCAAGAATTTGAACTATGTAGGCAAAGTGGCTTTGGAAGATATTGCTGAAGTTGGAAGAAAGAAAGTGCAGAAAACCCAGAGACAGCTGTAGAACCATAAATAAATGACCGTAGGTAAGCTTTTGAGTGACCTGGCTAGTTATGCTAAATAATAAAATTAGGTTTCTTTTAGTTTTTTTAACTACATAGCCATGAATTCCATATGTATTTTGTTTGTGGCTGATGGAGTGGGAAAGAAGAATGGAAACAGACATTTGTCAAATTACCATAAAAACTGTGCTTAAACTACTGCATGACTTTTGGTAGCAGTGATTAAAAAAAAAAAAAAAAAAAAAAATACTTTCTCATTATGAAACAAAGCTGATACATGAAGATAATAGAAAAAATCTAGAAAAAACTTATTTGGAAAAATGTCAGGTCTTTGAAATCAATGTATTTCCTCATCATAACTGGATTTCATAGAATTTCCACCCAAACGCAATGAGGAGTCTAATCACCTTTGTGAGTCGAGGACTTCTGTATTCATTGTTCTGTGGCAAAGGATGCTCATGGCTTGCAGAAATCTTCTCTGATACAAGCTTAGTATTATTTGCTGAGTACATAAAATTGAAGTCTAATGTACATTGAGGTTGTCTTCTCTTAGCTCTTAATATCGTCACGAGTGCTACCAAAAATCTTTCATTTTATATCGCGGATGTATTGTGCTAAGTTGTATTTCATCTTACTTCTGCAAATGTGTTCAGATTCTTCTTGATTTAACTTATACTTCTTACTTCTCTTGCTGATTTCAGAAAATTCCCTACTAGCCATCATGCTAATGAAATTAATGTTTTAACAATACAGAAGATTTAACAAATGTTTTAACAAGAAGAAACTTTTCTGTATTTTTGGAGGAAGAACTACTGTCAACAGGAAATATGTTCAGTCATTTAATGGGAGACATCTGAAATAGTGATTCAATTAATTCTTTAGAAGATTATTGCCATTCAAATGAACAAACCTCTACTAATTGCTTCTAGAATAATGTCTTGTAACAGTACTTAAATCACACCAAAAATAAATCATATGCAATTAATTAAAGATTACTCCATTTGTCACTGTAACATGGAGTTTTAGTTATGCTTTAGAATCACATTTTCCAAACAAATTCCAAGCTCTCAAAATTGTTAGAGTATTTGAAGTAATTCTATGCCTATGTATTGCTAAATTATGACTAAAAAGAGAGGTGCTATTTGACATTGGTCTAAAAGCATTAACTCATTTTATTAGGACACCAAACAAGCATGACATAACTTTTAGTCACAAACAACTTGAAATAAAGTGAGAGGCATCCTTAACTTATTGTGTATCTTTTCCGTTGCATTTAGAGTTAATGCTCTGACTTGACACAGTTAATTCCAATAAAGAAACAAGAATTTCGAAAACTCACAGATGGCTGACATGCTATAAGCTATGTAGTTGTCTTATGTGGGTGGTATTTAAAACATTGCTTCTTTACTCCCTCATATGAAGACTGAACTCAGAAGGTACTTAGTGCTTTATCAATCTTTTACACTTTCTATTTTTAATTTATGTCAGAATTTTCAAAACTCCAAAGATAAGTCTTGTCAAGTAGGAAAGCTTTTATGTAACACAATTTTTCAAAATGTAAAAATTAATGCTCTTCATTAATGATGGTCCTATTTCTCTCCAGAGGAATGCTTCACACAGGAAGTATATAAGAAAAGGAGCAAGTCCAACAAGAAAAAGACGCATGCAAGTGTGACTGAAGTGATTTAGAATAAGAAATACCATTCAGACTCTCTGTTAAAAATACTTCTGAGAGAGGTTGCTGTGGAAGCTGGCCACCTGAAGACAGTGAGATAAAGGATATGAGAAAGGAAGGACCTAGTCATCCATCAGAGGGAATCCAGATGTGACAATTAGAGTTAATGAACCACAACCCATGAAGCAGCTTCAGCACCTTTTTACAACCCCACTTCATGGCCTTAATAAAACTATCAGAGCTTTTTCCCCATAGCACATCTATTCTAAAAGGAGAAACTCTAAATTCAGAAGTTACAGTTGGTTTCTTCCCTCCTTTTCAATCCTGTATAAAGTACATTTAATAGCTATGTATTTACTTTTCTATCTGTTAAGTCAACAGAACACAGAGATAAACTTTCTATGAATAGACTGTAAAACATTGCTATAGTTGTTTCTTAATTTACATGAACACTAATACACTACTGAAGCTGACTGAAAAGTAATAGGCAAACACTTTTTTAAACTCTCTAGTATATTGACAGCTATGTTCAAGTACTGTTTTAGATCTCAAAAAACTAGAACATTTATTTGAAAACAAAAGGTTGATTTGCTGCTTTTGAAAGGTGCCTAACTCAGCCTTGATATTGAAGTCCTCCATTTCCTCAAAGACCAGATACAGCTAATGGAGCAGTGCCTCTTTCTCCCCAAAGTTTGGAAGATCTGCTGAACTTTCCAGCTTCAGGTTGGAACTCATTTTACTTGACTCTTGGATGAAGTATTTTTTCAGTTTTTGATCCTACCCATTTCCTCTAGCTCTCAAATGCTAGTAGTACACCAGCAATAACCTTGCTGCTTCTGTCCACGAGTAAAAAGCAAGGGGAAAGACAAAGCAGGCCACAGACTAATTCTTAGAAGGCTCAGAAACACTGTCCCACTACCAGCTGTGTCATGATTCCCTCTTCTCACTGAATTAAAAAGTGATTGGCTATATCCTGCCTCTGGGCGAGGCAAAGGCATCTCAGCAATTGGCACCCCTTTAATTCTGAACTGAAGGGAAAGCTTCGTTCAGAAGAGTCTGTTCCTGCATGGGCAATTGGTGTTGCCCATGACTCTGGTACATGCAGGACCTCATCAGGAGTCAGAAGCCATTGGTCCTTAAGGGAAGTGGCTCATAGGTCTGTGTTCTCACGAGGAATGTATGTTTACACATACATTCTACTTTTCTTTCCTACTTTTAGTACTGTTTATTCTTTACTAAAACTGAATCTTGCTCATGTTGCAATATCAGAAATTGCTATTACTGTCATTGAATTTCTTTCTTATGGTGAAATCACTTTTAATTAAAAAAGGATATTGCTGTCTTCTACATTTTGAGTATGAGCAAACCTATGTTGATAAATTAAATGCAACCCAGGTCTCTTAAGGAGTTTTTTGGTTTGTTTTTTTTTTTTTGTTTGTTTGTTTTTTTAAGATTTAGTACTTTTCTTTCTCTAAAGAAAAAGAGATGATCAAAGAGAAGAAAGGGAAGGAAAAAGTATAGTATGAACAAAATGCCTTATAAGAAGTTTATTTTTTTGACTGTTCTGTAGATGAATGCTAAAGGAATATTATAACATCTTGCTTCATCTTAATTAACAGATTAAATAGTAAACATTTCATTTTATTGTAGCACGTTTCCTCAATGCAAAAAAGTCTCAGACTATTTAAAATGTCTTGGCAATAAAAATGCCCTGTACACACAGTATTGCAAAGGCAACTCCAGCTTTATCATTCAATGTTAGCAGTATTATAAACACAGTTAAACAAATGAAATAAAATAGAACGGAGAATTAATTTAAAAATTACCAAAATGTAGAGCGTTTCCTGGAAATATCTTCTGCCTTGCTTAAACATCAAATTATTTTAAAATATGTATTCAGAAAAAATGTTATAATGTATAAAATAGTGAATAAACAATCCAACAGACTAGGTGAGTGACATTTTAAAAATCCATTACTTTAATAATTTCCTTCAATCCAGTGATACTTCAGTAAAGAAAGAACATATAACACAAGAAATAATTGCTTTTATCTTCAAGTGTCATATCAAAATATGTAGTGGAAGTTCTCCCTGTAAACAGAGTTTTTTAAGGAAAAACACTATAGGATATTTGTGCTTTTATGAGTCGTTTACAAGCTGTTCTGTAACAAATAAAACTGATGACGTTCCAGATTCTAGCACTTTTTAGTTAAAAATGACTATAAACAGTCTTTGTCTTTAATTAATTTATTTATTTAAATTATTGTTTTGGTGATAATTAATCTACAAAGCACTTATTTTGATTAAAAAGGAACCAGTGTTACTCAGACAGTCTCATCTGAAAAGAACTAATATTTCTAGAAACACATATCCAGGAAAAAAATATTCAGCACTGACACACAGATAAAAGAACATTTAGCAACTCAGAACAGAGTCTTAGAAGATCCAAATCAAACATACACTTTCAATTCTTTTACTTATAGTCCGAGTTTTGCATGATTCTAAACAGAGTTAAAGTCAATTTTCCAATCATCTAAGTAATATAAAATACAGGGACCAACCTCCCATCCCCAGAAGTTCATTAAAAAAGATCATGCCTACTAATTAAAATACAGAATTAAGGAAAAATCCATACACACATTCTTAAAATATGAGAGAACCATATTTTAAGGCTGATGTCCTATTTTTTATGTTAAGTGAGATATTATGAAGATTTATGATCTGATTTTCAAAGGGAAGAGCACAGACTGGATATCAGGTAACAGTAGTATAGATGGTAAACTATTGTCCTATAAGGTAAAAGAGATAAAAGCATGAACATATACCCTGCTTTTCTTCCACCTGAAGTTGCTGCTACAACAGAAGCTACTACGAAATAGAGATGAAACTCAACAGCTTCTTGAATGCTCCCTTAACACAAAACTAGCTATAAATACAGCAGAGAGAAAGTTCTCTCCACATGCTTGCTCACCTGTATGGATCCTCTGAGATGATCATTACACACTTTGGATCTTTTTTAGTTAACAATTTAATTGCAAACATTTTAAAATCAAACTGTGAAGAAGCAATTTTTAAATAAGAACAACCACAGAAGAACTGTACTACTTTAAAAATGTTTCAAAGTAAATCACCTTAACTTTCTTGTACAGACAAAGACTGAGTGTTTCACAGAAATGTTGGCAGATACAACTGCAGAGAGGGAAAAATTGCTTCTCATATTATTACCCAATTACTACAAATACTCATTTTAATGATTTGTAGTTATAAAAGACACTGGAACATTAAAGATATCAATCAACACCTAATTGCTCATCTAACCTCATCTAACCATTAAGAGACAACAAGCAACCACGAATGCACAGTAAAGAGGAAAATATTTTTTCAGTTACATGCAGTTACACTTTACCAGATTAAAATTTTGTGCTCTCTTCCATTATTACTCAGTTATTGTTCTACTTAGGCTTTATTAAGCTCTGTAACAGGACAACATTGTCAGCTTTCACCCTGAACAGTTCTAAATCTTCCTACATGTAATTTCTGCTTTTCTTGCGTGTTCTTTTTCTCCTGCCAGTCACAATATAGTTACTTCTATTACATATGGTAAAGTTTTCCAGCTGTAGAGAAGCCAAGCGAAGACCCTAGCATTACACAGATCTTTTTTTTAATGAAAATCCCATCCTACTGAAATCAGGAAAACTTCTATAGTTGAATTTGGTTAGAGGACAACTTAGACTTAACAGTCCGTTTCTTCTCATGGCTCAAGTTTGGGAAGAGGAACTGTCATTTTGGAAGTGACTGATTGAGTCTGCCACATCCCGCAGGGCTGCACATCCCCCAGGAGTTAAGTCCTTTTCTTTATTAGAAATTCCCAGAGGAGTGACTCCAAAGAGGAAGTAATCCTTCCATTACCAACACTGTACAGGTAAAGTAATTATTTTCTTACTGAAAGAGTTAGTGGCTGTTGTGCCTTAGTTCTACCTATGAAGTGTACTATTTCTGCACTAACTGATATGATTTATTAGCAGTAAGAATCAGGAAAGAAGACTACCATTAGTTGAGAAAGTTAGTTTTAAAAAATGATGGAAAGAACCTCAGTAAAACTGTGGATCTAAGCCATGAACTTTAATGAAGTAATAAAAAATAACCTGCAAAACAAACGTGTATGAAAAATTATTTTACATAAAATTGCATGAAGAATGAATCCTACCAGATCACCATTATAGCAGCACAGATTTTGCAAACAATAGGCTAAAGGTTGAAATCTATGTGAGATTATCTATTCTTACAGTTGAATATATGTTTTGCCATAACAGGGAGAAGTTAACAATCTTTCAAAAATTCTTGCCACTACAGGCTTCATCTTTTATTTTGAAAGAAAGAGTTTTATATTATCATATTATCATATTATATTATCATTATCATATTTAAGGTTTGATTCCCTGTACTAAGTCATTCAGTAATATCCCTCTGACTTTCAATAGCAGTATGTAAATTTATGCTAGCACATGATTCAACCATCAGCTTCTAAACAAACTCAATACCAAGAATTTATTCTTCTTCTAAATATTATATCACACACACACATATATATATATATATCAAATTGTTTTGCTCTAGGAGAGCAGCTGTTATCCATCATTTTCAGAGAAGCTATAACATAAAGAATAACTACTTCACAACATTGATATTATTTCTACTTTCTTTTCTAATACGTGTATTTTCAGCTTCATGATTACTAACATTCACAGTTGAAGATCTTTATTTTTCAAAAGTGTGAGGAATGAGTGAGGGATGAGAGAGGATAGAAGACATACATAGTGATATATTTCCATGATTCCTAGGGCAGTATTCATAAGAAGGCAGATCAGAGCACTTCCATGCAAACAAGTTCTTGCAATCCTAGCTACAGAATGAGCCAAAGCACGACAGCTGTTCCACACTAGCTTTCCATGTGTGCATTCTTATTCCACTAGAAGAGGAGAGGTTTTTTATTTCTTAAGCCTAACTTCCATAGAAGACTAAAAATGACACTCTTGGTTCAGGATAAGATGTAAAAATAGTACCTTTTGCAGACTATTTTCAAGCATCAGCCAATTCTTAGCCCCTCCAAAACAGGCTATTAGCAACTGACTTCCATTTCATTTGTAACCAACTTGCCTAGCCTGCAAGCACTAATGTAGCTATGCCAAAAACTGATGTGTTACCGAGTCATACATTCATCTTTATATTTTCTGAACAATTAGCAAACAAGGAACACAAACAGGAAGATCCTGTTTAGAAAACCTTCACTTTGATGGACTGACAAAAGCTACCTCACTACAACCACTGCACCCAAATGACACTTACTATGAATAGCAGAACAGAGCAGCACACAGTATTCATAGGGGATTCCTTTGATCCCAAGAGTATCATTTACCTGTGTTACGGGTCATTTAATTATTTGTCTTCTCAGTCAATATCCTTTGATGTAACAAATTCGGGATGTCAGTGCTCTGCTGTAGGGAGAGGTGATTAATTCCACCAATAGCACCTTCAAAGATGGCATTGCAATACGGCATAGAAGAAAGAAAAAGCCACAAAAAAGAAAAAGGTGTTAGACATAAAAAAAAGTATGTCCTTCTGATTCAGTTAGCAAGCAGACTGTATGTTAGTCTGTGTGAGTCTTTCAGTGGGAGGGGGCTAGCTACACAATGCAACCTTTTTCTTTGTTTTATATCTTAAATGCAAATCTTCTATTCAGTAAAACTGGCCCACATAAATTCACGGGACTACGTATTTTCTAAAGAAAGGTGATATTAAAGCCTTAAATACAGGGTTCATCTACTCTTAAAATGAAAGAATTTAGGATGTATTCTCATTGCTTTCCTAATGAAAGAATAATTCTCAAAAGCTACAGTGATATTAAAGCCATGTAAAATGTAGTACACACACATGCACACACTGGCACTCTGTGCTATTATCTCTAACTTTACAAACTGTAAAATTTGAGTCATAAAAGCAGACCAATCATAAAATAATTATTCTCGATGAATACATAACCTACGAAGCAAAAGCTGAAATATGAAACCAGTATGGAACACGTACATTTTTGAAAGGGAACAATTCATTAGCAGAAGAAATTCCCAAGAAATACCAGATATTTCTCATTTTTGGAATATTGAAATCAAGAATGAAAGTCCGCCAAAAACATATGTTGTAGTTTCTTCAAAGCATAAATATTTCAAGACTCATCTACTTTTTACAGTGCTATTGTGTGGAATCCTTACTGTATGCACAGTCTTTCATAAGGGCAAATTGGCTTACTAACCAATGCCATAAAACTCACTTCAATATCTGATTTTGTTTGTTTTTCAAATCCCTTAACAGACTATTTCTGAGAAACCTCAAGCAACAGCAGCATTTGATAGAAACATTAACTTCAGTCTGCACCATGATTTTTCCATCTCTGCTACCACAAAAGTAATCCATATTTCAACATATCCATTCCTTGGATTCTGTTTGTCTTCCCATTTCCAGGATTGCCCACACACTAAGCACATAAGCATGCTACTGAGGCAAAATTCACCCTTGGTGAGCTTTGCTTATCTGTTCCTGTGATGTCCCTAGACTCCTTGTCATTATTCAGCTTTCTCTGACACTTACCCTTGATGCCCTCTGGACTATAAGAGAATGTGGTCACCTTTATTCTTAATTACTGAGAACCCTACTGACAGCAAAAAAAGCCAAAGTTCTAACTCACAAGACTTAGGTTACATCTACCAAAGGAAGCAGGACAGTCCACCAGGAGCAGACTTGTAGTGAAAAGCAGTGTGTGCTGAGAAGCCAGCACCCACACTGTATGCGCTTCAGGAAGGCTTATTCAGATTAGTTCTAATAGCTCCTGTGCACTGAATGCCTCTTAGCCTGTTGTACCATCTCAGTTCGTAATTCCAAGACAGTCCGGTTTGCAGTTTCTGATATTGCTGCACAACATACGACATAAAGTAAAGCACAGTAAATGGGAATGATTGGAATACTCACTTTAAAAGTGCACTCTTGATACAATACCTATGTTCACCAAATAGCTGGACAGTGTATGATTTTATGAACGTATATAGTGACAGTATAGCTACAAAAAAGTTTGAAATTTAAGTTGTTTAAGCGCTTTCTTAGGTTTAAACCAAAGCACTCAGCTCCTTCTGTAATAGAACTCCAAAATTTGACTCTATCTGCATACTCTGACCCTAGAGAATTCAAATTAGGCCTGGGAGCAGTTGTGCTGACATATTTAAAGTCTGTTTGAATATTCCTTTTGGGCTACTACTGTGGATTCAAAGTTTAAGATTATTCTCTGAGGTGTATTTCCCAACTTCTTAATTTATCTGTTATGTTCTGCATAGGAGTTCTTTCATAAGAAGTCATTTATCAGAAACAAATGGATGATCTCTTCAGCTGGATATATATCACCCAAAGGCTTTGAACTTGAAAAAGGAAAAATAATGTGAAAACTGAGTATGTTTTTCTTGGTGGTACGGTATGTTTGTAAAAATTTGTTTTTATTTCTACCCATGTTTGCTCTTTTTTTTTTAACGGGGTGATGCTTGTCAGTGAAGGTCATATTGTTTTAATAGAGCAGAAAAAAAATAATATAGAAAGTTTCAGACTGTACTTCAAAGAAATAATATTTTATCTTTGTTTTATGAGCCTGTACCATTTAACTATCCATTACTTCGCAGACTGCATATGAAGTGTTAGCTATTTACATTTGGATACAAGCCTGAAGTAATAGCTGAAAATACAATTGATGAAAATACAGTGCTTCAGCTGTTGGCTTTATGCCTCAGTATATTTTTTCCCTCAAGCAAAAGATTATTTGGAGTGAAATATTATGACTTGAGACAACTATCATACTCCAGAAGAGTAGCAGAACTATACTGCTCTGTTAGTGAAAAGGTGGCTGAGGCTTTGCTCCTACAGAGGACTATACTGCAACAGATTTTCATCTTTTCTGTTTTCTTCAGATATCCTCAGGAAATAGGAAAATAATGGACATGTAGCACACTGCTCATATCTGGTCTCTGTCAGCTCTTCATATCAGCACCTGTCAAAGCTCAATCTGCAAGCTGATTTAACATGTAGTCATGTTAGAATGGTGCTTTCATATGAAACTCTCTTATCTACCTGCTCCGGTCTTGATAGATGGAAGAGATCCGTTGGAAGGAGTTATTTGCAGACTTACCCTCCCTCTTTTTCATTTTGTTTTTATTTTAAAGGGAATCTGAGTGATGTTATTTACAGCTCAGTTAAGGAATATTAGCAGAATAGAGTAACAATAATACAGATATAAATTTTATGATGTGACTGCTTCATGTCTGAAGAGGTACATACTAAAGACCCTTAGCGTTTTGGTATCTGATTTAAAATTATGTCAAGGAATGTGAAGCTAAGAAAAACATAATTACAAAACTTTTAAGGGGCTATAATACAAGCTGATGTTTTGGGGTTACCAATAATTCTTTTTTAAAATACTCATATATATATATAATATATATATATAATATATATAAATAATACATATATATATATTATTTTTCTTTATACTTATCAATTGATCTTAATAAAGTAGGTGTTAGCTGAAACAGGACGGACTACTTCCCTCCTATCCCTACCCTTCAAAGTTTAGGCACCACAGCTATAACATATAGAAAGCCTGGATGCAAACTTTATTAAGTTTTGATAAAGGCTAGGAATGGACTGACATGTAATGGAGCTATTTTGCAAAAGAATTTAAGAGAAACCAGTATGTTGAATTTTCTAGCATGTTATTGTTCTATAATTTTATACAAAGGAGCAGATAGTCAAAATTAGATTTGACTGTCTTCACTGTCTACATTTGACATTTATGCTGCTGAAGATTCCTGAAACTTGCCTGGAAGACTAAAATGTGACTAGTAAATACCTGCATTTTGCGTGTACATGTTACAAGCAGCATAAAATGTCTTACCACAGGTTTTGAGCTCTCTGTTTTTCAGAAGCTATTTAACACCCTATTAATCAACAAGAACAGAACTAGCAGACCACACACCATATAGAATGAGCACAGTAGCAAAAAGCCTTGTAAAGCTGCAGTAAAATTGCAGGCTTCTTTTTAAACAATACTAGTTTAGTCACTATCAACCAATAGTTTAATTTAGTTTTTAAAGACAGCCTAAAATATATAATAAAAATGCAGTTACATGGGGACAAGATAGTAATTCGGTTAGGTGCCCACTTGTTTTGTGGTAGCTGGAAAGAGCAAGAAATACGAGACAAGCTGCTATGAAACAGTGCAAGCTAACTATTTTTGCTGACTTTTCTGCTTTTTTATTAGAGACTAGGATCAAATTAGAAAAGTAGTTTTCATATCCAACATTCTTTGCTTGATATTGTTAAGACTACTGCTGACAAAAAAGATTTCAAATGAATGCACATTTTAATATCAACAATCAACATGATCTTCTCAAATAAACTTGAGTAATTTTTAAAATCCAGGCTAGTAAATACTCTGATTGGAACATCCATTTCATTCAATACGTAATCACTACACCTTTCTGGAGAATGACCCTGTGAGCTCATTGCCCTTATAAGGTTTCTGCAAACTTTTTATATTATTAGGCATTACTTTTAGCCATTAGTTCTACAACCATAAAAATCTAGATAATAAAGATATTATTATTTTACAAAAAAAAATGTGACTTCCTTCTGCATAAAGGAAGCAATCAACAAGGATGCATTTTATTTAATATTTAGTGAAATTTTCACAATTCTGGAGCTTTCAGTTTCTTCTACTCCAGTATACACCAAACACAATGTATTTACTTTAAGTTACCAAAACATTTGTTTTCTCAGGAGAATTTTCTCATCCTCTAATTATTACTCCATTTTTGCAAATGTATTTTATTAGGTAGAATCCTTCAGTAAATTGGAGTGATTTTCTTGTCATTCTTTTAATTATTGTAAGCAAGTTTTACTGTTTTGAGGTTGTTAGTTTTTGGCATAAACATGGTGTTTTAAATAAAGCTTTCTTTCCAGCAAATACTCTCATCTTTTAACCACGCCAGAGCATCTAGTATCACTTACAATTACCCAATATTGCTTGTTTCAGAATACAGCTATTCATATTATAACGTACTAAACCAATTACACAGGCAAGTCTGTGCAGAAATTCCTCCTGAACCTGAAGTCTTCAATCAGGTAATTCTGTAGTCATAATTTTCATTGCTAATCACCTCAAACCTGGTCATAACATCTATAAGCATCTATGAATCACTAACCTTCTGCAGCAGTAAATTCCATAGGATGCCTATGTCAGGCAGTCAGGAAACAGTTAGGAAAGTATTTTCCTATTTTAACTGCATCTTTAGTTTCCTTTTTTATCCCTGCCTCAGAGAAACATTCACATCCTTTTGCTTCCTTAGCAATATATAGGTTTACATCAACTGTATAGCTTAAATGATAGTATGAATCACTGGGATAACTGCCTCCCCCTTTTAAAATCCAAATAGATAGTGAAAGATAATGTAACATAAAGTATTTTTGTATAAGAAAAAAGTCCCAAGTTAAAATCCTGTTGCTGTAGAGTACTTATATCCTCAAATACTGTATTTACTAAGATGTTCTGACCTGCTATACAGTTCTTCTATTTATTTAGTTTATGGATTTCAACAAAACTTGATAACATTTAAGTAACCAAATGAATTCTGCTTGTTTCTGAATTTGAGTGCTTTCTGGTGCCAGGGTTTAAAAGCAAAATGTCAAGGAATGATCTAACTTCGAAAACATCAAAACTTAGCTCTTCCTGCACCTTCTTTAAGCTCCTCTCCTTCTTGACAGTTACAACACTGATCATGATTGCTGGTAACAAATGAGCTTAAAGAATGAATATTGAATGAAAAATAAAGAACAAATATCTGCATAAGCAAATACCAGAACTGGCGTAAGCTTTGAGATATGTTTCTACATTTCATTTAAACATCCTGAAGCTGAGCTCCTAGAGAAAGCATAAGGTACTGTCACTGTAGCTGCTGTGGCCATGCCACATTTAAACTGAACTCTGGAAAACAGTCTGAGAACAAGTGCATGACTACCAAAAATAGAGTCTAGAAAGAGGATGAGAGCTAGAGATGCAAAATGAGGTGAAAAGAGGGGAAGTGGAAAACTGAAAGAGAAATATAAAAAGAATTATGGATAGGATTGGGAAAGGAAGGAAAAGGGTGCAAAATTTGGAAGATAATGAGAAAGTAGGAAATCAATCAAGAAGTAGAATTTGAACTCAGAATGATTTTTACTGAACTATATCCTTAATCAGTATTTAATAATGATCTTGTACTAAAGAAAGTACTATTGCGGTGGAGTTCTTTTAATCGTTTAGAACAAAAACCAACTCTCTTCACTGCTTCATTTAAATGACTCTTACAGTTTAAGACATCCTTTTCTTTCTAACTTCTCTTATTCTTGCTCTCTAGGTTCTTATATTTTTAAAGAAAGTCTTCAATAAAAGCTTTTGTACTGCCATCCTTAGCTAAATAGTTGCTCATAAACACATTGAACAGGAAAATATTATGCCCCTACGGTTTGCTTTCATCAGTTTCAGCCAGGGAACGCTTTCTTGACTGTAGGACCATTTGGCACCATGAGCATTGAAGAAAGCACAACTAGCCAGCAAAATAGCTCCCCTTTTTGTCATGTGAACAAAAAGAAAAGCTCAGCATGTCCAAGTACTCAAGCTTACCCCCCCAAAAAAAAAAAAAAAATTTAGCAAAAAAAATGAAAATAGAAAAATAAACTGAGAAAGAAAAAGATATGATAGCTCCCTTGATCAAAAAGCAACTAATACAGACATTCTGGATGCTCAAGAGAAGTCCCAACCCAGTGTGGACAGCAGGGTTTATTTCCATTCATTTATAACATAGTAAGCTCAGTGCTTGAAGGAACTAAACATCCTTTCATTCTTTAGCATCCATCAAAATCTCTGCTCTTCTATTTCCACCCATCCCCCACCACCATAAAATCAGGCTTTTGCTTTGGGCTTACGTAATCTTGTGATAAAAACTTACTCTATTTAGGTTCCTATCTCACTGTTTTTCTTCCTAGAACCAGATTCCCTTTCTTCATAGCATTACTAACTAGGAGAGTGACTACCAGAAAGGTACATGGGACTTTTAACAGGTCTTCCCCTAGAGCCTGCACCGGGTATTTGACAAATCTGTACAATACCTCCTTAACTTTGCCATTAAAGGCAATTGGGAACATTCAAAAAACTTGCAAAAGCAGCCCGATCAGCACTTGCAGAATTAGACTGAAAGTTCTCATATAGCAAAGCAGTTAAGCAAGTGCTTAAACTGATCTCTGTTCAGCAACAGCACCATGAAATCAGGTTTAACAGCCTTTCTGAGTAATGGTCGTCCACTGAACTGAGGCCTGACGACCATGACAACCCACCTATGTTGGACAGTTCCTTAGTGAATGATATCGCATCTCTTAATATCGCACCTCTACAATTGAAGCTGTGGTGCTATCCAGTAGCCTTAGATTTTGAGTGATTAAATTCCTTAGATTAAACTGTTTTCCCAATTTTTGACCCTTTTGGAAGATGACCATAGAAACAGTCCCTGTCTTTCATTTGCTACTGTTCTTTAGTCCAAACTAGTGGCCTATGTCAAACATAATAAAATCCTAAACTTCAGTGGGTTGCATAACAGAGAGAAAACAATTGTGTTAAAAAGTTGTAGTAAAATGACAGTTCCCAGAAACCGATGCCATGTAGATTGGTCACAATGACAAAAACAAAAACTTCAATGCTTGAGCAATTCAACACTCATGGTATGTTAAGAGAGCTTTGAAAATGTGTAAATTCTACTTTTAGTCAAGTTCCGACTTGCAGTGGTTAAGGACATGTTGCTTCAAAGAACTTCCAATTCCAACTGCTAAATTCAAAAAGGCACTGATTTGTGAACCTAATTACATCTTAAAAGCTACTTTTAAGACATCAAATCAAATTTCAGTATGTTGAACTGGAACTTTAAATTTTAGCAGATCAAGGTTTTCAGGGCAAAGATACTGTTTTCCTACATATTCATAAAGCACTAATTATATCCCTACCATATGTGAATTATTAAGAAAAGATTAAAGAAAAATCTAAAATGTCTCAGAATTTCAGCACCCCATAAAATAAAAGAAAATCAGAAACATTTTTATAGTAACATTTTGCTTCAACTGTCTCCAGTGACCTGAGTAATGACAATGTAATAGCTCATAACGAAACCATGATTCTATAAAATTCCCTTCAGATTTGACAATATTTTCTCAAATCATCCTTTCTTAATAGGCAGACACTGATCTTCTAGCTCCTGAAAATGAGGCGCTTCTATAAATTACAGTTTTAATCTAATCTTAAGTCTGACTTCCCTCACCAACAACTTCTCAGGGATCACATTGGCTGTCTGCCAACTTCATCAAATGGTCCAAAGGGACCTGCCACCAGGTCAGCAATAGACACTGCCTGAGTGTGGAGATGACTCAGTGGGTTCAATGGAAAGTACAAAACAGAATTTTCCCTAGGACTTTGTTTTCTACATCACTCTAGTATGGGCACATTGTCCAAGTTCCCATTTACAGAATCACAGAAGGGCTGAAATTGGAAGGGACCTCTGGAGATCAGCTAGTCCACCCTACTTGCTCAAGCAGGGTCACCTGGAGCACATTGCCCAGGATTATGTCCAGACAGCTTTTGTATATCTCCAAAGAAGGAGACTCCACCACCTCTCTGGGTAACCTCTTCCAGTGCTCTGTTACCCTCACAGTAAAGACGTTTCTTCTCATGTTCAGACAGACCTTGTGTTTCAGTTTGTGCTCCTTGCCTCTCATCCCATCACTGAGCAAGACTGAAAAGAATCTGGCTCCATCCTCTCTATATCCTCTTTTCAGTTATTTATACATGATGATAAGATCTCCCCAATTCCTATTCCTAGCATACCAAAAAAAAAAAAAGCAGAAGGAAAAGAGCCAACAATATACTCACCATCCCATCACAAATAAGTACTCCCAGTAAAATAGCTCTTTCTGTGGACACCATGTACAGCAAGTACTACAAACCTCAAGGGCTGGGGAGAAGCAGGACTCCGATTTTTATCAGTTTGGACTGACCTTCCAATCTGGCACTAGGCCATATTAGGCTGTAATAAGGCTATAATATTCCAGAGGTTCATATTCTTTATACGCAAAAATGTACATCTCTAGACTAGCCTAACCTCTGTAATCCCAACACAGTCCCACCGTCATGAACATGGAAATTGAGCAAAAAGGTTGCACTATTAACAAACTAAAAAAATAAACTAATAGCATCTAACACCACAGGAAACAGCCTTTTGCAGCTTTACAGTATCAGATAAGGCCACAATAAAGATGATTAATAACAATATGGAATGTTGAAGATGGAAAGTTGAAGACATGGGAAAAAATGTTCCTTTCATCTGAGATATGAGGATAGCCAGAGAGAGGCAAGAAAGTTGATGATGATAACATGAGACAAGAGGTGGAAGGCTTGTTTTATTTATTATTTAATAGCATAAATCATTTGGGGATATAATAAATATGCTGTACTGAGGCTTAGGGAGAAGTTACATAGAGCTAGAGGAAGTTAAGCAAGAAAGAGTGAAGGTACACGAGAGCAAAGTTTGAACCAGTCCTGAACAGTTTATTGAAGTGTTTTATATAAAACATAGTGAACAGAAATAGGAAAATAACTGAAAGAGGACAAGGGTTCAGACAGAGACATGCATTTTCAAGGATTCATGCATGAACAAACCTGCAGAGGGCAAACAGGAGAGAATTCAGCTAAGTGGTAAAAAGAGAATCTGGAAAAGGGTATTTGAATGTCATAAGGGCATATATGATATGCCTCACCTTGTTTACGTATTAGAAACAGGATATTTATACAGACATTTGCATATAGGCCATTTTCTCACTTGCTTGTATAAAGCTAGTTCAAGTGTCTTTATTGACACTCCCCTTGCTAAAGGAAAAACTTAAACATTAAAATTGTAATTTTGACAGCTCTAAAACCTGGAAACTACACTAGATTTCACTGATAGCAGAAACATCTTATGGTTCAGATTGAAAAATTGCAAGATTGATATTTAGAGTTTTTAAGTGGATTTCCATTTTTGATGGTGCATATGTCTGAACAATATTTTTTATAACTGTTCTGTTTTGGCAGTTGTGTTAGGCAATGGTAGCTAGCAATTTTTTCAGACAGTCTTTAGGCAGAGATTATATTTTATAGGACTAATGGTATAGCTCAAAAAAATAGTCAAGGTTTGGGCAAACAAACTCTTCTTCAGAAACAGATGCCAACAATTTCAAAGCTAAATGCCAGCCGAGAAGTATTACTCAGAGTGTAGATATATATCAGTTAGTGCATATCTAAATAAAAGTACCTTTAAAATACAGGAGTGTCTTCAAAATAAAGGAGTTTGTCCTGTGCCAAATATTATTCTCCTGAACAAAATGTGGGCATTTTATAGAAACCAGAAGAGTTTACATGCAGGCAGTATAGATGCAGGGTAAGTTTTGGATGGTAAAAGACTTCAGTAGTATAGGCATAGGCTGTTCAATACCAGGTTGTTTCAGTGCCAAAGAATAATCCCTGGAACATACAGTCTATATACATGTAGCCACTGTTAGACAATTTCTGCTAATCTTTCTTACTATTGTAGTTTCATAGTTGGAGACGGAGCTAGGTGCTATTTACTAAGAAGCATTCTCAAAAGAAAAGTTTTATCTAGTTACGTGCCAAGATTTCGGATGAAGCTATCTATTCTATAGTATAAGAGATATGAGGCTGGAAAATAACCATACAGATGAGAGGGGATATTGGGTCACATCACATAGGTGAGAGGCTCTGAATATCATGGGTTTTGCTTAAGAAACAACCAGTAGAGATTGGAATTTATCAACAGGAACTCAACAGAAAAGCTGGCTATTTGTTCCTTCTCACAACGTGAAAGTTTAGGAGCTGCCAGATGTGGAGGTGACTTGACAAAAACTTTACTTATGCCAGATAGAAGTTCAAGATATTGGGAAGATATCTTATTGGAAGAGTATGCACCTTCCAAGATAAAAGTAAAGCATTCCTAAGATGTGAAAACCTATTATACAAATATGATTATTTAAGACTGTCTCTGAGGCACACACAGCCTCTCAGGCAATTTTTGTAAACCTTTAAAATACCTTTGTGAACAAGTATCCTGTTCTCCTTGTATCTCCTGTTTGCTTTGAGTACCAACTTCCATATGTTGAGTATACCTGTTGAGTACCAACACATGTAGAAAGTTTCAATTTCACACAATGACTTCTTGTCATTGTGCTCCAATACAGGTAGAAATCACACAGTATATTATATAAACACTGAAAACAGCAGGGATGATAATCTTTGGCAATTTGATATCCAACATTTTGAAACGCATATACATTTTGAAATGCATATACAAACACAGCAATCTCCCTTCACTCAGCAACATTGCAAATATATGAAGCTAGTAGCTAAATTCAACTGTGCAGCTGTGCAAGCTCCTCCTAACAGTGTTATATAAAAATAGATGATTTATCGGCAATAGTTCTTGCAATGATAACTCTTTTATTCACAGGAGCAAACGGGGCATTCTCTCTATAAATTTAAAATCTGACAGCTACACACGTTCTACCTGTCAGCTAATAGACACTCCTAGCTGCATTCTGTACAGCATGAGAGAGTTAAAGTATGTACAATATAATAATTATTTTTTTTTCCTATATGAACATTTTGATCTGGGGTAGTCTGCATTTGACAGCCTCCTTTTTAAATTTGTCTATTCTGACAAATACAGTTATCACAAAAAGAAAAGAAGAATAAATATTGTTTCATTTAACTGTTTCACTACTGCTATGGAACATAGTTTTTTAAAATTGTTCTTGAAGTCTATTTTTCAGACCGCCTTTTAGGGAATGCTGTGGAATTCCTCAACAAATGCAATCAGAGGAGATGATAATGGGAGCCTGGCCTGAATCCTCCTCTTGCTTAGACTACAAACATAATTCCATTGTCCTTGACTGTAGTAGACTACTCTTTGTATATCGCCTCTGTTTTCCATAAATACTTCCTGTTCAAATGTTGCATGCCCTGTATTTGTTCTTCCAGCTAGCCTACGGCACTATTGAATTACAAACTTACTTTTATTCCAGAAAGCAATATATATTTGAACCCACTGACTTTAATCAGCTCAGCCAAGAGCTGAACATTTTTTATCTCCTTAAAATATTCCAATCATTGGGTATAATGGATTTCAGATTACTGACATGAGAACTGCTTTTCTTTCTCAGGCCACTGAGAAGCATTCCTCTCACTTGGGCACACACAAAAAGCAGTTTGAAACCACCCGATTAGAGAAATTCAGATTTGGTATCTGTTATTTTGATTACAAGCTTCCATCCCACTTCTATAATTACCAACAGACTTGAGTGTCCATATATTATTCTGTGTCCTCCAATATGCATGAGTTGTGTGAAGTGCCGCAAAGAGCAGCAAATCTGAGTTTGTATAGCCAAGGATCTGTAACTCTGTTACACTGAAATCAAAGCCTAATCAAAAGCAAAATTGGAAGCTACGTAAATTACTAACTCATTAGTGTTAAGTTGTTACAAGACAACATTAAATCAATCATTATTATTGTACAAAGGAATGATGCCAATTTACAACAGAATCTAAATAAATTCATTAAGTCAGAACAAGTCCTGCGTATAAACGAGGATCACAGCAAATTAACACATTCTCCAGTTGTGTGAGAGGATTTAAAGCAAACAGAAACAGTATTGGAGCAAATCATTTTTAAAACCAATTCACAAAAAGAAATCTAAGGTTTCTTTTTCAATAAATCTTTCAACCATCAATATTTCTAAAAAGCTCAGATCTTCTCAGAAGAGATATAATTGTCTGTAACATAATTCAAAAATAAATACAAAGGCCCCTCCAAGTTTATTCTGTAGAACATTATTGGGCTTTATTTGTAAGTTACCCTACTGAGTTTTTATTCCCTATTTGTATTTTCTAAAACATTGTGTTATTTTCAATACAGGATAATACAAGTGGCCGCTTGTATTGACTTTGACAGTGAAGATACTTGGTATACATGTGATAAATCCGTTAACTTTAAACCATGCTACTTTACCTAAGGGTGGACTAGAGGTCAGAAGGAGAAAATATCATTGTTTCTCAGCATTAACAAATGCATTCTAAAAGGGCCACTCTTAGTTCGTAAAACACATAGTCCTGTAAAGTCAAGATTTATCAGGCTGCATGAATTACACATACATGTCATTGAGACAAAAGTAGCCCCTGTCAGCATTGAGGTGTGCTTTGAATCACTCACTGAAAAAGAAAGGGGCCTGTGGTCTTCAAAAGATCTCTTGTCATCAGCTGGAAACATCTACACAATAAATTGAAAGCAGATGCAAAGTGATTATGCTATTTGAATATATGAGACTTATAAAAGTTCATGGGGCTTATGGTTAGACAAGGAAAACCCCAGGCAAAAAAAAAAAAATCAAAAAGAAAATGAAGCTTTTCCTTTTAAAAAATATACCTACAAAATATAAATAAAAACCTAGTGAGGAGCTCTTGTGTAAGAATTTGAAAATTGTTATAAGTTGGATCTTAGATGCCCAGTCAGTGGGTGAACAACTATGTCACTTCACAGAAGTAAGACTCTTTTCAATCTACAAGTGTAAAATAAAATACACATTTATTGTTAAAAATCAAGATTCTCCAAATGTTTCTGAACATTTCTTCAAGTAAATGAACAATCTTAAAACAATCAATGAATAAAAATTTATACGATCTTTCTCACTTCTAATTTATTTTCTGTCTCTGGTGGTCTTTATATATCGATGAGGGAGCTACAAACAACGAACAAATATGAAAATATAACTACTAAAAACTCTAAGCAAATTACCATGAGGATCTAGCTTCACCATGGTCCTCTAGAACTGCAATACATCGTGGTTGGTACTCAGTATGGGATTATATCTACATATAGAAACTGGGAGAAATTAGTGATAAGAAAAGGTAGCTGGAATTTTTCTTTTCAATCATTTTTGTTGGGAAAAAAGTATTTCTGAATCAACTGAGATTTTCTTAAGAATTTTTTATGCTTCTAGATCTTTACTGAAAGATGAAACTTGATTTTTAAAAAAATCTCAAAAAGCTCTACAATGAAGGCAATTCCTTTTCTCTTCACAAAAGAAATGAGGAATAAAACACATTCCTAAAGTCATTCCAGTTCTAAACACTTAACCTCCAATTTTGCATACCTAGCAGTATCACTAGTGTTACTGTAAAGCAGACAGTATTGCTGAACACTGTTCTGACATAATTGAAGGCCAAGTCCCTTCTCAGTAGCAATTATATTTCCTGTAGGTAGGATCCTGACCAAACTGAAAACAAGGCCACTGTCTTCATCAGTCTCATGAGCCCAGATTAATCTTTTCTGTGTTCACACAAAATATTCAGTGGTGTGTGAGTGCTAAACATAGGGTGGCTCCACCTGCTTCTTTAAGAGCTAATCTCTTTGTGAGATACTAGAAGTGGAAGAAACTTAGGTAAGCTAAATGTAAAGAATGGTTGATAAGACTCCCTTCCAGGGGCAGTAAAACAAAGACAGGATTTCCTGTTGATAACAGAAGAGATAATGAAATACTGACTATTTCAATGAAGATTCAAGAGAATATTTTTCCTTTTCCGTGTTTTGTACCAGCATTTCTTAATGACCTCTACTATTCACTGAAGAAAGACCTCACACAAATGTCCAAATAACTCACATTTTCATTAAGTTTATTCAATATAAAATACGTGTGGCTGATTTTCCAGAGCAGAGTGCAAAGACTTTGAAATCTTCTCCCCTACTTAAAATGAAATATTGAAGATATTTTTTCTATAGCTTATCTCACTGAAGAATGTACTTCTCTTATTTTACGCACATCACAATCACAGAATGGTTGAGGTTGGAAGGGACTGCTGGAGATCATCTAGTCCAACCCCCCTGCTCAAACAGGGTCACCTAGAGCATGTTAGACAACATCACTTGCAGGTGGGTTTTGAACATCTCCAGAGAAGGAGACTCCACAACCTCTCCGGGCAACCTGCTCCAGCGCTCAGTCGCCCTCACAGTAAAGACGTTTTTCCTTACACCCAGGTGGGACTTCCTGTGTTTCAGTTTGTGCCTGTTGTCTCGTCCTGTCGCCTGGCACCACTGAAAAGAGTCAGGTCCCATCCTCTCAACACCCTCCCTTAAGGTATTTATAGATATTGATAAGATCCCCTCTCAGTTTCCTTTTCTCCAGGCTAAACAGGCCAAACGTCTGCCTACCATTTCTGGCCTTCCAGTTAACAGCCACTGCAATGCCATCAATCCAACAATCCAAACTATATCAGAACTACTAGATATAATGTGAGGTGAATACAAGCTATTCCCTCTGAAATATAGGGCTGAGGTGAGGAATAAACTGGTTTTCCATTAAATCTGACATAATAAGAAATATGCCTATTGGCCTAACATTCTTACATTCACGGTTCTACAGGCATCACATCAACTATAATAATTTCTAGGCAATGATAAAACAAGAATACATTAAATGTATTTATGACCTTTTCATGAGCTGCAGTCAGATAGAAAGCAAAAATGTTTGTAGAAGAAATAAGTTGTCAATCATATAAATAAATGAGTGGAAACATAGCATGCTGGAAAAAGATGTTTACAACAGTCTCTTATGTTGTCATACTGACAATAAATATTTATTCCATGGGACCTTGTCCTATCAAAGTATTCATTCCTGTACATAATTTTAAGCAGATAAGTAGCCCTAGTGAAGCTGCCAGATCTGCTTACTGGCTTAAAGAGATGCACATACTCAAGTGCGCTACTGGATCATAAACTGCAAGCTGCAAAGGATCCTTAGCAGCCACAACATTCATTGCATCATTCATTCACAACATACATAGGAATTGTAAGCTCTCAGAACCTCTCTATACGCTATGATCTCAAACTGAATTTCTGATCAGTTGCCAAACATTTACTTAACCATTACCATACCATTAGTTAATGCGTAACAAGTGCAACAAACGTTGAGAAAAATATATTTCAGCTAGCTAGCTGGTAAAGTCACTAAATTCAAAGAGTAGTCACATTTTTTATAAATATTATGATGTAAGTCATTTAAGTCTATTTTAGACTGTAATAAATCTCAATCTTATATTTGGATTCTTCTCAAAAATTTGTTTGGACAAATCAAAGAGCAAAAATATTCTTGCAGCATAAACATTACTTTAACAATTATAACTGATAGATGCTTACAAAATTATTCATTTATTAAGAAATACATGAGTATGTTGCTGTTGAGACTAAAATAAAAGGTCTTCATAAATACACATTAATCCTTTGAAAAAAATGTGACAAAGAATGACAAATTTGTTGGTACTTTCCAAATATGACTGCAATCAATTTCTGCTTGTATTCTAAAGCAGTTTTGCTATTGTTTAGTACTTTAAGTCATGTAACTCTGCTGTTGGTATAGAAAAAAATACAAATTACCACACAAGAATAGCCCACGGGCCATTTATTCTGCTATGTGCCAGTGACGGATGGTAGATAAAACAAAAGGATAGAAGCTGAACCTTGGGATCTTCAAGTTGAATGTACTTACATTAATATGTTACTGGGTAAACCACTATTATAATTTAACTCTTTTGCACTAGCATAGGGTAGACCCCTCCTCAGAAAGTTTCCAGGTGAAAAGCTTTTAGAAGTACACAGCATTGCACATTGGTTAATCAAGATGAAATAAGTACCAGATCAATGATGGCCTTCAGTCAGTTATCCCAGAAAAGGCTAATAACTATGTCACCATGGCAGCACGGGCCTAGGAACAGGCTGTAAACACATCAGAGGAATTGAGCAAATACTCAGGTGTACGGCTATTTTGCTTTTACAGCTATACTGCCATTGTTACCTGAGGTAGCACATTTAAACCTGATACACATAATCACTGAAGTGATAACATAGTGATGCGAAGAATACCTCCTAAGAATACCTCATTCTATAACTCGAGATTTTGTGATAATTGTGATTTCCAGTTGAAGTGCAGTCCCCAGGCTGCTCAAGCTATAGTCTACAGGCCATTTTCTGTCTGCCAGAACAAGCTGTGGAGTTTGTAACTCAGCTGCTCCCGTCTTCAGGGCACAGTACACATCCTACATCTTGTGAAAAGCACACTTCCATCACATGACAAGTGAGAGGCCAAAGGGCTCCTCAGGAAAGATGGCAGAAGCAACTGACGCTGGCACAAAAACAATTCATCTAGCCAGCATCCCCCCTCTTATCCACTCCTGAGAATGAAGACAAGTAGGAAGAAGCTGCAAGAAATGTCTGGACAGTAGTGGCCCACACCTGGCCACCTTCCCTCAGAGCAGCTTGGAAGCCAAGAGGCACTTGTGTGGGCTCCTTGGCAGTGCAGCATGTGCAAAGAAAGCTCAGTGCCTGTAAGTCACTCAGACATCCTATAAAGATGCAAACTTTCGGTTCTGAACATCTGCAGTAGGTCCAAGCATTTCACAGCAAAGTGCCGAGACCTCCCCACACCTTCAACATAACTGAAATCTACTGCAGACAGGGTATGAACCTGTGAGTGCAATCCATATATAGAACATGAGATAGATGTGCAAACACTCTGGGTTTCTTTCTTTCATTGTATAAGTTACAAAAGAGAAATAAAAATGCTGCAAATATTTGCAGTCACATTGAATCCAACCTCAAAATTCTTGGAAAGGTGATAGAAATGGCATCACTACTGATAGCTACCTCTGCCACTTCACTGCCCACTCACATTCCTTGATGGAAACAAGCCTGGACTTTCGCCTCCCATTAATTCCTGTCTGTTATGACAGCTTCCTCGAGGCTTTTAAAGACAGTTTAACCTCAAGCTGAATAAGAGAGGAGCTAAAGCATCCCCACGCAGCTTTAGCACTCAGGACATTGCACAGCTACCTTCACACATGCTGCACGCGGAAGGGCCTTTAACTAGCCAGAGGAACCTTACTGATTTACATATCTAACTTGCTCATTATACAAATTAAAATATTTATTACTGCAAGTTAGTTACTGAACAGCAATTTCGTACGCAAACATGAAGCAAATAGATAGTCCACAGAAAGTATGATTTCTCACCCTGTAGGTAAGTATGCTTCCTTTATAAAGAAATATCCTAAAATCACAATGAGAAGCCTGTTTACGAATGGCTGCTACAACTATGCAGAAGCAATTATTATCAAAATGAAGAATTCTTCAAAAAGAAGTAAATTCTGCTGATCCAATACATGAGCATCTTCTCTTCTTCATCAGCAAACGTTGCATTTGTGATTTTAAAGGATGCAGACACTACACTCGGGAATAAGATGGAAGTGCCAAGGACCACATCTCCTTTTGCAAAACAGACTTAATAACAGCAGATAGCATAAGGCAAAATTTCTGAGGGTCTCTAGCAATACAGATTTTGCAGATGATTTTGTAGAAATGTGAAAGCTGGAAATATTTACTAGCCTCCAAAACAAACAAAAATAATGAGAATAACTCTACCTTATTTCAGGGAGCCTTGCTTTGTGCCTTTTATCCCCATAAGAGACCATTATTATTTAATACACATACGCATAGCAAAAGCAAAACCAGTGGAAAACATCACCTTTTAAAACAAGCAACATAACCCCCCAAACATTGCTGAGCTGTTATACAGCTGCTTCAACGTCTACAAGATATTCCTACATTATAACTTCATGTCAGGCATTGCAAAAATTTCTGCTTCATCATCCCTGCTAATTCAGTCTTTGGTCTTCTCATTGTTAGAGATAATACTGAACTCATCCATTAAAAAATTCACTGGACCTTAGATTTGGTATAGTTACATATTTGGTACAGCCAAGATTTACCTCATTGGATTAGAAGGGAATAATAGGTTCCAACGTTCTATTTTGCATTCAGCTTTTTTTCCCCATAGCTTCCCATTTTTCCTATCAATGCACCTGCAGCAGTGGGAGAAATAGTAGGTAAGTACTCTACAGTAGTCATCTACAAAGTGCAACACTTAAAGCATTGACAGCTGCTTCAGAGCAATCTTTTTAATCAGATAGACTTTTTTTTATCACTGTAAGTAACAGTGCATACCCACTGCATGCAATTAAAAAATGATGCTGGCATAAACAGGTCTCAGAGGTTTACAACATAAACCTTGTCCCTTAGAAAATCTGTTACGAGTTAAAAGCACACAGTACGTGTAACATCTAATAAAATACCTGAAGCTAGTTATCACATAGCTGCCACTATCTTAATTAGTATCAGAAACTGCAAAACACTTCAATAAACAAACCTATATAATATGCAACTGGAAAACATTGTCCTTTCCTACGTGGAGGACAAAGGATAAAATGTGGTAACATGAGGAATTCAGTTTTCCTAAACAGAAGAAGGTAAAGTTCAAAGGACTATACTAAAACGGTCCAATGCATCATGGGAAACGTCATACATGAAGCACATATTTCACCTTGTTGCAAAGTCAGGGACAGTTTCTAGGGCTTGTGGAGGGTTAATATTGAGATCATTGTTCACAACCATTCAGAATATTAAAACATCACACTAGACCAGGGGAAACCATAGGAACTTCACTCTTTCTTCCCACAGAGCTGCTTTATGTGACATCATGTCCCTACTGATAAACTACAACAGAAGCGTTCTATTGAAACTGCAAAGCAGGTTTACTACCAAAAGTCAGGAGCACAAAAACGCAAAGAGCTGGAGAGATACTGAAACTCTCTCTTTCAAGTAATTATTCATTCTATCTCTATAAAAATTTGCCAAGCATACCCTAGCATTTTCTACGTTAAATGTTTGCATTGGCTAACGATTGATCTTCTGTATTTTATGTGGGCAACTATGTAAGAAATGATCTTCTGGAAATTAAATATCGCTATCTGAAAAACTTACTAAAATTTGTACATGTAAATAGATATAGCTCTTGATAAAAATAATAATTTTACTTGTGAGGCTCTAAAACTTAGAGATTAAGTTTAGTAATTTACATATATAGCTGCTTTTATTTACTGAACTTTTCCTTAACAAATATGTTAGTTATGGCGATAATTATCTCTTCATCATAAATAGGTATCTCAGAAACCATAACAGAAACGTAACTTACTCTCTCTATTTAAATCTTCATTGATGACAGTTTTCAGTGTAACATGAAAATATTTTATTTAAAAACTTCCCCTTCTGAAACTTAGGGCATAGGGGTCACAAATGTAAGGTGGTTACATACTTGAAAGTTAACTGGCAAGTAAAGTCAAATATAGAAACTTGTGGTGCTGTGCAGGCTTTGCATTTTTTTCTGGAGTATTATTAATTCAAGACAATATAAATGTCTCTTAAGATTTAAAAAGCTCTGAAATTATGACAAGCGCCAGAAAAGAATCTGAAGGAGTTCCTGCCTTTCTAGGCTGGGAACATTGTTGAAGAGAACACGTGGTCACTATGCACAAGCCCTGTTTCTTCAGAGTTTGCCTGCTTGTTTTCCTTATAAAAACATAATTTCCTAGACAAATCTTATAACAAAACTTAAAAATTTGTTAGGGTAGATTGTTGAAAGGGAATTTTAAAATAAGTGCAACTTCAAGTCCATGTACCTACGTGTTTCATTAAAGAACTATGTGTTTCATTAAAGAAAAAGAAAAAATCCACTAATACAGTTTAGCAGGTAGTTGGTGAAATCGTTTGGATTGTCTAGGAATAACTTCTGTGATTATCCAGGTGAGCAGATGGTAGTAGATTCACTGTATTAAAAGAAAACAACCCTACAGATACACACAATGGAAGTAGGAAAGGCTAAAGTGTGAGTCCTTTTCTTTTTTACTATTATTCTAATTATGTCTTGCAGTAAAATCCATGAATGCAGTCAGAGACCAGATATCTTTCTTCCCAGCTTATAGTTACAGAAAATGTATTTTCTAGGTTGTGCATCCCTGCAACTCACATGAAATACCTCTCAAACAGAAAAAAGCAGTAAAAACTATACAAGGTAAGCCAGTCAGAGCCATTCCCCATTTCCTTTCCTTGCACACATCTGTCTCCAGGATCAGGTTACGGCCCTGGAAAGCTTTCTCTCTGCCTGGTGAACAACTTGAATACAATCTCCTTCCGGAGCACTGTCATCTCCCAAGCAGGAAATGCAGCTGACCACAGGCTAACAGAGAAGCAGACTCCCCCCCACACACACACCTCCCAGAAAAAGCCTAAAATGCAAAAGAGGGAAAATGGGTTTTTGTTTCCAAACGTTGATTAAAATTAGAGCAGAAAGTTCATCATTTTCTGATGAAATTACAATCTTTATAAGTTTTTGTCTAGAAAAAGTATCCTTCACGATTATAATCAGTGCAGGAGGTAAGAATTGTATTGGGCTTCTGTATTTATACCCTGACCTGAAAAAAACAATCCCATATACAGGTGGTATCATTCAGGCTGGAAACCGTAGAGAAGCTATGCTGACAGTCTCCGTTAAAACAGAGTGAAATTCTGCAGCCCTTCATGGCATGTCTTTAATTACTTCCGATTTGGAGCTACCTAAGCCACTCAACCGAATTTATAGAAATATTTTCTAATCCATCAGAAAAAAAAAACACATTATGGTGGAAATTATTCAGACAATTATCTTTTCTAGAAATATGAATTTGTCACTAGGTTTGACTGCATAGCCTTGTGCCCTCACACATTTCTGCTGGCATATCTACCTAATAAAACCATGAGATAATAATCCAAATGGAACTCATGCTGAAAGAAGGCATCACAGATGCCTAAACTATATTTCTAAATTTAGCTCTTTGAGCATTTCTTTGCCAACTTTTTCCTTTCAAATATTCCAGAGGTGCAACTCACACAACAGCCTTCCACACTTTCTTCCTTTTTTTGCTGCATAGCTCATATACCATCTTGCAGAGTAGCACAAAGGAGCTGAGAAAGCCCTAGAACTTCTTCTTCTAATGACCTTTACCATTGGACCTGGTTATTGGGTTCACAAGATTCTTTTGAATAAGATTTTTATAGCTGATCTTGTCTGAGATTCTATCACTGAACTGATAAAGTGCTAAATACAACTTACTGAAATGTGTCAAGCAATCTTAACTATATGCCATCTTTTTTCTTAAAGTTAATGTTCGTTAGCAGGAAAGACAGACTTAAATTTTCTTTGTTGTTACTTTTGAAATGATTTCCATTACGTCTTACCTGCATATCTCACTTTCTGGACGTAAACTGATAATTTGACCATTTTGATCCTACCAAGGTGGGGGGGAGGAGGGGAGGGAATGAGGTACCTGCTGGAAAAATGATACAAGTAATGAATGTTGAAATCACCGCCCTTCATTGTGCTTCTTTTGGATTACAGGAAGGCAAGCTTTTGATTCAAAGAACCACCTCTTCTAGCTCATAAAGCATTATCTACAGCCCTCCAGTTTTCCAATGTACTTTTCATTATATTCCTTTTCTCTTGAACCAAACAAAAAAATGTGGGGAAAAAAATACCACATTATTGCATTCTGTCTGGTTGTTCTATGCCTAATTTCAAGCAGAGGTATGCCATGTGAAAGAAGTATCTGAAGGCAATTTAATTGCAAAAGAATGGTAAATCAAGGAGTTAAGGCTATAACATGCGCTAGACATTTCTTCAGCAATAAGCATGCAAAAATCCTTCTTCCTTACATTACAATTATGAGAAACTTGTGATGCACATGTTATAGTGAAGTGGACTTACCATACAAATAGATTTTTGTAAACTTGTATATAGAGTAGCTGTGGAATGGACAGTATGAAAAGCTGCAAGCATTGCAGAATATTACATCTTACTCAGTCCCCTGAAAATGTTGTCTCCTCAGAATATCTGTAAACTTCAACAAATACAGGTGCAGAAAAGGCCGAGATAGCCTGGGGGACTGGCGATGGTCTATGCATTCTTTCTACCCTTTTAACTATTTACACAGTCCCTATCACTTTGAAGTCTAAACTACTTTTCACCTTAAGGTTATGAGTCTGAATCTTATATAGCTCAATGCTGATTGAAAGTCATCATCATTTACAGGGCTGTATGAAAGAGGTGGTCAGTTTGTTCTAATTGGTGGTGAACAAGTGAATGCATCCCAAAAAGTGTCCCTGTGGCGAACGCACTGGAAAGGACTGAGGATATCGAGTATCTAATCTTGATTCTGCTAAAAACTTGCTGTTTAATCCGGCCGCAGCCCTTCTCCACTATGTTGCCATTCCTTCTCCATCACCATTATATTTGAAATGATACATTCTTTGAGACAATTCTGTCACTGGCACAACGGCCCTCTGATTTCAGCTGAGATACTAAGCCATAATTACATAATTAATATTAAACAGAAGTCTACCTTCACAGCCAGAGAGTGAACAGCCACAGATAACCACCACCACCAACCTGGTAGATGAACATTGGGAAGTCTGTGTGGCTAGTGACAGACCAGTATTATCAACTAGCAGAGGATTTCCTTTTTTAGTATTTTGTCAGAGACATCTTTCTCAACAGTCTTAAAATTATTTTAAAGTAACAAATACGTATTCAAGCCATATATCACTGTTTAATTCATACACACATACCTTATCTAGACAAATCAATAACCTGGTAATGATGTATATCTCCATGAGCAGAGGGAATAAAGTGTAATTTTAAGTTAAATGGGCTTTTAGATAAATCACAACAGGGGGAGAAAATACAGGGATAACTGAATTAAAAAACATATATTCCACTCTACAGAACTTTAGGCCACTTTCAGTAACACATTTCTATTAACAGTAGTAGTTTATCTATATAGGAATTTACTCTTTTCTACACATTGTAAAACACAAACTTTTCCCCATAAAAGATCAACTGTCTTCTTCCACATGATCAGGTTGCATTCTGCCCCAAGCAGGTCAAAATAAGAACAGGACCAACTCAATTTTATCCTACGATAACAATTTGCTGGAGTTCAAAACCATCACTGGTCTTAATAGGTTTTGTAGGGTTTGTCTTTCTTCTCTTTAGGCTTGCATAGCCGCACTTTTAGCTATACTAGCATAATTTGTTAAAACTAGCTCTCACCATAATCTAGTAAAAATCCAATGCCGTGTACAGGTGGGTGATGTAAACGTAACATACAGCCTAAGTTTTTGCTAAACTTGTACTGTTGTGAGTTACATTGTGTAATTCTTCTATTTTACCCCACACTGCCGAAAGTCTCGCAAATTAATTCCAGGCTATTCCGACCCTTTCAAAATACTTGCTGGTACAAAAGCCGTCCATTAGCCTTAACTGCTGGCAGTTTCGCTTTGAATAGAGGCTACTTCGCAGCTAGTTCGGAGAAGAGAGAAAGCATCGTAGCGGCGAGGAGCGCCGAGCTCTGGGGACCTCCTCGCAGCGGCTTCACAGCTCTTTCAGGCGGCACAAAGCGGGGGGGGGAGGACTTCCTGCCATGGCCATTGCTTCGGCATGTGGGACCAATATGGGCAATGCAAAGCTTAAACAGTTGCAAATGGGGGAGGGAACCTCGGGTCTTGTTTTACATATTTATTTATTTATTCCCCCCCCCCGCCCCCGCCCGAGTTGAATGTAAAGTGAAGCTGCCGCATTGTTCATGAGGCTCCTTGCCCCACATGCATTGACGGAGGTTTAGTGTTTACACGGACTTTTCATTCCTTCATTGTTTGCTTATGGAAAACAAGGGGGAGTGACAAAAAAAAAAAAAAAAAAAAAAAAAAAAAAGAGAGAGAGAGAGAGGAAAAGGCAGGAGGGAAGCGAGGGAGGCACTGACCGCGGCGCAGCAGCGGTAACCTTGCCCCGTGTGATCATTAACCTCCCTGGAAGCGCAGCCGGCGCTTGGCACGGCGATGTGAGCGGGCACCCGGCGCCCAGCACACACACACACACACGCACGCACGCACGTGTGCACACACACGGAGCGCATCCACCTTCCGTGCCGGCAAACATGAGGCTCCGAGAGCTGCTCTGCACCGCGGTTTTGCTCCTGGTGACCCTCCTCCTTGCCAGCGGACAGAGGCCAGGTAGGACCTGTCTCAGCGTCGCCGCCTGGCACCGCGCAGCGCTGCTGTGCCTCAGGCACCCTGTCGCAGCCGCACGCCTGGCCGTTCCGGGCGGGCCGCCAGCCCCGTGTGTTTACCGTCACTTTCTTTAACGAACCACCCGGGGCTCAGCGGGGGCGCGCCGCGGCGGTGGTACCTGCGGGCGGGCAGCCGTCCGCACCAACCGCCCCGCGCCGCCGGGGCACCGGAGCGGCCGTTGGAGCCGGGCCGCGGCGCTAACGGTCCGCGGGGGCAGGGCAGGGCAGGGCGGGGGGAGGGGCAGGGCCGCCGCCGCCGCGCGGGGCGCCGCGGGGTCGCCGGGGCGCAGCAAGGGCCGGGGGGTCCCGGCTGTCACCGGCGGCGCTTCGCGGCACCTGCGCGGGGGCGGAGGCGCGGCGGGGAGGCGGCGCTTCGCCACGCGGGCGGTGGCGGCGGCGGGGGCAATGCGGGGCGGGGGAGGTGGGGGCGGCGAGGCGGCGCCTCCCGCCGGGGCCGCGTTTCGGTTGGAAATGGCGACGCGGCGGCTCCTCGCGCCTCACCACAAATCTTTTCTCCCCGCCGCCGGCCGCGGCTCGCAGCGAACGTGGCCCTGCGCAGGAAGGCCCATCGGCACGGCTGCTCCCAGCGGCGCTGCGTGCCGCTCCACTCCAGAGTGCCCTTCCCCTGAGGCGCCCGCCGCCGCCGCGGCCGCAGGTAACGGCGGCGCCCGGGCGAGGCGCCATGCGGGCGGCGCTGCCGCGCCGAGCGCGTAGCCTAACGGCGGTTCGGACCCCTCTGAGATGCACTTTACTAACCAAACCGCAGGCGCTGTGGTGGTTTCGTTTGGTCTCCGGGCCCCGTGATTAGTTTCAAAAATAGGGTCCCGCGGAGAAGGCGCGGCGAGGCAGGGGCGGTTGTTTTGCCTGAGCTCCGTGACAGGGATCCTTCTGCCCTGCAGCGGCAGGGCGGCGGCACCTCGCTCTGCCCCTCAGGATCAAGAAGTTAGTAGCGTTTACCCACTTCAAAGGGGACAGCAATTATTCATCCTTGTCGGTAAAAAGATTTCGAGATCCTTGGATGAAAGGCCATACAAGTGCAAAGCGTCAGTGCTTTATAGCTGATGAGGGCATATACATTCAAATACTAAGTGGCTTTGGGAGCACACAGGTAGCATATGTAAATAGGGTAAGCATCAAAAGGAAGGCATGCCTCTCTCGCAATTTAAGAATGAATAAAACATGCGGTCAATAGTTTCACATCTTCTAAACTTGTTATTAATCAAAATAATGTTGTAGCCCCAGGCTTGACAGCATCGTAAATAAATGAGGGCCGAACCCACACTCTGAGGAGACAAGAAATTTCAATTTACTAAGCAGTTAACAGCAAAAAGGAGACCGAAGTCGAACTTTTAACAATCCTGTACCAAGCATCTTGTCAATACAGTAACCATCTTGTTTAAAAAGCCACACCAGTCCCCAAACAAGCATTGAAAAAGGCGTCATCCACTCTATAGTGCTGGCCTTTAAACGCATGGAATGTGCATATGGGATGGTAAACTGGCAGATTTGTGAGGCTGAAAGATTGCCATCTCAGTTTAATCTCAGCCTTGCTGTCATCTGAGTGGCAGACTTAAGCAGCTACTAGAATGTTTTTGAGGCTTATATTCACTCAAGAGAGATGTTCCAGAAGGACGCTTTACTGTTGAATGCCATGTCCCATCACTGTGTTCATTCCGACAAGAGGCGGATTAAATGAGATCTCTCAGCAGTTTAAGTGTAAACATAACAAGATAAGCAATCAGATCAATTCGCTCAGCATGCAGAGGCTAAGTGAGCTGAATGATAGGGACAGTGGAATTTCAGTCTAGACTTCTTGAATCACTACTGAATAGCTTGCTTCAGTTCCTCTTAAGAGGAAGATTAAAATACCTACCTTTGAGCCAGCACCATAGACTGGAGATTGTGTAGAGAACATCCATATTTTCTCTAATGTGCTCTAAAATACTATATAATGCATTTGGCTTGAGACTGCAGCACATGCATGATACATGCACTTACACTGGAGTTATTTTCCGTACAAAATATCAAGCTAAAAGCTATCCTTAAAGTTACCTCTGTTCATATGGGGAGCTGATTTCTTGTAACAAAGGTCATTTAAGAAGCAAAACAGAGGTCACTGAAGGAGCAAAATATACTTAATTCATAATATAATTCATAATAGTAAAGATAATTCTGCTTCATAAAGCTATTAAGAAATCTATAAAGCTTGACTGGGGGAAGAGGGATGACAAGCACCTGAACTAACTCTCTGTTAACTTCAGTTAACATGGTGGCTGCTCAGCCCTTTATCTTAAGTAGGATTTACCATCTACATTTACATTCCCTTCCAGTTTTAGGTCCTAATTCAGCAAATATTTACATGCCTGGGTAACTTGACTCATGTGAGTAATCTCATTGATGTCAATGCAGTTGTACATATGGATAAAGCTATTTGCAGATGCAAATAGGATGGAGCCTTAATCCTGAATTTCAACAGGTGGTTGGAAACTGGGATGAACATAACATCCTCTTTTTTTGCAACAACATTTGAAATGAAAAACGGTTGAACTTGATTAGTCAGTTACGTAGGCAAAAAGGACATAAAACTGGAAGAAAATCTAGTATTAGAGGCCTTCTTCATTTTCATGCCTTTTTAACATTTTCAGTTTCCCCAGTTAAGAAAAACTTTCTCAAATTTCAACCATATATTTTGGAAATAATATATTCTATTTTTATAAGATACTAAATTACTGAATCTCTCACTAATGGCTATTTCTCTTTTTCCCTCCCCTCAGCAAATTCATAAAGGGCTTTTCAGAGAAGCTGCAACAATTACGCTGACAGAGAAATTGGTCATAAATCTAGGTTTGGGTTGACAACAGCTGACCTGATCCAACAGTCCTGTATTGAAGCTGTCCATTTGAAAAGAATTTTTTCAACAGCCTTGGATATCACATTCTGAAAGCCTTGGAAAAAAGGCCCACAATGAGAAGCTGAGAGAGGGAGGAAGCATGGGGATGGGGAAGACGTACATGAAACTTAACAGGTTAAAGTATTCAGTATAAATTCTTTGACTCTCATAATGGCCAGTAGAAGTTAAAGATTAAATGAAGCATCAGATACTTGGAATGGATATCCAGTGGCCTTAAGAAGGATCTGTCCATGCAGACTCTTAATGGTCTGTGCTATTCAGACTGAGAGAAATTGTACATGCCATTGACTATTTAGTTCAGGCTGTGTGTACAGCAAATATTTAGTGTGAAACAATGTCAGACTCCAGCACAGAGCTGCAGAAGTCCATTTTTAGTTTATACTTTTGTATATTAATATATATTTTTTTAATACCTAACATTACATCTCTATGGATTTACCTTAATAGTAACACAGAATGTTTTACCGTAATAGTTACCAAAGTCATCACCATCCTAGTGATCCTGCTGGCTTCACATGTAGTAGGAGTTCCCACACGGAAGAATTTACAGTATAAGAAAGCAAAGGGAGTATTATTATCCCTCACTCTGTAGCTAGAGAATTGAGGCATAGAGAGATAACAAATTAGCCAAGGGTCATGCAAAGCTTAGTCCAAAACTAGTAACTCAGATCACCCCAGTCAGGCCTTAAGGTCAAGCACCTCCTCCTGTCTAATGAGCTGTTATTGCAGAGCCTATCATTTGTTTTCTTAAACTGGGCTGTCAAACCAGACGCTAAAATATATCTGGAAATTAAGTAATACAGATATTTGCTTAATAGTAGTTTTCCTAAAATACCAACTACAATATTACACATAGAGCATAAAAATAGACCATTGAAAAGAAACCTTTGTCTGGTCAACCCCAATGTAATTCCTGTAATTAAAGTGAATGGAACATTTGGAATATAGCATTACAATGAAAGAGAACTTCCAACAGAAAACAAGCTGTTCTTTTCAGCACTGGAGGTCAAGAATACTTAAAGCTTTTATTTTACTTTTTGTTTTTAAAAATATACTTTTCACAGCTCCCTTTTAATAGCAGCAGAAATTACAAACCTGTTAAATGTGATAAGGCAAAAACATTGTAGCAAAACTTTCATTAACAGAAACTAAAAACAAACCTGAAAATAACTCACATTCACATTTTTAAGACACTGCAAGAGTCTTAAAATATCAGCAGTTTTTAAACAGAGAGGACTGTGGACTGTGTAAAGATGTGTGAGGATTAGCAGTGTCAGTCTGTCTCCCAAACACATAGTTTCTAACAAGAAAGTGAAAAAAACAGCAATCAAGAAAACTGAATAACTGAAATACTCTAATCAGTGCAGGTATACATGGAAAACTGTGTCATGTTCCTACTGGCAGATCACAGGAGTTTCATGTTTCTCTGTATAGGAAAAAAAAAATGGAAATTTAACATGACCCTGTCCCGAAGTTTTGGAAAGTCATCATTGCTATAGAAAGATGGTTAAACTTGTCAATACCCCCACAAAAAGTTATGTGGGTAAATGGCTGCAGTTTTGAAAAAACAGTTTGCCAAAATCGGAGCCATACTATAGTACCACCAAAATCACAACTATTCTTAGCATTATAACATACCTTTCATGTCTATCCATGGCTATATTTCTGTTTAGAAGGAAAGGCAAAGAGTATGGAAAAGCAAAAAGGGTGAAGAGTAAGCAGCTGTTTAACAGTTATATCTTTTGAATGAATATATGGATTTAGCATGGCACTGGTTACTTTTTATATAACCATAATTATTCAATTAGCTTTGATAAAATAAGAAAAACCTAATGTATCTACCAGAGAACTATATATTGTTACTTTGCAGATGGAAATATAAAACAAGAAGTACTGAAACGTCCTAGGAAGCAGAAGTTGTCAGTCTCTACAAAATTATCTTGAGTATTTTTGAGTTTTTTTAGTCCATATTGATACCATAAAATCTTTGTAAAAGACACTGATTGTAATCTTGGACAGATATGTTTATAAACTCACTAGCTGGTTGTATATTTTGTAAAAAATAGTATGCACTTCAAATAACATTTCAATGTCTCATTTTAAATAAACTGTGTACACTGTTTAAATTTTACGTTTTTCAGATGTCAAGGGCTATGCATCCAAAGAAAATGGAAGAATGGTCTAATTTCGTTTTAAATTCACATGGGATCAGTGTGTAAAACTTACTACTCAGTTTCTGATACAAATAAAGTTATTCATGTAAACACACATTTTCCTCACACCTTCTATCTTTCTAAAAATTTCAAACTAATTCTAATAAATATAATAAATAATAAATATAAATATGTATAATTACTAGTTGGTACAATCACAGCATGCTATAACATGGCATCATGTTATCATAATAGGATTATACTAGGATATTTCATCGTCTTCATGGCTAAAATTAGCATGACTTTTGATTAACTCAGACTAGGTTAGGCCTTGAAAACAAAACATTCTCAAAGAAAATTGCCTTTATTTCAAGACAAGGAAAAAACTTCGGCCGCAAAGGACCTAGCGCTATTTGAAGCACTAAGAAGCTAAAAATGTGTGCTAACTTGTGCCTTTAGACATTGAATACGATGTATAAACTTGTGTTAAACGTGTTAAAAATCTTACACCATTGAATTAAGTGCCTACTACTGCTACCACAGCACAACACTCTGCTGTCATTTAACTTCAGTGGGAGCAGGACTTCAAAGGTCCTGATGTTCAGTTGAGCAGGCCTTGGCTACATTTGAAGTTACTCCCTTCACTTGATTTGTGCAAGTGGCATAGCCTAAGTTTCATCTGGTAAAAAGGTTTGCATGAGGAAGTGTGATCACGTATATGAACGTGAAGCATTTCAACACAGTGCTATCACAGATGCATTGACTGAATTCTCTTTGTGCATGTGTGAATGTACATTTCAAGGAGGTTAGTACAAATACAAGTTATCTGTTAAATTCAGAACGGACGTGTGCGAGGGTGTAATCCAGCAGTCAGAAGACCTGATCCAAAGGTATGTTCAAATCTCAAACTCTGAAACCTAAAGCATCAGTTTTTGAAATACAGAATAACAATCTACAAGAAAAAAATGAGCTTACCTGGGATAATTTTAGGTCTTATTTGAAACTCTGTTTCATTAAGTCTTTACATTACATCAGCTGTTTAAGAGTGAAGTACAAAATGATATAATAGCAGGTCAACAGGAAATGGAGGTAAATGCAAGGCTGTGGTGAGAAACAGCAGATTAGTATGTTCCCAAAGGATAATAAACAATTCACCTCTTTCCCTTCCAGTGTGGAAAAAAGGAAGTTATGGAAGAATAAAGACTGGAAATATTTCCCTTATGCCACATACATGTGCTATAAAAACCTATCTATATATATACAAAGCCAAATTTTGTTAAGGGTCACACAAGATGCTATAAATACCTATCTATATACACAAAGCCAAATTTTGTTAAGGGTCACGTAATATTTATATCAACATGGAACAGGGCAAGAATTAGTACGGTAGGTAAATTTCAAGGTCTCTTGTGTTACCTCAAGGTTGTTTGCTACCCAAATGCCTTTCCTCCTTGGCATTACTTTCCTTTTAGATTAAGTATCTTGCAGGGTTAGCCTACTTACTTGTATATTCACACAGAACCTTAGAACATGAATATTTGGTCAACGTACTTTACACTCAGTGATTTCCTTTGTGAGGTGAAACACTGCAAGTGTTTATACAGAAAATAATTTCCACGACAAAGTATTCAGTAACAGAGCGCACAGATATCAACAATTATCAGCTGGGATTTTTCTTCCTCTACGTACAACACGCCATATACCAGTGATCACCAAAACGATATCTTTTTGTACACATTCCAAAAACAATCAAAAAAAACAACTTCAGCACATTGCAATAGTTCATCAAAAAATATTAGAAAACCCCTCACAGCCTCGACGTTTTGGGGCAGTCCTAAATCTTACGCGTTTGCTCGGTGGCCCAAGATTTCCCCAAACCTGAAAGATGTACGCTTTTTAATTTTTTCCTACGGAAAGCAAAAGCTACCGTGGTAGAAACTGAATAATAAGAAATATGAGAAGGAAAAAAAAAAAATCATAGGGAGGTGTAACATACTGTGAAACAGGAATTCTTCTCGGCTCTGCTCTCGCTGCGCTGGTTGCCCCGGCGCGGGGCAGCGCTTTCCACCCGGCAAAGGCCTCGCACCCCTCCCGGGGGGACTACAACGCCCAGCATGCAGCGCGGCCCTGGGTGACGTCACGGCCCCCTGACGTCACGGCGCATCTGGCGGGGCGGCAAAAGCGAGGCGCGAGCGAAGCCGCAGCCCTGAGGCGCCGAGCGCTACGCGCAGGTCACCAGCCCCTCCACCGAGGGGGGGGGGGGGGGAGAGGGGAGACACCACCAGCTAATCTGTTTTTCTTCTTAATCAATCTTGAAGAAGTCCTCAGTAGGACCCCTTCCCTCAAAGTACAGTCAGGTTATCCTAGGCTACGTAATCTATTTCCTCTGCATTGGAGAGATCCAAGAGTGACAGAAGTGGCCAGAAACATGCTAGAAAAACCCTTATCCGTGAAGGACAGGTTGAAAATAAGCTAATTTTAAAGCTGTTTCAAAAACATAACTACAAAAAAAAAAAAAAAAAAAAAAAAGTAATGACAATTATTCAGCCTGGAACACCAAAAGTTTAGCAAAGGGCTCCTTGAAACAGAAATTCTACAAAAATCATTTGTTTTCAAGGACATCATCAGGAACACCAAGCACACCAATGAAAACATGATGTCATTTTACCATTTGTCAGACAACAATACAAGTCTGTTTGCTGGCTTATATAGCCCACTGCAAATTGCAAAAAGTACCTGGCTGATAAAATTAGCTAAGAAACATGCTGGGAAACTTCAGTATAATGGAAAATTTGCACAGACTGCCCTTTGGAATAGTTTTCACCTGGATCCACACTGTACAGAACTGTGCACTATTCAGTTCAAAAGTCCCTTTACTCCATCATCCCGTCCCCAGCAGTGGTCTGGGAAGAGGCAAAAAAGGCAGTGGAACTTCAGCACACCCCCGTTCTCTCAATGTATCATATTATCCTATCCATAATGTTCCTAATTCAGAGACAGTATCTTGTGGTATAAGTGTTCTTAAAGGCGTTTTCCTCTGAACTTGTTTAGCTGGCTCGAAAAACTCTTTCCACATTTAAAACATTTTGTGGCCAGGAGTTCCACATGCAAGGAAATTTCCTTCCTTCCTCCTTCCCTTTTGCTGAGCCTTCTGGCATCACTCAGTGACTCCTGCCATGGGCACTAGGAAGTCCAGGGAGCAATCAGTCTGGACTTACCTTCCATATGCAATTTGCACTCTGTCAAGTTTCAGTCCTCCTATTTTACTTCGGCACTCCTCAAACAGAAGGTGTGCTGTCATACCTTCAGTGTTTTTTGGAATAGTTGCAAACCTCTTCTAGTTTTACTAAACCATTTTGGGGTTGGAAACCCACAACTGTGCATATTAGTAGGGTACAGGCACACATTAATCTACCTGCTCTTAGTTTTATCCCTAATAGTAATTAAAAAAAACCTACCATGCATTGAGCTGACAGATTCTCATGAAAACATCAGTTACATAAATCAAGATACTACTTTTCAGCAGTAAGACTTAACAGTAAGCCCAGATCTCATCACCTATATAAAATTCAGCTTTTTTTGCCCCACCTCCAATGCACACTTGTATTAAATATTAATTCCATCTTTCATTTTATTAGTCAGTCTTGTAATAGCCTTCTAGTATTTTTAAATTGCTGAACTGAGCTTAGTAAAGATGAGAGATTACTATCATCTGCAAGCCTCACTGTTCATTCTGTCCCAATCTTTTACCACAGAGTTGAATGAATGGCCTGGGACTGAACACAGAATCCTGCAGAACTGTACTTCTTGTCTTCTGCTTATTGCCCCTTTCCTATCTGTAACTATTTGCCCATGACAGCACCTTTCCTCTAACCCTAAAGCTGCTTACTTTAAGGAACTTCATTGAAACTCCAGTTTTGGAAAGCAAAGCAGACCAGTCAGACCTCTTAGCAAAAGCTTGTTACCTCCTTCTTAGAGCTCACTGAGCTCTGTAAAGCAGGATTTCCCTTTGCAGAAGTTATGTTGACCTGCATATATCCCCCAATTCTACTTTTCAGAACAACTATTATTCTTCTGATTGGTAAGCATGTCAGTCTTACTAGTCTAAAGCTTCCTGACAACTCTTAGCATCTCATTTAAATCATCTTCTTGAGGGGAAGGCTGTAAGTGAGAAGTTACAGAGTAGGCAAGTTCAGTCAACCCAGTCTTGAGTTCATTTAGAGCTCAAAGTTAAAATGCAATTGTTCATACATGAATATTCTAGGTCTTGAAAACAGGATCTTTGTAATGACAGAATTCACGCTCTTACTTAGTTGCATTTATTGTGCATAAACTTCACATTCACTGCTTTTCATACAAATTATAGAAATTGATATTCACAGTCACATCAAAACCTGAGTTCTAAAACCAAAAATATTTGTATTCCTCACAAGTTTTTATAAAATCCTGGCTGCATTTTCAAGAAACAACAGTTAAAGGGGAATAGAGTTTAGTGTTGAATAGCAGCAGTCTCCAAAACTTATTGTTTTCCTTCAAGCCAGCCAGCTCCAGTGTTTGTTAAACACTAAACAGGTATACAACTGATTTCTAAAGATATGTCCCAGGATCAAAATCAAATGGATTCATTTCTTCTGATTTTTCTGTATTTCTACAAGACCATTCCTAATCTGAGCCTTCTTCCTTTTTTGACCAATGATCATCCATTCTCCCCAGGCTTGGTCTACATTGGTAGACAAAGTAGTACTGAGAACAGAAGGGTTCTTTTACCAGTGAAGGAGGAGAACAGGTGGGCAGGCACATACTATTGCTATCAGAGACAACAAGATTCAAGGTGGAAGACTAGCCTTTCCAATAAATCCATGAAATGGAAAAGCATCCTGGAAGCTTGAGAAACACAGATTTTCAATTCTACTAAAGTTTTTGCCACCCATGTGGATTATTTTAGCATCAGGATGCTGACATTTTTGATGAGTCAAAGTACAGAGTCAACATGTATGTAACTGTAATAGAATCTGTAACAGGATCTAACTTCATATTGCACAATTCTAAGTTAGGTCTGTTCAACATGAGTTGGTTACTAGTTTAATATAAAGTTTTTAAAATATTTTTGCCTCAATTTAGTTCAATATGTAAAGTAAGAGTCCTGTTCAGTATTAACTAACACAAAGTTCTAACAACAGAAACACCAACAGCCCTGGAGATTCCTTTTAGGGGTTTTAAAGCCAGAATTCTGAACAGCTGTTCAAATTGCTTATCATGACATTGTTACCTACTGCACATTCACATGTGAGATCTGCCATTCTAGGGCACCCAGTGTGCTTTTTTCAAGGAGTCATAAATTGGATGCCAAATTTCCCCCACTAGCATAAGCTACAGTGTCATTTTTTTGACAAAGGAGAAAACAAGACAGATCTAGAAACCAAGTAACTACTTTGTATAGGATTACTGAGGTACATCACTTCTACTAACTAGAAGCAACAGGACTTGGTGACAGAACATACCTAGCCTCAGCTCCAGACACTGCAGATTTCAACTGAGAAGACACTCTCTGCAAAATTTATTTTCTAGAAAACAGCTTGTGTTCTAGAAATATAAAATACTTTGGTAGTTTGAAGCTTAAAGGTTACAACAGTGCTAAATAACAGCAACAACTGAAGAAAGTTAAACCATTACATCTGGTCCAACTTCAAGCTATTAGGAATTAAAAATCCTCAAACCTCCAGAATCTCTTTTCAGAATTGATGCTGGGAGGGGGCGCAGGAGGGGTGTGCATGGGGTAGCGCCAGAACACATCCAGTTGTAACATGTTTACAGTAGATGTAGAACTCATACTTCCACAATGAGTCATCTCATGAAGTCAAGTCATCTGTACAACTTGGGTTGCTTTATATTCCCTCTTGAACTGCAGCAGCAGCAGTTTTCCAAACGCTTTTAAGTTCTGATTTGCTGTGATGTTAGTGCCAACAATCTCTTGCTAAGCAGTGCATTGTGTCGCTGAAGATACTCAATTACATCTCCTTGCTTCTCAACAATCTCTTCTAAACTTGAATTTTCCCTTGAAAAAACAAAAAATGAATATGGTTTTAAATAAGAGATGAAAGCTTTGTAACATATGAAAGAACAGAGCTAATTAATGACTTCGACAACTCGCTTTCTTCAGTTTTTGCTTTTGCTGATCTTTACGACTTTTCAGAGGGGAGGCAGCCTACAATACTTGTTTAGCCTGAATCTTGCATGAGAGGGTAGGAAAAGAAAAAGGGTTGACTAACTTTGTGCTGTGTCTCATAAGCAATAGCTAGATATTTTCTGCTAGACAGTTACAGAAAACCTGTTGAAGAACAAGTGTACTGACACTAAGTTTGTAAAACAGTAAGACAGACCACATGCTACTACCATACCAAGTAAGAAACCCATGACATCTTTGCTCAATAGCCAGCTTTTTTAAGCAGACATAATATTTTTTTCTATAGACAAACAGTTTAAGATAATTTCTCCATTAGCCTACAGTCACATTTATTGACACCAGTGATACTCACAATACTTAAACTACATCAGTACTTAACATTTGTTGTATTTCAGATCTACACTCCTTTGCAGATTCACATACAACTTCGCCTCAGCTTAAGCTATCTTCAACTTTCATGCACGTTCCCATTAAACTGAGTTAGTGGCACTGTAGTATTAATTAAAGCAGAGTAGGAAAAAACCCTCACATAGGTCCAATTAAAGAACAACTGTAGCTAAACTGAAAAGAAACAAAACGCCACAGATCTTGTAGAGAAAAAGGTTTACAGCCTTAACCAGTAAGTTACACTACCAATTCCTAGCACCAGAAGAGTTCATAACCAGTAGCTTAGATTATAGAGGTCATGAGATTCAGAAAACATTCTTAGAACCAGGGTCAACTCCAGGGCTGACAGGATTCACTTTTCAATAGACCTTAAATCTCTATGGAAAGAAAGAGTCAAGAGTTGTATAGACCTAAATTAAAATAACTGTTTTGCAATCAGTTCTCACAGGAAATTTGCACTCTTTTTAATCAAAAGATCAGAGTCTTTTCCTCAGCCAGTCTCTACATTGTTTAGGAATTGTTCTCTAGGCATTTGAGGATTTCTCAGGGGAGAAGTTGAATGAGGAAAGAACAAGGTCCCCCACGCATTCACCACTGTTCATATGAAGATGGAAATCAGATATTGTATCAAGATAATCAAGATAACTCTAAAGCCTTCCTGTATCCTGGACTTTTACTTCCAGGTTCCACGAACCCATGTGCATGTTGCATTTGTGACATCAGGGAAGTACTGAAGGATCAGTTATCTCTAGACTTCATCAGTTCAACTTGTTTTACTACGACATATAGGAGTGAGTCATGCTGTACTAGAAAATTTGGAAATATATTCTTGCATGGAAATACTAGTTCTGATGATTTTTTTGTTTAGCTATACCAGACTCATTACAGCAACTGGAAAATGTGTACCTTCTAATTGCTGGACCAAAGGGAAACAAAGCAACAAGTCTCAGTACTTGCAAGATGAATGTTGAAGAACTTTGTCTCATTTACAACTTCCTCTCCTCTTAAAAGTCATATCCAGCTTTAGAATTCTTTCCCAAGCTGGAAATATACTCCAAATCCCCTTTTTTAGAATCACATGTTCAACTGCTGGCATAGAACAAAGCTGCAAAGCTGTCTTCACCTATGAAGGTGTGACAATACGTTCCCTTGGAAGAACTGGTTCAAGCAGCTAGGCTCCTGTAGGCATACTTTAAGTGTAACACACCAGTATCTCTCCTCAGACTCCCACATAAAGTCAACTAAAACAGGGTAAGCACAGTTATTTATAGCACATTAAAGATTCTTGCAACCAGCCATAGATGGTCAAATCTATGTCCTTCTGTGTGAAGATTTCTGTATTACAAATAGCTATACTACCTTGGAAGCATAAAACTTGGCTATTTCTCATTAAAGCTGCTATTTTGCACAAATAAATGTGCAGTTTCCTTAAGAACTAGTATCCTGACATCTATTCTGGTTGACAGGTTTAAGACTGTACACAAGTCTGTAGAGAAATTAATGCAATTATTTTATTCATTGTTACCTGCATACCATAGTTGACAAGACGTGCCCACATGAAAAGGCTAATATACAAGATCTTACCTGAATCCCGTTTCTGAGGTAATGTGACTGGGGTAAGCATACATCTTTTCTTCTTCAATTATATCAGGTCTTGGCTTTGCACGATTGAAGTTGCTTATTTTCACTGCAATAAAGTTTCATAAAGTAGTTGGAAAAAAAAAAAAAAAAAACAAAACTTTAACACCAGGCTCCAAGTTAAAACTCTGTAACAGATTAACACAAGCTTGCCTTAGAAGAGGTGACAGAAAGGCAGTAAGGGAATCTGGGAGTAGGAAGAGGGGCAAGGGGAACAAAAAGCCTCCAATCATTTCTGAAGGGGCTTTGATTATAAAATTAGCATGTTTTCCTTTCTTTCTTGCTGCTCAAAACACCGTAAGTGAAGATATGAATGGGGAAGCTTGAAAATAGTGCTTAACATCTATGGTTAAGATTTAGTCTGTCATCTAAGGAAAGAAGATATTTTAGTCGCCTCTGAATAGTGAGCATCTTTTTCTAAATTGTGAGGGTGACTGAGCACTGACACAGGTTGCCCAGAGAGGTTGTGGAATCTTCATCCTTGGAGATTTTCAAAAGCTGTCTAGAGAGGGTCCTGGGCAACATACTCTAGGTGACTCTGCTTGAGCAGGGGGGAGGACTAGCTAGATTATCTAAAGGTCCTTTCCAACCTCAGCCATTCTGTGAAAAGGAATGGAAATTTAGTCTCTGATTTCAGGCCGTAACTAAGCAATATACAATTAAAAAGAGTGTTTAGAGGTTTTGATACTAGTATCTAGGTCAGAACTTCTGGTTTAAACTCTGATGAATGCTGTTTCAACTAGACAGTTTGCCATGAAGCAGTAGCTTGTCTGCCTGCTCTAAAACTAGAACAGACTTGCTACAGCAAGCCATGAGGTATTTAGACCACATTAGTTCTTTGTGGTCAACTTCCACCTCAAAACACAGAGGTCATTCCTGGGTATCTGTGAATAAATTTAATTTTAAATTTACCAGACATGGAATGGGGGGAAGGGGTAGGCAGTGGAGCAGGGAGAAGCTGTAGGTACCCTTTGCATTATTTCTGGATGAAAGCTGAAGACATCTGAAGCAATTCCAAATCAGATAGGGAATAACAAAAAGGAGCACGCTAAAGAGACCCAGAATGCACATTCTGGTCTCTATAGTTGGGGCTGCTTGCAAAGAAATACATCTAACGCTACTAAAAACATGACAGTCTGCCTCTGTGAGAAATCCACATAAATGTGGGGAAAGACTGTCCTTACAAGTCAATAGTATGACAGGGTTTATTATGGGCCATCCTGCTAAAACAATGCAAACCCTCCAGAGGTTAGCTACAAGTTAGGCTCAAAGGTTAGTTATTTCTGTGACTGTATTCCTCTACAAAAAGCCATGGAGGAATAGATGAGGAATTTCCAACATGCTTTGTTTGTGGGAATATTAGTCTTCTATTCAAGTGATATTAGAAGTATGTCTTATTAGAAGAAGAAAAAGCCATTAAATACATATATGTAGTAAGCCTTTGAAAGCTTGACCCCCTATCCTATCACTGAACTTAATGTATTAAACTGACATCTAGAGCTCTCTATATCATACTTCAGTCCCTACACATTTACCTCACTTGAACGATTTATACATGTTAAGCCTACTACAGGTCATTTCAAACAACTCCATATAAGTTTGACTCCCTGTCTCTGAATTGCATGCACACACAGGACAGCTGTACTTCACAAGATACTGTGCATCACAATTCACAAAATAGCTCCAATAAGCGAAAAGAAAACCCTAGAATTACAATCAGGTATTCCACACCTCCACTTTTGTTTGTGAAGCATTAAATGTAACATTAAAACAAAATGAAATCAAGTACATAAACCTGCTACATCTCACTTTAATAGTTTAGAATTAATTGTTCCACAGAGGAGAAATGGCATGTATGAACACTGACATTACCCACCCCTAAAGCTTTTGGGGTAAACAAAGTAACAAGGGAGATGACTGTCATCATTAGTTTCTTGTGTGAAGCAGGTCTATACCTCCTCTCTTCCCACCAGAGGTTGCTCCTTTAGTTGCAGAGCTACATTAGCTGCTGTTATCTCAGTGGTAAGTGATATCTACTAAGTGCTTTCCTGAGAGAGGGGCACTCGAACAGTGAATAGACAGCTCCCCTTAAAGTATCCAGCTAAGGAGGCTTAATGTTTCCAGTCAGTCTGTTCAGTCTTACAGAAAAATCTGATGGCCACTATTAACCACAGCTTTCCAGGCTACTTAAAGAAAAATGGCCAAATACACTTGTTTTGCCTCAGAAGAGCTTTAGCTTAACATAAAGATACCCAAACAACCACTACATAAGATACAGACATGCAAGCAGTCTCTCAGCTTTACTTCAACATACATTAGGATAGAAAATAAGATTGGAAAAGACAATCTAGGGTGATTAGATATCACTCTGATCTAGAGGCAATTGCTAAGTTCCATTAAAATTAACTCTGTCTTTGCACACAAAGCTTTGGAGAAGGAAGCTTAGACTGTGTTTTTGAGGCTGCTGAGGAAGTAAGGCAAACTGTTCCCAAACGGGAAAGCCTTGCTCCTTCCTAGCAATGCAACCTTCATCTTTGTTCTAGCACACTCACTGGAGCCCCTTCTCAAGTCTCCTTCAGCTCACTCATCTGTGAAACAAAAAAACGATTGTTTTATTCTAGAAAGCTGTGGGGTAATGGATGCATTTCATGAGTACTGGAACCAGGGTTCCACCACCTAGGAAACAAGATCTTTTTGGTGACAGGCATGCAGGAAGGGAGGTTAGCAACTCCTACGGAACCTCAGGCTCAGACCTTACTACAAAAGCCAATTTTCTTCCAGTTGTGGAAGTTGTTTCCTACGGAGATAAATATTGTACTTTTGAGCTACAAGAGGTTTCAGGGTAAGAAATAATGCTTCACTGGAATTCTTTAACTCCTGCTATAGCTTTGTAACTCATCTCTATTTTTCTCAGTTTATCAGGAAAGTAAATATGCCTATGTCAGAAAAGAACGATTTCTGTCATTCTTGGATTAATTCTCTAGAACTGTTATGCTTACGCATTCCCAGTCTCTAATTCTAAGGACAGTTACTCTACCTGGGCAATCTGACAAGCCTATAGGATTCAGACTTTTGCATGGTTATAGGTGCAGGAGGTAGGTGGGGATCTCATTTCTTGGTGTATGTTGATTTCAATATTGTTACAGGAGAGTCAAGGCTAGCTTTTAACTCCAAGATGACCCAGTCACTTGGCAGTGTTTCTTAGAATGCCATTACATTAGTAAGGTCACATCAGTTTTCCTTTCCAAAAGGAAAGGCATTCAAAATGAATTATTAGTAATCTAGGACTTCTTTTATGGTTAGGACAAACACTGACTGGAATAGAAATAGCTCTTGCTTAAGTTATAAGCTCCATGCAGTGCTGAAGGAGGCATTTCCATCCTCCTCTTTCTGTTTGATTGTAAGTCAGAAGCAAGTTACATTAAGATTAGCACATCTGTTTCTTCCACTAGAGAAATCAGCACTACTGAGCCTATTTAGCTAGACTGTCACCATCCCCTTGTTTGTTGCTGTAAATAATCAGAAAGCAGCATCTCAGAAAATATGAAGTATCTAACTCAGGAGCAGAGTTCCATGTCACTTATTCACAAATGTAACACCAAGTGCCTTTAGTTGCCTTGGAACAACAACAGACATCACTAAGGAGGTATGAGACAGTAAAAAGGCAGTTTTAACTCAGTTATTTGCATTCAAGTTAATGCAAGACAAACTCAAATAGTTTAAGATGAGATTAGAGAGAACTATTTTGTTCAAACACTTGTTAAATCTTTCCATTAAATTATTGCTGCAATATCTAAAATAACAATTAAGTCTTGATAAAGTACACCAAACCATCAGCAGGTAGCTTTACAAGACAGCGACAGTACTAAATAATACATCACAATTTTATGAAGTAGTATTTTAATTTTAGTGTTAGAACAGGTTTCAAAAAAAAACAAATTTTTTTTTTTTTAAAAAGGAGCACTCCGTAACAGTGACAAAAATAATCATCTTTTGGGGTGGGAGTAAGGAAATAAAAAGGAAGAGAATTAAAAGGTTTGAAGATTGAGACATCACTCTATAAGCTTAAGTTCCATATTTAAATTCCACATTTAAATCTCAGAGCCAGTTCTGATAAAAGCCAACTCTTACTACTTCACAGCTTGTGGTATATGCATTTAAGAACAAGCTACCAAATTAAAAAAACAAACAAACAAAACAGCATCACAGGATGCTTTTACAACAATTCTGCACTCATCACTTCACTGGATGAGCAGCTTTGAGACAAAGCTTTACCTGGCTTTGTTAGAGCACAAATCAAGTCCAACAGCTTTCCCATTCGTTTGGGCTAGCCTTAGTTCTCTTCTACAAGTACAGTCATTCTGTATTTATACTTGCAGCTTGGGGTACCTTAAGTACTGTGCCAAACTTTGTGAGCAAACAGAACAGTTCAGTAGCTATCATTGCAAGTCTCACTCATTGAGACAAGAACTGCCATTCTCACCTGTGTAAATCACTAAGCACGTCAGTGAACTAATCAGCTCCAGGCCCAGGACTCCCAGGATAAGATACAGGTATACTTTACTGTGATCGGGAAACGAATGCTGGACAGACAGAATCAAAAGCAGGGCTGCATTTCCTAGAAGACAAATACATTTCTCAGGTGTAACAGTCTTATTAGCTGTTGAAAATAACTTACTACTCTCTCATCCCAAGTATCTGAAATATTTCAACAATACTTTTCCAATTCATCCCATACTTGCCCCTTTGGTTTATTTCTTTAATGCAGCTGATGCCAGCTCACAGCTGCTGTTGTAAAAATGAGGCTCCATTTCAGTATTGAATAGTACAAAATTGTAGGTTTTCTTATGGATCTTTTTGACTTAGAGATGTGGAGGGAATGGACTAGAAATACCTAGTATACAACTTGCATGGCCTCAGACTGTTTCTTGCCTTTTTGCTGCTGTCTATCCCCCCAAAGTGGCTTGGGTAGTTTATTCTACTAATTTCTTAGGACATTATTTCAGTCACAGTTCAGAGTAGGAGGGCATCTGCCTAGCCTATAAGTGGTGAATTTGAGTGTATTTAAATGAGACTAACATTAAACAAACCAAAAAGACAAGAAATACCACCTTTGTTTCCACAAGATAACTTGCATAGGCTTCCAGTTGCCTAGTTTTACTTTAGCACTTGCAAGCTGCTGAAAGTTAAACTGAAATGAGCACAGTTAGTCACAGAGAATAAGCCCTGTATTTCAAAAGGTCTAGAACTATGGACCTAATATTCTTGCTTAAAAAGTTCTGTGGGTTGCAATCAAATGTTCCAAATTTTTAGATACCCTCTCTGCAGTATACTTCTGACACAGCATGGAGTGTTCTTTCCTGTTAAGATTTTTTTTTAAAGATAGTCTAATAAAGCACTAAATTTATAAATTTAAGATTATAGTAGCAGTTATGGAACTATACACTTCTTCATACTACATTAGGCAAGTGAATTGTCAGGATGGAAGCAATATCTGCAGGAATTTAGTGCGACAGAAGTTCACAGTTACAGAGCTCATTGCCTTCTAAGTTAGATTTGCCTCAAAACTTATTGCATCTGAACATTTACATGTTGCCAGTCTGGTGGGGAGAAACAGACTACATTCAAGTCAGAAGGTATGACTAAGTTAAATATTCCAGACTTCACTGCAATAGGCAGAAACAAGCCTTTTATTCTCTCAAGACATCCATAAGCCTGCTGTAGGATGATCTTGTCATTGCACATAAGAAATCTCTTATCTTCAGAGCTCTACCTAGTGGCCGTAACCTGGTTTTGCACAGTCAGGTTGACTAGGTGGCTTTTTAGTGATTGGGTGGAAAAGCAAGCTAGGGTTTTATACAAAGTAAGACCATGTAACCCACTAAGACCAGTAGAAAAACATTTTGCTCCAGTTATTCAGGTTTACAATAGGGAGATGGTGATTGTAAATAGGCAAAAATACTGCAAAAACCACCATGCTTCCCTCATCTCCTGACATTTCTATCGAAAACTCTGCTAAAGTTAAACAAGTTTTAGATCTGTTGAAGTAGCTGCTTTTAGAAAAGCAACAGCAGGTGTGTTGAAACACTTTTCAGCTTTTACTGGCCAGTGGAAGCACAGAATACACAGTCAGAACACTGCTACACATCAGTTTGTCCATAGAAAGCAGAAGGCGGCAGTCAGAATTTGAGCTGAACGCCATTTAACACTGCTTACGGTTAGACATTTACTCACTCTGCTAGTTTCAGACAGCTGCTGAGCAATAGGCAATTCATCTGTTTTTACTTAAAATGCTTAGCATGAAGAGGGTTCATTTCATAAATCATGCAGTAAACTTCCTGGAAGGATTAGTGGTCTCGCTACATATCCAATTAGACAAGCGAGTATGCAGATCAAGTCTACTATCAAGCAAACAGATCTTTTCAGTTGAACATATTTTATAGTTGGAAACCACTAATAACTAGGTTCTACCTCACACTTGTGGGCATGCAGCTAAGAAGTGTTCTTTACAATATACATTTGGCAGTCCAGAAAAGTCAGTCAGGAGGTCTGACTAAAATAAATAGCATTTACAAATAAGTTTGTGGGTAAAGTTTTAAAAATTCATAAAATATGATCAGTGCTATACATATATATATAGCCAGTGCTTTTATTACAGAATTCAAAGCATTACAAGAGAAGAAAAACACCCCACACAGACACATATGTAAACAAGCTCACTTCACCTGTGGAGTGTATCACCAGTGGAAGCCTTTTTAGATGTCTTGTTGATCGATAGATTGAGAAGTAACCTCTGCTTCTGACTTTATTGTGGTGGTGCTGGATATATCGTTCAAAAAAAACATGCAGAATCCATAAAATTACTTTGGCAATAATTATGACAGTCTGCACTTTAAGTGGATGAGTATAGTTTCCAGGGCACTTATCCTGATTTGGATTGGGGTAAGAACAAAACATAGCTGCTAAAAATGCTAGAACAACAAAAGCAACCTGCAAGAGAAGGAGACAGGAGGTCTGTTAAAAAACCATATACTCCACAACTCTTAACTTAAAGAGAGAGAGAGAGAGAGATAAGCTTACATAATCTAGTTATCACATTTTACTTCCCAATTTGATTTTATTAAAGCAAAGATATTTATAAACATCAGACCCTCTTACCACAACTACCACGTCATTTCAGTCACATATCCATTAATGAAATTTATGAGTAATAACATTATCTTTCAACAGCACAAACAGTAACCAGTTGGACAGAGATGAGAATCACCACTTTTCTCAGTACTTCTTCCACATCAGTTTCATTTTTACCTGAGCATCACCTTCAGAGTGAGTTAATCTTATTTCTGGACACCTTTTAATGAATCTTTTGCTTTAAGGAGAACTTTGAAAGTGTAAATAACGTCTTTTTAGACTACTCAGTAAGACCACATGGTTTGCATTCTTTTAGAGAAAAGAGATTTGTACAAGTGATAGTCACCCTCCATTAAATCTATTAGAGAAAACCTCCAGGTCATGATATCAAAACAAGTGAAATGAAGTGACACCATACTAAGTTAAAGTGAACTACTAACACTAGATAGGCACCTGCCTCAGCTGGTAATCATTAATATATTTAATATGCTAGGTTTTTACATTTTGCTCTGAATTCATAGTCAGATCATACGCTTTTCCTTCTAGACTAGTGGCATTCTGCCAGAACTTTTCCTGTCTTCTAGGTTTTGCTCCAAACTTTCAGCACCAGCAGTGAACAGCAGCGTCAGCAACCTTCTGCTAACTAGAAGATATTCTTAGGTGGGGGTTACTTGGGGTGTATGTACATATACAGATTCGCTCTTAAAATCCTTACAGAATGTTTTCTTCATAATATATACTATCCCTAATATTTTCATTCAAGGAATGAAAAAAAAGTTATGGCGCTTTCATCCTGGTTCTCTATACACAATAGCAGTATTTTTAAACTGAACTAAAAACCAAAACAAGCCTACAATTACAAGTAAACTGAGCATTTCTATATACAACAGAAATAGATTTGCATCAGGTCTACAAAGCTCTAGTCTTCCTATACACACATTTAGCAAAAAACACCCCCCCCTCAGATATGTTATATCTCATTATTAATAGAAAAAACCCACAGAGCTGAAGATGGAGGAAAAAACATCTTATTTTCTTTTTTCAAACTTGATGTTCAATAGTTCAGCTGTACTGACTTAACTGTATTTAATGAACTTGTTCTCTCAACTCATTTTTCATATTTCTGTCACTTCTCAATTCAAGTTGCTTCACAAGCAACTATGTTCACAGAAATCAACTTTTTAAAAGCACTCAGTTACTCCTGATAAAACCCTTAGCTGGCTTGGCTTGCAAATAGCAATAACGGGGTAATAACGGGGGGAGGGCAGGGTGGAAGTAACTGGCACAGTCATCAGTACCAGGGAAGAAGGGGCCGGTGGGGGGTAGGAGAACAAGGGCAAGAGAATTGGACTCCTGTATCAGCCATAAGACTACGACAACTTCAAACACAAGTTTAAACCCCAAGTCATATTGAGTATGGGAGAAGTGGCCAGATTAATTGAAATAAGGGGAGTTAGTGCAAAACACTCATTTAAGGTATTTTACTATCTCCTTCTCCAGAAGAGCTAAGAAAAATCCAACTAACCCTTATTTTATTTGGTCACTTCAGTGTTAAATTTGCCATTTTAATACAGTAACAGACCCAGTTTGACTCCTTCAGATGTTAGGAATGTATTTCAGTGCAGAAAATAGCTATATTTAACTCCTGCAGGCTGGAATAGCCTAGCATGGCAGGCTACTACAACATGCTTGCATATATTGCTATCTACTATAGTAACTTATGCTAAAGGAAACACGTAGCTGTCAGTAAAAATGACATACAGATGCTTTGCTGACATTTTGGTGTATTCCAACAATAGGCACTGTACTCCAATACAAGGAGCTTGTCTACAAACACAGTATTTATTCTTTTGAAGAGCAAAATTTAAGGGGGGATTGGGGAAAGAAAGGGTTCATATAAAGAAATTTCTGGCTTGTAGCAAGGCTTGGCAAAGAAGCTATATCCAGCTCCCACCATGTAACATATTCCACCCACACACTCGAGAATTGAATGTTACTAGGCAACTGCACTGGAAGAGCTATCTGCTGCCTAACCCTACATCTTGTCACATGAGGAAGAAGAAGAAATACTCCAAGTTACACACAAAGTATTTTAGAGATGCATTACACAGTCCTGTATAACATTATTATTCCTTATAACCTCTCCAGGATACTTGCCACTTTGGTAGGCTATGCATTGGAAGCTAACCTGATGCCTCCACATTCCACAAGGTTTGTGCATTTGCAGAAGTAGAGGGGAAGGAAATCCAATAAGCTTGCTTTGCCCATCCAGGAAAAATGCTTCTTTTCAGCAAGCAACAGCATCATTTCATGTGACAGTTGTACTGCTGCATTTCACCAACAGAAACAATAATTCTCCATTTTGATCCAAGGACTGACTGGTCACTGCAGCAGGTTCAGCAATAGCAGCAAGACTTAGCCTGGAAAAGTGTGCATTGACAGAGGCCCAAGTAGTTTTCCCCCCTCTTTTCACCTCCTCACACTTCTCTCCATTTGCAGGAGAGGGCAAAACAACAGGAACATAAGAGGCAGCGGTATTCTAGGATCTAGCTGACTGACATTTGGCTACGTCAGTTACAGCAGTATAGAGTAGAGATCCCAAGGCTTAGAACAACATTTACTGCTCTATTACCACCGCAGCTGTCTACCTTTATAATGCAGACCTCAAGCACCATCCTAAAAGGACAGCAACAAAATGTTTTTCAGCCTTATACTCTTCACAAACCAGAACATCTAGTTTCCATTGAGGATCTCTGTAACCTATTCAGCAATACTGCAGTAGAAGTCTTACCTAGATCTGCCCAGACACAGATGGTCTTCACTTCCAAAATCAGAAGGTCAGAGCTTATTGTTTGAAAGGTTTATGCAGCTGCCTGAAGTGATGGCTTAGAGGTCAATATGCGTTTGTGAAGTTCTAGCGGGGTTGTAGCTTTTGGGAACACTGAACATACAGTTTTGTTTAAGATCAGGTGAATCTCCTAGTGCTACGTACCTCTCTCTCATGACTCTCTGGCTTTACACACACACACACGCACACACACAATCTTCAGGTCTATATTAACAGCAATGATGCCACTATGCAAGTACCATTTCAGTTGGGTTTTGTCATCAGTGCTCTTCCCTCTTCCAAGTTTGGTTTCCATATGTGCACTAGTAACAATAAACATATCCAGCTTAAAGTATATGCTCACTACTAGACAGGAAACTAAGAGCTCTCTCTCTCTCTGCAAGTCCTACAGACTGTTACATGTAGGATCTGTAAATTTTACTCTTTCTGGGCTCTTTCTTCTTAACACCCAGAGCAGGAAATATTTGGATTCCTTTATCTCACAAGTCCTCCCCCCCCCCCCCAAAAAAAATCCACACATCCACACACACCCCAAACACAACACTCACCTCCCAAAACCTGGCACAAGTTCAACTTGACTGTTTAGTTACACTGAGAAGAAATACCTTACCTTAATATCCTGTGAAATTAAGTTCAGCCTTGACAATGTATAGCATCAACATTATCTTAGCCATCTGTTATCTAGTCTAAGCAGTGCAGTAATATTATTTATGCTAATGGAACGTAGTACTTTTAAAAAGAGCTACTTTTTAAAAAGACTTTTCTTTCTAGAAAAATGTCTCACAGCACGTTAGCACTGACAAATCAGAAGGAAAACTCAGCCAGTATCATACAGCACATACATTATCACAATTCCTGGGACAGCAACGCTTTGCTTGGTTTGCAAGAACAGTGTATTCACACATCAGTGGAATGCTGTCCATATGAACAGTAATTCAGAATAAAGGTAGTAAGTTTTCACGAGGAAATCACTTTTTTAAAAAAACACTTACATGTATGAACAACAGAAAATTGGCAAGGAGGACTGCTGGGATAGCGCGAAATCTTGGCCTCAGTTGAGAATGCAATGCATGAGATGAAATAAGCGGCGCATCCAGTAGAGGATCATCTTCTAAACTCTGTGTTATTTCCAAGGAACCCTGAAGCCAGGGGAGGTGGAGAAAAGGAGGAAGGAAAAAGGGAGAGAGAGAAAAAAGGAAAAAACACATATATGTAATTATATCTCAATCATAGGTAAACTTATGAAGAAAGGCACCAAATTTCAGTAGTGTCCTGTTAGCAACTTCAGCATTGGGGAAAGAACTATGTCTCTTGGGAGACATGCTCCCTAAGTTGTAAGCAAACTAATTCTCAACACATCTTTATGTAATAACTCAGTCACCCAGGAATCTGACATCTACTACTACCACCTAGTGCTGCAATGAGTCTTGAGGGACTTCAGTTAGCATATGCTTATTGAGTTCTGTGTAAGACTTTACTACAGAGGTTCTTCTTAAGATGAAGGAGAGCAAAGCCCTAAACAGTAAACTTGCATTTGGTTGTCACTCAAAGCAATGCCTGACGACCACAGATATAGCCAAGATCTCCATGAGGTACTTCTCTGGAGCCTTTGAGAGGCCATGAGGTATCAGTATGCCTCCATGAGAAGGTAGAAACATTAAAGTTATTTCTCTCATGTTTTACACAGGTACTGCAAAAATCCTTATTATTCTTGCTTTTGTCAAAATGAAGTTACAAGAGATAATGTAGTTAGCTGCAGCATACCAGCAACACATAATTTCAGTTTCAAGAGATTCAATCACTAATACTACCAGCATACCAAAGCACCTATAGGAATATTTCTTCAGTAAGTGTCAGCTGGTTCAACTGAATCCAGGCAAGAGTGAAGAGAAAGTGCAGCGGCTCCCAGGAACTGGTCAAAATACTCTCTACTTCCACAAGACATACCTGCATCAACCTGACAATAAGGGCTGTATCAGGGGCCTTCTTTATGCTAGCTTAGATGTTCTGGTTATGCATGTTTCCCATAGTAAGTTTTACTTTTTTTTTTAAAAAAAAAAAATACAGACTGAAAATAAGCACAAGTGGAGGGAATACCTTTTCTCACAGGCAAGAAGCTTGCTCTAATGGCCTGCATCTCTGACGCTTCCAAACTAGAATAGAGCAGTTTGACAAACCTGAAGGTGAACATACACAGCCATTCTGAATGAATAACATGCTTGCTGGTGACTCAAAACTCAAGCTTCTCTCCTGATACCCTTCAAAGCAAACAAGCTGCAATATAGAAGGTAAAGAGCAGTGCTCCAGGTCCTTGATCAAGTTTTGACTTGTGTCCTTTGGAATGATACCAGCCACAGTAGAGAATAAAGCGCACAGAGCGCAGAAATCCCTGCTGATGAGAGTGAGCATTGTCAACAGGTTTCCAGAGATGATCAGTGGAAGTTGCAAACTGGCCATCTAGGAAACACTACAAACACTTAATTTTTGCTGCAAGCCTTTCTATTGCTATGGATGAGGGAAATTAAAGCCAAGACAACAAAACAGCTCACCCAGTACTACTCCAGAGTTTTAGCTACTCAGAGAAATATACCATAGTCCACTGGAACATTTATTGTTTTTAACCTGAGGGCTCCTCATAGCCATGATAGGAAGCAGAGTAAAGCTCAAGAGAAATGAAGTATTTCACCCTCCAAGATATAAGTACAGGAAGAAAAGAGCAAGATGGAGGGAAAGAGGCTTTGGATCTAGAACTAGCTTTATACATCACAAGAGCACAAGTATTTACTGGCTCCCCAGTCTTATTTCAGTTGCATTCAGTTGCCTGCTATGAGGGTAGTAGTCATCAATGGTTATTTCAGCCAGGGATCAGTTTTACTTTAGTACTGTGAACACCACACTTTCCCAGTCATAGAAGACTAGGCCTCACCTATTTGACTGCTTTTTTCTTGACCTAACTGATTGCTTTCAGCCTTCTGATTAGGCTTGCCTTCAGCTGTAAGCAACTCTTCCTAAAACACCCACCTGATAAAATGACTTTTTACTGCAGACTTGAAGATCTACAGATGCTACCGGAGTGTTTGTGCTACTGCTATAGCCTCTAATTTTTGTCCTCCCTCCTTTTCAAGGGCCAGTTGTAACTTTAAGGCCTACAAGCAAGTGTGCAGGACAGGCATGCCAGTAACCAAGACATCTCAACTCTTCCCTCCCTAATGCACAGCAACAATCTCTTTTCAGTCAAGACAATGTCCTTTGTATCACGGGAATACACAATCGCTTGTAAAATTCAATGACAAGCGAACTTATTCCTTTGCACACAGAGCTGCATCAGCTGCTCGGCCACACTGCTTACTGCGAGGGAGCCCACAGCCACCTTCACCTAGCAAAACACAGCCAGCGTTAGGGAACGCCGAGCGATTTAACCTCTCTGAAGGGATATTAACACAGGCAGCGTGGGGAGCAAGGGAATAAAATCACGGGAGACGACGCTGATAACACAGTCTGACATAAAGAAAAAAAAATAATGAGCATCCTAATTAGATCAAACTCAGGCTTCACTTAATTAGCCCCCTGCACCGCTACGCCAAGCGCCCAGCTCAACGATTTCGGCTAAAGAAAGAAGCCACCGCGCAGCCGGGCGGGCTACCCGCCGCGCCGCGCCGCTGCCTCGGAGCCGAGCCGGGCCGAGCCGAGCCGAGCCCGGCCGAGCCGGGCCGCGCTGCAGGCCGCGGCCCCCCGCCGGGCCTGCCCGCCCGCCCCGGGCGCTCGCTGCCTCCGCCGCCCGCCCGCCCGCGCGGCGCCCGGCCCGGGAGGCGCCCGCCACGGCCTGTGCTGCGCGGCCGCGCTCCCGCCCGCCCGCCCGCGCTCACGTTGTCCAGCTCCCGCTGCCGCCCGACCGCCGCCATCTCCGCGCCCCTTCTCCCGCCTCCCCAGCTGTTTTTAACCCGCGCCCCGCGCAGGCCCCGTTTCCCCGCCCCGCCATGATCGCCATTGGGCCCGGGCCGCGCCGCAGCGACGGCCCCGGGGTGGGGCCGCCGCGGGAGGAGGGTGCTGCGCCCGGCGCGGCCCGGTCCGGCCCGGCCCGGCCCGGCCCTGCTGGGCCTCGCTCCCTGCCCTCCCGGCCTGCGGGGTGAGGCGAGCGCTGGCGGGGGGTTAATTCTCTGCATTTGGGGGATTCTTCGGAAAGGGAGATAGCGCCTATGTACGGAGTAATTCCCAGTGTATTTCTTGTTCCGTGAAGTCCTGTTCATGCAGGAGTTGTCTTTTTCCATGTCCTGACACGCAGAGTTTAAGAGTGCACAAGATCTCAGCCAACCATGTTTCTGGCTCAGTTAAGTATTTGGGGGAGAACCACGTGTTTCCCTTTAAACCTGCCACCTGCCCCTTCCATTTTGGTAACCCTTTGGTCTTGCATTGGGAGAGGCAAAGAGCAGCGCATCGCCATTCGCAGCGTCCTGCCGGTCGCTCGCGGCTCCTCGGTACCCCTGGAAGCTGGCTGCTCCTAGCCTGCTCAGTCATTCTGCACGCAGAGGCTGTCCCGGCCGCTGATAATCTTCGTTAGCATCTCCAAAATTTTTCAGCTGTATCTTTTCTGAAACTGAAAGGATCAGCACTGCACACAATGGTCAAGTGTGTGCACAGTACGAACATGCAAAGTGGTGTTATTTATTATGTTTTGTGCTTTGTTCATTTGATAATACTTCTTAACGTTTAATTTGCTTTATTTGATTATTCCCCAGCCGTGACTAGATGTTACTGAGGACACTGAAGATGCTCAAAGCTGTGATAGTGGCTTGAACGAAAGCAGGTTTGTGTCATCTCCAGGTTGGAAGCAGTCTTCATGTATTACTTGAGAGAAGCCAGGACTGCAACCATCTGAAATAGTGCCAAAAGGAAAAGCTGCTTTTTTGAGGTATGAACTTCTGTCTCAAGCTTTTTTGTCTCTATTCCTGTACCTTTTCTCTTCTAGAAAAATCCCCGACAAAAACCTCCCATCCAAAGCATTTACATTCATGACTGGCATTCATTCTTGTTTTGTGTAGGTACACATATTTAACTACCTGGGCAACTACCTTAAATGGAAAAACGTACATTAAACCTGCTATTTTCAGTAAGATTAAGTTTAACTATAAAAGCATTAAGCTCCTGTGATATGAATCTCCCCAGTTTCATTTGGTCTATCCAAATGTTCTTTTTTTTCCTTCCTCTTTCCCATCATGCTTCCTCTTTGTTTTTTTTTTTTCTCCTTTCTCAGGAGAACAAAAATCTTGCTGATCAGCAGTCACAGGACTTAAAAAAGAGACTTTTTTTCTGTGACACTGAAGCAAGACCACTGTTCACTAATTGCTGCTTCAATAATCGGTGTCACTTTTGTAAGGTGTATTGTCTTGCAAAGGAGTTAGCTTGGCAAGTGTGGTCTACACCCACACAGATCTAATAACCGTATACTTTAAAGAGACGGATATTTCACTAGATTAGTTAAAAATTTGTTTGTGTAATATTTTTACAAGGATGCTCTATGACTGCTAGAACCTCCCATTTTTTTCATATAACTATATAACTTATCTGCATCATTCCTTTGTTGACTCAGCTTTTACTCAACATTAAAAGAATGAGGTCTTCACGTTCTGTATGTTGTGCAAGGAATGACAGTGTCTGGCTTCTGACTAACATGTCTGTTGTGGAATAACCAGAAATACTAGTATGCAAGATGCTGCACCTCGTCACACAGCCGAAAAGCTAGCTAGAGTACCAGCTAATGCTAATGTCTTTTAAAGACATTTTTAAAGAAATCACAAACCACTTTCATCTTCCAATAAAAAAAAAAAAAACATAAATCATCTTGTGTTGCTTAGCTACCGTTGCTTTTATTTATGACAAATATGCTCAAATGCACATTTATTTCTTGTATCTCCCACATTTTGTTTGCTTGCTTGCTTAGGAATGCACACATTTTTCTCCTTATTTTGGGGGTTAGGATTCTGAATTTAGCATGGGTGATAACTTCAGCTGAAATAGTGTGTGCGTGGGAGAGAGATAATCAAAAAAAATAAATGATTTAAAACAGTTGTTTAGCAATCTATGAACCAAGAAGCCAATAATCTGGCACTTGATTCATTACTTGGATGTACAAGCTTTGTGTAATTATTGTTACTTTGTATAACTACTTATTAGTATAATAATTTCAGTCATAGAAGTTCTCTGGTTCATCCTCTTGCCAGCCTCAGTAGAATACTATATGCTAACTGTATTCTGGTTTTGCATGCTTATATCTAATACAATCAGGTGAGAAAACACGTAATTCCTCTACATGCCAGTAGCATAATAAATAAAAAGTGAACATAACTGCTGCTAAGTAGCTGTCATTTCTCTATGCTTGTTTAGAGATATTCTTGTGGCAATCTCTGTTCAGAGATTTATAAATTTGGTCTCATCTATGATCCATTAGTGCAAACTGTTGTATACTTATAAAACACCTTTACTCAATGGTCTGCACACATGCAGTAGAACATATGCATGATACAAGCAGTTGTACATTAGATTAAATCAAATACATAAATTCTTTGAAGTATAATTTTAGATGCCTAAAGTCCCAGCAGGGCTGCATCTATCAAGAGTCATTTGAATATGTATAATTTTATATATACTTGTAAGTAACGTTTCTACTGAATTTAAAATTAATTGTTTTCAAAATGTTACTGAAGGGCATAGTTGGGTAAAAATTAAAAGCTTAAATATTCAAATGCACAAATATTTATTGTATACATTATGTATACAATTCAGAAATATGTGATAATGAATTTCAACCAGTTTACTTAAAATATCATCACAGAATTCTGTTCTTGTTCTTGACACTCAATCTGTGCTGTGCTTTGCTAAATCAGTTGAATTACTAGATTCACAGGTAATTATTATTGTGAGAGGTTTTAGTGATGTAAATATAGCTCTCTCTCTGCTGCTCAATTCTTGTTTCAACCTCTGGCAAGTTTTGTAGACATTGTAATTTTAGTGTACCTGACTTGAATCTCCACTGTTGAGGGTTGATCCAGTGCTAAAAGTCTAAGACAGGATGAAATGTGGCCCATTCTTGTATTACTTTCTCTGCAACCCTAACAGTGAAAGAGCCTGATAAAGGTAGGATAAAAAAGATGTGGTATGGCCCAAAAATGCCATGTTATGATGTCCTTGTTTTCTGACTCTGCCTTAGAAAAGTTAACATAGATTAGAGCATGCCCAGGTTTAAATGCTGTACTCAGACAGAAGTCCTTCCATATGAACAATAATTACAATATTTGGGGGCTAATTTCAGTTGTATCCTGATAAAGAGGCCTAAAGATTACTCTTTTTACTTTTGCAGCTTTATGTACAATTTAGCATTAAGAGAAGCAGGATTGGACTCAGAGTGTTTCTCACATAAGGTGTAATCATTTCTTATTCATATTACAGGCACATTTAGGACTTAAACTGTATTCAGTTATGTGTAAAGAATACAGTCTCTGTGCTTTGAAAATATAGGATTGGGACAGATATCAACACGAACTAAAAATACAAATGGGAAGTGAAAAAGGTCAAAATAACAGTAAAGACATGCATTTGCATGAATTGTTAACAGTCATACTGCCATAGGTGAAGCCTATATTCTGGCCTCAGATTACAGACGCATCACAGCTTCTTGTTTTATCTCAAGCCTCTGAAAGTTTTTAAAATTCTGTTGAAATTAAAAAAACAGTTCACAAGTAAATACATATTTAAACTAAAGGAATGTTTCTCAGTGTGTTCAATGTCCAATCTTCACGTAATGCATGGTACATTTCATGTTAAGGTTTCTCTGGTGAGCAACATGGAACTGTTTATATACATTAATCACCTAATTAAATTGCCAACTGCTATGAACCTTTGGCTTCATAAATAAAATACTCATTAAAAATCCTGTAGTCCCATTTTCATTTAAACACAAGATACTGAAAGGAGAAGAGCAGCATAATACTGGTTTAAATAGAACTCTTACAGTCTTTCACTATTTTAAGTACAATTTTGAATGCTGGAGGCTTGGTGTTGCCTTTGGATAACTCTTCCACTTTATTAGTACCAGTCATTTAGGAAAATGTTCTATGTGTCCATGAAGGAGTCCAGAGATAGCTGATAAAAATAAGAAGATAAAAGTTATTACATCTGAAGAGAAAGAATTTGAACTGCTTAATGTAGATGGGACAGAGGAAATAATAGATGATGAAAGAACTGTGAACAATAGAATGAATACTCCTACTTACATTCTTCTATGCTACCAAAAGAGAATTTCAACTATTTTCAAAAGCAGTCACACTGAAGTTAAGGAAAGGATGCAATTTTCTATTCAATATATATTTGTAGAAATTACATTAGAATTATACAGTAGAATATAAATCAACCTTTGGAAACAAATATCACAATATATTTTATTTACCTTACCTTAAAAAAAGATTTAGAGTTTTCAGTTGTCCCGTGTGACAGGACAAGAGGCAATGGGCAGAAATTGAAGCACAGGCAGTTCTGCCTGACCGTGAGGGGGAATTTCTTCCCTATGAGAGTGACGGAGCACTGGACCAGGTTGCCCAGAGAGGTTGTGGAGTCTCCTTCTCTGGAGATCTTCAAGGGCCGCCTGGCTGCAACCCTGTCTAACATGCTGTAGGTGACCCTGCTGAGCGGGGAGGTTGGACTAGATGATTCTATGAAATAGCTTAAGGCTTAAGCAACCCCCTTATTTGCTGTGTAAAGAAAATGTTTCAATTTTGCAGAGTAAGTCTTAAATCAAAACAGCATTAAACTTTTTAAAGAAATCACAGATTTTATCATTTCTGATTTTTCAAAATCACATTTCTGTTTGTATTGCATTATGAAGCCATCACAATAGAGCAAACATATATTTGAATTATACTATGAAAGGGAAATGCAGGGCTATTTCTGAAAATATTTGGGTTTACATTATATGCAATCTAGAGTGATTTTCTTAAAAAAAAGAGGGATATTTCAGATAATTTGCTTCAAGAAATTACTAGCAAAATTAAAATAAAGATGGGGGATAAAATCTGAAGAAAAAATACTTTTTACCACAATTCTTTTCCCATTTTCTAAATCTTTTGTCTGAAGATCATTAAATTAACTTCTTGAGAACTAATTTGCATAATCTAATTATAGCTGTATAGTTAATTATTAGCATTTTGATAAGGTTTTCCTTTGAATGTTTTAGATTTTGAGGTTGTCTATTTTTTTTCTCCACTATATAAAGTCTGCATCACGATGTTCTTCATTTGCATCGAGAAATTGGCAAGAGACTTTCACTGATGCTACTAAAAATACTATTCCAGGAATACCATAATAAATACTCAGTCTGTGAGCATCTGTTCTATAACAGTATTATTTCACTAAACATTTTCATACTTTTTTTAACTTAAATTTCCCCTCATTTTTAATTTAGTATAATCGAAGTCCAGACACCAAAAATACAAGATTGTTCCAAACAAGGATTTACTGTTTTTTGAACAGCAGCATGACATGTTTTTCATTTTCTGTGAGCTGTTTGTGCAAAATTATATGCAGTAACCACATCTCTGTGATTGTCATTGTTACGACTCCTCAAACACCATCTTTTATTATTTTATCATCAATCTTACTGCTTCTTTATACAATAAAATTTTGTACAGTATGTGAACTGTATTCCCCACCTGCTGCTTCTCAGTCAACAATATTTTTCAGTTTTGTTGAATGCCTCCTCAAGTAGCACAGAGTGAAAATACTACTCCTGTTGCATTAAGAGTAGTACTACTCTTATTTATATGCATATGAAACAGCATATATATTCAGATTGATCCTTTCAGCATGCTTTGTCACGCCTCACAGTGTAAGTTGCTTCCAATTACTGTTTCTCAGGTGAGTTCACTGTATGTATGATTACAGTCATTTTGCTACAGGCCACTCACAGCCAGAATTGTTTAAATTAATCGAATTTCTCTGTATAGTTATACATGCAGTGAGCACTAGATGGCAGCATAATAATTGGTTAAATGTAAATGCAACTTATTTTATTAGCTGTATCTATTATCTTCTCAAAAAGGTGTTTAATAGTTCATTGAATTGGTTGGTACTATCTTATAATACTGCTTTTGGGGAATAATTATGATGGACCACAAGTACACTGACTTGGGACATATATCTGATGGGTATGGTACTGGAGCTTTCAGGTATTATCTATAAAAATAACTTTTCACTTTGTTTTTCAAGAAAATAATGTTTTTGACAAATCAGACATTATGGAACATAGGACTAATCTATATTTGTTTAGTTTAGTTTTTTAATAAAATGATTATCGAGATAACTTACTAGAACAAGAACGCTACCATAAGAGTCACATGGCTATAAGGTGAATTGACTCAGCTCACCAGTCTGAGAGAAATCTAAATTTTTTGATGGATTTTCTGTCGGTTCAGTGAACTGAACCCCCTCACTATGGAGACTGAATTGCTTTATCCAATGCATAGGAAGCAACACAAATCTGCAGATAAGGGAGTAAGAGCTCAACCGCATCTTTCACAAACATACCAGGAGTACAATATGTGTGAAATCCAAACCTGGATGGAAATGGGCCTCAGATCTATTCATAAAGATTTCTACTGTAATTTCTCAGTAATTTACTAGTATGAATCAAAACCATGATCTCCACTTGCTTCCACTCACAATGCTTGCTTGAACTAGGCCTGCTTCTTCCATGACTCTAAAATGAACTCGCAGCTGCAATGAACACTGTGCTGCCCAGAACTGACCACAAATACTTGACTTCTCCATTCTCAGGAACTTGGAAACTTCGTACTATTTGCTTTTCTGTTTGTCCTTTCTTTTTCGAAACTAAGATTGGAGTATTTAAAGTCTGTTTGCTAGACTGTGTGCCATATCAAATCTTTTTGGAAACTACACATTTTTTGGTTTTGATTACTGGAAACACAGTTAATAATTACTAGTTTTACATTGTCCTTATGACAAGTTCTGTGAACTTTTTACAAATAGGTATTACCCTTCATTTGTTTTCATTAAGTATGTATCATTCTTGGTGCTCCATCAATTGCTTACAAAGAAAAATAATACTAGAAAAAAATAAAGTATTTTTTCCATGCTTAATTGTGTTTAACTGATTTTTGTCACAGTACAATTTATTTTTGTTCTGCTATTCCTCTTTATTTCGCACTCCTAACTCACACCTCTTTCTGCCTACTCTCCAGCACATACTCCTCTGAAATTTGGTCCTTTTCTCCTCTGTCTGCTGCATGCACTTTCTTGCTTTTCTCTTCCATGTTACTTTTCAACTTAATTCCTATCAGCTGCATTCATGTCCGTAGATCAGTGGTTCTCTGAAACTTTTAATACTCCATTCTTCTGAAAAAGAAGTCTCTTGCACTAGAATAATTCATTGTAACGTTAATGCTTGATTAATGCTGCTATTAGTGCTAGTATGTTAGACAAAGAACGTAATAATAGGCAATGTCTGTATTGACCTGAAGTCCTGCCATGAATCCACATAGGTAAGTTCTTGTGGAGCTACATAGATGCAGGGTCTTGTCATATAAAGTCTGTTGCTGATCTTACTGGGGATGAAATGCACAGGAAAAGGAATGGATGTGTGCCCTAACACAGATGGTTGTACAGCCCCAAAAGATGCTGAATAGGAAAAATACATATTTGCATAAATTTTGTACATAAATTACCCACAACAAAATTCAGTAAGATGCAGATATAACAAATAAAAGCTGAGAGAGGGAGGAAGGACCTCATTTTTTCCATTTGCAACAGCAGCAAAAGAGCAATACCTAAATCTTCAGCTTCAGCCCCTTTCTTTCCACTTTCTTTTTCACAGAAAGAATCCTAGTCTTAGTAAGAATTTATTTTAATGTTATCTGTGCCTAAATCTAATACAGATTTCTTCTAACATGACCATGTCAGCATGGTGTGATACCTTAAAGAAGTTTGTAAAACACCATATATGCCTGCAGTTACACTGACCAGAACTGCTTTTTTTCATTTGTAGGAGAGGCTTACTTGTGGGATTGTCTTCGTAGAAAGTATAGCTTTCCTAACATAGCTGCATTTTCAGTAGATGTACTTTGCTGGTATTTTATATCAGTATTTCTATGTTAGTAAGGTACTGCTAGTGTCAATATATCCCAAGAACTCTGCAACAGTTATTAAATGTTGTCTTGCAAGCACAGAGCTGGCTGCATTCCTTTGCAACTCTCCAAAACAAGTGGGAAAGGACCGAGGGTTATTACAGGGGCAGTCCTAAGCACGAAAGTGAATTTCCTCAGTAAGTGTAGTGATTTGAATTGCTGCTTCTTAAACAAAAATGGCAGCTGTTTTGTCATAGTAAGAAACTCAGCCTATTTCCTTTGAAAACTACATATATATCTACATGCATATGTAAACTACATTGTTCTCTAAAAGTTCTGTCAAAGCAGAAGAGGTATTAGATCAATCAGAATCTTACAAAAATCCAACCATTGCATTTAGAAGATGTATTTCCTTGCAGCTGGAGAACGGTATGTAGTATTTGCTTTGCCATAACCATGCAACGTATTTGGATACAATCATTTCTATGAGTATGATTCCTTTCAGGAATTATTGAGGTACAAAGACATAATTTTAGAAAGAAAAAAGATTTCCTGCCCTATTTGTGTCTCTTTCTGATGTTCTACCTCACAGGAGTTTCTTAAACTAATACTAAACATTTGGCTGAAAAGCTAAAAAAACACTGCAAGAAAATGACAGAACTCACAGGCTGGAAACTCTTAATTTAAGAATGAACATTATTAAAAAGTTCTGCCTTGTTAACAAGACATAGAATCAGCAACTGCTTATGTGCTTACAGCCAAGTAGCGTAAAAAAAGCCCTGCATCAGCTTCCATAGACTTTTCATAGACTAATGTGAAGCCTTAAACACTGTGCAGTCTATTGGTGCTAAGATTCACTTAGGTCTCACAGATCAGCAAAAGCTAAGACCTCTGTCTTTCAAAATAACCTGTTTACTCTGGGATGCAGTAACCTGAAAGCATGATGTGACAGAGGTCAGAAACAATCTGATGCAACAAGGGCAGACTGCTTAGGAACTCGTAACTCAGAACTCGTCTCCAGGATGCCCCACTGAGCAGATTGAAGGAATACTTTTAAACCTCCATTTCAGAATGTGTTATTGCAAGCTGGTCCCTTTGGAGCAGATTGCAGGCAAGCGGGTTTTCTTGTTTCTCTTTCAAATCTTGTAGTTTGTCTTCTTCAATACAACCCAGGGGCAAACTTGGTTGTCTCTTGAGAAGAGACAAATTCAACAACTTACAAAGCTTTGTAGAAACAGGCACTGTCAATTGCGATGATTCCATTTAGAAAACCTCCAGTGGAAACCTATTGAAAGATTTTTGAAGTGTTCCCAAATTAAACATCACAGCTTAGTGAAAGAGAATTGGTAAACGGAGGCATAATTTGTGAGAAACTGAAACTGCATTTTCCTAGTGAGAATATTATTTAAGATTAGCAATCATGAAATGATGAATCATTAAAATGCATTTAGTTTTAATAACCTCTGATTTCATTAGCAACACTGGGGAAGGCTTTATGTGTCCATCTACAATATTCTTTGCCCAAAATACACTGCCATTTTCTGTTTTGCCTTCTCCGAATGCGCTGTCCTCAAACTTCCCTCACTTTCAGAAAAGTACTTTTGTTCATTTAGTGACAGATTTACCAGTTTTAGATAACTTTGTTGATAATCAAATCTCTCACACCAGTGGAGAAGCATTTTATTTTTACAGAATTGCCAGTCGTAAATACCTTAACTGAAAACTTATCAAGTTTTCAGCTTGATAAACACATCTGCTACCACCACAGAATCTTCTCCTTAAGATTTAGGAGTAAATTACAGAGGGTTAAGTAAAGCAAAATCTTGAACCCTCCAAGACAGAAGTCACTGAACACAGTAGTCCTCACTTCTGCTTGCGTTGGAGTAGCTTCGGAAGATATGTATTTGAAGTAGATCCCTGTCCTATTTGTGTTTTTTTGACATATTGCATCACAGAAGCTACTGAAACTAACATTAAAACAAAACAAAACAAAAAAAAACCCCACTTAAATGTTGGGGAAGAACGTGGTTATGTAACCCAAGACTGGAGGAAGGCAACAGCTCCGAGCAGAGCGGTGGCCGCTCTCCTGGACCGGACGAAGAAACAGCGGACGTGACCGATCCGGCGGGAGTCGCGGCGAGCTGCACCAGACCTGCTGGACGAGCCCCCCTCCTGCGACCGGCCCTGGCCCTCGCCCTCCGGAGAGCTCCGCTGCGGCCCCTCAGAGCGGGCGGCCGCCCGAGCAGCTGCTGGGCCTGCCTGCGAGGCGGGGCAGGTGCCCCTCCGCAGCCCCTATCCCGGCTGGGGATCTCCTCACGGAGGAGACTTCCGACCACAGCCTTTCACACAAAAAGAGGGGGGCGGAAAGTCCCCCGTGCCCAGGGACAGAACCGCGTCCCCAGCCGTCCTCGCCACTGGGCGCCGCCTGGGCTAGGCGCGCTGCGGAACGGCCTGCGCGCTTGGCGGCCAGCCCGGCACCGAGCGATGGCGCCGCGAGGGGCGCCGAGGGCACGTCCGCGGCCCCCGGGCCGCCACGCCGGGGCTGCTCCCCCCGCGCCCACGAGCGCCGCACCCACCGCTCATCCCCCCGCCCCCCCGTCAGCGGCCGCGCGCCTGGCGGCAGCCGCCCCGCCCCGCCCCGCCGCGCCGCGCCGCGCCTGCGCGCTCCCGCGCCGCCCGCCAACGCCCTCGCGCGGGCTGGACGCGGCAGCCGGAAGCGGGCGGCAGCGGCCGGCGGCGCGGGAGGCGGCGGCGCGCAGCGCGGCGGCGGCTGGCATGGTGCTGGCGGCAGCGCGCCGCGCCCGCGTTGCACGGAGGAGGAGGAGGCGCGAGCGGAGCCGCGATGGAGATGCTGCTGCCGCCCGTGTGAGTGCGCGGGGCCGGCGGGCCGGGGCCGGGGCCGGAGCCGGGGCCGGGGCGGGCCGGGGCGCTCCGCCGGGGGCTCGCCGTGCTCTCCTGAGCCGCCGGCCGGAGCCGTGGGGCTGCCGGGGCTGCCGGGGCTCGCGGGCGCCTCCCGTCTGCGGGGGCGGGCGCTGCTCCCTCCTCCTGCGCCCCCGCCGCTTCCTCCCTGCGTGGGACTCGGCGGTCGCGGTCATCGCGCGTACACTTGTCTGCTCGGTCGGTTGATTTTTTTTTTAATTAATTAATCGCTTATTTATTTAGGAGCAGCGTGTTAGGCAAGCCGTGCATTTCCCACCGTGCTCCCTTTGGGTTCGTTCCCAATTTTACGTGTTACCCTTCGATGTAGCTTCATCCCACCTGCTTCAGGATCTCCTGTTTTTAGATACTTTGTCGTTGAGGTGCTTAAACTAAATAAAATCGCTTAGGCACAGCTTTGGCCCAGTTGCTGAAGCTGCAAGACGGACTCGAATAACTTGAAGTAGGTAAAGAGGTCTTCAAAAGAGCGGGCGCATTGCTGATGCCTTTGCGGGCTTCAGTACCGTAAGACAGAGTCATCCTTTACCCAGGACTTCACCAAACGGTTTGGGACTTGGCAGGACCTGCTCCGCCCGCCCCGGCCGTCCGGCGGCTCTTCGCACCGCTCCTCGTGCGTTGGCCTGTGCTGCGCACGTACGAGGTGCAGATGCGTACGCATCAGTAGCCGGTGCTTTGCTTTGGGATGCAGAAAGGTGCCACAGAGTCCCTGGGTTTGATAAACGTGGAGCTTAATTAAAGCTTAATTTAATTAAAATTAATTAAAACTACCTCCCAGTTAGTTTGTGGTGTTGTGAGTGTTCCCCGATGTCGCCGATTCCTGCGTATGTTGTTTTTTGAACACTGATCCCTATGTGTGTCATATAAATTGGAAGGGTAATATTCAGTCTAAAGGAATATGCTAGCTAATATTCCCCCTCCTTCTTTTTAAAAAAAACTCAAAACCGCGTCATGTTTGCATGTTCTGTAACATGTAACATGGACTTTTTCTTACTGATGCAAATCTCTGTTACATGCCCCCTTCTATCCTTTGAATCCTTTTCAAAAGGGAGTGTGAAAAAAGTTTCACAACAATTTCGAAATTCATAGCAGTTTGATGTGGAGTGTAGTAAGTTGCCAGTAGTTTGAATTCTGTAGATGGAACTTTCGTTAGTTGTTATCTTTCAGACACATTTTTTTAAAAATAAATTTTGTTGATTGATGCAGTTTCATGCTGTTTCACCCTGAAATTTTGTTACTAGTTTGGGAATCATGAAAAATAAAGCCTAACTGGTTTGCAGCTTGTAGTAGTGCACCAGGGTATAGAATTCCAGTTTGAAGTCTTAATTATCTTTCTTTTTTTTTAAAAAAAAAAGTTTCATCAGACATACCTGAGGAGAAAGTTTTAGGTGTGGTGGAAGAGAAATTGAAATTCTTGTAGTCGAAGCATATATTAAATTTGACTATTCTTACTCTAAGTAAGTAAGATCAAGTTTTTATTTGAAATCAGCTCTCTGATGTAACAGTGTCAGCTGCCCCATGGACTGCCAAAATACTCCTCCTATTTCCAGTTTGGAGGTTAGGGAATAAAGTTACGTAGTGTAGGTGAAAACATGACTGATAGTCAACAATAATATAACTTGCCATGTAAGAGCAGCATCATGGCTGCAGACATGAAACTCATTGACATGGCCTGAAATTTAGATAGTCCTGGCAAATGAGAGGTGTACCGTATCGCTTTTCTACAGAATTTAAGTTTTATTGCATAAAGAGGTAATTATAATTAGAACTAATGGTTTTCACACTGCAGAGCTCTTTTTTCTACTATTTTGGATTTTTTTTTGAGAGAAGAATTAAGAGTTTAGTGTGTGTCCCCCTTTTTTTTCACTTTTCAAAACATGGAGTGGATCAGTAAAACTATCCGATTGTTGTCATACGTTTCATGCCACTGCTTGGAAAAGACTGAACAAGTGCAGTTGTCATCACGTGGGCTTTCCGTCAGGGGAGATGAGTTCGAAGCCGCATGAATCAGTGAGTGAGTGGCCTGGTGGAAGGGCAGAGAACTGCTCTTTTCTAGCGTGTGGTGACAACTTTGAGAGACTGATATGATGGATGCTTCATTCTGGTGGGAATCTGTACTGGCACCAAGATAAAAATTTAAGGATCTCTGCTTTTCTTAGAATTTCAGAATTTGTTAAAAACATTCTATGGCATCACCTTCATGTTTTTGTTTATGGAGCTTGTTGTTAGCTCCATATGTTAGCCTCTGTCAACTTCATTAGTATTGAAGACCTACTTATTGCTAGCTAAGGAATTCTGCAAACATTATTTTTCCCCCCATACATTGTTGCTGTTAATAAGGAAACTGAATTTGGCTGAAGGAAGTAATAAGTTGAAGTGCATTTTCTTTTTCTCCAAGATAACATGGGATACAATAGAGCAGCAGAACTGGGAGTAGACAGAAGTATTAACTTTGTTCTTTTTTTTCTTAACAGATGTACCAAACTTTGTCATCAGAAGCCCTTGGATCTAAAAGATGATAACACCGAGAAACACTGTCCTATTACAGTAAATCCATGGCACATGAAGAAAGCTTTCAAAGTTATGAACGAATTAAGGAGGTATTACTTTACTGTATACATCTTCTGGCATTCATAATACATGTTTAGTTTCAATTGCGTGTATTAAGTTTGTTCTAAAAATGGAGCATGCGGTTCCAGAATTTTCACTGATAAAACGAAATATACAGTTAAGTGATAGCTGAATGATAATCATGTGATGTGATGGGTACAGTATATTTTTGCCCCTCCAAAGTTAGTCAAAGCTGGGTTTATGGAACTTGAAAAATACTTGGAGGATGTTGTTAAGGAATTACACCTGTTGATCTTGTATTGTATATAGTTGATCCTGGATAGATTAAAAGTGACCTTTTAGTTGAGCCCGAGACTCTTAATGTCCGATATTGATCTTTTGCAGTAGTCTGCAGACTGAAAAAATGCTAAAATTTTATAACGACAAAAGTTACAGTCTAAGAAATGTAAACCAACTGACTGTAGACTTTCTCTTCTTAATTATCTTGCATTTCCCCTAGGAGAAATCAGTGAACTCCCATATGCTGAAAATCGCTTTTCTAGATAAAGTCTTGTAAGACCTTAAGAGAGAGAACCGTCAGTTTCAGCAAAACTGGGAGACTGGTACTAGCGCTGTTCTTAGCACCCATATTGATTTATTTTGTACAGATGGGTAGGTGAGATGGTGCTGAAAGCTGTGACAGCTGGTAATTAGGGCTCACAGCTATCACTGACAGTACTTTCAGCTTTATAGCTAAGAACAATGGAGAAATGAAATAAATAATAACAATAAAAAAAAAAATTCTCCAGCATAGACAATACCTGAGGGTGCTAAAAGTCCTGTAGTCCATTGTTATTTCCCATATGATTTTAAAAATCGGAGAGGCTTCATTTGAGGGGGAAAAAACCCCAGCAACTGATATTAAAATGGTCTATTTTCTTTGATCTTCACTTGTTGTTTACGGGTAAATCTTTAATACCACGGTAGATACTGTGATCAGATCAATGTATTTATCTAGCTTTGATGGTTTCTGCTCTGCTGGAACACTGGAGAAAATCATACACTCTGGCTAAAAATTATTTAAAACTTGCTTAAAGATTCCCATAGTCTGAGGATAATGAGACAAGAGCAGGAACTATTTTTCCAGTTTATAACAGCTTAGTTACCTGATGCTGGTAGGACAGAATGTTTATTGCTTCATCTTCCTTATGCCTCTGACTTTTTCAAGGATCCTAGTAACTGCATTCACTGTCTCATGGCTACTAGTGCTCTATCGTACTGCTTGACTTTCTAAAGATGAGGAAGAGTTTAGATAAGGAAACAATTTCCCAGAATGAATCTTAGATTATAGCAGTTCCAAAAGTACTAAACCTTACCTACATTCTCTTGTGTTGCAAGTAAAACAGACATAATCTTCCAGCAGAGTGCATTGTTGAAGGCTGTGGATTATTTTAAGAATATACTCTAGTTTCCATGGTTACTTAAATTCGGATTGCTGTAGAAGCAATTTGAGGAATTTTGTCTTACATTTATAAATAGTCAAAGTCTGAGCAGGAGCAATGCCGTGTAAACCTTAGGTGGGGTTCTACTTATTAGGGTAGCTGACACATCAGTGTTTAATGTTCAGTGCTGAAAAACGATTTTATTTGAGTACAGCTTCTCTTAAAATGTTAAATGCTAATTAGGTAAGATTATAAACATTAATAGCTGCAGTCATTTAAATTTGAAATAATAGACTGAAGTATTTTAAACCTATTCCAGACTGCATTATTCAAAATAAAGACCTGATTTTAACCAAGTTAATACTATTTTAGATTTTATTGACTATATTGTTAAAGTGATTTTCATCTCAGTTCATTTTAACACAAGCAGGTGTTTGCCACAGGTGTACTCTCTTGAAAGCATACAGCTATTGAAGAAATTCTCTCTTGCAACACTTAAAATCCATTATTTTTCAGGGTTCTTAGGTCTAGGAATCTATGTTACATTATTGGCTGCTGGCAGGTTACCTGATTTTATTAGCTCATAAGAGTTTTTCTTTGCTTTAAATTTTGAGAAATTTGAGTAATTTTGTCCTTGGTAATTTTTATCATTTCGTTACTCACCATCACCTCAACACTGAATCAGAGAATCACTAGGATGTCTAATTAGTTCATGACACATGAAGAAATTGCACTTCAATGCCTATCTTTGTTCTTCATTGTAATTTGCTTTCGTCACAGTGGAATTTGACCTCACCTATATTTGCTAAAGTTTTTATTCTTATTTATAAGACTTTATTGCATTTTTTTTGAAGATGTGAATAATGAGCTCTTTTCCCTTATATCTCAATGGAGAATAATCTGCAGTTTGGCAAATGATGATTTTTTTTTGTTCTGATTTCATCTTTCAAGATGGTGTACTGCTGTGGCTCTGTGCATTCAGACAGTCTGTACGAGTGAATTATTACAAAATTGCAGAAGAATGTAAGCCTTTACAATATAAGTTATTTTGCCAACATGAAATGTGCTAAATTGCTATAGAAGCCACAAGATGTTTGCACCAGAGTATAAAATTTAGTTTATGAGCTTGTTTGACTGTTTGTTTAGCTTATCATCCCTGTAGGGCATATTCACCTAGTGCAGTTCCAGACTATAGATGCATATGGGCCATCCTCAAAATAGTCAGCTGTGTCTGTATTGTGCAATGTAGTTAATGAGCTAGAGTTTTGCATTGATGTAATTTTATTGCTTGAGGCTTCACTATTATATCTGGTACTTCTGTGCAACCATGTATAAAACCTTTTATGTTACTGTTCTCGGGATAAGTGTGTCTGTGAAAAAGTTGGATATATGGCTGGTGACCTCTTGTTTGTGGCTTTCTGTGTCAACTTATATATGATAAATTTAATGGTGGTTGTTCTGAAGCTCCTCTGAATTCTGTGTTCCATATAGGCTTGATCATTGCCTTAAATTATATATTTTTTTTGATAATCATATTACAGCCTAAACTAGTTACTGAAAGTAACTAGCCTATTAAGAACTGAAAGTGAATTTAAAAACAAAAAGCAAACAAACAAAAAATAGCCCTCTAATTCAGGGCTTACAGCATGGCCCCAAATGTCAGTTGTGGCCCGAAAAACTTCTGGCTTGTGGCATCCACAAGGACTTGTTACTTGAGGCTGTGCTCAAAGAATTTGACTGATCACAGAGGCTGAGCAGTGAACAGTGTTTTCTTGGGACCAAGGTGAATGTCCGAACAGTTTGACTTAAAGCTCCAGCTCTCTGTTGGAGCAAAAATGCAACTGCTTACACCAAGGCGGGCTACTACTCTGTGTGATAGTGGCAAACACTGCTAGAAGGCAGATTGTTAGAAGGTCTGCCTTCTAATAATGGTAAATATTCAAGAAAAGTAAAAATTTCTAACCTCAGAATTAATGAGAACAGGGATCACTGGTTTCACATGCAGTTCTGCAGACAGCCCAGGTCCTTGAAGAATATGCTCTGTTAATGCATACTCTCCGTCTCCCCCCACCTTCCTTCTTTGTTGCTCTTGTTCTGTCAGCTGTATGTTACTTTTGTAAAGACAGTGCTGGAATAAGGAAGAAATAAAAGGTCGCTATTCAGGTGCTGGGAAACTGCAACTTTCTTTCTTCCCCCCCCCCCCCCCCCCCCCCCCAAAAAAAAATCTGATTATAAAGATTAACAGTTGTGATGGATTTAATTGGAAGATGTATATCCAGTAGCTGTAAACTGCATTGGAAACATTGGTGCTAGGAATGATTAAGAGATTTCTTTACTGCAACAGAAGAGGGAGGAAATATGATGTATTGCAAAAGACAGGCATGCAAATGAGTGTAATGAAGATAAAAATTCAGGCAGAATATAGAGATAACTAACAAATTCTGAAGTAATTTGAGTAAAAAATAATTGTTATATATTGAGATCACAACTAAAGTTTGGATTCTTCGTGACCTGGAAAGTCTTATTTCTTACCTTAGCTTTTTAGTGTTTGTGTGTATCAAATTCCTTTTTCTATCAAAGGTATTAGAACAGGCTCAGACTTCCAGTGAAAAGGTTTATAAATTAGGCTGATAAAAATTTTGGTTGATCAGTACAGAAAACTTTTTATCTATGTAAGAAACCACAATTCAAAGCACAATTCAATTATTTGCTTTTAGAAAGTTCTGTGTACCCAACCACCATCTGCAGTCCTACTGAGTAAGAGTCATGTGGTTTTGTAACACATTTAAAAACACTGCTTCATCAACATTGTCTCCTACCTTTTTCTGAGGGTATGAGAAGAGAAATTGTGTGATATTATATGTTTTTCTACTGTAGTTTGCATATGTAAAACTACTTTCTCTGATATTTCTAAATAGTCAAAACTTGCTGTGTGATGTGACGATAGTAGCTGAAGACATGGAAATTGCAGCGCATAGAGTTGTGCTAGCCGCCTGCAGCCCCTACTTCCATGCCATGTTTACAGGTACCAAATGTTTCAATATTTACTGTCTTCTAATCCAGTCCAACTGTGTAAAACAAAATTAAATGACTTATGCTTTTTAGGATCTTATTTAACTTGTAAATAAGATAATAGGAGGTTTGTGGTTTTGGGGGGGGTTGGTTATTAATTCATTCTCAGTCTAAGGACATGCTGGCATCTTAGATAACATGCTGAATGCTTTAAAAAGTCTCCTTTATGTAGACAAATTTACGTACTAAGTGATCCAGGAATAGTAGAGTTGTTATGACCTTTATGGCTATAATAATCTCAACTTGTACAAAAGAAGGTTAAAATAGCTTTCATTTGAATTTTGAAGTAAATTGTGTCCTTTAACAACTGTTCTTCCTGCTGCTATATTCTTCAGTCCTAGAGTATTCTGGGCTGTTAGTAGATGTGAAAGCTTTCTGTGGCTTTGGCAGCCTATAGCTAGAATGCACGTTTCAGTATTCTTTGGATAATTCTCTGTGACAGATGTACTATGCATCATTGCCACAGCTTCTCTGTGAGGGCTTGATTCTGCCTCTGCTTGCTGCATGCTGGCCAAGTTATTGCTGTCTTGCTACAACAAGAAGGCCTGAGGGCTTGCAAGGATAAAGTAGATTTGGATTCATAGTACTTCCCAGTTGGATTCCTGTGCTGTGAATTTCATTCCATGATAGTTATAAATCATGTGGAAATCACACTGTGGAATTTGATGTCAAAGTGAGAACACTACTAAATGCATGCTAAAATTAATTTCTGAAGTTTTGCTTATTCCTTCTCAGATCTTGTGCCAGTTTGGTCCTTAATGGTAACTGTCTGAAACTAAAAGAATTCTCCACAGCGTGTTACTTCTGGCCACTTGCTCAGGTTGAAACAGAAATGTGACTCTTACTATGCCTGTATGCAAGCAAAATTGGGTTTTAATAACTGTACTTCTTTGCATTTGAAAGACTTTGGTATCTTAGGGAAGAAGCTAATTGTTAGCAGTTGCTTTATTGAAACTGAATAGGTATATAATCCAGCATATTCTTGATTTGTTTAATGCATGGATATTTTGGCACAGGCAGAGCTAAACAAAGAGACCTAGTAGAAATAAACAATTTAAGTCATATATTTGGAATAGCACAGAGCTCCCATATAAATAGCCATTTCTCTAGCAGGTCTTTAGGTTTGTATCTGTGGTTGAGGCAAACATTCGGAGTAAGTAATGCATTCTCTTAATTTTTACTGTTCTGTGTTGAGTTAAAATGAAAACACCAGTTCCCAGTTTCTTTGTCTTAGTAATAGAGAAACACAAGCCTGTTAAGCCCTATAATAAGAGTTGATTATTGTTGATTTTCACATTGAAAAGACTCTTTCTCAGAGTGTAGTTCTATATTACGCTCTGTGTGGCAGCAAATCCTGGTTAAAGTATTTCTGCTTGCTCTCAACTGCTTATTTCTATACAGAAGTTTATCGCTCTTTGGGTGTGCCAGTGCAGCTATGTGTGGCCACTCTCCAAATGGCATTGCTGAAATCCTTGTTTACTTACTTCACTACCTCTTAGAAATTTTTGCTTGTCTTATGTTTTAAATGCAAGTTTTCATTGATACTTTGTGGTGCAGGGCGTGGGAATGCTCACCTGATGAAAGGCTGGGAACATTTTAACCCGTTTGTGGAAATGTTTGTGTCGTTACAGCAAACTAAATCAGTGAAGGTTTCAATAGAATTCCAGGTTGCCTTCAAGATTTATCAACAGATTTTATACTACCATGATATACAGTTTTCAGCAAGGACCAGCTATGTTTTCAGTATATTTCAGCAGTTCTCTACAGACATAATTCTGAAGTTTATCATAATTGTTATTATTTCTATGAAAATAGCAGCTGATACTTCTCAGATCTACTTGTATTATTATCCAGTAATCTGGAAGTTCAGATAAGCAAATTTGTTCCATTAACTAACTACAGCCAAAGGAAAAATGTCTTCCTCCATCCAAAGTTAAACAGTGCCTGAAAATACATAAAAAAAAAATTACAGTTTTATACTACAGGAATATTTGTCCCTGACTTGAAATTAGAAGTTTATTTTTAGACAAATGTTTGCAAGTTACTTCCATCTTTCTCTGAGTCATTAGGTACTGCCTCCTGTGCAAGACTGGGGATGGCATTGGCTGTGATCAAACCCTTTGCCTAAGGGTTTGTCTGTTTCCACTTGTTATGATGGTAGAAGTAACCACATGAAGTACCTGGACAGAAAAATGTACAAAGTTTAGGAAGCTAGTAATGATTATGTTTTAAGAAACAAAGAGGGGAAACAAGCATAAGAATCTAGGGCTGCATATGTCACAAGGAATAACTCTTCTTTCTATATACAGTGAAATTCTTTAGATATATTTATTGTGATTCTGAATTGAATATCTTTAAAAGATTAGAAAAAGGATGCCAAAACCTCAGCAGAAGGATACTTCAGTAGCCCTAGGACCTGACCTGGGACAAGGGTGACGTGGGTTTAGTTTTCTGTGCTGCCACAGCAGTAATCTTTAGGCAATTACTTGTTGTCTGCACTTCCATTCTCCACCTGTAAAATTCTGTAAAATAAAACAAAAAACCAAGCCCACTGCTATATCACTGGTGTGAGGAACCATATTAGTATTTCAGATAACCTTTTATTAACTGCAGATCTACTGAGTACTCTGCTGCTTCTGCTTGAGAGGTTGGACTAGCTCAGTGCTTTCCTTTCTATGTTTCTGCAGACTCTGTGGAAACATTTTGTTGCAGCTTTCTAGTTGTGAAATGAGTTCTTCGGAACATTGGGTTCTAGACTGAGGATGCTTTGTAAATGAACCTCTGATTTTCAGTGCATAATCTTTCAGACAAGGTTTGGATCACAAGTGGACTGGTCTAGAATTGTAATAAGACTTTGTGCCCTTTTAGCATTAAAGGAAGAAGCAGCTCTCCTCTTTTGTAAATTCTGGTCTTGTTGTTAAAATGGGGAAGGTGTCTATCCGTGGCTCTAGAAGCCTTGACACAAAATCTGAAAACAAAACTAGTGTGTCTGCAGAATATCAGACTCTGTGCCCTCCCACACACATGATTTTCCCAAAGGACCACCTCCACAGAAGCTTGCATAATAAATAACTTGCAGCATGCATGCTCTGAAGATCAATAGGTTTAATCTGTCAGACTAGAAGGAGAAACTTGAAATAGACGGCCCTTCAAAGAACATGCTGCAGTCATCTCTGAAAGGTGTAGGGAAATGTTCCAGTGAAACAGGTGAGAAGAGAAAGTTTTGCAGAAGCTGGGTTTTACTTTTTTCATGAGGGTCATCAGTGCTTATCAGAATGCTAGCAACCATTAAGTAATAGTATGTTGCTGTAGATGGGCTCCTGCATTCCTAACCACTTAAAAGGTTGATTTAAAATGCCATTGAGCATTCAGCTTGAGAAGGGCATGAATAACGATAATGAATTTCTCATTTGCCAAGTGCACTCAGTAAAATGCATAGTTTGTCTTCAGTCCTAGAGCCTTCAATTAGGATAATGAACAGTGAAAATGTGTATGTAATTTGCAGAAAAATATCAGCAGTGATAGCCATCTTGATCATTTTTCGTTCTCTGCTTTTAGTGTTACATGGAATGAATTTGTTGCCTCGTCAACACCCTTTACTCTAGGTGTTTATGGGAAAGAAATAAGAATACAAAATGAATGTATCAAGATTGAGATATACTCTTCCTAAGTCAAAGGTTATATATCTACCAATATGACGAGTGTAGTTTGTATTTCACTTTCCAATCTATAATCAATGAAAAAAGCATTAAATATCTGAGATGACCAGATGTTTGCTTAGTAGTCATGGAGAAGGTTGTGGTTGTTACTCAGTGTATCTTTAAGCAGTTATTTCAGATACAAACAAAATGTTGCATTTTGGGAATCATCATATTTTAGAAGGCAGAAGCTATTTTGCAGGCCTTTCTTTGAAGATTAATTCTGGAATATGGCCAGTATTTCAGCCTCCCCAAGATAAGATCCAACAAATTTTCCCTTGTTTCCATTCTATCTTAGTTTGAGTTTTCATTATTAAATCAGATCTATAACAGAGGTGCAATTGCTAAGGGAATAATAAATAGGCACGCAAAGAAATATATTTGTTTATTCTTTTTTGGGGGGTAGTTTTTTATTTTTTGTTTTTTGTAAAATCTCTACAGACTCTGATTGGTATTAATCCCTTAATCGAAGGAGCATAATGCAAGAAGTACTTCAGTGGTTTGCAATTTTAGAAGAATATTTTTGTATGTATTTGAAGGGTGTTTTTTAGGTCTGATAACCATGTTTTACTGATATTATACACTGGAGAAAATAGGTCACTTGCAATAATAGTATTAACCCATGTAGCATTCAGGTGATGGTAGCTCCTGAAGGGAGAAAGGAAGGACAGAAATTGAATTCTTCTTACAGTGGTTTTATTATTACAAGTGATGATGTACAAAAAGTTTCTGCTGCAGGCAAGAACAGTGATTATTAAATTCTTTCTAATTTGTGCTCTATTTTTACCTGACTTACTTGACTACCAAACTGTATTTTTAGGTGAGATGAGTGAAAGCCGAGCAAAGAGAGTTCGAATAAAGGAAGTTGATGGCTGGACGCTCAGGATGCTTATTGATTACATTTACACTGCTGAAATTCAAGTTACAGAAGAAAATGTACAGGTAAGAGTGAGGATATTTTCTACAGCAAAAGAGATGTAGTGTGCAGAATCCTTTGATTTGACAATGCGTTTTGACTTAGACATGGGGAATCTCATCTACAAACTGCAAGTTCTTCAGACCTCATGCCTACAAAGCAGGTAGTCATACTACTTAAATTCTAGGTCATGTTCAGAGACTACTGAAGTAAATAAAAAGGGTCAACTGACTTTAATGACCCATAGAAATAATCTTTATTTAATACAATAGAGAAGATGGTCTACTCTGCCAAAAATTACTGCTGTCAACCACCTCTGTACTGCTCCCTCCCTGAGACTTTAGGGCAACTCACTGGTTAGTTACAGAATAGATTTTACTCTTAAATGAGAAACCATGTCCTCCAATGTAAGTATTTTGTTTGTTTGTTTGTTTTTCCCTGCTAATCTGAAAAATAAATTGTTACTTTACCAGTGGCCAACTGTTTAGGAATTTTTAGCTGGTTCTGTGTTTTTTTCTTTTTTAGTATTAGCATGAAGGCTTTTACTGTCTCACACAAATAGAGCTAATCAGTTTTTCTTATCAGAACTGTTTTAAAAGCTGAGGCTTCAAGTAGAATAGAATAAACACAAGCTTAGGAAAAACATAGCTTCAATGCCATTTTTTTTCCAACTACAAATCCTGAAGATGGGCAGGGTAGACTTCCCCCATTTCCCCAATATCTTTTCAGATCTGCCTTGAATTTTTTTAAAGTTTAATTCTAATTGCTTAATGGATGGTGTATGTAGTTCTCTTGTTTTCCCCCTTGATCCTATGCCCCTGTTTTCTCTCTTGCTCGGTGCTAGATTACTAGCAGTCATTTTGCTGCCTTGTAGAGGACAAAAACATGTTACTGTATATGGCATTGCTAACTTCTCTATCACAGCTGTGCATCCTGAAATTAATTGCTTTTATTAAGCACTAGACTGAAATTAATTACCTTTATTGCCTGCTGAATCAGGTGTGGTCATCTTAACTCTGCTTAATTGAATGCTTTGGAATGACATTTCATGTTACCAACTCAAAATAAAATACCCTACTACTGAACTGCTGTACTTTAGGTCATACCACGTCTTCTGATTCTGAAGGGTTAATTTCCTGTGTTACCTACTTCTTAAGGTATTGTTTACTCTTGGTCAGATGACAGGTGTGAACAGTGAAAAACCCATATGAAATTGTGTTGTATTTTGCCAATCTAGCAGTTGTACAATCTCAGTCTTACTGCAGAAGACCTCTTGCAAAATCCAAAAATTTGAGAGTTTCACTCTGGTTAACAAGCAGTCTAGTGTGTTTTGACTGCAAGTCCTGTCTAGGAGGATGCATTTTAGCCTGATATTGACAATGCTGATTCTCTCCTATGTTTGTGGAGAAGAAAAATCAATTTTCTTCCTCATACAAGACTCATTAAAGGCCAGAAAGCTCCAAGTTTAAAACTCCCAAGTCTGATGCAGGCTTTCATTTTCACAGCTCCAGATTACCTGACTGTTTGAAAATATATTTAAAGATGTTCAATTTGGTAATGTAAATAATGTGACCTGGGGAGTCATATTACAAGTTTGTAGTTTCTTGGGTACTGGATAGACAGTTGAGCTTTTAAGTGGATATGGATTTATTGCAATAATGGTTGGATTTTAATTTAATATTGATATTCAGTGTACTTGTAATCAAGTGTAAAGCTATTTTTCCTTTGTCACATTCATCCTCTTTGTACTATCAGTCCTAAATATGTACTGTTTATTTGCATTAGGGTAGAGCTGAACACTGAGTACGACCAAATAAACTGATGCAAGTCCCTTTCATTAAGTTTAAAAGCCAAGGTGGGAATTTGTTGTTATTAATTTCTGAAAACTTAGAATCCTAGCATAAACTGTCAGACCTCAGTTTAAACTCTCTCCATAAACATGTTCTAGCTCTCAATTTTTTATCTGTATAACAGTACTAAGTACAGCTGGAAGGTATTGTGAAATACTTTGATGATTAAGACTTTTTGTGGGAATACAAAACCACGAATACCAAAGATGCAGTAATATTTCTATAACTTTTAAATATTTGGGCTACAGTGCTTAACTGGAGCTTCAGCTTGTAGGTAGCTACTTACACTTCTTAGTCTGATATCCTTTGTGGGATTCCAAGTACATTATTCTGTCTCTTCAGGTTATCCATAGTAATAAGTTGTATTGAATTTCTTACATGTGATACAATGTTTCGGAAGGGCATGAGCCCTTCACATTTAAATAATGTAGAATTCCTAAACACTTTGGCACTAACGTAATTATGCTATGTATTTATAAAAACTATAGCCACAGTATAGCCAAGCTCACAAGTTGCCCCTCAACAGGCAAGTAACTGTGATCTTCTTTCATTAATTTCTTGTTTGATTTAGACATGAGCAGGAGATTGTTTCCTTAAAATGCCATGTCTAAGTAAGGACCATTCTTTTTGTTTCCCACTGTTGAGTTTTCATGTTTTTGTGCAAGGAGGAGGGAGAAAAGTCAAGTGCAGATGCTGAGTGAGTGAAAAACATGTTAATTTAGTGCATGAACTATCAACACTGCAGGCCTGCAGCACTGGTTGTTGTCACTACATTAATTAAACATAGAAGAGAACATTTATTCTCTTCTATAATTTTAGTTCAATGTCAATAGGTTCCCCCCCCCCCACCATAAGACATCTGGTATAGGAAAATGATGTATGTAGGTTCTTAATTTCCTCCTAGTATTTGTTCTTCATTTAGAATGAGTTATTTTATCATTCATCTCTAATGGTACTCACTTTGCATAATGCTATACCAGTGTTTCTATCATATTTACATATTATGTCACGTTTTTCTGCATACTCAACTCTTTGCGTTCCTTTTCTGAGAAAGAAAATTAAATGTCAGACTTAATGCAATATAACATTTTCATGCTTTAATAAGGGAATATCAAAGTTAATGATTTCAGAGGGAAAATCAACTTTCTCACACATCAAATTTATTTTAATTTCCATATAGGTATTAACTACATTCAATGCACAACGTGGGAGAGTGAGTTACTATAAGAAGCTCATGCATGAATAACTCTCCCACACTATGTGTATGCATTTCTGCATGTATTTAGTCAGCTTTATACCTAGGGCCTCTACTGAGCAGGAACTTGAGGAGAAATCCCTGGATTCATTCACGAGCTGTGACCTTAAGGGTTTTAGAAGTCAGTCTGGTTCTGAGTAAGTGGAATGAAATTGTGGAAAGATGATATAAAATTCTGGCCATTAGTTTTTCCTTTAAGATTCTGTGCTGCAGTCTTCTCCTGGTTATGTTCCCCAGTCTCCCTTGGTTATGCTGATACAGCTGTTTGCTGGACTGCATTATAAATCTGATCACTGATTTTATTTATTTATTTTTTTTAAAAAAGGCCTTTCCTCAAACAGTTTTTTTTTTTTTTTTGAGGTGTTGTTTTGAACCTGGGTCTTTCCAAGGTTTTTGTTTATAACATGGCCCCACCCATTGTTCACACAATATTGTGGGTTAGTGTATTGTAGTGTGGAAACCTATACCCATGGTGGAAGTGGACATTTCCCTCTGCCTAAAGAAAACATTACATGTAGCTTCATTTTGGACCTATTGATAAACATGTTGTCTTGCTTTTGAACAAGAGGTGTACACAAGAGGTAACAGAAAAGAGAATTACAAATAATGCTGTTCTTATAGAGCTCTGTCCTAGCATGTTCTTCCCTTTAAAGAATTAGTTAAAGCCGACACAAAATCCAAAATCCTGAATAGGATTTTTTTTTTAGTATATGTTGTTTTTTTGTGTTCATTTTTTGAAATCATTCGGTGACAGTTTGCACAGTAATGAGCATATTATAAACACAGGAACACACAATACGTGTTTTTATATTTCCTTTGTAACTCTTATAGTTCATGCCCCTGTTGCCACTTAAAGTACAACACACATGCTTCCATGTGAATAGGAATGTTTTGTCACAGGACGTGATCATAAGAGTTGACAGCCTAGTTAATCTGAGGTGCTTTCAAAACAAAGCGTTCAAAGAAACAGCTTCTTTTTTCATGAGGCTTTAAGAATTTTCAAGGGAAGAAATGAGGTATCTGCTGAGTTTATCTGGCGTTTTCAGCTAAATGTTTCTCTAGTGCAGGCATCAACTTACAGGATATGAGGTAAAAGAGAGTTGTCTATATTTGTATCTCTTCTCCATTAGGAAAAGAACAGTGACCCGGCTGCAGATAAAACTTACGTTCAGAGATCGGTTCTTAGCCAGCACACAATCCATTTCTACAAACAGAAGAAATAAGTTAGTGTATTTTCTTTTGTATAAAGGGCTGTACTGTATTGCAGCTGGTACATCAGGGAGAAGTCTGAAGGGCCTTTGGAACTACATACTAAATCTTCCTATTCAAGTCTCTTTGTATATTATTGTTAAGTAGTCCTTTGATAATCATTACTTTTCATTCTGAAAAAGCTATATCCTGATTTCTGAGCATGTCTTCATTTGGTGTAAGAAAACTCGATTCACAGTTTGGTTTCCCCATTTGCTAAATTATAGAAACTGAAAGTAGTATTAAGTCAAACAGGGTTAAACAGTTCTTCTGTGGCACCATTAATAAAGATGTGATAGCCTACATTGGTCCCAAGTTACTTGTATATTATCATAAAAATGATTGTAGCGGAACAGAGAAAAAGACGGTAGTGGCCCTGACCTTGTCCAAACGTTTGACTGCGGCTGTGGTTCTGTAGTGTGGTATTTGGTGGTGAAGGCTTGGAGTAGCCTTGCTTTACCTAGTCTACCGTAGGCTCTACTGACAGAGCAGCTGGCAAGGTTGTGTCGCAGTCCAGATCGGTGAAGTGCCGTAGTTCTAAAATGAACAGGTATCTCGCACCAGAAAAATCTCCACATTTGTGAAAGTAGGTGTATGTTTTTCTAGATCGCCAGCTGCTTAGTCTTGTCTGTGTCATGGCCCTACAAAGAATTGAATGTGCAGGACTGAGGGTGTGCTAAGGAACCCTAAGAAAGGAGGAATGGAAGATTAAGTGGGATAGTGTAAACCATTATTGTACATGAAACAGTGGCAGAGTGTTTCTAGCCTAACTGTGATAGTGCATATCTAACCTAGCAGATCTCTAACCTCCTGGGTTGGGGGGGGGACAGCAAGAAAAAAATGTGTGCAAGGCTGTTTAAAATAGTTTGAGAAATATGTAGAATATCTTTTGAAGAGACCATTAGCTAGAATAGAGTGCAGACATGAATAATTCATATTTGTTTCTACTGAGAAGGGCAAAACAAAATGCAAGGAATAAATTTGAGTTGCAATAGACTGTAACAAAAATTGGTGTTATTGGTGTGAAGCTCATGTAAACATAATATCCCATAAAGAACAAGCATGCTAAAAGTAGTCTGAATTTAAGGGAAAAAAATGAATTCTGTGCAGCATGTAAAATGAATTTTTATTTGTTTCTCTCCTTATCACTAGGATAAACTTAGGGTCAAAATATTCAGAATAAATTGTCATATTACATTTAGAAGTGGTCTGCGTGTGATATATCACCTACAGTTTTATGTGGGTGGGACATGTGAAATGATCTCTTTTAGGGGCTAACAGTTTCTTCTGAAACTGCTGTATTACCAGAATATATGATTAGGTCGTAGCTGGGGGCTTTTTTCAGTTTCCCCTCCTCCATGTCTCTTTTTCATGATTGTTTCAAATTCCCTCCTTCACTGCTCTTTTAAGGGATGGATTCACTGGTTTATTGAAGTTTAATTCCAAAGGGATTCGTGATGGAATTACCTGTTTAACAAATTACTGTACATCTGTTGAACAGTAATAGCTGCTTATGTGTGCTTTTAGCTTGAAGAAAGTATAAAATGACTTAGTGTAAGCCAGTTTAAGACTTGCATCAGTTTACTTGGTATTTGCCTGTTTGGAGTACATGATCAAATTACTATAGCTTAAATTCCAGTAAGCTTCAGAGCAGTAATGTCTTTATATCTGAGCTCAGAGTCAAAATACACCTAGGAATATTGTGATGTTTACCAAGCTTTATCCTCAGAAAAAATATTTTGTGTTTATAAGCTGATGATTAAACTAATAATCTTTATGTGAGTTAGCAGCATTGTGGTGTGTAAAGAGCATAAAATACATGCTGCATGTATTTTTGACTCGATTCAGTTTAGATACTCAACTTAGATTTTTTTTTCAAGAATTTCCAAAGCCTATCAATGCATATTGTTATAATTAATTTATTATTATAAATATATATATTTATATATTATATTACACCCTTTGAACACTAAATAGCATCTTTTTTTCCCCCCTTATTGAATCAAAGGATGCCCCTCACCCCTCAAAGGGATACTTCAATTTTTTTGTGAACGCTGGAAATTTTTCATTTTAAACAGGGTGGATTTTTCGCTTTTAAAATTACAGACTGTCCTTTTCAAGCACTTGGTTAGGTATCATAAAGAGAGAGAGTCCGTTTAAGTATTTGAACAGAGAAATACATTTGGTGTCCTGGAAGTAAGCATGCTGCTGTGTAAGTGGGTGGAAGCACGAAAAGAAATATTTATTCAACTGAACTGACTGTTGTGAAGCTTTAACTAAATCTTTTATTTTAAACAGAACCTACTTTATGATAATATCATCTATATAATACGTAATATATAATTGCTTTGAGTCAAAGTAATGCTGAAATTGGTTCCATGGGAACGTGGCTATTCAGAGAGCCTATGAAAGAAATGTCTGGAAAAAAATTGCTGCACTTAGTTTAGAAACCTAAAAATGGCAGGAAAGGAATGAGTTTATCTGGATATGTTTGCAGATGTACTTTTCTATCCACCTCTTAAGGAGTTTGTGATAATCAGGGAAAGTAAAACAGCTTTAAGTAAAAGTATATCTTGGAGAGTAGTATTTTAAGTATTGTAAGGTAGACTGTTCAGGCTACCCCTAAATTTTAGGTGTATCGATCATAATTAACAAATTGCATGTCACCAAGAGAATGACAGAGTTAATATAGGTCCGATACCTCTCCAGTCATGTACGATATTGAAATGCAATGCTCCCTAGGCAGACTGTATTCTGAATTAACAGTAATCTCTAGTTTAAGTACAGTGTTAGGCAGTGCAGTTTGGCAATGAAAACAGGTAATAATAGTAATGTTTGTGGCTAGAAAAAGTCAAAACCTTCTAGCAGACGCAAATAAGTTAATGAAACTGGATTAGTACTGTGCCACCGGTTAACTTCTACATCCCGTAAGTTTGCAGGCTGATTGTTGATAAAGACCTTTTGATTACTTTCATTTGCCTCTGTTTACTGACCACAGTTGCCCTGTTGGGAACATTTTAAAATTATTTTTCAGAGAATACCTATCGTTCCCTTTGAAACATTCACTAAGTTATTTATTCTTTGAATGTGAGTTTTGGGGTTATTAGAAGTATGTTTTAAGCCAGTGATTCCCTCCCCCCCCCCCCCCACGGTTATTTGCACAGCTATTCTTGTATGTCTCCACAGTACCAAAGAGGCACTCTTTAAAACTCTTTGGTCTTGGTGTAGCTCCTGAAGCCTTAGCAGGCAAACATGATCACTTGCCTATTTCTGGGTGAGAATGGAGCATGGGAGGCTTTTAGCCCTGGGTTCTCACTGCTTAGCTGCTGCTGTTGGGAACAGACTCTTGGGCCGTATGGAGTGTTGTTCTGAGCCCGTGGGGCTTTTCTTATGAGTTTCTTGATAGTATGGATATTTTTAAAGAAGAATGAAGTTAGGTCAGATAATATCAACACTGTAAAATAGAACAAAATACCTTTCTTGTAGGAAAAAAAATTCTTGAGTGATAGTTAACTTTTAGTTGTTTCTTTTACTGCCTCAAAAAATGGTGAGGCAATATTGCACCGATTTTCTTTGGTAATAGCTTTGGTAGATGTTTGTTTGTTTGTTTTTATAAAATGACTCTCATTTTTATGTGGCATACATTAAAGTTCATAAATATTGTTGATGACAATCTAAGCATCTTTTGAGCTGAAATCTGTGAAATTGTACTTCCTGTGACATAGATTTAACTTGCCAAAAACTCTCAGCTAAGTATACTGGTACAGCATGTAGTTTTTTTAGACAAACTGTTAGGCCAAATGTTCATTAAAACCCTACAGATATCTTTCAAGCTGTTCATGTAATTGTATTTTTTGGAATTTATGCCTAATGCCCAAATAATCTGCTGAAAGCTGAACAGTTTGGACAGCTTTGGTGAATAGCAATTGATAGAATTGCTCAGAAATGGATTTTCTTTCCATATAAAGTTAAATAACATGAAATGTTATGTTAAATTGCCCTACTGCATAATTTCTTTGTCATTTAAACAAAAGTGATCTTTTCATTGTCTTCTGATGCCTCAAATGGGCAGTCCTGTTTTGATGTATATGTTAAAACTTGAGAATCATCTTGCAGAATGCCACAACTGCTTGTCATACGTGCTCGTGTAGCCAGTGAAGTCTTAGGAGTAGCAAATGATTTCCCCATGATCATCTTGAAGTTCTTCTTATTTCTATATTTCTCCCCCAAAATAATTTAACTGAAGTGTAAAGAACTGAGTGTTAAACCATGTAATTGGAGGGGTTTTTTTTAACTACTTCTGTGAGTTTCCTTATGCATAATAAGGATAATTTGTTAGATACTAGTTTTACAAATGGGATACAGATACATCATGTCTCATCAGGCAGAGACAAATTATTCCCTGACAGACTAAATTGTGTCATTTGCCCTTTCATATGACATACAGTTGTCAAAATTGTACAATTAACACTTGCCTCTGTAACTACTGCTTTAATTATGGGACAGTGCACTTAAAATCAAGGCTAAAACTCAGGAATGCCAATACAAGGTTCTTATCTTGTATCTTAAGATCACTGAAGCATTTGAAGGCTATGTGGTGTTTCCATGAATGAAAAGCTACGCAGCTTTACTGCTTGTTCTCTTCACTGAAGTTTTTGGGTTATGTTCTCATGACAACATTTGGGGAAGAGAGGAAGGAGAAAGGTTGAAAGTAGCATATACCAGTGGTAAGGTTGGAAGGGACCTCTAGGAGATCATCTAGTCCAACCCTCAGCATAGCCCATACAGGGATTGAACGCATGACCTTGGCATTAGCAGCACCACGCTCTAACCAGCTGAGCTAGACCTGCCCCCAGATATGTTAGGGTCTTAAGGGCATCTCAGCCCTGATGTTTTCAACTTTGTAATTGATAGGGCAGCCTTAGTGCTCCTTTAACAATCTTTTGTAACAATTCATGTGAAATATTTGGAACTACCTATTTCTTGATTCAATATGAGACTAGTAAGGTACTGACTATTGAACCTTGAGGTCACAGGTTAATATCCTGCTTAATTCTGAAGGAATTAAATATCTGTTCCTTCATGTTCCATAGCCTTCATCAGTGGATGTTTGGTGGAGTCAATTTGACACTGAAATCCAGAAACCTTTTTATGATTTGCATTGTCATATTTCAACTTACCATTGTATTTACACTGCCTCTGTGGAGACCTAGAGCCTTTTGCCCATAAATAAATAAATTCTTTCTTTGCTAATAGGTCTCAGGCAACTGCACTGATGCTTGAAAGCATTTTTACCTACAGCATTTTATGTAATAGAGCTATCAAGTATCAAAAGCTATTGGTGATTGGTCAACTTACTTCCCTGAGACAGATATTATTAAAGCTTTAGAAGGAGAGGGAATTCTTTATCTTATGATCTCAACAGAGCTGGAAAAATAAACAAGCTTTTTGTCTTTTTGCATATCTCCATCATAGCTACAGTGACATTGCAAGAACTTCCAGAACTTAGGAGCAATTTATAAGGTCATACAGAGTCATTCATGTTAATGTTTTAAAATTATTTGGCTCATTCAAATGACTTCATGATTAAAACTGAACAAAAATCAGTTAATCCTAATGTGTGTTGAAAACACTCTTTACATGATAATCCAAACTTTTTTACTTTTATTCTTTTATACCAACACAGTTCTCAGAATATTAGGGCGTTGCTGACACTGCAGAGAAATATTTAAATCCAAGCTGACATGAGTTTCATTACAAAACCTTATTTGCAGAAAAATGTTAGTCTTACTGGGCACAAATTTAATGTTGAACTAAATAGCCTTATGGTATGCCTCTTTTAAATGGTTTGATTGTGTGCCAAAAGAATGCCAATGGAGAACCACTGTATTTTGCTATTATACATATTTTGTATGTTATGCCTCCAGGAACCATCTGGTTACCTCTTGTGAGCCAATTTGGTGTTTGTGACAACAGCTTTGAGGATTTTAATAATGTGAGGGCACAATTATGTGTGGCTTATCTAGAGGAAAGACAAGGGCATGTTTCTAGAATTTATATGTATTGTATATAAGACATGTCAGGCAACAGTAAATGATCTAACTTTCCAGTGCAAAAAATCCTACTATACTTTTTTTCATTTGCTTATACATGACTACCTGTCAGGAGAGTGTAGGAGGAGAATAGAGTGATCTTCCTATAGATGTGTTTTGTTACCAGGATATGCTTCATTAATATATACTTTAAATGAGTAAGACTTACATAAAAAGCAGTAGTCCCCAGAATCTGCAAACCAAAATACTGAGCAAATAGCTTTGTGGGAAATCTTAGTATTTTGTTCTTTCTCTGTGTCAGTTTTTAGATACAAATTTGAGTAGTAGATTTTTTTTTTGACTATATAGAGTTTTCCCTGTGTGTATCTTTTGTGGAATTAGTTATTATGCACGCACAGAATAGAAGAATAGAAACTGCTTATTTCTTGATGCACAATACTAGTTCATTATGTGCCCTGCAGGCTAGGTATGGTTAGTGCCATCACTCGACTTTCTGTGCTTGTTTTTCCAAAGACTGAAAAACCAATTTTTTTTTTTTTGTTTGTTAAATGTCCTGGTTGAAAATGTATTCCTCACACCTGGCTGATAGAGATGTGTGTGTGAATGTGTGTCTGTATATCTCTATACATACCTTTTTTTGGATGCCCTAGTGAAAACTTACTCTCTTCTGATTTTGGTAATACATGGTAGAAGCAAATCACACTGAAGTGATCACACTACTTAACATGAGGAAGGTGCAAGAGGTTGTCAAATCTGGTAGCTTGATATAGGTGAGGCTGCTGCAGCTCTGTACCCCTAGTCTAACCAGTAGTAAGACTGAGCACACTCAGTAGGTGTTCATGCAAACACATGTATACAAACATATGTGCATGGCCAGCCACACAGATCAACACAGCTGGAAATGCTCAGCATTCACACAAACACCACCAAAAGGCTCATTCTGTTCTCCTCTCTGGAGAAGTTTCCAGGAGCTGACTCAGATGTTGTGTCCATCCAGTGACGGGCCCTGGTTCCTCGATCCCCTTATTGGTGACGCCTGGGCTTGCAAGCCCCTGAGGCCCTCAGCTGCTGATACAGATCCATCTTACACACACCTGAATGTGCACAGGCACATTGTGGGTCCCTCCGCTACCAGGGCTGAGACATCTAGTAGCTGGCCCTAGATCCTGACACCGTGCAGTTGCCTTGCACACAGACATACAAATGGGTCTTGGGCAGCTCCAGACTCCTTGCTCTCCCTGCCAGTTGGCTTGGACCTCCTGCTCCCTCTAGTAGCCAACTTACCAGTTTTCTCACTCCCAGAGATGCACACATCTGGTCCAGACTTATGGCTGCTTCAATACTTGGCTTCCCAGCCATTTCTGGGAAATGGGGAGTAGCTACTTGCTGGCTACTCTGGCTTAATATTTGCTAGTGACTGCACACTGACTTGCACATCCTCGTTTGCTCAAGTTACTGGCATCTGCATACACATGTGCACGCAGAAGAGAAGTTGTCTTACCCAGGAAAATAAGAAAGGACAGACGAGCATACTGAGCAGCAAACTGTGGTTGGACCCTTTTATCCTCTTATCCCTCTGTTTTCTCACATTTCCTTTCAAAGCCACCTTGATTTTTTCCTTTCTCTGCCTATGGTCCTCCTGTAAACATCCTGTGTTAAGTTTTGCATAATCCCCAAATGATCTTTCCTGTATCTTGTAATATGTCCCGTATCCCTCTAGGCAGTAATTTGCCTTGATCTTAAGGTGATCTGGAGAGCCCTTCTGTTGACTTGTCTTGATGGGTATTTTCCCAGGTCCGTGAGGCTGACAGCTGTCCTGTGATAACCCTGGGATTAGCAGGGGCAGGGTGCCCCTTTTCTCTGGTGGGGATTCTGGGGCTCCCCCAACTGCCATTGTGCCTCTCTGCTCCTTTGCATGTGCGGAGATGAGCTTTTTTATCACAGACCCTGAAAGAAAGCTGTTAACTTAATTGCATTTTGTTTTGGGCTATTCTCCTAAAAGATCTCTTAAACGTGTGTTATCTTCTTGGAAGAAACACTTTTTGCATTGTGGCACCAGACCTACTCTAGACCTTTCCACATTGTTATGTGTAACAAGTTGAATAATTTAATGCTACTTTGTATAGTATAAAGTTCTTAACTAATGAAATGAGGGAATATTCATGGATGATAGGGCAAAGTCCTATTCAGGAAGCAAATGGGATTTGTAGAGAAGGAAACTGCTGTTTCTGTATAGCTTAAGCTTTGGTTAAGATAGGGAAGTAAATAGCAGCAGGAGCATCAGAACCAGCAAAAGCAGGTGCTGCACGGATACAATAACTACTGTTTCCTGAAATATTCACATTTTTACATTCCTATCTTTTCTGAAGATAACTTGCTACTATTTATCCCTGTGCTCCAAGTGATGCTTTATTCACATTGCACTGGCGTTTACCAGCTATTTAATCTTTTTATAACATCCTTTCTGCTGTGTTGTTGCTGAATGGGAGAGCCTGGAATTTTGTTCATTGAAGAGAATTGGGTAGACAGAAGGTATTAGCCTTGCAAGTATGAAGAGAAATCGGGATGGAAGTCTGAGCATAGCACTTAGCAGTTTTCTGAAGAGAAATATGCAAAGGAGAAATAGAGCTAAGGACAAGCAGAGGAGATTAAGATGATTTAGAGTAAAGAATGGATCAAAAGGAGGAGTGAATTAAAATTGTCTTGGAGCTGTAAGATGATTATCTTGGCTAATCTTGGCCTATTGAATGCCTGTGTGCAGGGGAGGTAAAAAAACATGGAATTTCTTATGGGAAAGGAGACTGAGGTCTTATGGTCTGAATCACAGGACTTTCCTCTATCTCAAAATTTTTGTTCGTTCAGCTTATATTTTGAGGGGAAAAAGCATCCCCTCATAGTAATAAGCTTCTATTAATTTGGAAGAGAGATTTCTGGGCAGAAGAAGGTGAAGAGATTTATGGCTTGAATGTATCAGAATGGTCTAAGCAACTGGAGAGTTCAAGTAATGAATCAGAAACTGATGGAGGAGCTAACAGGATGAGCAGGAAGTAGGGCTAAAGAGTGAATCAGAAACTTATGGAGGATTGGCTGAGCAAAAAGTAGGGTTAAGATAGGAGTGTATTACAGAAGAATTGAGCTGTAATCGTGTATTTCAGAAGCATGTGATTTTGATTACTGTGGGAGGCAAATGGGAAGTCACTGAGGGATTTAAACAGGCATTGTTAATTTAAATGATAAAAGGAATAAAACACTTTTACTCAGAACTGCAGCTCTAAATATAACAGCTATTCATTTTCTCCATATTTTTTTCTTTAATGAATGATTTAGAGAACATGTAGGCTTCCAGAGCCATGCACATGCAAGGTACTAGAAACTAATTAAGGTAAAAAGTCCCAGTTACGCTAGTGTACAGTTCAAGGTGCATCCTCTTACAGATCAAGGGTAAGACTAGAAAGGATCAAAAGGGTAGTACAGAAGCAAATTCATCTGAATATCAGGTCGCAAAGGCAGAAAGGATTTTCTCCGTCCCTGTCTTTTCATCCCTCTTGCTCTCCCCGCCCCCCTCCCCCTCATATATATGTGTATGTATACATACATACATACGTGTATATATATATATATCATATATATCCTTGAAAACTCACAAGAGTAGTGAAGAAACTTTTAAAAAGAGGTGACTGAGATTCTATATAAATGTTATATTTTAAAACTGGCTATTCTTTACAATTTCAGCTCATTTTGTAGTAAATCAGCACAATGCTACTAATGATTCTGAGAATTAGAGAGACTACAAGGACTTTTTTGATTAGTATCAGGTAACATAAGGGATTCAGACCATGAATGTTTTGTAATTCTATTTGTGAGTTATATACGTCTTCCTAAAGGCTCATATAAGTGTTTAGAAATAACCATACCAAAGGCTTTTGGAAAGTCAAGTTATAGTCCCTTCTAAATTGTTCCATGGTGAGCAATAAATAGATCAAAAATCTGCAGGGAGCACAGGAAGAAAAAGGTTTTGACTGTGTCAGAATGGCGGTAATATGTCACAAGTTTCCAGAGAAGGACAGATTTTGTTTTAGTCAGGAAAAGTAGGTAGCAAAAGGTACAGATGATAAAACAGGATTAAGAATTTGTCAAGATCAGATAAAAATAGGATATTTCACTGCTTTCTAACTAATATAGCTGTAGGGCTAACATGATGACAGACAAAATTTAATGTTGAGAAATGTAATGCTCAAAAAGAATGATTTGAATTACTCCTACATATTGCTGTGTTCTACATTAACAACTTTTCTTAGAATAGAATAACATACTGTAGTCAGTTTAGAAAAAAAAATTCTGTTCATTGTGAAGAAGGAGCTTTAAAAAGAGGAGTATAGAAATGGTGTAGCAGCTTCTGTATGTCATTATATAAATTAGTGTCCTCACTCATTTTGCTGGATATCTAGAATATGACAGGAATAGCACACTTTGGGTGAAAGGGACTAAAGCTGTTAGATGTGTGGAACAGAGGGACAGAAGAGAGGCCTTTTTAGGTTGACTATGAGGTAACTAAACAAGGGCTCAATATTTTTCTTACGTATCTATTGGTTTCAAGGATTCAATTTTTTTTTTTAATGGTACAAGAGCAAATTATTTACTTGCACTGAAAAAGGCAGTAAGTTTTTCCTTAGGGTACGTAGAGAGAGAGGTACATATGCAGGTATATAACTGTGCATGTTTAAACAATGGAAAATTAATGAATGGTACCATAGAATAGAACTTGTTGCTGTAAAATGCATATAAGGAATTACTTAGGATTTAGTATGTGACTGGTCAGCTATACTGGTTGGTTTGGATATACTTATCTATGAGCCTTGAGTTGCCATTAGATTAGTGTTTCGAAGAGGATATTCTTGCCTGATGAGTTTGCCTCCCTAATTTAATGAGAACATATGAGGGCCAGTTCTGAGTTGGTTTTGCCTATTCTACTTTCGTTCCTCCTGGGTTTCGTCTTTCCCTGTTGAAGCTTGCGTTTAGTGAATACTGGATTTGACCACAAATTGGAGAAGGGAGGACTCACTCTTGAGCTGGCCACCAACCAGACTTTCTGTATGGATGAGATTGTGGATGAGAGCCTGGATAGTTTCAGCACAGGCTAACAGAAATAGTTCTAGAAAAGGCAGATTTTGCCTTTTCCTCCTCTTTATACCTCCACTCTTCTCTTCTGAGGGAAAAAAAACCAACAAAAAGACCCACCACTCTTCCACCCCAAAACTATAACCACTGTTGTCATCTTTTACTTTCTTAAAAAACTGAAAAAACAAGCTCTTGTCCTGTTGCAGTCCGTGCATTTCCCTGGGAAGCACTGAACTCTGCCAGTTTTTCTCAAGTGACTTTTGGCTTTAAGTAGAAATGCTGTTTTAATAGGTAAGCATTAAGGAAGTGTTCGCTGTTGTGGCTGATTATTTACTCCAGACCTCTGACTGTAGATCAAGATCAATGTTTTTAGATTGCCTGGGATGAATGGACTTTTGCTGTGGTCTAATACGTAGTTATCCCTGTTTGTTCATTGTTAGTGTGATTTAAGGTCTGTCTTGGAACAGATTAGAAGTGCCTAAATTACTACATCAAAGGATGTTGACTTTCTAAAAATTGCTCAAAAGATGGAGTGGGAAGAACATGCGAATGGAAGACCATGCAAAAGGAAACTCAAAAAATTTTATTTTCATGCATTTGACTTGAGAGGGATGTCTCATTTTCTCTGTTTAACAGACAGGGATTTTATCCATTATTTGAGCATACATTTACCTGAAAAAGTTGTGGAGTTTTAGGTTATCCTGGAAAATATTTTGAACTATTTTATAAGGCCAGCTAGGATTGGGATTCCATTGTGCCAAGTAATATAGCAATAAGCTCTAAGTTTGGCCCTGTTCTAAGAAGTTTACAGGTTTGAATAGATTATGAAACAAAGGGAAACAGATACCAGTGATGACCCATAAAGAATCAGACCTGAGATCACAAGCTTTTTGATTCTTAAATCTAATGCCTTCATTTTTGCCTTGCTAGAATGCAGTTGTCCTTTAACTATTGATGAATAAGAACTTTCATAGATAATGAGCTTTCATACGCTCTGCCTTCTCAGACTGAGCAGCTTGTGCAGCTTCTCTGAGTCTGTGATCTTTAAAATCATCATGCTGCTAGTCTGTGTTCTTGGCTCTGACCTTTGCCATAGGCACCCATGCGTCTATTTCAGTGTATGGCAAAACTTGAACAGCCTTTGCAAGCTTAAAATGCAGAAGACTTTCTATGACCATCTCTAAAGTGTTCTATGCAAATGAAAGTTTGTATGCCCATGAACCTCCATGGGAAGTTCAGTGTGCTTATTATGAGTAAATTAAGGCACTTAAAGAAGAGAAGGCGGTTTTGACCTTTCTCACTGCAAGTGTGTTCAGTAGTATGCATCTACACCTAAGGTAAAATTTGAGGAAGCTGGGAAAAAGGCGTTCTTGAAAATGTTTCCATTTTTGGATATTGGTTGTGTTTTTAATAAAATACATTTAATAAAACTTTAGCTTGAAGAATTTCCAAATGGGAGGGTAGAGATTCTCGTTGCTTTGAAAATCTTACCCATACATAACTAAATTTCATAAGCATATCATCTAGATTAAAGTGACTGGGAAATTTGTCATTAAAAGTGGGTTATTTGTTTTTGGGGGGGGTTTTGTTTCTTTTTTTGAGGGGGATGAGGTTTGAGAAGGTATTCCTTTTTGTACTTCTAAGAAAATATAAATATCTGCTATAGGGAACTGAATGATGAGTAAAAGATTTTTCTCAATATAATATGAAAACATACCTGTAGTGCTAAAAGCTCAATCAAATGCGTTTTTAGTCCACTGAAGTGCCATTTATTTTACATTAGAAGTTGATCTTGACTTGGTTTTTAGTATTGAAAGCAAGCACTATATCCTAAAGTAGAAATACTTTGTGTGTATTTCTGTTGTCCTTAGTTCTTGCTTTTGCATTAATATACAAATTAGTGGTATGGATACTGCTTCTGTACCTGAGTATGGGATGCTATGGATAGATTAGCTGAAGCACAGGCTCACAATCTGCTCTCCAAGTAATGTTGCTCTTCATTTCCAGGACATGCTTTTTGGGTTTTCCAAACAGTACTTCAATTCTTCTCTTTAAGGTTGCCAGCAAATATTCAATTATACTAGAAGAACAAGCCTTGTTACAATCAAGTTTGTCTGAAATGTAGAAAAAAACGATCCCCTGACCTTGCCATCTCCCCAAAGGTGTCTTGTAGACTTTAGGAAACACAGCACTTTAACATTAGCAAACCTCTTAATTCCTTTATGTGTATGATTAGGGAATGTTTTTAAAATATTTCTGTCAGTTATAGTAATCTTTGGTATAACTCAGAGAGAAATTGAGATAAACTCAGTTTATCTATTGGTGGGGTTTGAGGCTGAGGTTAGTCTGGTGCTAAAGGTGTGAGATGTCAGCATGCAATTCAGTAGACTAAGCACATTAGCTAAAAACATCAACTAATTTAGCAATTCAATGTATGGGTCAGTCTTTACAGAAAGATGGGGAACCAAGCATTGTTAGTTCTATTATGCTATATAATTTTTCTCAACTCTTTAAAATCCTTCTTCAGGGGAAGCTTTGTATATTATTTGACTGGTTAGCATGTCAGCTCCCATAGTTGTCAAATAAATTGTCTAGTTTCTAAATGACAGAGTATCAGCACAAGTGGCCTTGCTCAGACTGTAGTTAGTCTTGGTTAAATTATCTGGTCTCTAAGAAAATATAAAGGCAGCTGTATGCAGCTGTATGACTTTTCCAAGCACTGAATTAAAGTATGAGGAGGGATTCTGAGCTTTTATTTTAGATGGCTTACTATACATAAAGTTGATAGTCAAAACCTTTATTTCCGTCAAAGCGAAGTGTCTAGGATTTTTTTCACTGAAAGAAAAATCTAAAATTCTAACTAACAATATTTTAAGTTAAATAATATTTTTCAATATAAATTAAACAAAATGTTTTATTTCTGTTTCTAACAGAATAAGAGGGAATGAAAGACTAGGCTGATCACTGTTAGCAAAAATATCCATGAGGATAGAAGATCAATCTCTCTCTTGTACATAAAATTTTGTAACACAAAATATGCTGTTGTAGTTAGAGCACTGCTGAGAGAGAGAGAGAGAGAGAATGTAGGAGAATCCTTGAGCCGAACAGGACTGCACAGTTCCCCACTGCAGTCCAGATGGGCACCACAGCTGTGGTGTGTTACTTGATCAAAGTGACCTTCTGTTACTGTTCCACTTTGTTTGCATTGTGAATCTGTTTCTGCACTTCAGCAGCTCCTAACCTCCTCCCGAATCCACCATCCTCTTTTCCCTTCCCTGGCAAATCCCCCCAAAATGCTCAAACAAATGATCAATAGTTCATGCAGCCTAATTTTCTATAGTGGTATGCTTTCTAAAGTCAGATTTTGAGCAGATCAGTTATTTGCTGTAAGTAACATATCGTAACTGAAATGGACTTTTATGTACAGTTTATGTACACTAGTTAAAAAGCACATATCTAAAGCAGTTGCTTTTTCCTTGCATTTCCTTTTAATCCATTACACTGCTTTTCAAGCTGAGAGCTGCTTTGTATTTTGTAGATTGTCAGTCACTCAAAATGTTACGTTATCATTATTGTTTGCTTGCTTCGGTTGAAATTATGCGCTACCAATAGTACTTTGGCTAGTACTGAGAAGTAATATGAAGGAGTAGGACTGTATCTTGATTAGTAATTTGATTCCTTCCTCTGATACTACAAAACTGTTGCTCACACCTGTATATTTTAATTGGATGGGTCTCATTAAGCTGAAAGATAAGTTTACACATCCAAGACTATTGCACAATGGCCTGTAGTCAACAGTTGTTAAGATACCCAAAAGGTATCTTTTATAAGATACATTGTATCATGTTCTAAATTTGCAATTCGTACACATCTTTAAATCCAGTACAGCATTTTATTTGTGTGTGGAACACCGGAACAGTGCGCTTAACACATCTTGACTATATGAAAATGCTGAATAGTTTAATTTTCTGAAATTGGAACTTCACATTTTATTACACAAATGCAAATGTATGTATTTTAGGGTTTTTAATATGCTTACTCTCGATATATAATTTCATTACAACACATGGTAGTTTCACTAAAACCTGGACTACACTTTGTTTACAAACTACAGTTATAATTACAGCACAGATGTATTTAGACGAGAATAAAAAAATAAGATTAATTTGGATGTTCTCTGACTATTCCCTTAATTTCCTTCTTCCTTATGCCATGGCAACACAAACATCAAGTGAAGCACTCTTAAGCTGCTGAACTGATTATTTAAACCTTAGAAACACAGAAGTTAAATTCTGCTGTGTTTTCTCAATATTTGTTTTATGAGGGGCATTAACATAACTGGTTTGCTGGTCTCTGAAATTGATATCATTTTAATGTTATAATTGAAAATATGGAATATTTGCAATTAATAAATGTGTAACTTGCTGTCCTGAGCATGTGTGTTGCATTGTGTGTTGTTTGTATTCTCACTCATCTGCTTTCCAAGGTTAGTCTTTCTCCTGTGTAACTGATGTGGGTTTTTTCCCCTCTGCATGTGATAGATACTTTTCCATTTTTAGACAGCATATTATTCATTCCTGTTGGCATAAGCTGCTTGTTTTTTTTTTTTTTTTTTTTTGATTTTTTTTTATTGGCTTATTTGTGTGCAAAGAACTTAAATTTATCAGAACATATAAGTATGCTAGAAAACGGAAAAATATATACTTGTTTATGCTGTGAAAAGAATGAGATTTTTTTTCCCAACACCTGCCATAGGTTCTTTCATTATCTCTACTGTGAGATTATTAATCTTATGTGGGAAAAATCTGTGTTAAATCTGACTCATTAACATTTGTGATTTTTTTTTTTGATGTAAGGATAATAATACACATTTTTCTGGGAAAGTATGGATCTTAATGGATTTGGGCCAGAACCTATAAAAGAAATCTGAAAGAAATTCCAGGGAATTTAAAAATGGTGGAAATGAAAATACTGCCTAAATACTGGCTTCATGCTATATTTGTACAGCTGGTATCACAACGTGTTCTGGTCAGGAGAATTCAAAGAGGAATGCAAAAAGGTGATAGGATGGATTAATACAAAACTTGAATAATTTAATCAAATTGATTTAAATCATCAGTCAGCAAACTTTAATCAATTTAGATTTTACCTTGCACTGAACTTTATAAAAAGTTTCCCTGAACAGTGCTTTCTAGCTGAATGATAACCACTGGGACACAGTATTTCTCAACTGTACATAGCATCTGTTTCTGTGTACTTAAATATTTCCTCAAGCAACTAAATAACACAGTACAATTTTATAGTTTAGTATTTTCTTTATAGCAAATGATTTAATATTTATTCATGATTTGTACCCAGCTGCTTTAATTTTAAAGTGTTTTCAGTAAAATGTCATGTTAAAATTTATTTCAATTATAATGTGCTGGATGAATAAGAAATTAAAAATTTGAAAGCTTGTTTTGCATTTCAAACAAACTTTGATTCTGAATAAGTAAAGTATTGTTGATAGTTGGTCAACTGAATGCATCTGGAAATCAAAGATTCTTTCTTTTCAAATTCCTATTTAGTTTTCAGTTTTCAATGAACTAACAGAGATCTGAAATAAATAGAAGAACATGAAGTGGAAAAAGTGTCCTCTGTCCTTTTAAGGAGAGGCTACAGCTATCGAGGCTTGGCTTAGCACTTCATCAAACGAATCCCAGTGCTTAGCTGGTGGCTCTTTGCAGCCGTCTTCCTTCTGAACTTCGTAATGTGTTCTGCTCAACTTTTTTGTGCTCTTTTCAAGCAGTTACACTAAATTTAGTTTTTAATGTAATGATTTCAGACTATGGTTTTTGGAAGATAACGCTTATCATTCTTACTAATTAATCCTACAGCAGTAGGATTGATTAATAGATATGTGTAAGGATTTTTTTTTTAATTTTCACAGAATCAAAGAATAATTTATGTTGGAAGGGACCTGTGGAGATCATTCCTCTCAAAATATGTCCAGTTAGTGTAGGGTGCTCAGACTTCTGTGCAGTTGAGTTTTTGAGTCTCTCCAAGGATGGAGATTCCTCAGGGCAGCTTGTTCCAGGTATTAACTACCCTCACAGTTTAAACATACCTGCACACACACACACACACATACACACACGTGCATGTGCACGCCTAACTCTCCTCATATCTAATCAGAATTTTCAGTGTTTCTGCTCATATCTGCTTGTATCTGCTGTCCTATCACTTTGCATCTTCCAGAACAGTCTGGCTCTATATTTTTTGTACCTGCCCTTTAGGTAGTTGCAGGTGGTAATAAGATCTTCCTTTAGCCCTCTCTTTTAAGGCTGAATAAATCTAGTTCTCCCAGTATCTCCAGTTAATGTCATGTGCTCCAGACCTCTGACCTTCTTGGTGGCTCCCTCCCCTGGACTTGCTCCGGTAAGTGATTTTTTTCCTTCCTTCTCAACTGAGTAGGGCAGATGCTGAGAGCTCCTGCCTTGCATAAAGTGGTGCTGACTGGCGTGCGCTTTTGATGGGAGCGCGGGGCTGTGTGAAGGGGAGTGTAACACCGAACTTCCTGAAGCAGAAGTGCTGTGATGACGGGATGCGCGTTAGGTCAGCTAGCTTGTCTCACTTGCCAGTGCCCTATATAAAAAGGTGGGGGAGTGCTTTGTGATCCAAAACACACACTGTTTTTTAGCGCAGCTTTCAGATAGGGCAGACTCTCACCTGGTGTCGTATCTGCTGTAACGTGATTGCAGATGTGTCCCTTCTGAGCTGAGGTGTCATGTACAACTGGATACGTGCTTCTGGTGTAACAAGCAAGTAACTGGCTGCGTAGCAGGGGGTACCAGCTGCCTTTGTCGCAGAACTCAAAGCGTGTGTGTTTTGGTCAGGTGAGATACGTATGTCCGGTTGCGTGATGGTGAATAGAGCCACGGTGCTGTCTGGAGAAAGAAGAGGGGAAGAAAAGCTGCAGGCCACATCAGCGCACTTAGGCCTCTGTGCATGTATTTGAAAGGCCAGAAGAGAGGGCAGCAGCCTTGAGTATAGGCCAGTGATCTGGCTGAGTTATGGTGAAGGGCTTCAGTACAGCCCAGTGATAACATGGACCAGAGTTTAAGGCCTTAAATGAACCCTCCCTGACTACATGAGTGACCCTGTGGGTGGGTTAAAAAACATATAGTAATACCTTGTCACCATCCTTTTTGCCTCTGGAGTTGGAGAGGTGCACTTGGTGTGTATTTGGCAGATGTATGTAGCTTTGGAAAGGGAGAAGCAGGAGGAGATAGTCAGAAAATAGTCTTCAAAGACCTGAAATGATTAAGTGATCTGCCCTAGGAACACTAGCAGCCCCTCCAAGAGTCGTCACTACTGCTTTGAGGTGGGGAGGGTAGAGGGGCGGGAAGAGAGTATGTAATTCCTTACTTGCTATCTGTAGCAGTAATCAGTTCAGTTGCTTTGATTAATAAAATGCCAACTACCATGATGAGAATATATTTCCTAGTATAACTGAAAATTATTTTTCCCCTCTGCATCTTTTGCCCTACAAGGTGATATGCTTATGAAAGAATTTATGATCATTAGAGGAAAGTCAGGATACCCTCTAGTGGTTATTTTTGGAAATAAATCTGAGTTATACGCTACCAGAGTTTAGAGTCAGCAGCAGCTAAGCTTAATTCATGCTGCAATTTTAATGTAGGTTTTTTTACAGGTTTTGGGAGGAGTTTTGTTTTTTCATATGCCTCTGTCCCTGGCTGAATCCTCCTGGGATGAAACTGTGTTTTTAAATGGAAGGTGTTGTAGCTTCCTATACTTCTAGGGGTATAAATGGAAATAGCTAGATGTTATCATAGCTCCTGTTGCCTAGTAACCAAAGCTCAGCATATAATTTTAATTGGGTAAAACTGATGGATATTGCCTCCCTTTTCCTTTCTACTAGCAGAATACACACAAATACATTTAGATTTAAATGTGTTATTGTAAAGATACAGATTCTTATTTTAGTTATCAGACTCCACTATAATGATTTAAGACCTCACTTAATTTTCACCTGATAAAGATTGATCTTCTAATTCTTACAACTTTTCTTTACAGGATATATGAGTGAACAAACTGCTCAGTGTGAACATTTGTACACACGAATCTTATATTCTTTTCTGCAAATTCTAAAATTTCTAGTTTTACCTTTCAGTTTCTTTTAGTGTTTTTGTTGATGACTGTAAAATTTTTTTTTCTACTACATTCGCTTACACAGCCAAGAAGAGTTCTTGGAGTTATTTGCTCAATTCTATTGACAACCTACTTAAAACTACTTAGGAGTGTGTTTGAATTATTACTGAATTTGTTAGCACTATGAAATGTTTGCTTATTTGGAACAATTTGTGTAAATAAATACTTGTGTTTAGAAGTGTAGCCCTGATTTTTGGTGTTTAATTTCATGACTTTATCTCATCCTAGAATTCATTATCAAATGAATTGTCCACTCAGTGATATAACTGATCATACTGCAGTTCTAGTAATAGAAATATTATTTACATTATCTTCACTTCATAAACATATTGTATATGCTACTATAAAATGAGTTCATTGGACTATTTTCATCTTGTGTTTGTATATATGTGTTTGTTTCCTTCGTTTCTTTTTTATTACCAGTAGATATTCAAAGCAAACTATTATTCAATCTTTCTTTTTTCTAACTATAGTAGTGATAGCCTTTGATTATAGCATTTGGTTATAGTGAATTATTGCCTGAAATTAGGGATTAATTAAGTATCTTGAGGAACATGAGATGGTTTTCAAGCAGGCTTCATGCATCGCAGGCTGAAGGAAGAGGAAAAACCATAAACAATAGAAGTATAACCAAAAAATGAAGTTTAAAGATATTAGACGATTTCATCACACAAAGTCCTTTTTCATTTGTTTTAGTTTCGGTCATAGTTATTAGTTTTATTTAAAGAAAAAAGTCTAAAGTGTAGACAATAACAGTAATTCTCTAGAAGCAAAGTAGATGCTTACAGAGATGATAAGTACTTGTTTCTATAGGCAGTTACTAAAATTAAAACGTTCTCTGAAGACCAGTAACTTAGAAGTATATTCTGCAACTTCAGTGTAGTAAGAGTTACCTTGTTTCTTCTGCCCTACTCTTCTAGTTCTCTTCCTGTTCTTCCATCTTCTTGTTCTTTGAGCTTTCTTCTTGTCTGCCTTTTTGATTCTATCCAAGTAATTAAATAAGAGTTAACAAAAGTAGTATAGCCATTGTCTCATGCTTTTTTTTTTTTTTTTTTTTTTTGCTTGCTTACTGATATTGCCGTATGGTATCTATTTTCTCTATACATAAACAACATAATTTGCAAGACTAATCTGGATATTAAAATCTTTCAAGTTATCCTATCCAGTAAAGTTAACATTAATTTCACACTTGAATGTTCTAAAATAGAAATCTCCTTAAAATAACTGTCAAAGCCACAGGAAAAGAAAATATTCTGAAGAAGAAATGGTAGATTACAGTATGGAAGCTTGCTCAAAGGCACAATTATAGCCCACCTGAAGCTTTTGTTTAAGTTTTGCTGGGTGAACAAAATACATGTTGTGATATTTTTAAAGTTCTTCTGTACTTTTTGCTTGCCTTCACTGCTTCTGACAGTTGAAGGACAAATATGCCACTCACAGTAGTATCTTTCTGGTACAGATTTTTAATGAGTGAGTTTTAGGTGTTCAGACTTTGGAATGTCTGGATTGCCATTCCTCCATGAAAGTCACAGACATTTTCGGAAACTGAATTTAGAATCCTTACTGGAATTAGTTCATAAAAATACACATACATATAAGCACATAAAAATACACGTAAGCAAAAATACATTTGTGCTTAAAGAAACTGGACATTATCCTAAATGGTTGCATGTAAATAAGTTTCACGTATTCTATCATGGTCTAGAAAACTTTGATTTAAAGAAGTATCTAATTGTGAAGGATTGGAGATTAGATGTAGTTATGAAGTTCTGAGGATGAGTAAGAAGGAAACGAGGATGAATATTGGGAAGTGATGTTGCTTTTGATTTTAGATCTTAAACTGTATTTGCAGGGAGGTTAAACATGTCATCCTTAGATTTTAAGTTCTTAAGTCCTGAAGTTCTGAAATCTTCCTCTCTATGTGTTAGTCTTTCAGTTTATTAATAGTTTTTTGCTGTTTCTGCATTTTCTGTATTAATATTGACAGTATTCTTGTAAAAGCTCAGAATTGAACGGAACACTAACCACCTGTTGCTTCTTACAGGTACTGCTCCCAGCAGCTGGTCTCTTGCAACTGCAGGATGTGAAAAGGACTTGCTGTGAATTTTTGGAATCTCAGCTTCATCCAGTCAATTGCCTGGGGATTCGTGCTTTTGCTGACATGCATGCGTGCACAGATCTCTTGAACAAGGCCAACACATATGCAGGCAAGTTACCACTAGCATAGAATATAGCTTGTGTAGACATACACAATACGAGCATTTCCTCACCTGCTGCCACAAGTTGAAATTTACCCAGGATACTGCAGAAATATCTAATACACTCTTCTTCATGAGAAATATGAAAAGTCTGCCAGAAAAAGGAAGACTCTTAGTTGAAACAGTTAAAATAAGCACCAAGCACATCTTCATGGTCTATCAGGACCAGGGTCCAAACAACTTGTGATTCAGCAAGAACCTAGCTTGGTATTTAAAATCTTGCACCATAGATGGCAGGTTGTCTGTGGAAGTTACGAGGCCTCTACTGTTGGGCAGCTTTGAGAACTGATTAGACCAGCTTCTGATTTGGGGTGGTGTAGATCATACCTGTGTGTAGAACTAGAAGATTTGAAATTCTTTCTAGCCTACATTTCTAGGATTCTCTAAAAGATAAAATCTTTTTTTTCTTTATTTTCCAATTTTATTTCCTATTCTAAATTCTAGCCTTATAAAGGTGCTGGAACTTTCTAAAAGTATTACCAAATCAGTAATTGTTAATACAGTGTAATACATCCAAATTACTTATTTCTTAACTGTCTTGACACTAAGAAAGAGTTGCATAATGTAGATTAATAAAAAATAAACAAAACCTTAAAGCCATTGTGTAAGCTTTATACAAGCAGTAAGTTTATAGCATAACAATATGACTAAAACTAACATTTTAAAATGTGTTCATGTAGGGATGATTTTACTGGTTCTTTTGTGTAGAGTGCCTTGAGTTTTTGATGTCTGAGCTGAGATGGAAGACATTACACTGAGGAATTCCTTTTAATGGAAGCTTGTTACAGTGAGCAAAAAAAAAAAAAAAACAAACCCCTTCTTTATAGCATTTACTTTAGTAGCCAGCAGAGCAGTAAATTTTGATTGGAGCTATAGGAGAGAATATTTAGGGAATAGGACATATTTGTTTTAGAATGTACTGCTAATTTAGAAATTGTCTATTGTCAGAAGCTGAGAGTGACCCTCAGGTATGCCTCTTTAGATGGAACTTGTACCATCTGCCCAGTCACAGATCTTTTACTGTCTTTTCAGTGTCCTTTGGATATCTCATTTCCCGTTCAGATTCAGCAAAACTGAACTTAGTTTTGATTTTTTTCCCCCCTCTAAATGTCTTTCCCTTCCCCTTTCCTCTTCCTCTGTCACTGGTGACTTCTGTGTTCTCCTAGTTATTCAGGTTTGTAGACATAACTTTAACTTTCCTCTGCCATTTTTCTTCAACTGCTCAGTTGCTTATTCTCATATTTTTTTCTTCCCTCTCTACCAAACCTCCCTATCTCTACACCTTATTTCCCTTCTGTTGCACTAGTCATCTGCCTCTGCTTTAACTTTCTCTGTTTCCTAAGGTCATCTTACTACTCTTGTAGTATTCTTATCTCTTCTCTTCTCTTTCCCCCCTCATCTCAGTCAAATTCCAACCTGTCATCCTTGGCTTTTCCAGTTCATTATCCCCTGGGTAGTGATACATAAATCTTTTATTTCATATCTCTCTTTTTCTTTTTTTTTGTCCTTGGAACTAACTTTCCTTTTCTTCCTTAATCAAGCTATTTCAGATTCCTCCAGAAAGCTCTTCCCTCATGTATGCTTCCCCTTTTTGTCATCCTATTTTTGGAGTATTGCTGGGCCCTACCATTAGGTGCCAGCTCAACTCCTATTTTAACTTTGATGCATCTGTGTGGTAGGTTTTAAAGCAATGCATACTCTATTCTTGCTCCTAAGATAAATATGCTGTGCCCGAAGGTGTGAACAGCTTCATTGCATTGCACTGTCTTCATTGATCCCTAGAATTTTATCAGGCAAATGTAGCTTAAAACGTGACAGCAGTGTAGAAAATACCAGAAATAACAAAATATCATGAAACATTTGAAGAGTATTAGGGCAGTCTAAATATTTTGTATCTCCATGACATTATGTTAACATAGTGTTGCTTAATTTCAAATTGATTTTTTTTCCCCAACTTCTGTTGTGACTTTGATTTTTAAGCTACATCAGTTACTTTTAAACTATCTTTAAATTCAGTATTTAAAGTTAATATTTATGTATAGTACTTACCATAATATAAAATCTAAGACTTTGGCAAGACATTGAGTGAAATACTATGAAATATATTAGAGTGTATAGGAACTGCGTACAGCTCATAACCCTCCCTTTCTGAGTCATTTTGGTCAGGCATCTTTTGCTTTGCTCAGAGAGACTCTGCAAGCAGGACATAGATAACTGAAAAGGTTAAACCTGCAAGTCTTAGCTAAGACTTGCAAACTATGAGGCTGAGCACCTGCATGCTCACTACTCCCGATAAAAGAGCCCAAGAAGTCTTCACTGGCCAGGCAGTCTTCAGTCAGGAGGAAGGGCTGACCCTTGAATGGGATATTCAGTGTTGCTAGACTGCTGTCTTCTGGTTCCCTGGTTTTCTTCATTAGAATTTTCTACCCTACTCTTACTTTCATACAATTACTCTCACTTTTCCTGTCAATGTTTTTCCTCTTACGTTCTCAGGCTTATTACTGTCCACATCTCAGTCATCTTACCTGCTTTCCCCTCCACTAATTCTTGTCTAGATTGGCTCTGTGTACTTTGCCAAGGCTCTTGCTCACAACTGAACAATTTTCTTAAAGGTCTGAGCCAAAGAGATGCAACTGTGGTATTTCAGAGCTAGGCTCTGGATCACAGACAGCTGTGATCTCCCTGCCTGGGAGGAGGTAGGTTGGGACTGCAGGTTCTAGAAACTAGAACAGGAGAGAATTACTAGATTTAAAGAGCAGTGAGAGTTTCATCTTTCTAGACAAAATGGAAAGCACTTATGCTTAACTTCTCCCAGTCTTCATTTTATAACAATTGCTATTTGATATTTAGGAAAAAGAGGCAAAAAGATGCTTTTTAGAAGTATCTAAAAAAGTACCTTTCTTAGAAGATGCTAGCATAAAAACGTATGGATGCAAATGTGGATCAGAATTTACTATGATAGTGAGGCTCTGGAGGGGCCTTCCAGTGGGAGTAAAAACCCAACTTGCTTTAAAATTGGAGCTTCATAGTCCTGTGATGGGCTGTAAAAGTGTGTTAGGTTTCTGTAACTTGCCCATTTATATACATCTGTGATACATATGGGGAATCTGAAAATAGCAGACACTTGATACAAATGACTTGGAATTAGCTTCTGTTACAATTAAGCTTTGCAACTGAGATTCTAAGTGCTCTTGTGGTGGTTCAGAACGCAGTCCTGTTCTGAGTCCTCTGACAGTTGCAAAGATGGGGAATAAAAACAACGGAGGCTCTCATCTTTCTTTTATGAGCAAATACTCTGTTCTCAAGTATCTTAACTTGAATGCATAATATAGCAGAGAAGGGTTGAATGAATGCTTATTGCTAATACTTTCAGGGGAGAATGAGTGACAAGTTTACAATATGCAAGCTCTTTTTGTGTGAAAGAATGGCCATTCCAGTTCTGATTTAAATAGATTTATCAGAGAACATAAGCAGAAATCCAGAAGGGTTCCTAAGAGTATGCAGTGTGAATGCTGTTAGTGAGCACCCATTCTCAGTTTTTTTCACTGATACTTGGTCGTAGAGAATGTTCATGAAACAAAAAATGTTCCTAAAAACATGTTACATTTTATACTTATCATAATGTTATAGATAACCATCTCAAGATAGACTAGTAAACCCTTATAATAAAGGAAAATGGTTTGACTCTGAAGATGCTAAGTAAGATAAGCAGTAGAAATGCTAAATAGAAGGTCTTGGGGAAGGAAATGAATTAATCTCCTGTTGAAAGAGAGCTACGGGAGAAGAGTGTTTAGAGGGGCATGCCATCTTAGACTAGAAAGAGCAAGCTGCTGCAAACAGCTGATTCCCATGGCTTTTTCATCTTTAACAAGAGAGGTAGGGAACATGTAGCTCTCTAGGCCATGCCAGTCCTGGGATAAACTGAAGAGAGTAATCGGACAGCCTCACAAGCCAGCTGACACTGTAAAGCAGAAGAAAAACTGTTATTGCCATCTTTGTTAATGAAATAATTCTGCTCTTTTTCATAATGTGTCATTATTAAAAGTTATGCTGTTAGGTAGAAGTCTGCTTCTACCCTTTAATCTTTTGAAAAAAAGTGGAATATATTCCACTTATCCTATGAAATTCTACTACTGCGAGCATTGTGGTCTGTAGCAGCACAGTACGGGAGCATTCCTGCAGTGCTTGACATATTTCTTTGTTGCAGCCAAAGGATAATATAGTTTCACTAGCTGTATAGGCCGATACAGGATTCTTTATGGAAGAAGTGTCTTTTGATGACTACTTGTACACATTACTGTATAAAGCTTCTTGGCCCATCATGCTGGAGAGCAGTCAAAGGAACTTTATCAGGATTCTTAACATAATTAAGAAGCACTTTTTGCTCTACTTTACTTTACTGTGGGGCATAACATTTTTGGATTCAGGTACTTTGCACCCAACACTTGAGTCCTGACTAGATTTAGAAATATGTGCATCTTCTATAGACTAGTCTTGTGCACATTGGTATGCGTGAGATTTAAAGGACATATTTAGCAGAATCTTTTTACAATTCTATTTTGAGTAGCAACTTCTGTTGCTATGCTGCTGTTACCTTGGTTGCTAGCAATCTCACAGTGTTCTAAAAAGCAGTTACTTTAGCATAAAATTGACAACTATATCAGATTTTTTTAAAAAAAATTGATTCTGAAATATTTACCTTCTGACAGTCCTCAAATTGGCAGACCATGTGTCACATTGTGATTTTTTTGGCTGGAACAGTATGAAATGAAGTAAAATTTTAAAAATTGTTCTTGGTAGATATTTTTGTTTCATTTGTTTAAGTAATTTTCATTGTTCTTTTATGCCAGCCTACAACTTGGATCTTTCTAAGTTCCTGTGCATCTCTGTAAAATAAAAGGGTATTGATTCAAAAAGAAGCTATATTTCTGGGAGGTTCCAGTTAAGTTTGTAGCATTATCATGTCAGAACAATGCAAGTACTCCATTTGGTTTATAGAAATCTGCTTCATAGAATAGAAACAGTTGGCCCAAAACAGACAAAAGAGATTTGTGAGACTTAGCTTATTTGATCATGATCTTTTTTTTCACAAAGTAACAAACACAGAATTTTTGCGAGGTTCTCATGCTTTTTTCCTTTTTTAGCTGCAGCATCTGGTGCTGATAAGCTCTGGCCAAATTTTGTCATATGTATTAATGAGGATTTGGGAAGGTCTTTGGGAGAAGATTTATGAAAGTGTACAAAATATTAAAAAGTTTTATGGAAATGGATGGTAATGAATATTGTCATCAACAACACTGGAAAAATGTTAGAAAACGATTGAAGGCTATTAATGATAGACCAGATATTTAAGCTGGGTTGAACAATAGACCATACTCACAGACAAATGCTCAGAACAGTCACTGTTGTAAATCAGAAAATAGAAGATGGATTACAAGTGCTTTTGCCACCGTGATTCTCTGAAAGTGTTTTTTGTAATCTGTGGGAACTTGAGCAGGCTTTTCCTTCTGTATTTGTGGCAATTGAAGACAGTTAATCCAGAGAAGGCCTGACTGTAGGCATATAAATAAGTGTAATTGTGTTTATGAATTAATCCACAAATGTTTCTAGCATAAAATGTCCTGTGTTGACTTCAGATGTAGCACTCCTTCCTATGTAACTAAAAAGCATAAAATTAGTGACAGTATCTTTTGAGTGAGCAAGACCGTGCATTTTTTGGCTAGAAGAGACAGATCAATTGTTTACTGCTTCTGTCTGTAGAACACACATCTCCAAACTAAGAATGAAAAGTACCAAGAAGTGGTGACAGCTCCTCTTATCTTCATTTGCTATCCACTTTGGCATTGTTCATTGCGCTCCAAACATCAAGTTACTAGCCCTTTTCGTATTGCTAAGAACTTCCTTTCTGTCCTTCTGGTTTGCCCATCCTACACAGGTACAGGGCAGATAAGGACAGATCTCTAGCTATCCAAATAGAAACTGTCTTAACCAGTTATGAGCAGAATAGTAATGCCATTTTGTGGAAAATGTCAAAATCTGCTTTTGGCTCGCAATTGGAACAGATATTTTAGAAACTTCCTAAAATGGTATGGATTTTTTTTTCCCAAAGGAGTGGGATTGTTTTGATGATAATGAAGCAAAATTCTGCTCACTTAGGAAGTTAGGAAGTGCGAATTTGGGAGCCAAGCCCCTGCAGCTCCCAAAGCCAGTTGGTTTCCAGACTGCATGACTCTGGAGCCAGCTGGCTTTAGTTATGTCAGCAAGGTGACAAGAAGGCAGGATTCCGGTACGAACTGAAGTCTCACACTATGTGGAAAATTTTGATTTGGAAAAAATAATTGTCATAAAAAATTCTGACCAGACAGCTATAGCTGTCTGCTTATCTGAAATTGGGAGATGTTTGTGAAGACAGGAAAATGAGAAATGAACCCAAATAAAACCAAAGCTAGTTTGGGGTTTAATAGGAGACAGATGCATGGAATATTTAGTCTTGTCAAAGTTTTTTAAGACATAAAGACATTTTTTCAAATTTTCTGGGATTTTTCATGATGATATCTCAGATTATGTACTGATAAAATATATGAGAATTTTAAATTTTATTGAAAAATGAAGTAAGTGATCTAATTTTTGAAATTTAGACAGTAATGTGGGATAATATGAATCCTAACATCTTTAAAAAATAGAAGACAAAAACAGTGTTGTCTACCCCCAAAAAACTATTTTTCTGTCATGACTATTGAAAAAGGAGGCTCTAAAATGGAACTTTTGGAACTTGTACAACTTAGTAATACTGAATGGCTGTGTTTCAAGGTAAGATGCTGATACCCTTCTTGTGAAGAAGGAGCAGAAAGGCTTGAATTTCATAAACATTATTTTTATATATAATAAAATAATGCTTTCTGTCCTCAGTGCTTGAATGCTTAAGATAAATTACTGTTGGCAGACTACTTAAGTGGTGTTTATGAGTTTCCTTGTTCTTTTTCAGTTTCTAATTATTTCGAATAATTCAGTCATCTGTAATCTCGGTTGGCTTCTGACAAAAGGATATGTATCCGTCACTTAAGGTAGTCTCCTTGACAACGAGAGATCTAGTTTTAAAGAGACAAGCAATTTCACCTTACCCGTTTGCATAGCTAGAATTTATACAGCCATCTGCCTTCCTATTTCTCTGTTTTCAATGATCCATTTGGATGAAGATTTATTTCCAAGTATTGCTCAAGAACTTGAGCTATTGACTTTAATTTCTTCCCTTTTCACTTTTCATCCGTTTGCCTCATTTTATTAAGGTCATATGCTTTATTGTATGCTTTATACACAGCGGGAGACATTCAGTAAAATAGTCTCATTTTTCGTTAATTATTTTCATTCTGTATTTTCAACTTTTTTTCTACAGTTCTTTTCCCATTATGAAGACAAAAGGGAGCTTGACTTTTATAGTGTTAGTTTGAAAATGTTGAATGTGGTTTTTTTTTTTTTTATTAGGGACTGGATCTCTTCCTATTCTTTACAACATATCATAAATCTAAATCACCTCCTTAAAAAAGAAGGCTTCTTTATTAGGAGTCTGTAAAATCAATTGGCTATTTCTAGTTTATGAAGAATATCTTGTTGGATACACTTCAGTGCTGTTGAACTGGCATTCTTAAGGGAAGATGAACAAGGCTTCTGAACCTCAGATTTCTCTGAGATTTGGATGAGTTTTGCTTAAATATAACTCTTTCTCCTTTCTGTTTCCTTCCTAACTCAGTTTCTTAACAGTCAGGTATGCTATTTTGTAGCTCTGTTACTTGAAATTTGGAGCAGCTCGTAAAATTAATTAATGCAAGTTACCTTTCTTTGTTAGACATGTATAAATAGTGAAAGAATAAACAGGTATTTTATTCAGTAGTGGGGTACACCTCAAAAAACCTCCAACTTAAACTATCTTTGCAGTCTTGCAAGCAAATAGACAAAGATTTGTAAGAAGTGAAAGAGTAACGATGCTGTTAGATCAATCAATAATACTTCTCTTCCTTTCCCACCCATGGCCTGGAATATTGCAGAAGTTATCTGTTCATTCTGAAGGAATGCTGCAGAACTAGAGGAACTTGTAGGGATTATGACTGCATGATGGGAGAGAGTCAGAGTGTGAGAGATTGAAAAGATCAGGACTGTCTACTTCAGAGATGAAAGATAGAAGGGAATATAAAGTAATGAATAATATTGAGTGAACAGGCCAAAGCTTTTCTTATCATTGTATTTCAGGATTAGAACACAAGGACATTAATTGAAAACTGATAATAAACTATGTTAAGTTTAGATGTGGGGTTTGTTTTTCAGTGACACTGTAGAATTACTACTCTAGGAAGGCACTGCAGTCGAGAATTTAGCATGTTCAGGGGGGCTGGGCTTTATAGCAGTTTTACTGAAATGTAGTAAGGTAGGTAAAATACCATTTTTCTAGCTACCAGGAATCTTTCGTGATTATAGTGACAGCATTACAGGAAGTTTTACTATCAAGTTTACCTGTCATATGTATTCTTGGACTTCTATCTGAAGAGTGTTTTGCTGCGTGTTTCAAGGAACAGGGTGCTGAATGAAATGGATGACAGGAATTATCATACTGTGTTAGATTTATCTTTTTATGCTCTCTAATCTTTGTTTCAGTCCCTCGTGCTTTGCAGAACTAATCTACTGAAAAATTAGACTTCTTGTTCTGGAGGACTTCAGCATTTTTTAACTTTCAACAGTTTGTGTCAAACATAAAGAACTATAGTAGCCTAACGTAGTGCCAGAAAAACTTATAGAAAAATATTTATTTTGAATATGTTTGATAACTCTTATTCTAATTCTGAATTCTTAAATTCCTCTAAGCAAATTCTTAAATTCTCGGTATGAACTGCCCTTTTGATTTCTGTTAAGCATAACTGAAGGGGGGGGAGGGAAAGACCAGTTAACTGGATGGGGCTACTATTTAAGCAGTTGAATAGTTTAAAAAAAAAAAAAAAAAAAAAAAAAAAAACATATGATGGAAGAAAGAAGAAGACAACCAAATACATGAAGGACAGCTTAATAAATATATGCTATATGTTGAAAGAAAACATCTGGTTCTACAGTCAAATCACGAAATTGTGTCAGGTGGTTATTCTGAGGCATTAAAAAAAGTCTGTACAAAAATCAAACAGCTTCTACAGCTTGTGGAGCTTGTGATAAGTAGTATTTTTCTGACCTTGGGGAAGTTCCAAGAGATGCAATAGGATCCAAACCTGTTGCCCAATTTTTTGATTTGACCTGCATTAGATTGTGAAACTGCTGTTTAGTTCTAATGAATCAAACATTGTTTATGTTGCACTGCAAGTTTAAAACATGCTTGTTAAGAACTTACAGGGCATATTCTTTCTCTGACATCTTTTTGATGTAGTCATGTATACTTTTGAATACAAAGCTAGCAAAAAATGAATTAAGTTATTGTCAAGGATAGGTACTGAACTAAAGTGATGATGAAAATGTTTAATTGCTATAACTTAGAGTAGAATGTGTTTTAGTATTTACATTATTTTAAGGAATCTTTGAATATAAAAGTTGTTTGTGGGACAAAGCTTTAACTTATATAAAATGTTTTAAATTAAAGTATTGCTTCTGGATGTAATAAACAGCATGCATATTGAATCAAATTCTTCTATTTTTTCTGTATTGTTTTAATACTTTTTTGGGGAGGGTAACACGCAGTGCTGTATATTAGAGTACTTTTTTTCCTCTCCAAACAGAACAGCACTTTTCTGATGTCGTGCTTAGTGAAGAATACCTCAATCTTGGTGTAGAGCAGGTGTGCAGTCTGATATCCAGCGACAAACTTACAATTGTCTCAGAAGAGAAGGTAAGATTATCTGTTATCACAGATTCACCCTATTCTTTTTACCCTTTTGGATGAGGGAGAATAAAGGCTTATTCTTACTGCTCTTGTATACTTGTTTGGATCAATCCTTTGCTTACTCAGTGAAATTAAACCTATATTATGCTCATATTTAAAGATTTTTTCCCAAAAGTGTTGTGAATTTGATGCTGAAAATTAATCTTCGCTCTTAGGAATTCTAAAACTGTTTAAATCATTTAATCCATAGTTCTTTGAAAAAATGAAAGCTTTTTTAAAACTTCTTTTTTTTTTTTTTTTTTTTTTGCATCTTGTAGAAACTTTGAGCCTAAGAACTATCTGCTTAAACTGCAATGAGCAAAGCCATGTTGCTATTCCCTTAATACCTTGAACATCTAGGTCTCTGACTTTAATACTTACCATACTGTTTCTGTGGAGTATAATTAAAATTTTAATGCCCTGTAGAAGCAATGAACTGTGTGCAGTAGAGGAGAAACAAGGCTTAGGATTGCTTCTTGTAGTAAGACATAACGATGTTATCTGAATGATGACAGAGCAGGTCCATTCTCAGGAATAGGAAAGAAAAAAATGAGGGTTGCAAACTGGATTTTCAGTATTAATTTTTTCAACACATTTTGCAAGTGTAGTGCAGTTATCCTTGAAACATGAGTAGAGGAAGGATACCAAAAGAGACTGGCTAATGCATCTTTGAAATTTTATATTGAATAAACATGAAAATAATGGGAGCTGTAACTACTGTACTCCTTTTCTATGATAGGAATTTTAGTCTAATCAGAAGTTGGTTTTGGAGGCACACTGACACTCTCATAGTCATGAATTTGTAAGCCAAGGGACTTGCATTTGTTTGTTTTCTGGAAGGTATTTGAAGCAGTGATAGCGTGGGTAAACCATGACAAAGATGTAAGGCAGGAGCTAATGGCACGCCTGATGGAGCATGTTCGGCTGCCTTTGCTTTCCCGGGAATATTTAGTTCAGGTAAGCCAAAAGGAATACTCATTCTTCTGCACATGGACACTTCTTTCCTTTTATTTGTTTTAATGCTAAATGAGTAATTTTAAAGACAGTATAAGATAGTGTATTACTGATAACAGAAATAAAAACGTAAAGACCTGCCTTTTACCACCACCACATGCTTACATGCTCATACACTCACTCAAGTGAGGGATAGCATAAGGGGATAGCACATAGGAGTAATTTGTCTGTTTGGCAGATTAATTGTCATCCCATGCCAGTAATTTGAAATTATTTAATTTGCTGATATCAGGTTAGTTTTCATTTGTAATGTGATTTCTGATACAGTACTACTTTTCGTAAGTGAATATTAAATTCCAGAATTTTATTTTAAATATATCCGTTATTTAAGTTGGTTAAAAATTACTGACAAAGGAAGCCTGGAAGCATATTTCTTTATCTGGTTCAGATATGCTGTATTTTTTTCAAATTTTGTAAGATCATTTTGAACGTGTTGATGTCAGGTTAAATACTAATGTTAATAGTGAAATATTTTCAATGTTTAGTAGTGTTGTAGCATGTTAGAAATTTTACCTTTCATGATATGAATTTCCTCCACTTTTGTGTTTCTAGTTGTTGTGGGATTTTATTGTTGTAGAGTGATATACTGGTTTGTGAAATTCCCCCCTCCCCCCCCCCCACACCCCATTTTAAGTGCTATGTGCTTTCAGTATTTGAAAAGTTGAGAAATGTGTATGGCTGTGAGGAAAGTGATTTACCATTGCCTAAAACTTTTTTTTTTTTTGGTAGATTCTAGAGAATCTACATCTCCTGATTCTATTTTTTTTTTTTTAATGATTGTATGTTGCCATCACATAATTTTGTGTCTGACTATGGTTGAACTATGATCTAAATGATCTGCATTTGTTCCTGTGATGCAGACTTACTGCACTTTAAGTTGTGATTTGTATTTTACTTCCTTAACATGCTCAGATCTTGTCAAACTTCTATTAATAAACAGAGAGTTGAGGAGGAAATATTGGTTAAGAACAGCAGTGCTTGTAAAGATTACCTCATTGAAGCTATGAAGTATCACTTGCTGCCAACTGAGCAACGAGCATTGATGAAAAGCACTCGAACAAAACTGAGAACGCCTGCTAGCCTTCCAAAAGTAAGACTGTTATTTTTCCACTCTGCTTATTTCTTCAAACTCAATTTTATTTAATAGATTTGATGAGAACATGACTATCAGTTGGTATGTTCCAGTAAAAAAATTTCTGCAAGAGTTATTCCTAATAAGCAGATGTAGCAAGTGATTGAGTTTTAGATCAGTATTATGCTTTGATATGGAAATTATCTAGGCTGAGTTCTTCAGCATTTGAGGAGAACTCTGGATTGATGGTATAGGAACTAGTCAGATGAACCATTCCTTTGACTTCAGTGGATTTTAGCACATTTCTTTCAAAGGAGCCAACTAAAGCTGTTCTATAATGGACATTTATAGCTCCATTGAGTTTTACAGATGATGAGTTCTTGTATGTGAGGTCAGAGATGGAGACACAACAGAATCTGCCTCATTCATGGGAGCTCTATCTAAATGCTAATTATCTCCTGCTTCTCTGCTTCAGATATTCCCACTGGACACAATGTTTTCAAATTACGTATTTAAAGAAAATAGTTTTGGCTAGCTTGCAAGATCCACATTGCATATTTAGCAGAATCATCCTTTAATTATTTCTTGTATGGAAGCTTCCTTTATTTTTAGCACTTATTTCATCTTTCAGGTGCTCTCATATATGCAAGTAATTAATGCATGTTACTACCTCCCTTCTAGTTGATGATGGTAGTTGGAGGACAGGCACCAAAAGCTATTCGCAGCGTAGAATGCTATGACTTTAAAGAAGAGCGTTGGCATCAGGTGGCTGAATTGCCTTCCAGAAGATGTAGAGCGGGTAAATGACTAATATTTTGTTGCAGTTTGTAATGCTGCAGAATTTAGGTGTCTATCTAAAGCATCCTATATTCTTTGGAATAGTACTTAAGAGACCTATCCTGAAAAGGGCTAAATCTTGACTTTAGTGGGTGTTGTGTGTTGATCATCCTGAAAGTTCTAATTACTTGCTAATCTGGGACTATACAAGTTTGATAATTTGATTTTAATTTGTCCTTCAGTTTTTAATCTGTAAAATAAACTGCTTCATTACATCACATGGATACAGAGGATAAATTAATATGTTGATGCATTACAATGATGAGCATTGTTTTATTAAAAATAACTTATCATTAAATGATAGAAGAATTTGAAGAAGTGATCAGTTGATACTAAAAATGTGAACATGTTATCTTAAAACAACTGAGATCTAAGCAAGAAATTTAGCAAGCCTGATTTTCAGAAGTGTAAACTATTAGTAGCAAGAAGTATCAAAACTTTTAGTGTTTAATCTGAATGAAGTATGGCTCTAGGACACTGTTAAAAGCCTGATAGTGTACTGAGCACTCTAAATTGTGTCAAATATTTGCATAGTCAGCACAGTATGGAATAAAATAATTGACAGAGAAGACAACACTCAGCTCTTCTCCTCATTTCCCCTGCTCTAGGAATGGTGTACATGGGAGGCATGGTTTATGCTGTTGGTGGTTTCAATGGTTCTTTGAGAGTTCGCACAGTAGATTCCTACGATCCAGTGAAGGACCAGTGGACGAGTGTTGCTAATATGCAAGACAGGAGAAGCACACTGGGAGCTGCTGTATTAAATGGACTTCTTTATGCTGTGGGAGGATTTGATGGAAGTACAGGTATTTTTCTGCCTTTACACGCTGCTGAACTGATTTGTTTTGACTGATGTAGATGTAATTGTATCAAATTTGAATTTCACTTTCCTTGTAGTTGTGATGAAATGAAGCAGGAGGACAGCCTGCATCTTGTGGCATGAAACAGGCTTTTAATGATCACCACCCTCTGCCTGGTACAGAACTGTGCACTGTTCCCTCAGTTGTTAAAGTTTAGGCCTAATGACTGTTGAATCTTTGACAGGTTTTCTTTCAGTACTCCTTCTGTATTCCAAGTCCTTAACTTTATGGACAACATGAGCAGAGAAATAATTTGGCATCTATTTGTGTATGGAATATACATCTGCATTTTTCTGTAGGGTAAATGAGTATAAACAGCATTGCTTGAATTGTGGGAAGGCTTTGGACATATGCAGCTCATTCTCATCACCGATGCATTAAACCATTTGTGTAGAGAATCCTTTTCCTTAAGAGTTATTTCTGATGAACATGTGTAGAGAGCACTGGGTGACTTAATTAAAAAGAAGAAATTTAAGGAAGAATTTTTGAGTTCCACAAAAGGGGTTACTCAGTTGCCTAGTTTCAAATACCAAGAATGTGATGACAGTAATTGGCTGTCTAAATAACATCACTTGTACCTTTTGCATAATAATAAACAGTTCTTAAAATGAAATAATAATTTGAGTTTTGAGATACAATGAATAATTTCTGAAAGGTAGGCAGTGTATTGCTCCTAGATTTGTAGAGAAAATAATGCCCTATTGTTTTAATAGGTTTATCATCTGTCGAAGTTTACAACTTAAAGACTAATGAGTGGTTTCACGTAGCTCCAATGAACACAAGAAGAAGTAGTGTTGGTGTAGGCGTTGTTGGAGGTAAGTTCTTTTGCTATCTGCAAAGTTAGTTCTGCTTATGTGACTTTGGACATTCCTAGGAGCTTACATTCCAAATCAACGCAATATTTATATGCTGAAAGATTTTTTTTTTCCTGCATATATACTTAGGAACCAGAACTACTTACCAAATTGGATCATCTATGAGGACTAGTTTCGGCAAAAGTGATGTGATTGTAAATAACAACAAAAACAACAACAACAACAAAAGATTTTAATTTCAGAAATGTTAGAAGATGTATAAGGAGTTAAAAAAAAAAAAATCCAGAAATGGATTAAAACAGTATTTGCAAAACTAAACCCCAAATACATTCCATTTTCAAAAATAAAAACCCTTTGGGATTGAGCAGTTTGATTCAAAGTCATTGTTAAATTTTTTGGTTCAGTTACTGAAATGAAGAAATAAATTTTTGCATGATACTCATGCATGTATCTTAGTGTGCTTCATATTCACTAACAATAATACAAATATAGTCCAAAAGGCTCTGAATTTAATCTCTGGTAGTGTCTAAAACTGAGGTGGAATAGAACAAGATCAAAAGGATTTATTAGTAAAACTTTCAGTCAGTAATAAATGAGATGGAAGAAAAAGAGGGTGAAATGTAACCTTCACCCTACTTTCTATATACATGTTAAAAAATACCTTATATTTAGGTTTTTGCTCAACCTTATAATTCAAATGTTATGAACAAAACATAATTTTTCTGCTTCTTTTTGGCTAGCTTTTAGCATACTTGCTTTCCATATTTCTTTTATTACTGTGCTAAGGTATTCACTTTCTATAATGTAAGATTGATTATTCATTAAACTGATTATCCTTCACCACTGGCATAACTGTTAGCAGAAATTGCTTTTGCTTTAGTGTTTTTAATGAAAGTATAAATAAATTGTTTTCTGTAATAGCAGTTCTTTATTTTAAACGCTGAGAGCATCTCAGCTTACTTTTGTACCCTGCCCATTGAAAGCTACATAAAAAGTTACCTAAAAATGTAGACCTGTCCAGAATGTCTATTCGTTAGGAACTGCTTGAAGACGACTATGAATTGTTCACAACCCAGCTGTGTTGGAGGGACATCTTTTAGTACTCTTTGCTGAGCAAGCTGCAGGCAAAGGTACATGTGGTCACTGTATATGTCAGTGGCAGTATTGGGGCTCAGGCACAGGCTTATATGGAAGTCAGAGCTTCAACGCTGACTCCAGTGTGCCTGGGGCAAACTGAAGAAAAGCTCCCTAAGTATGTACATAGCTTCCCTAAGTATGTAATTAATGTATGCCAACAAAGCTAGAGTGCTTGGTTACAGAAGTGGTAATATTATAAATCAGTCTTCAGTGATGTAGCACTGAACTATAATCAACTCTTCTTAAATGTGGCTGGTTTTCCCAGTTACATGTTGAGGGTGATCTTAAGCATGGTGCTGTGAAATTTGCAGGCTTCCAAGGACAATTTGGTGGTTAATAGCTTTGTTGTTGCTTGCACAGTGTGGATCTGGGCTGGCTCCCAGGTCTTGAAACAGCTTTAGGTGTGTCTTCAATCTGCACAGGAACCTCTGCTGTTTCTATTCTGAAAGCATACACCAAGTGCATAAAAGTAGTTTCCATCTGAATTTTTTGATATTTCTAAGAAGCCTATTAACTTGCTTCCAATGGGGGACAGTTTGCCTTTTGACAATTCTTAATTTAAAATGGGGGTGAAGTACCTTTGTATTTCAGATAGGCAATTCAAAATCTTTTGATTCACATTGTTCAGTTAGGTACTGGCTGCCTCTATCTCCCCAAAATGGCAAGATCTACAGGGCAGTATTTTAAACTGTTTGAAAAATAGAAACCTGCAATATAGAAACCCGCAATAACTGATTGACAACAGATGCTGATTAGTAGCTAATTTGGAGAGTGACATTTCTCCCTCTGCATGTGTAACAACATAGCCTATGTGCTTCAGAAACTTGTGCATTTCTGGTGGTTGCTTTTCTAGGTAAGCTGTATGCTGTCGGTGGCTACGATGGGGCGTCGCGTCAGTGCCTTAGTTCAGTAGAGTGCTATGATGCTAATTCGAATGAGTGGAGCTATGTTGCAGAAATGAGCACTAGGCGGAGTGGAGCAGGTGAGTGAACAAGAACCAATGCTCATAGTTAAGACTGAAACAAATTTGTGATTTTAAAACCTACTAAAAAATTACAGAAGGTAAGCTAACTTCTGAGCCTAAAGGAATGTTAGTCTTAGGTGGCAGATGTATTGCAGGTTATAAATACAGAAATGTCCTACAGGGTAAGATTCAGTCTGTAAAGAGTAAGCATCCTTCCTTTGCTTTTTGTACTTTTCATACTCCCTTCTCTTCCCTGAGCTTCTGATATTCTGATGTTTAATACAGATTAATATATGCAGCTTGTGACAATTAATGTAGTGTCAGCTCAGTATTGAAATGACTATCAAAATCTTCACGTCCAAGGTGAAAAAATGTCATTTCTTCAAAAACGTCTCTCTGCCAGTGTACGGCTACTTTTTCTAATAGTTTTTTCAGGTCAGCTTGCATGTGAACTGTAACTAAATTTCCACGTCTTTGGAGGACTTGTTCTGCATTCTGGGTTTACTGTAGGAAATTGTCCTTGATCATTCTTAATTTTGTGTAGTTGGTTCTATCCTACTATTTCCACTTAAGCAACCTTTGTTTCATCTTCAGTAATTCTTCTCATCATGATACTTGCATCCTTTGGGTATTTTAGGCTAATACATGTTATTCTCTCTTTATTATTTAGTCAAGATACATCCATTTATTTCTTCATAATCTTAAAAATCCCTTTTTAATTTTTTCTTAGTATTTTTTTTTCTTCTTGAAACTGAGTGTCTATTTTTCTTTAATAACATCAAACGTGCCTGTGGTATTCTGTTCTTGTTTAATCAAATGATGCTTCCACAGCTCCAAAATTACTTTAGCATTTTCACTATCTATTTATATTATGGACTCAAGTCTCGTTTACTGTTCACTGTCCTCTATTTGTCTTTTGGTGTTTCAGGTTTTTTCAACTTGCTGAAGTTTTTTTTCTTTCTCTAGATGCGTTCACATGGACTTTTTCAAGTCAAATTGCATGATATTATTTTTCTGCCTTTATTTCTTACCTGTTTAGGTCCCTTTTTTGACATGTACTCAATGGTGCTTTTCAGCAACACCCTTCAAATACCTACTAGTGATTGCAATAATGTGCTTCATAATTGGAAGAGATGTTGCTACAAATAAAACTCAGTGGATTTCTAGTATGCTCAGTAGTTGATTAACAGTTATCCCAACTTTTCATCTTGCCTTCCATTATTCTCTATTAATTCTGAACAGTTTTTAATCTATGTAGTGATGGTTGACTTCAGTCCAAATTAATTATTTCAACAGACATTTTTTTAAATCATTACTAAAATTAAAATACTTGATCTGTAATATTTCCATTATACCCATACAAAACAGTAAGTTGATTTGTCTCGTATTACTGGAAGTAATATTTTGGTTGCATTTTTAAACTAGAACTGTAAAGTTATTAAAGGAAATATAGTAGAGTGTATTTAACGTAGTTGTCTTGTGAAACTTTTGCTTATTTAGTTTGTGTATCTTGGAAGGAAATGCTGGGTTAAAAACTGGCCAGAATTACAGTGAGGGTACTGTTAAATACTCTGGCTAATATAAGGATTTTTTGAGTAAAGCATTTATATAAAACAAGCAGATTATTTGAATCATTGTGAAGACAAATAACATTGGGCTGTGACAAAGCTTCATTTTTCAAACTGCCAGTACATCCATTTTATCTGAGTGTTTAAAAAAAAATGTTCTTGCATACTGCCTTTGTCGCTTTAGCCCATTCATATGCTAAATATTTTCAGATTCTTTTTGATGTTGAAATACTTTTACAAGACTGAAATTTAGTGCTTTAGGTACACTAACTATTAGAATCTTCCTGTTCCTCTTATCCCTTTCATTGCCCTAGAGTTCAGGACCTTTTTTGTTTGCTCAAGTCTCTGCTGCCTTTGTACTGTCCTCTGTTTAAAAAAAATAAAAAAATAAATAGAGAGGGAGAGAAGGGAAAAAGGTAAATATAGTTAGGTTTTTTTCTGATTCATTTAACAGAGTAAACAAAATCAACATTCTTCAGTGCCACTCTGTTAAATATGTGGGAAATTACATTTGTATGTGGGGGAGGAGTGGATGATAATGTTAAAATCATGACTGATTTGAGCTTGGCTGTAGTGGCCAAAATCCAAAACCATCAGAAGTGTTTCAATTGGCAATCAGTTCTAGTGTTGTTATAGGTACTAACCAAGAGAATTGTGTTCCTGTGTTAAACCTATGGATCTCTGGTCATTGCAAGGAACTTAAGCCCATCTTTTCTGTTCTACTGCTTCAGCTTCATCTAAAAGCAACTTCAGAGGTTAACCCTCAGTTATTCTTCTTTAGTACTAACACCTTCTCAGTTTATCAGTATGGGGACAGATCTGTTTTCAGCAAGATATTGGGATGAGGAACTTCAAATCCAGATATAGGCCATCTGGGAGGGATGAGAGATGTAAGACAGGGTCCTGGAAATGAGCAGGGAAGAAAAATAACAAAGGAGAATTCAGAAGACGGCAACAAGAAGATACAGATGGAAGAAGCAAGAAATAAGGTAGGACTTGGATACTGGGTGTGGGCTTAAGGGAAACTGAAGTACCAAGAGGAACAGAGGACATCACTAAAAATAAGGAGCTATCAAATAGAAGATGGCAATGTAGCAAGAGGGAAAAAATGATATACACTAAATAGGAAAGCTGGAAACAATAGAGGAAGATGAGGTGGGGGGGATAAAGCAACAATAAAGCACATTCTTTACTAACCTGTTTGTTTTATAGCATATTACACAAACTAAAAGCTGGAATCCTTCCAGTTCTGTGATGTTTAATGTTACAAAAGACAAATGTTATATTATTCTGTCTAATAAAATGATATCAGAGTGGGAGAAAGAAAAGCTGTTACATTATACTGTGACATGATAGCAAAAAATAATAGCAATCCAAACGGAATTAACTGGAAGGGATATGGGGAGATACAGTAATGTAGTAGATAGTAGATGATAAAGCATTAGGTAGCATAATTTATAAATCAGTGTTATATTAAGAAGAATTTTGTTAGACTTGCACCATTTAACTTTGTTTCATTCCCCTCTTTAATTATTAAAATCCGTCTTTTTAATAAGAAAATTTATTTATTTCAGTAGAGGTCATTTCTCTTCCCATATATGACTAGTCCTTGCACACAATCTTACTGATAGGTTTTCAAAGCTCTTTCAGCTGGTATTTAAGTTCTGTTTTTTCTTTTTTTATTTTTACCTGGCACTTTTTCTCTGAAGAGCTAATCTTTTGTATTCCCATTTGCTTTTTCACTTGCTCTTTATTAAAGATTTTAAACTGTGCCCTTTCCCTGGAACCCTTTAAGAACTGTATTTAAGAACTGTATTACCAATGCTATATATCATACTTTGAGTTTCATAATCTTAATTATGACATATATTAGATCTCCCAATGTACTTTCATTGCTCCTGCCCATTACTTACTATTTTAATGCCAAAAAATGCATTTCTGAAATCTATTATGCTTGGATTGTCATACCACTTATAACGTGATGAATAAATAAACAGGCTTTCCTTTCTGGTTTCCCTGTTACCATCTTTTCAATATGTTCTACCCAACTAGCAAATAAATCCAGACTAGTTTTACTTTGTTTCTTCATCCATGCTTTATAGATTGATTAACTTTACAGTAAAGTAAGAGAGACCCCAGAAATAGTCAAACTTTTCAGCACCTTTTGGATATTTTGATAACTGCTGCTTGGTTCAAGGAATTTTGGTGTTCTCCTCTAATCCTGGAGGAGATAGGTACTCACTGAAATTTTTTATTTTTAGTTCATACAAGTTTACCAGGTATTCCAACACTTTAATGTAAACACTCCTATTGTATAATGTCTGCCCATTCTGCTTTTTCCCTTTCTACTCTTTTACTTTCTAAAAATTCACTTATGCTTTATCCTCACATCAGATTTCTGTTATGCTGGCTGAGCATACTGTGTCATTTACTGTCACTTCTAATTAGTCCTAAATTTCAACAATCCTCATTTTCCTGCATATCATTCTTTTTTGTCAAAATTTTCTAAATCTTCCGTGGCAGAACAGCTCTGGTCTTTGTATGCTGTGATACAGGAAGTCCTGCAAGGCATTTTTAGCAGTGTCTTGCTTTAGTTGCTGTCATTTTACTTTAATGCATTTGACCCAGATATCTTCTGAAATAGTTCCTAATATTGACTGGATGGAGGATTTATGTTAGTAGACATGTTATTTATTATTTCTCCCTTATATCAGTCATAACATTCTCTAGTTAATTTTGAGTATTTTCATATATTCACAGGTGTTGGTGTGTTAAACAATTTATTGTATGCAGTAGGTGGTCATGATGGTCCTTTGGTAAGAAAAAGCGTTGAAGTATATGACCCTGCTGCTAGTACATGGAAGCAAGTTGCAGATATGAACATGTGCAGAAGGAATGCGGGTATGTACTCAGTTACTTTAAAACACTGATAATATAATTTGGTACAAATGTATTCCTTCTTAAATATTTATGCTTCTTTGATGTTACAGAATAGAAAACATTCATAGTGTGACCAAGCGACTTGTAAATTTTCAGGATTTCCTGTCTTTTTTTAGGCGTTTGTGCTGTAAATGGTCTTTTGTATGTGGTTGGAGGAGATGATGGTTCCTGTAATTTATCAACAGTGGAATATTATAATCCAACAACTGATAAATGGACAGTTGTGTCATCTTGTATGAGTACAGGAAGAAGCTATGCAGGTAATGTGGTTAATTATTTTTAATAGACTTTTTTCAGTAAACAGTAAATAGGATAGGATAAGAAATTCGGCAAAGCATTTGGACAAAGTACTGTCCAAGTTAAAACCTGTAAAGATTCTAGAATGATATGAAAAATGTAATGGTTCACTTTGATTTTAAACAATTATTCACTAAAAAATAAAAGATGGTATTAAACTCTGCTCAAGGATGATTTAGCATTTAAGTGATGAATGTGAAAGAAAATTCTATTATGACCAGCCTTTTTTAACAATAGATTTATAATGTGTCTCAATCTGTGGGAATTCAGTTTTGAACTTTTTAAATGGATTCAATATTTAGAAAACCAGAAATGATTGGAGGTTCTTTTCCTTTGATAAATGCACGAACTGAAATGAGTTATTTAAGTGATATTATAGGTTTATTTCACTGATAAGAAAAATTAAAGCAAACTTTTGAATAATTGCTAATTTCTTCAAATCACAGAAACTTTCAGAATTTTAGTGACTCAGCTAATCTTCCCTCAGAAATAAATTTGCGAAAATATCAACACTGCACAGTATCTCAGTTTTATGCTGGTTGAAAATTATATTAAATCTTTTCATATTTTGATAATTTTTCTGAAAAGATATGTAAAGATTTATGCCTTTTTTTCCCTCACTTCAGGTGTAACAGTTATTGACAAACCATTATGATCTGTAAAGAGATTTTTCAACTTGAATATGCACTAGAAGCAGTCTTCAACAAGTATATTTGAAGTGACTGAGTACAAAAGCACTTCTCTACTTGTAGCTGCACCTTGAGTCACAGTGGAAGATGTGACTGTCTACAATTACAGATGACAGATGATGAAGATTACTCTAGGTAGAAGCAATGTGTAGGATTATTCTGCAGTTAAGCAGGAGATGATTGAATTTTCAAAGGCTAGTGGACCGTTTTTTTATTGTGAGGTCTTCAAACAAAAAAAAGCCACTTTCATAAGGACCAACTCATGTCAGTCATGACTGAGAAATGGATTGTCAGTGAAGAATGGTGTGTATTCTGGTGAAAGTAAATTTTTGTCTTATTTTTTCCAGAGACTAATAAATATATTTAAAGAAATGAGCTGTCAGTCTTCATAGTAGGTGTTTAATCCCACCTCAGTAATTCAAGCTGGCATGGGGTAAATTTGTTTGCTTTTATAAAACTTTTGTTACATAACTATAATATGGGCATATGTATGTGTGCATAAGTTGCTTTTCATCAAAATTCTTCAAAATCTGATTTTACTATTTATAATTTGGCACAGTACTTTGAATATGCCAGTACTATGTTGTAAAACAGAGTTGTATTTTTTGATATTTAACAATGCTTAACACTACTAATTTTCACTAAACAAGATTGGAGATGGTGTAATGCTCCTTGAACAGGTGTAATTTCAAGATCTTTTTAATAAAAATGTTGTCTGTACTTATTTATGATTTTTTTTTCTGTTTAATCTTGGTCATGTTTAGATGTTACTCCTTTCTTACCTTTTTATCCAAAAGGTAATTTGGCATGAAAATAACTGAAAATTTGTTATGAATGTATGCATGGTATTAAGGTCTACTCGTGTGTAACTTTAGCTGCTATTAGCTAATATCTGAATATACTGTATGGGGCCATGTTTGTAGTGCAGCTCATTTTTATTTGTTCTAGGATGGCCTCCTTTTTACATGACCAAAGTTATTGTCATATTTGAGACTTTCTTTAAATAAAAGTTTGTATATTGTTTCGTAATGCCAACAAAATTGCTTAAAACTTGTGTTTCTGCATGCAAGTCTCATAGGTAATCTGATGTCAGTGAAGAGTTTTTTTGGAGGGGGATGGGGTTTTAAAGAGCTGAATGCAAGTGAGTTAAAGAGAATTATTATTCAAGTGTAAGAATTAGTAATATAAGTATCACTAGTTTGCTGCTGGTTTGTTTTTGAAAGCTTTGCTCTTTAGTTATGGTAGTGGCCACATTTAATTTCCTGAGGGGGAGGGAGGCAATCCGAGCTGTAAATTTTAATATTAGAGCTACGAATAACAGTGTTGTTCTTGACAATGTTGGGAGAGATGCTAACGTTAAATGAATGGTAGCGTTCAGCTGCTGGTGTGGTATGACACGTTGTGAGTTTAGGCAGTAGGTTTCGTTTCAAACAGAAATCTTGGTTTCGCTCTGCAGTTTTACCTGTGTGGTACCAAACAAGGGGCTGCCCCGACGCACCTTGGCCCTTCAGTTTCAAATGCGCCCAACGGTAACCCGCGCGAGGGCGGCGGCGGCAGGAGCTGCCGCGTGACTTCGAGCTCTGACGGTTCACGCGCGAAGCCCGGGGGAAGCGTGGGTGTGGGAGGCTCGCACCCTCCCTTCTGCCCGGTCACCGCCCGAGCCGGCGGCTTTCGGCAGCGGCTGCTTTCGGTGCCCTGTGAAACCGCCCGGCTGCTGCCAGCGGTGGCCGGCGGGGGCGTGGGGGTGGGGGGGGGAGAAGCCGCCGCCATGGCAACCGAGCGGGCTGGTGGGCGCTCTCCCTCAGCGCCCCGCCCCCTCCCGTCTGCCCACCTGAGCAACCGCTCTCCTCCTCATCACCTCTTTGACGTCACCCGGCCGCCCTCCCGCCTCATTGGGCGCGCGCCGAGGTCTCACTATGCTCACTCCACCCCTTCAGCCAATCGGTGCCCGGCAGGGGTAGCCCCGTCCCGGCCCTCCGCACGCCTGACTCTCCGCCGCTGATGCCAGCGAGCCAATGGGCGCCGCGGCGGCGGTTGCTGCGCGGCCAATGGGAGGGCGCCCTTGAGGAGCCGGCGGTGCTAGCGGCGGTTATTGCTGCGCCGGGCGCCGTTGGTGGCGCCAGTGCTCAGGCCGGGGCCGCTGCCGAGGTGAGAGGGGGCTGGGGGGCGGCCCGGGGCCCCGCCGCGGCGGGCGAGGGCGGGGAGCGCCGCGCCGTTGCCGGGCCGCGCTCTCTTCCGCGTCGGCCTCAGCGCGCGGCTCTCGCTTCCTGGCGGGGGGCCGCGGGCGGCGGGAAGGCGAGCCCGGGCCTGCGGCCGCCCCTGCCGCTTGGGGAAGGGGAGTGACGAGCCTTCGCTTCGGCTCGGGAGCCCGAGCCCCAAGCTTCTTTCCTAGCTCCTCCGAAGTAGCGGCTGTTAGCGCAAATAATGCCGCCTGCGTGCTGTTGTTCTAAAGAAAAATTATGGCTAACGTTTCGTGCTGAGCTTGGCGCGTTCGCGGCGTGGGGTCTCTTTCCGAGTGCCTTAACTGAGCTAGGCTTTGTGGTACGGAGCGAGGCTCCCCGGCACGCGAGTTAGGCCCACGCTGGGGAGCGGGAGGCGAGACGAGCACCCGCCTCGCCCCGCTGAAGCGGGCGAAGTCCTGCGCGCCTGTGGGAGCGCTGCCTGTCAGCCGCAACCCCAGGGCTGTTCCGGGGGCTAATGCAGCGCAAACGCGGAGCTGGTGAGCGCGGCGTTGTCTTTCACGCCGAGTCTGGCTCACAGCTGTGAAGGGAGCGAGGCTGGGTAAACAACGAGTCATGGTGCACCGTTCGATTTCCAAATCTGTTTCTAGTCCTTCTCTTCTATTACAGTATGCAACTCTTACGTAAGTGCAACTTAGAGTAAAAAAGAAATCATTCATTTACTGTTTCGACCTAGTTTTAAAAGTTAAGAGCCTATTGGCTCTTAAGACTTTGTAAGCTTTGCTCTTTTACACTATTCTGTAGAAAGAGAATCTGTACTTCTCCTGCCCCAAACTAGGTAAAAAGTAAGGTAGGTAATGTTTTTTTTGTTGTTGTTGTTTTTTTTCAGGAGACACAGCTTCTTACTCAAATTTTTTTTCTCAAAATTTGCAGGTTATTTATAAACAACTGTAGAAGAACTGTAACTGTGATGTTTGATGTTTGAATAATGGCAATGAACGATAGTGTTAATATCTTGAGCTCTGCTTATCTGGCAGTGGAGTATATAGACTCTTTCTTGCCTGATAATCCACTACAGCAACCATTTAAAAATGCTTGGAACTACATGCTGGATAACTACACAAAGTTCCAGATTGCAACCTGGGGATCACTTATAGTCCATGAAGCTTCATACTTCTTGCTCTGTGTACCTGGATTCGTCTTCCAGTTTATACCATACATGCAAAAATATAAAATTCAGCAGGTAAGATAAAGCCTTGAACTCCATGCTTCCTGATTTCTCTTTTAACATATGAAGCAGAGATAACTGTGGGATGTTACCTTCTGATTTAGATGAGTACGCTTTCTCTCTTGCTGTGTGTGTTTTGGAAGTGACAGGACAAAATTGCAGTGTGTGGGAAGAGAGGGATAGAACTGGATTTGGGGAAGCAAAGAGGGTTTTTCTTTTTTTTTTTTTTTTTTGGGGGGGGGGGGAGGGGAGGGGTTCCTGTCTGCCATGGACATAATTTAGAGAAAACAGGGTGTTGGTCTTTGAATGGGTAAAGCTAAATATCCTCTAGGCAAGTATATGCATAGATGATGAAGCTCTCTGGAAGGTACAATAGAGTAAGGGTAGTTTGTCATAGAGATGGGAGTTAGTATTGTGAAAGCTCTTTCACGTGGTGCAATTACATCGTGTTGAGACTTAATAGCAAGGGTCCCTCTTAAAGTTTCTCTGTGTACACCCTCTTAAAAGGTTTTCAAAATATTTTAAAAATGGAGAAGGCTTAGGATGGGCTACTCGCTCCTAAATGGTTTTAAATATTAGTAAGTGGAAAATATATATCTAGTATGCAGGGATTATTGTTTCCCCCCCCCCCATTCCTTTGTTTTTGCTTGTAATATGAATTTGAAATAAAATTAATACTAATTTCTAACATTACTACAGTAGTTGATAATATGTCTCCCTGCAAAAACTAGGTATGTGAAGAAGTAAATTGTTTTGAAAATGTTTAAATCTTCAGCTTCTCCTTTTTCCTTTTGCTCTGGAAGTACATTTTGTGTTGTGTAGAAGAAAAGCTAAATTAGGTTTGCATTAAACTGTTAAGTCTGAAATGCTACTCTTAATTACAAATAGTGAAATAACAAGAATTATTTGGGGTGACTGATAAAGAACAACTTTAATTAGAGACCCTTTAAGTTTTGTGAAAAGTTATCTTAGAAAAATGAAGTTTGGGAATCTGTGATGAAACTGAGTCTAATCCCCTGCAACTTGTGTTGCCTGAGTTGATTTGTGTTATGGAAGGAGTGGCTACCAATTTTTAAAGGTGAAAGGATTAGAGAAGTACAGCATGAAACAGTTCTCAGGAAAGGAAAAGGAACCACAGACTGAAATGCATCAGCCTGTTGTGACCTGGACACTTTTGCAGTCCTGATATGTTTGGGATATTAAATTTTAAGTGTCTTTTTCCTAAGTAGTTTCTGAAGGAAATCTAAGTTTCAGAGGCAGCTTTAGAAGCTAATACCTTTCTTGGGTAAATTTCACATATTTAGGATAATTCTACAGTATCAAACAGTCTATGATCATTTTGGGGTAGACCTAATTGCTTCCATCTTCAATGTCGTTCCCTTCTCCCCCCCACCCCACCCCAAAGAATCCTATTTAGTTTAGTTTTGGGGTTTTCTTATAAACTACAGATTGAGCAAGAAAGGACATTCTTTTCACTGTTACTTCAAAAACATCTTGAAACTTAATGGTGATAAAACTTTCTCAAGAAATGTTCTTTGTTGGAGTGGTTCATCAGCTGTTAAGAGACTTTATACCTATCAAACAGCAGAATCTTCTCCAGCAGAGTAGCGGTGTACATAAGTTGCTAAAGTCTCTAAGTTGCTGTATCATCTTAAACTGCCCACAAGGGTTTCTTTTTCAGATGCATACTAGAAGTATGTAATAGAACTGTCTCTTTCTGCTTCTTTCTAGGATAAACCAGAAACATGGGAAAAGCAGTGGAAGTGTTTCAAAACACTCCTCTTCAATCACTTTTTCATTCAGCTGCCTCTGATCTGTGGTACTTATTACTTCACAGAATATTTTAACATCCCATATGAGTGGGAAGAAATGCCTAGATGGTAGGTGGATATTTCTTATTTGTTGATATAGAATTGCATGAAATTTGAGGCAAAATGTTTAACAAATAGTGTCATTAATGTGCTGTAACTTGACTTTCTTGTTATGTAAGCTATTAATTTTGTGTTGATTGATACTTAACTGCTACAGGAGCTAATTAGAGCTTCCCAGAGGGTTTTTTTTAATGATCCCAAATTCTTCAGAGGAGAGGGGGATTAGAAGATAGTTCATGGAGGCAAAGCAGAATTCATGATGGCTTGGATTAGATATTGGACTTTGTGTCTTTTTGTTTAGTTCAATGTGTTCTGATTTCCTGTAACTTCCGTTAAGTGTTTCTTTCTTCCACCCTGTTGTTTTATTTCATAGCAGCAGTATGTTCCTCAGGGGAGAGAATGCACCACCTGCTTCTCATTCCTCCTTTTTGCTCTAAATTAATATGCTTTTACACAAAACTAAATCTAGCTAAAGATGCTTTGTTTTCTTTTTTTTTTCCTGAAGTTGTTCCTTACGGCAGTAGGTCATCTTTCTCATCAGTTATTTTCTGTCTTGTTCAGGTATAGTTCTGTCTTCCCATATCTAGGTCTTACACTGACTACAGATTTTTAATATATACTCTGTGTGTAGTGCTGAAATTACAAATAATAATTTGTTATACCGCGTGCTTACTCACTTCAGCATATGAACTGATGAGCTGATAGGTACAAAGGCCAATGTACTTATTAGTTAATATTTTTGGTATTTTAAATAGGTAGTGCCAATGCACTGTTAAGTTAGTAGTAATATGTGGCGTTTCCCAGATATATTGCACCCTTGTTAGCAAAGAAACAATTCTATCTTTCAAGATTTTGCAAAGATTGAAATAGTTTATAACTAATGGTTCTTCTGCTGTTTTAAAGGTATGTTCTACTTGCACAATGTTTTGGATGCGCAGTCATTGAGGATGCCTGGCACTACTTCCTGCATAGATTATTGCATCACAAGAGAATATACAAGTACATCCATAAAGTTCACCATGAGTTTGTAGTACGTATTCCTTGAATTCTTTCAATTTGTTTTTAATGCATGCCTTTTCATACATCTTCAAGATGATAATTGGATGCCTTCAGGATTATTCTCCCTTTTGACAGTGGGACAGATGTCTTTTCTTGAACTCTATGACAAAAACAGTTTTTCATTTTCTTTCTGAAAACATTGTGTAGCTTTATTTCATTTAATGAGAACGAAAAATTGCACTCAAGTGTTTGGCTGAAGTTTGATCATATCCATTGAACTAGGTGAAAGCAAGCTTTGTAAAAGTATTTCTGATGTTTGTTGTTAGGGAGGGATGGTATATTTCTGGTTCCAATTTGTTGGTTCTCCACCATCTAGGATGTTATCCAGTATCTACTGATCCCCAGAGCACTTTCTGTACAGGCTGTTCCTGAACTGCCTGCCTGTCTGTGCCGTATGCTCAGCACGTTTGATCCAAGGAGGGGTTATAGCTTGGGTATGGGCCTCTGGAAGCGCATAGCTGCTTGTGTGAGGTTGTATGAAGCACACAGTGCAATACAGAGAGATCCTGGGTAGTGCACATTTATTGCTGTTGGTGCTGACTGTGAGCACAAGGCAGTGAGCACTGCCTGGAGGTGGCACTGTTCTGAGACAGGTAGGGTCCAGCAGTGCTTGTATCCTATAGTTAGTAGAGCCATCTTTGGACGGCACTGTTTCTGGATCACAGGAGTCAGGAGCTACTGTGTTTATATGCTCCTTCAGTTCAGTTTATAAACTGTACTGTGCCCAAAATAAATTGCAGGCTACTGTGGCTAGGGCAGTTTGCATGGATTGCAGGTAATACAAAGCGTAGTAATAATTAATGCATGTGTATGTTTGCAGCAGCAGCTGCTGTTTTCCTTTAGATCTTGGGAGTCCCTCAGGTCTCTAGCAGGAACAGAAGCAGCTTCTGGACATTATTCTTGTGAGAATGAGTAGCAATTCACATGGAAGTGATCTGTAGACCAATCGTTACTTTGCTAAAAACATTCTGTAATAATAAAAGGTTTAAAACCTTCCTTAAGCCAAAGTGTACTTTATTTTTTCAGAGAAACTTATATCCTTCAATAATAGCCTTAAACTAATTCTTAATTTTCTCTAAGCGTTCTACTTTTAAAAACTTCATATGGAATCTTTTTGGTAAACTAAATGTAGGAATGACTCTTTAGCGTGTGTATATGTCTAAAGGAAATAAAATGCTTTATTTCAATCTCAATATTTTGAACAGTAAGGACTTAAAAAAAGTCAAAGATGAAGAGTGTTTGGGGGGATTCTTGTGTGTTTTGTTTTTCTATTTCTAAGTGAATTATGACTCTTGAACATTCAAGTATCCTTCCATTTTTTTTCTCCTTCCAAGCCTAGAAATATAGCAAAGCTGGTAGGAACTTGCCAAACACTATAATATTCTTGAAATAACAGTTTGGCTTGAGGTGATGGTAAACCTAAATAATACCTTGAATTGCTGTAGTGAAGTTCTTGGAATCAGTAGTTGAACTTGGAATACTGTTTTCTGTTTTACCAATGAGGAGCTGAACACTTGTGTTAAAGGCTCTTACTCAGTCAGACAGTTTCTTTTATCCACAAGCTATTTGTGTGTCCTGTTGTGGTATTGTGGGATGATAGGAAGAGGAAAGTTTCACAAAAAGGTGTAAAAAAATAGAAAATAGTAACTTTTTTTTTTCCTCACTCTTTTTGTAGTCTCCCTTCGGAATGCAAGCAGAATATGCACACCCTCTGGAAACGCTTATCCTTGGAACTGGCTTTTTTCTTGGCATTGTTGTTTTCTGTAACCACGTGATTCTTCTGTGGGCATGGGTAATATGTCGCTTGATGGAAACCATTGACGTACACAGGTGAAATCTTTGTTACTTTTTAATAGCTCATTTTCTCCCCAAGTCCATTTTAAAAATAACTGGCTCTTTTTCCACTGAGCTTTCTGCTGTTTCTTTTGCATTAAAGTGCTTTTATGCATATTGTAAAGAAGTCAATGTGTATTCACTTTCTAGACTATCTTGGCACTAGCAAATCTGAATAGTAATACTGTCTTCTGTTTTGAAGTAGTGTTAATAGCAAATCTTGCTGATTGAAAAGGTGTAGCTTGTCAGCTACAGTATCTTGAAGGGAGATTCCCAAATGCTAGGAATATCATTATGATGGTTGACTTGATGCTTCATGTTTGATTTTCAGTATATAAATCATTTTATGCATATTAGAATATACAATCTGTTTTCAAAAAAAAAAATCAGAATGGGTTGGAGAGACTTAACTTCTCTTTGTAGTAAAAGTGCAACCTCTTTCAAATTTGTTTCTAAAATGGTAGTAAAAATTCCATTAGGCTTAGCTAGGCTCATTTGCAAATGAGCATGCTTATATTTCTTGTGTTCCGAGAGGGAAAGGTAGAGCTCATTTTCAAAATGCTAGTATCATGCTTGACTTTGTATCTGTAAATACAATATTAAGCATATATTATTGTAAGCTAATTTTCAACTTTAGTGAAACGTGAGCAGCAAACCAACTCATTGTATAAATCATTGCCATTTTAGGAGTTTTTGATTGTAGATTGAGAAGTACATGCTGTAATGTATCACTAATCCTATCAAATATCCTTTGGCAATTACAGTTCCAGTTTGCTGTCAGTATGAGGTGTTTATAACAAATTATGTTGCACTCTCCCCACTAGGTGGTGATAGGATGCTTTTCAGTACTACTCAACGAGAGTTGAAAACCCTTTAAAGCAAACTGTTCTGGTTTTAATGACTTGTATTGACTGTACAATGACTCGTAACTTTTTATTTTGAATTTCAAACATTAAACACGCATTAAAAGTAAACTGAAAATAATTAAGAATGGAAGTACTACAGGCTTGGGTCAGCATGACTTCTTTCAGTCACTGAATTAAACTATTTTCTTTCTTAAAGGGAGGACTTTAACAGCCACTTGAGAAACAGCTGTAATTGAGATGCTGTTTGAGCAGCTGAGATAAAAATTTAAACTATCTTTTTAATGTCAACAAGCTATTAACATTATTTCTTCTTTGTAATATAGCCTTTGAGTCTGCTGGATCTACTAAACCAGCAGGAAGTCATCTGCTGTAGTCTTGTAGGTGTGTCTTGCTTAGATTTTTTTTTTTTTGGGGGGGGGGGGTAGCTTAGTAAACTGAGTGGAAGAGATCCACAAGAACCAAAGCCAATGTGGGATAGGTTACAGAAGCATTTGGTGCTAAGACAGGAGGTGGTTTGTTTTTCCTTTCTTCTCATGGAAGCAATGAACTTATTTTACCTCATGGAACAGCTCACTGTAACTCTTCTATTAAACCAATGTTAAGATGATTACTTTTGGGCCTTAGAATATCAAAATATCATTTCCATTTTGTAAAAAAAAAAAAAAAAAAAAAAAAAAAAAAAGATGTTATAGTCTATTTTTTTCAAAATAAAAAAATAATTTACTATTCCCTCTCTGTTTTCTTCCCTTACAGTGGTTATGATGTTCCTCTGAACCCTCTTCATTTGATACCCTTCTATGCTGGGGCCCGTTTTCATGATTTCCATCACATGAACTTTATTGGCAATTATGCTTCAACCTTCACATGGTGGGACAGGATCTTTGGTACAGACTCTCAATTCATTGCCCATAAAGAAAAAGAGAAGAAACAGCAGCTCATAACAAAAAAGAAGGCTAACTAAGCTTCCAGTGTAAACATTTTGATGCTAATACTGGTAGTCTACTTTTGCTTTTCTTTCAAAGCAAAATGATTATCAGGTATTAAGCATAAATCTTGTTTCTTGGCTACTAAGTGGTAGGGAAAAACCGCTAATGACACTGCAGTATCTTCCTAATGGGAATGCTTTCTATTTTATACATAAGTGCTGCATATGTATTTTAACTACAAACTTAAAGATGATGCAAAAAATCTTGGATTACTTGGATCCACTTGTTTGCAGGAATTTCATTCAGTTTAGTCTTTAATATTGCCCACTTTGGATCTAGGTAATATTATAAATGTACACTGAAATTGGACTTAACTTTTTAAAAATATATGTTCTCAGATTTGTAGTTTCAAATAGAACATATGAACTGGTATCAGCACTATTATTTACGTAATGGGTAAAATTTGCTTAAAACCAAACATCTGTTAGTAAGGAGCTTGGGCAGGCCATCTGCACGCTGAATAATGTGAACTGTTAATACCAGAAAAGCTGGCTAAATGTTAGTTAGCAGAGACATTCCTGATCTTGATTTATTACATTATTTTAAATTACAAATAAAAAGGATAAAATTTTTTATTTGAAGAAACCATTTTTTGCTGCTTTTCAAAATTGCTCTGTCAGTGTAATTAGCATTTACATTACATTCCTTTCTGTGTGTTGTAATTTGCTGAACTGACTTGTTGCTATATTTGCACTTGTGACTGATGGAATAAATGTGGTTTTGGTTTGAGGTGTATTATACATTTCGTATGGTTTTTAATACAAAGCTGACAAACTTAGGGTATGGTGTATTACTGTCTTCATTATTGAAGGATTTTTTTTTTAAGTAGCTTTCTAAATAGTTTACAGCTAAAATGATTTTATAGTGACAGCAGTAAGAAATACAAGCTGAGAACATCTTGTAAATTCTCCTGGTTTTATGTTTTGAAGGACTTAACTACATGCAGCTACTCAGTGTAGCTGCAACTCTTGAGCCGAACACATTTTTAAGTCAGTCTACAGCTTTTACAAGCACTAGATGTTAAGATTCTGACTTGTGCTACTGAGAGACATAATTCTAATATTGTTGAATCTATTTTCTAAACACTTGTATTGCACAAAAGTAACAGTGAAGGCATTTAGGACTAAATCCTCATAAAGATCTTGCATTTGAATTTGCTGCTGTTTGGACTTCAAATATTACTTAATCTATCCTAGAAACTTTTGATAGATGCTTGCAGCTTTTGCTCACTTGAGACCACTCAAATTCTGATGCTGCTTCACTTGCACTCTATTATAATCCTCAAAACAGGTGCTCCTGTGAAAGTATAGATTGAATATCATTAGCTCCTCTGTTTTATTAGAAGCCCAAACAGAATGGTTGGAATATTACTTGAGAAATGGTAGGGGTTCCTCTTCTCTATTCCTCTTCTGCATGTTTTTGGTGCTACCTTTTCATCTGTCTCTACCCGTGTTGATTACAGCCAAGTGAGATTCTTTCTTGTCCTCCCTCTTACCCTTTCCTCAAAAAGAAAGAAAAAAACACTTGGCTATGACAGGTGAAATCCCTTAGCTGTTCAGTTTTAGCAGGAACTTGGTCTTAAGATTTCCTAAGCCCATATGTGCTACCAGCCTGAACTAACAAGCCGTTTTGAAAGCCAGGCTTACTGAAAGTGCGGGGTGTGCTTACACCAGTGATGAAAGATACTCTACCCAGTGCAGTAGAAATACTGCTGAAGCAGTTGAAGAGCCAAAAAAGCTGAGCCACCTTTAGGTTTTTGACTGGATTTAGCACTACCTGCTGGGTAGCTCCTCCTTAAACTTGTTTCCTATGAAGCTGTCTTGAGCCTGTACCTGTTGCAGCGAGGAAGCAGTCTCCTGCCCCTGTGGATTCCTACAAGTGGCAGAGTGCTCCAGCCAAGCAGCTGAGGTGAGTTCTACAGCTGTGAAGGCTATAGGAGCATACACAATGTTCTTGTTTAAGAGACAACTCCCACTACAAAAGGGGAGGAAAGCTGTGATCAAAATCCTGATACCTTGCTGTTATATACAAGGCAAAAGAGAAACAGTGGTTTTAAGTAATAATGGAACTGAGAGAGTGGGGAGGAATAGGGTTTTTTTTGTTTGGTGGTGTGTGGTTTTTTTATTTATTTATTTTTTTTTGGTCAATTATCATCTGCCCTTTTGGAGTCTGAGTTTGTATTCTGGTAAACTTCTCTCCAAACCTAGGGCGGAAAAGCAATGAGTGCTTTATTTACAGTAAGCTAACAAGTCTTTGTGTTCTAAGAAACAGCAAATTTTTCATATAGATCTAGTTTAAAATTCATGGCTGTTCTTGAAGGTGCTATCCTTGCATCAAAGGTGACTATTAAGTATCCATTACTCATTTAACTTTCCAACTGCATATTATTTTTTCTACTACGTGAACTAAAATAGTTTTTCACATTACTAAAATTAAACTACTCCACATGGAAAAATTCATCCCCTTGCTGTGATTCTATGCAGATTCTTGTAATTAAAAAAAAACAAAAAAAAACCCTGATATATAATTTATGCTTTCTGGGGAACAGATATAAAAGCAAAGGTGCTTGTGTGCATGTGTCAGGAAAGCAAGAATCATAAGACCTACGTCCTACTCGTGTTTCTGAAGAAGACTGTGTTACTTAGGGCCAGATCCAGAAAAAGGACTTTTTTGAGGCTCACGTGGAAAATGACTGTATTTTAAAAGTATACTCAAAGTCTCTCTCTGTTGCCCTGTTGCTGCCTGCCCCGGGTATCTGCATATACCTCAGACTGCCCATGTCCTGGCAGAAGTCCTCGATTTAAGTCCTGATTCTTGCCCAAGCCCAGAAAGGCTGTAAGCAGCTTGCAGAAATAATTGCTATCCAAAATGTAAGTATGCTCTGGTCTCCATTTATATCACAGGTGAGAAAGGTGGTAATAGTTCAGCCTATTGGAAATCAGGAGATCAGGGCAGCTGGAGATGCTTCTGTAGCCTGGCAAAGGGATGTGTTTACTCAGCTGCGCTGATGAGGGATTTGAGGCTCTTCTCTGTAACTTATTGCAGAATGAGCCTCTGCTGAGATGTCTAACTCTCTCTGCATCTGGAAAACTGGCCAGAGATGAGCTCCGGGAACCGAATGCTAAAAAACATATATAGCAGCACATGCTTTTATTAAAGCTGATACTTTGGCTTGAATTTTATAATGTGGATTTGAGGCCTTTGAATGAGGGCTACTAATTCTTAATTTAGTGAAATAAATAAAAGTATCTGACTTTTGTCTAATCCAAGGTTAATTGAAATGAACAGGAATTTTTTTTAGTGAGTCTCATAACTTACATTTGCCAAAGGCATAAATAGTGTTTCATCTTGAGAAATGCCTTACCTATCCATCTTGATTTGAAGACATCAAGAAATAACTCATTGATAGTTAATTTTGTTGACAAAATACAACAGGTTAAGCTGGATAAATAAGTGTGCCTATTTCTGCTTGATTTACCCTGGCTGCAACTTCTTGCCGTTGGTTCTTGTTACAGTTTTCTGTGGTTGATTCAGGACTCCCAGTGCTCAATGTTTTCCGTCTGTAAATGTAATAAATACTCAAATCACTTTCCAATTATATTTTTCATATCAGAATGTATCATACCCTGTGCTGCAGTGAGGTATTTTTTCTATTTCTCAAATGCCTTTTGTAGCTTGTCTGAATTTTCAGCAGCTTTTTCAAGGTGTAGGCATGAGAACTGTGTGTAACAGTTCTCAATCATTCTCTCCAATACCACATTGATGGTATAATCACGTTTGCTATTTCCTGTGCTGAAATATTATTTCTTTAAATGGGCTTGATTTATTAAGTAACCCAAATCATACTCCAGAGCTCCTGTATCCTTATTATTCCCTGTTCTGCCAATCTGTGCATCACCCACAATTTTTGTCAGGTTTGGTTCACATCTATTTCTGTAATAATTGAATAAATTAGCCTCTGGATTTGAAATACCAATCTCTGGAGAAGACCAGAAAAAAACCTCCCATTTGACAGTGAGTCAATACTTATATATATAAACCAATTTTCAATACTTTAAAAAGGGTATTATATGGTACTTTCTCTGCATAAGAATATTTTGTGGTATCACCATGATATCTCTCAAAAACAGCATTGTTGGTGTCTCTCAAGCCTAGTATCACCCCGGAAGGAGTGATCTGTGTGTGTAATCTGAAACAAGGGGCAGTAATAAACCGCTGCCATTTATGTAGGTACACAGTGTGTCAGTATGACTGTCAGATACCTAAGATTCATGTAAAATGTGTCAGTCTATAAAAGGTTTCTATATAGATTTGTTACATATATAACGATATTCACCTCGCCAGCAAGAATACACCAAGCTCCTAAATACCTGGTGGGGGTGAGTTTCGGTGATACGGGTGAGTCGAGCATCTGTCAGGTGGAGACAGAGAAGAAAAGGTAGGTTGGAATAAGTAAATTGAAGGTGATTTACTTTCCTTTCCTATGCCTTGTTTCTGTCTGGATTTTTAAAAATACGTTCTTTATTTATTTATATTTCCTTTGCCCTGCCTTATATTAAGCCTGCTCTCGAGGTGCTGAGTAAAGCCATAACTTTCCGTTATCTCACTACCGTTTTCCAGGTATCCGTTGCTGAGTTGTGCGAGGTGTTTTGGGGGATAGTAATACAAGCCTCTGTGTTGAAGAAGGTTCCTCAAGAGACCAGAGCTGCCAGGTAGGGAGAGGTCTAAACTCTGAGATTGTGTGCAGAATCAGCAGTAAAACAGCTTTTGTTAAAGCTTATTCAGTTGTCTCCAATTATCTCTATCTACTTGTCCAATAATTTATCAAAAATGAGATCAGATGTTTTATTTTTTTAAATTGATTTTAACTGTTATATTTCTATCCATAATTTCTTGATGAGCTGAATTCCTTATTGATTTATTTTTGTGATCTGACCTGGTCTTTTAGAACATTTATAACCTATAACTATTCTTTCTGAATAGTTGTTAATACCTTAACTAATATTTCAGAATTTTTTCAAGATTGCAAAATGCAGTATAGCTGAATAGCAGGCCGATAACAATCCTCTGATGAGTTCTTTAAACATCTATTGACTTGGTCTTACTGAGAATGTGCTTCTCTTACATACTCTGTTCAGCATCCTGCTTGGTTATTTGTGTGCTAGAAAATACTTCCTCCCTCATACAATACAGTGCAGCATCCTACTTCTTTCCAAATATAAACTAGAAAATTTAACAGAATATTTCTGTAGCACCCTTATTAACAGTACGTTGTTGTTAATAATGTAAATCTCTGCTCTCCATCACAGTGGTGTTAAGATTTCTGTTGTTCCCAGTGTATTTATAAATAGCTTTACAAATAGCTTTAGGGTTCTCATTAAGTTTAGAAAAAAAATATTATAGCCTCATCTGCTTGTCTCGTCATATCTCGTCATACAAATGAAATAGCACAAAGTTACTGAAGTCTTATAAGTAGAACTGTCTGAGTGTGAGGATTTTTTTAAAAACAATATTTATGTATATACTTGCTGGTGAATTGCTGATTTGCTAAAAAGAAAGGTTCAGGCAAGCCAGAACTACTTGAGCATTTGTATCACATTCTCAAAATTGTTCACATTCACCAAAGAGAGAGACAGACAAAATGGACCTGAAATCTGCTGGTAGGTGATTTGTCTGGGCAAGGAGTACCTGAGATCTATTCCCGTTTTGGTTAGCATAGTTAGCTTACGCTAGAATATCCGGGAGCCTGGTTACGGGTATGGCCTGGGAACGCTGCAGTGGTTAGGGTAGTCCTCTGAGTCTCAGGCAAATGCAAAACTTTTTTCCGTATTAGGAAGAAATTTGACCTTCATCTCAGGTTACTGTGGACATCTCTGAACTATGGAAAACAGGAGAAGGGAACGAGTATAAAGGAAGTCAACAATTTAGTCCACCTACTCAGGTCTGTGAATGTTCCTAAACTCTCTGTGAATCTAATCTTTGTTTCTAAATCCCGTATTAAAAGAGGTTAGTATCCGTGAACTCAGAATGAAAGACTTATTTGATAGCATACAAAACTTTCTACACAAGATGTAGGCATGCATGCATCTATTTTTATAGGAACATATTAATTTTTTTTTCAGATTAACCAGTAAGGAAGTTACTGAAAATTCATTCAAGGCTAATTATGAAACTTGAATTGTGTAGTGGAATTATTATAATTCATTATTTGAAGAGTTAAAAAAGCTGATTTGTTGAGTCTAATTTTATCTTCGCTTTTAGTGACATATTTTGGGGAAATAAATTTGAATGGAAGCCAATGAGTGTTGCTACCCAGCATAAAGTTCTTCATGACTAATCAGAAAGTTCTCCTAGATGATGATACTGTAACTCTAAAATCACAGGTTTGGTAGGTTTGTTTACTTTTTATATAAGGAGTAAGAGAGAGTACAGGAGGAAAAAAATAAAATTTAGCTTGTGAGGAACTTAACCAATAAAGTTCATGAAGGAGGAAACTTGAATCTTCTGAATGTTGGATCAACGACCTTATTTTCAGTTCATCTTGGAGCTCTGAGAGTGTTACATATATGACATGTAAATTAAGTGATGTGAAGCCGTAAACAAGATTATACTGTAATTCATACTGGGAGGGGAGAAATCAGAGGGATGCTGAGAACAAGTTTGTATTTGCATTATTGCAAACCCAGAGCAGATATGGCACAGCATGATAAACATCCTCCAAAACTTTATAGCAGTAAGGAAGGAGAGTTGAGGGCTTCAGAGGACTGCTGTGAAGGTGCCTTTGCACATAGCTGCATTGTCATAACCCTGGAATTAAAGTGGGACGAGGAAGCTTCTGGACCTAGTTGGCTTTGAAAGACAGTAAGGTCAGGGGGAGCTGACCTTTGGGTATTTGTGTAAAAAAAAGCATACCAGCTAGTCCAAGACTGACAATCAGGACATAGAAAGATACCACGTATATGTGTACACACAGACATAAATACAAGTGTATTTTCAGGTCTGTGATGAAGAGCTTTGCTTTGCCAGCATGGTGCTTGTACCCATGAATACCTGATCAAGGTAGACTCACAGCCAAAAAGTACTTGTAACTGCTTTGCAGATGATGTACCCAGATCATTTGGCAGGCTCTTGGGCATGGATGCATGTTGTGGGACTTCGGATGTGTCTCATGCTATATTGCAAGTATGATTTTCAGGGCTGGTATCACCAAATGCCAGGAATATTAAGGATGTTCTCCTAGAAGATGTTAATCTTCATTATCTTCCTGCTTGTAACTAAACAACCTGTAATTCAGGAAAACAGCCATTGGGTTGCAAAGAGTTTATTAAACTTTCTGAAAACTGATTCATTACATTGTTATTTGGTGATGGAGGAATATGTCTTACAGGATCACCTTTTAGATTATTTGTTAAAAGGCTAGGTAAACAGGTAAGGAATTATAGGGAACAGGGTTCCATTTGTAGAAAGATTTGAACGTCTGAAAAGTTTTGAGTGAGGCTTTGTGTCCTTTTAAAAAAAATTATATGCAAGTTGCTCTTCAGCAGGTATACTTTGGGAAATGCAAGAGTCATCTTCCACGGGCTTTTCTGACATAGTCTAAACTCCTATGAACACATGTTGAAAAACTAGATGACTTCAGAAGTTTTTAATATCTGTGCTCTAGAAGAGATTGTGATTTATTAATATATTGTGAACGGCTTGTCACGACAGTCGGCCCATTGAACATAGCGGGATTTGCTCTCTGAGTAAGCGTTCCTCAGTATCAGAAAATATTCTTTGTTATCGCTTGCGTTCTGTCCTTTGGTTTCCACGACGCCACAAAGCTACTTTCAAAGATCATTAGCTCCTTTGTTTATATTTTGCCCTGTAACCTCAGCCAAATAAATACCCTTGCGTTATCCTGCAGTAGTGTGTTTGAATCCCGGGGGAATATCGGCGTTTCAGCGGAGCGAAGCGTCTGCTCAGTTGCACTTCGGCCGGTGAGTTAACCCGCGGGGGGGGGGGGGGGGGCGGGAAGCGGGGTGCGAAAAAAGGCTCGAGGGAAAATGCGGATGATTTAAAAAAAAAAAAAAAAAAAAAAAAAAAAAAGCAGCAGCAGCGGTGCGGCAATGGTGGCGGCGGGCTGCGCCGCGGCGGCGGGCAGGGCGCGGGGGCGCTCGCGGGGCTCCCCGGCCGCGGGCGGGGTCCCGGCGCCGGCGCCGCCTCCTCCCGGCGGCAGCGGCGGCGGCGGCGGCGGCGGCGGCGGGCTCGGCGGCGGCGCGGGCGCGGGCAGGGACGCGGGCATGGGCGCGGGCGCGGGCAGGCCGGTCGGGCGGCGGGTGCCGGCGCTGCTGGCGCTCTGCGGCGTGCTCGCTGCCTGCCGGGCGGCGGCGGCGGAGCCGGCGGGCGGCGCCAGCCGGCGGCGGCGGGTGAGCGCCGAGGAGGGCATCTCCTTCGAGTACCACCGCTACGCGGAGCTGCGGGAGGCGCTGGTGGCCGTGTGGCTGCAGTGCCCCGCCATCACCAGGATCTACACCGTGGGGCGCAGCGCCGAGGGCCGCGAGCTGCTGGTCATCGAGGTCTCGGACCGCCCCGGCGAGCACGAGCCCGGTAAGGCCGGGCGGCGCGGCCGCGCAAGTGCCGCGGGGCGGCGGCGGCTCCGGCAGCAGCCGCCCGGGCTCCCCTGCTCCCGCAGCGCACCCCCCGCCGCAGCCCGGTGCCCCCGCCGCCCGGGGAGGGTGGTGAGGGTGGTGGTGGTGGTGGTGGTGGTGGTGGTGGTGGGGAAGCGTTAGCGGGTGCGGGCTGCTGCCGGCTGCGCTGCGGCGGTGCTGCGCCCTCGCGCGGGGCCGCTCCGCGCCTCTCGGCGGCCGCACCGCGCGGGCAGCGGGAGCGCCCTGCGCGGGGAAGGCGCCAGCTGCGCACCGCCGCCCGCGGAAACCGCGTTGCCACAGGGCGCGAGAGGCAGTTCCCAGCGTTTGCACCGGTTCTTTTTTCGGCTCAGGATATGTTTTTGCATATGCTTGCTTTTTCTTTCTTTCCCTCTTTCTTTCTTTCTTTCCCTCTTTCATTTTAGACAGCTGTAAAGGGAGATGTGAGTTCTGTGCATTCCTTTTACACCTACGAGCGTGCATTTTTCATCAGTTCAGATTTCAGAACTGATGCTGTCATTTATGTCTGTACTCGAAACGACCTAATCCTGAAAGGTGCTGGCTACCCGAGGCCTGGCCGAATTAAGCCACCTGCGGTAAGGTCTTGACGTTCCCATCAGTAGGTTACGGGACTGGCCAGGAAGTCTGATCTTTAGCTGGAGATGTGGTTCTGCAGAGCTTTGGGACTGGCTCTCTACGGCTAGGGCTTTACCTTTAGTTTTTTGAGCCGAATCCAACCTTGCTTTGCATCTTTAGGGGACTTAGATTTTTACTGACTGCATAAAGGTTATTGATAATAGCATTAAAAATTAGAGATCGTGGGATCGTAGGACATGAGGAAGACTGAAGAGGAGGGCAGCATAACAAAGCCTTGCCTTCAAATGAAAAATAATCATAGAAATCGCAGTGGAATTTGAAAAATTTCTTTGTGGTGTGTTGCCATCTCGACAAGAAGAGTGATATAGAAGCTAAGCTTACTCTATCACCCTTGTGTAATTTACACACTGGAACGAGGCACGGTTATTACTGTGACTTTGTGAGCGTTAGAGTCAGTGGGCTGCTGTTACAGCCTGTTTCCTTGGCACTTCTTTCAAGCTGGCTGAAAGGGGGAGAAAAATAGCACTGAATGCAGTCTGAGACGGAGAGCGTGATTCTTCCTGGAGACGTGCTCTTCCTCCCGCTGGTGTCAGCGGCGGAGAAAGGGTTTGCCGTGGAGCCCCGGCAAAAGAGGATCCAACTTTACATCAAGGAGCGAGAACAAACAGCAGAGACGTTTCCTTTGGATGAAATCCACACATGGCCACAGTGGATGTCATGGACATTCCCCGTTTCCTAGAACACACTCAATCCATCACAAAAGGAGCCGTATCTGGCCAAAAACGCCATGTCTTTTAGCGTTCAGATTACATGTCAGGGAATATGATGAGTGCTGGCAATTTGTAGTGGCAAATACTGAAAATCCTGCTTTTTTTTTTCTTTTTTTTCTTCCCCTCTAGAGGATCAGCTGGGATTTGAACCAGAGCAAATTAATTCTTTCATTTGACTCTTCAGTCTCATTCTGCGAGGTACTGAGTATTTCTTGAAAAGTGGAGAGCTTCTGCAGCTTTTGTTATCTGCAGTGGCACATGAGAGGCACTCAGGCCCTCTGAGGAAGGGCAGCCAGTCAGACCCCATGCCTCGCTACGCTCAATATCCTTCGAAATCACTGCAAAAACACTGATAATGTATGTGCATCTATGTTCCAGAATGTAAACACCCAAATATTTTGCTAAAGATTATATTAGAGGTATTTTCTTCTTAATAACATACATTTTCTTCTACTGTGTAGTAAAATTTAGCACTATTTATTTTCATACGCGAGCTTTTTTAAGGTGTGTAGTAAAAGAAGTGGAGCCTTGTAACAACCTTGGCAGGAAATAGAAGGCTGATTTTGCAGCCTTTACCTAAGGGGTGAAATTCTTGCTCATTCTGAGAATCCACCCTTGATGAGAGTGAGAATATGAATATGGATATTTTGTGCAATTAAAGCTTGCAGGATCAGGACCCATCTGATTTATTTTCATCTATTATTAAAGAATGATAGAGATGCACAGACACGTGCATAAATATATGCATACATATACACACATATGTTTGTGTGTGTGTGTATACACCCATGTATATACACACACATATATTTTTTTTTCCTCCTTTCTTCAAGACAAGTTTAACAGGAGTCATTACTCCTGAACATATCCTGTTCCTACAAGATCTCCTAAGTCTTATAGTTTATTTTTAAATATGTACATCTATAAATGAAATATATAATGTGGCTCATGGGTGTATGATCTGTAGACTGCTTGTGCTTCTAGAAGCTTGGTAAGTATGCAGGGATGATACCTGAATTTTTTAGTGAGCTGCTGTGGAAAAAAACAATAAGAATTCTGTCCTTTTAGTGAGGAAGCTGATGATTAAATGATATTTTTGAAGAGATAAAGGAGTATGAAAATACATCTTCTGCTATTCTGTTTATGTTTTTGCATGAAGCTGATTGTAAGCAAATCCTGCACATACATGCATATACTACATAATCATGCATGTTGCATGCCCTTGCAGCAACATGTGAATGCATTTTGTCATACATAGACATATGAATTGACCTATATTTTAAAAGATTTGTTCTTTGTGAAATAAATTCGTTGGCAATATTTTTAAAAAAATACATGAGAGAGGGGTAAAGTAAAATTGTAGAGAAGTGCTTTTGATTACTAAAGCAGCTGCAATGAATCCTTAAGGCCTCATCTTTTGCTAGGATGAATGTATGTTAAGAGTTTTTTTTTTTTTTTTTTTTTTTTTTGAAGCCTGATAGTACTTTAGAAACAAGAATGGCTCCATATCAATAAGTCTAATGTCTTGCATAAGCATATAAAATATCTTGGCAAATCTTTGAAACACAGATTAGTCACTTGGAAGACTGAAATGGCCTTTGCTAAGCTATTCCCAGAGGCATGCTAAATGTCAAAAGTGTGAGAATGCCAAAAGTTTCTGATCATGCATTAAATACTAGAGAATGTACTGTCTTCTGTGCAAACTTGAATACCTCTATCTCCCTTTTGATTCTTGCCAAACAGTTTGTTCTAATACTTTACTTTTTTTTTTCTTTTTTTTTTTCTTTTTTTTTACTTGGTAGCTGCAGTTTCTTTAGGCTGATAGTGCGCTCAAATGGGAGAACAGATCTTGGGAATCACTGAAGGAAAAGAAATTGTTGAATAAAGAGAAGGAAAACCAGAAGATGAAGGTGTTTGACCTTTAACAAATAGTTTCGTACTGAGGAAGCTGTTCCATGCCGATAACTTCACTTTTAATCAGTGAGGACTAGAGGTTAAGGCAGAGAAAGATTTTAATGAGACTATAGCAGTGATTACATGTTAAAGGTGTTATCTAAACCTAGACTGGAACTGATCAAAAAATTTAGAGTGGCTTTGATCAAGCAAAAAAAATATGATTTTGTCCCTGTGCTTGCCAGAGAATTAGCAAAGTTGACAGAAGATAGTAGACAGCAAGGCGAAGAGAAGGAGAGTATGGCAAGTTGAGGATGCACCAAAGGAAAACAAGAGAACAATTGATAGAAATGCACAGATCATTTCTGGAACAAAGAAACCAATATTTTGCTTTAATTAAGATGCAGGAGAATCCTGACTGAGTTTGAGAGTAGCAAATAAACTCTTGCTTTGGATATCTGATGTTCTTTTGAACAAACACTTGATAGATGCTGAGCTCTTGAGGTCTTTTTTTTTTTTTTAATTACCTACCATAAAAAGCTCATTTTGGGCATAAGGTTGTATCCTTTAAACAGCAAAGAAATATATTCAGAACTGATTAATGCAGAAAGCAGTTGTTGCACCATTAATGTTCAGCCATTTGTTTAGATACGCTGCCACTTCTGACTCATTTGTACCATTGATTTTGGTGGCGCAAGATCTTTCTGTTCATGCTTCACTTCTAACATGAAAATGAAACATTATGACATTTTCAAGGTTCTTAGGGGCTTTATTCTTTATATGAAAAAGTTGTAGCCAAAAATTTCTCTCAAGTCCTACTTCTATTTAAAAATACTAAGTTTTTATAGTTGTTATTTTTCAGTGCTATAGTTTTATCAAGAAATCTTCCTAGTAAGGATTATTAATCAGCTGGTTCCATTGTCACAGAGACAGGCTCTGGAAACTACTTTGCATCAAACAGAGGAGAGAGAATGGCTGAAAATGCGGATTTTGTGATAACAAAATGCTCTGCGAATTTGTGCCATTTTCATCAAAGTTTTCATGCTACAGGCAGAAAAAAGGAATCCTGAAAAATATCAGAACGTTGGCATTTTGGAAGCAAAATATTCTTCATTTTTTCAAAATAGCATTTCATTTAGAAGACTTTTTCAATTTTGCTAGTTTTATTTTTCACCTTTCCCTCAAAAGGCATTTTTTTTAAAAACACTTGAAAAAGGTTTATTTGTAGTTGAGTGCTATATCTGATTCTCTAGAAAATGGTACCTTTGGGCTTTTCAGTTTTCAATGACAACAAAACATTGTAAGCCCGTGAGGTAGGTCTCAGTGACGAGGAGCGAGCACGTTGTGTGTGAAGTGTGCGAAACAGGCGTGCATTAGCTGTGTGACCCTGCAGTGTGAGACTTCTGTGACTCTTCTGAGGTGGCACTCAGCTACGTTCACTTTTGGAACTGTCGCTCTGGGAAAGACCCTCCTTGTTGCCGTGGGGTGGGTCGGTGGTGGTGCTAAGCTTCAGTAAGCTGGTTGGCTTGCAAAATTGCTTCTGCACTGCCCTCCCCAAAGTAGCCCCGTGTCAGGCTCTCAAGTTTCTGACTCTCCAGCTCTGCCTTGCAAGATCACTGCAAGCACTGCAGCTATTTGCACCTGAAAAAATTTTTTTTGAAGGACAGACAAAACAAATGAAAATTGTGCATCCCCTGTATATTAATGAATGCTACAGAAGTCATTGTCGTCACTGTCACCGAAGTGCTCCCTCGTTCAGGTGTGGCACAAGCCATGTGATCTCATACCTTCTGTGATACAATGTCAAGCTGAAAGTTCATGGCAAAAAAAAAAAAAAAAAAAAAAAAAAAGGTTATGTAGGATGTTTGTTTCACTGTTGCACAAAAGCACTTTTTAGAGGTTTTTTTTAAAATTATTTTGTAAATTTAAGCGATTCTGCAGCCATTCTAGAGACCTGTGAGTAAGTGTTTTTTTCTGAAAAAGAAAAGCAACAGCAAGAAGAAGAAACAAATGTGTAGGAAGATGCAGTGGTTTCAGCACAGCGTGGGCAGGAGTCTGTGCCGTGCTCCCTTAGAGCTGTGGCACGGGAGAGGGAGGAGACAGCTGGACCTTAGGGCCTTGCGGTGCTGCTGCGCTTCACTAGGAGAACATTGAACTCGTGTAGGCAATAAGACGTTTTAGCAACGATGATGTTAGAAAGCACGTAACTGTTCTCTTGGTTACGGTGATGTCATCAGATGCTGCTGCTCTAATGTTATCATTTACAGTTATTTGCACATAATTTTGTAAAGCTTCTTTTTTTTCCCCTCCTTCTTGCAGTTTAGAAGTGAAAATCTTGTGAGCTATTTGATGGGCTCTATTAGTATCTCCTAATTTGGCAAAAACATTAATACAAATTGACTATGGCAAGAGCTTGTTGTTAAAACTGGATATTAGAGAGCAAATCTAATTTTTGCATGTTCAAAGTTGAAGCAAGCATCAGTTTTTATCAATGGCTGCTTGTTTGGCATTTTTTTTTCTGAAGAATTTGGGACTAGTCTCTGAGTGCAGTGAGTTCATATTCAGCTCCTTTATGGCAAATGCTATACAGATATGGGTATAAGCAGCCTGCTTTGTATCGGGAGTACAAGAGACGCTGGTCTGACCATGCTGTACTGTCCTTTTTCCATCCTCTGCTGTTCAGCTTCTCTCCTCTGAACACTTATGCTTGCAACCCTCTTTAAACACGTGCTGCGCTTCAGGCAGTAAGGCAACAAGAGCACGGTCGGTTTTAAACTGGGTACGCGACTAGGGCAGCTCTTGGTGTCTCTGCCTGGGTGTATGGGGGTATAAAATAAAATGCAGAATAAAAAATGGTTAAACCCTACTAATGAGTCTAGCTACCTTTTAGGTAGCCTCCTGCGTCTGGGTTTTCTTTGTGTGTCGGGGAGCAGATTTCCTTCCAGAACATTTAAGGAAGTTCTGCCTTTCTCCTGAAGCTTTGCTGGGGGTAGGCTGCAGACTTACCTTCTGCGGGCGCTGAAACCAGAGGGCAAATGTGACCCTAGTTGCGCCTCCATCGTACTGCAGAAGAACGGAGAGGCCACAGCTAACTTTCCAGTGAAACCCCTTTTTGTGCTGTAGGAGCACGTATGCCAGTTCCTCTGGAGTCCTCAGGGGCAGGGTTTAGCCTAGGTAGTCTCTTGCAGCCGGACTTTAACGCTGCCCATGGCCAGCGTGGGATGTCCAGTGTCCTTACGAGCCTGCAGGCTCATGCGCAGATCTCGGGAGTGCTGTAGGATTTGCAGGCAATAAGATGGCTGTCTGTACATGCCGAGCAAGTTTTAAAAAGGCATTTGTTTTATTTTTAAGAGCCTTGAATAACTTTGTATTCTTTATAATTTCCTTAGTAGCACTGATTTTTTTGAAAATAAAAGATTTTGCTTCTTTAATGTTTTTTTTTCTTACGTAAAAAATATTTTCCTAATATTTGTAAATTCGTCCCTTCTTCCTAGGTCATCCTAAAGCTCAATTTAAGATAGAGATACAGAATAAAACGAGTCGAATGTAGTGCTTGGAAAATGCTGCTGAAAATCGAGGAGGTGTGGTAGGCGCGTTTATAGATCACGTTTGCAGCTAGTTGTTAATGCCGTTCGTGCTCCCACTGAAGTCAATGGAAATTCACAGAGATATATGGTTAGGCAGCTGTGTTAGGCAGTCCTCGTAGTGTTTCCTAGAGATATAATACTCCAAATTGCTTTGCTGGCTGAGGTATTTAATTGCTTCTATTTTTATTAGATCATTCAAAAAAGGATTAAGAGGGGGTTTGTGCTCCCTAGGAAAATACTGTAGGTCCTATCTATTGTGTCTTAAGAAGCTGATGTTTTCTTTTACTTGATTAAATAAGGAAAAGAATACACAAGCTGTAGAAAAAAGGGCTTCAATCTTTATAAAGGTATAAAATGACTCCACTGAAGGCAGTTGTTTTATTTTTTAGTCTTAATTAAAATTAGACTGTTTATGAATGTTAACCTGACTATGAAGAATTCCTTGATCTGACTTGGACTGATTTTGATAATTCTGCTCCTTTCAAAAGAATTGATTACTTTGACTTAACTGTTCTTTTTGAAAGAAATTATCATCACCCTCCACATTTGCAGAGTTCCTTAACAGTTTCTAATGAAAACAACATTTTATTGTTGGTTTGGACTAAAGGCATGTTATATTATGGTGAGGTTAATGTGAACTCCAGGGCATGTATAAAACACAATGATTTCCTAAGATTTTGTGAGGCATTTTGTTGAAGGCAGTAAAATGTAATCACATGATTTTATCAAAAAGTGACCTTACCATCATATAAATAATTCTTCATTCACTTTATCCAGGAAAAGTCATGTATATTTCTATAATCTTGTGATCAATATCTCAAGCCTTTAAGTTATGTAGAAGATGAAAAATGTGAGACTGGCCCTGCTATTTCATAGTAAGCAAAAATTTTTATCTGTAAAAATGGAGTCACTACTATGTTCAGTCAATTTATCATTAGAACTACATTAGAATTAGTTGTGTGTTCATTCCACCTAATTTTTAACTTTTAAATGGGGTATGTGATTTAAAGCTCACATGCTATACTTGGCTATTCATGCTATAATCTTACTTTGCAATTTTAACAGATAGAGCTCTTAGGTGGGCTGCATTGTCCTCTGAAAATGTCTGTTTTCTCCACTGACTATAAAAGGAGCCCATTTTAGGCAGACTTCTAATGTAAGCATTCGTGCAAAAGGTTATGGTTAAATGTGATGAATCCCAGCCTTCATGTTTCATCATATAATATACTGTGTTTTGTTTTATATGCTTACTTTGTGACGCATACTATTTATCAACTGCATTTAGTCTTTTCTCAGTGGATTAATTTGTATTGTTAATTCTTCATTCCTGTTTAATTCATGTTCCTTAAAAAAAAAAAAAAGAAAAGAAAAAGTCGTAGGTCACATCTTTTTCTGGCCTGCAAGTTCTTTTTAAACAAAAGCCTCATATTTGTATTGCCTTAGTGGCTTGGCTAGTTGTTCCCCTGAGATGAGAAGTAAAATGGAAAGAAGGTTTGTAGGTGAATTCTTTTAAACCTCTATGGAATCAAGCAAAAAGTGAAAACTGCAGTGTGTAATTTAAGGCTTCCAGGTTAGTTAATTAAAATGATGAGTAGTAGGTATGAGCACTGAAATACAAGCTCTGTTCATTTTGGACTAAGTTGCAGAGTGACATGTTGAAATCAAGAGCCAGGATTCACTGAATTCGGAGCGATCAGGATGTCACACTGGAACCTTAGTTTCTGGTATGCTGAGGCTAAATGAAGATGCTAAAGCCCTTTAAAGTTAAAAGGCTGAAGAAAGCCCTCCCAAGTAAGATGGTAGTACAGTGGATGGGTTTTGGTTGCAGTACGACATGAATCTGAGCTCATTTGACTGCCGTAGACCTTCATGTATTATCTCGGATTTAATGTGAAAAGTTGATGCTGCATTGGGAATGGATTAGGGGCTCTGCATGAACAAAAATAATAAGCTAGCTAGCTCATTCATGGAGATCTTGGATTTTGGAGTCAGACTTTTACCACATTTTGGAAAACCAGATATATGTGGTGTGATGCTATAGCTGGCCTAGGGCTTTGAGGTCATCACCTTGCCCATTCCTTTCAGATTTACTGTTATTGATGAGGACAGTAGCCTCTAAAGTATGGTCTTGGTCCATACCAACTTCCCTTTCCAGCAGAGATTTTCTGCAGTGTGCTAACTTCATGCTAGCTGAATCATGACCAGCCACATCTTCGCACGACAGCAGCAAATAACAGCATGATTTTCAGAAGACTGTGGGATTCAGTTCATTATAAAGCCGTACTTCAGAAATGTGTGCAAAGCCAAGTAACAGAGGGTTTTAAATCATAAACCTATGGTGGCTGTTCTAAGACAGTAAATGTTTGTTTTAAATTAATTCTTTTTCCAAAATGAGACATTTATAACTACAAAAGCTAGTAGCTGTTTACTAGTAGTTGTTCCTATTGAATCATGTACCAAATCAACATCCTTGTTTACTCACAAATTAAGTCGCGTGGAGCCAGCTGAGATAATCATTCTTTATGTGGAAGTGTTCGTTATTGTGGAACATGAGCTGCCTGATTCACAACAGGAGAAAGGAGATGCTCTGGCTGCGGAGACTGCCTACAACGAGAACAGCCGTCGTATGCCTAGATGCTTGTCCTAAAATATGTGTCTGCCTTAAAGCTACTGAAAAGAATTTTTTTGCTCAGGTAGTATGTGTGGCTGCTTGGCCAAGATTTAGTGAGATGGTTTCTTGGCAGAGGCATCCTTGCTGACATACCAATTTAACGATGTAGTAGATTTTTCAGTATCTAGAAAGTCTGACCTTTGTTGCATGAGCTCTCCAAACAAACAGAAATCACGCAGTGCTTTACTGCAAGAAATACAATTAAAGTTTGGAAGCAGCAACAAAAAAGCCAAAGCACAGTGACATATTTTAGAGCTCCAAACTTTTTGCGTAGTCATGTTTCCAATGTGATAAGGGATTACTAGGTAACAAATACATGAATTACTGTATATTTTTCTCACTGAGATTTCCAACTGTAAGATATGTCATTTGAGTGACATCTCTCAAAATTAAATCATGCCCACAGCATGGTTAGCTTTGAGTTAGACAGGGCAGACCTCCAGTACTGCAGCGTAGTGAATGTGTGAACCTATATTTCTTGCACATTTATCTTTCAAAATGAATATTGTAACTTTTTTTTTTCCTACATCAGACTGAGGGTTTTGTAGTTTTAGCTAGCTCTATTTTGGCTTATTGGATGAAGGAATGATTTTAGAACTGTAAACAGAGATCGAGTGACTGTAGGACTTAAATATGCTAACTTGTACTAAATAAGACCTAGCATTCTTTATACATTAAAAAAGAAAAAAAAATCTTACTTCAGAAGAGCCTTATGGATATGGTAAGGTGACTCTCCATATCAGATCTTCACTTGATATAAACTACACAGTGGTTTATTTTCTTCTCCCACCCAGCTGCTGAGTGTGCACAAAACAAACCGAAGTCAATGGGAGCTGTATGTTTGTATTTCCATTATAAGCAGGAGGCTTATAAATCCTAATCCTTGAGCCTGCTTGTTTGAATACCCTTAAAACAGAAGGCTGAATGTAACTTCAATGCTGTAATAGCTTGATGTTAAGGAACGAGAAATGAAAAATTTACTCCCTTCTGAATAAAAGTTCTTCTTTCTATTTTTGGTGAATTCAGTACATAGGAGGATTGAGAAAGGGGTGGAGGGGAAGCTGTGGAGTTGGGACCTGGGCTATATTATGTTTCAGCTTTAAACAAGGCCATCTTTTTAGTAAGTTGTTTGACAGAAAGAAAAGGTGGTCTTGTGATAAAGGATGCCTGACTTCTTTCCTGGCTCTGCCATGAATTTCTCAACTTTTTGGATGAGAACACTGTTGCTCGGTGCCTCAATTTCTCATCTACGTGATAGGGAAGATTATACTCCCGTGCTTTGGAAGGTTGATGTGTGGTTGTGCTACGTACCTGATATACAGACCTGATACGTGGCATGTGGCTCAGTATTTCCTCCGCCTTTGAGGCACATCTTCTGCCTGCTTCCTCTCTGGTATATCCTAGAAGTAAACAACCCCAATATCTGTGCTTGCTCAGCTATGCTAATGGACAAAATATGATCAGGAGTTATGAGTTTGTCCTTTCTTGTTAACCTGCTATGGACATGCCTTTTTTTTTTTTTTTATTTATTTTTTTTTAAATACTCGGTAGCAGAGATGTGTAAGGAAGGTATTGAGTCCCCTTTTCCTCCAGTGCTGGCAGGCAGCTTGCTGTATCTGCAAGGTTTCTATGCATTACATTGGGGGAGCCATGGAAAAAAAAATCTATAAATAAACAGAAACAGAGGAGCATCTGTTCCTTGATACTGAATGTATATGAAAGAGCCGAGAAAAATAAATTCTGTGTTATAACAGTAACTAATGCAAAATGAAAATGTACCTGATAATATAAGATCCTTGAATAGAGAAGTTTAAGAGCCCACAAGCTCATTTGACTTGAAAATTGAAGAATTGTCTGAAATAGATGTTGCCATAGCGACGGAGAGGATTAGCAGTCTGAGACTGATTTCATTGGTCTGCTACTAGCACAAGTTGCTTGTTTGAGTAGCATTAATATGTTGTCTCATGCTGCTTTATATGCTGAGACCATCTGGCATTAGTGGTATTTAAAGGTGCAGTTCTGTTACGAAAGCGTTGGCAACATGGTGTGATTTATGTTTGTAAGACAAGTTATAAGAGGTCTTTGAGACACAGGCTTATGCATTAAAAATATTCTAAAAAGTCATGGCATGTACAGAGATGAAGTGAGGGTTTTGGGAAGCCACACAGGGAATTTCAGAAGTTTGATTTTTATTCAGTCAGTGCACACTTAAAATATTTACCGCACAAATTTGTGCTTTTGCATGTTTCTCTAGGTCTGTACATGTGTACAGCCGTGTTAGTCATTTTGAAAAGGGGAACTTGCCACTATATGCTGTGAAGCAGTTTGGGAACAACAAATCAAACAGCTTGTACAAATGCAAGATAATATTGCTCATCCTACTGTCTATTAAAGAAAAGTATGCCATAGAATTAAATAAATAAATTACAGTCTAACCAAGCAATGGAATTCCTCTAAGTTACTTTGCAGTCCATGTTTTCCAGATGGAATCAATTTCAACTTTATTTTAATTTGACTATATACTATTCAAAACATTTTTTTATGACAAAGTATTTGATAAGAAAGACATTTTTGTAGAGAGTAAGATAAATCCTATCTTTGATTTTATTTATAGCTCTGAGTCTTCATTCTTTCCCTTAATACCACTGGGCTCCAGTGTGGGAGTTATCTTCCAAAGGAGCTTATATGACAGTGTTGACATTCATCAGATGCTTGAAAATTTTCATTTTTTTGTGGTATTTTTTATTATGATGCTTAAGTATTCTCAAGAGTTTTTTCCCAGACAGAGATGGGTGATTTAAGAGTGACCAGTTTCTGATTGAAAAATGTTTCTGTCAGAGCTTGTGAATTCCAGCGTGGAGAGCTATCTGTGGGCCAAGTATCATATGGAAGTGGCTTGGGAGAAAATTTGGCCTGGGGCTTCGTTCTCCTGTACTGACTTCAAAATAACCTGAATTTGAAGTTAAGTCTCGATAATGAACACTGTCAAAGCAATTATATGAATATATATATACATATATATATGTGTGTGGATGGAAGAATTTTTACATTCTGAACTTGTGGTACTTTGCAGGTATGCAACACTTATCCACAGATATTGATATGATTTTCATTAGCTAGCAGTGGTTTACTGTGTAGTACAATAATCAAGTGAAATGAAGGACTTGGGATCGACTTCACAAATCTTTCGGTTTTGAGCTTTTATTGTGGAACTTTGACTTTGATGCCAAAATAAATTTTTGTTATAAATTGCACTTCAAATGTGAGACCCAAGAAATGCATAACTGTAGATTTTCTAACTACTTTGAAAAGCTTTAAATTTATTATCTTTGATGCTTAATGTTTTTACAGCCTAGTCCTGTTTTAACTCTGTCAGGGTGAATACAGGACGCAGGAAGACTGCCAAATACCTTCTCTCCCCAGCCCACTCCCAAGCCACAGTTCCTTGTCTGTAAGCGAGTTTGCTCTCTGGTTTTGATCGGAGTCTGTCAACCAGTTCTCTCTGAGACAAAGCTTGGGTTGGAGATTTGGGGAGTAATTCACCCCAAGATCTCCCTTGAGGTGCTATGAACAGAACTGACTTGCTTTTTTCATTCCTTTGCAGCCTTCTAGTATTACTTGGTTGGGTCTCACAGCATCACATACATCTGGGTATGCTCCCAGGGCATACCACACATCATCTCAGTGTTGTGCTATTAAAATCAGCCTGAGAGGCTGTGGCACAGCCCTCATGTGATTGCAGACACCTTGATCTGAAAAGTAAGAAGAGAAGGAAAAGAAAAAGAAGAAAAGAAAAAAATTACTACTTAAGCACGAGCTAGGGCCCTGAGTAGCCTTGGCCAAATGTAGAGATGATCAGAAAGAACTAAGCAGCAAGCCACCCATGCCATTTGGCCTGAGGGCTCTTCTAGGTGCTCCTGGCAATGCAGGCATGGCCATAATTGTTCATTCTAGTTTTACATTCAGAAGCTATAATTTGTTTTTGAAAATTATTTGTACTTAAAAGCTTAAGTAGCTATTTTGGCCAGTTTCTACATCATTCCATCTCAATATTTGGTTTATTTCTGTTCTCCAAATACTGAAGTTTGATATATTAATATTTATAGTCTGGGAATGAACTGATGGACTTTTTGCTTGTAATACACAAATGGCTTAGTTCTGCCACTTTCATTCTTGCTGAATTCCATAGCGCTTAAATGAGCCTGCTGCAGTTGATAAAACTATTCACAGATTAATTCAATGTGAGGAAAGATGATAGAATTTAGAAAGAAGACAGATCTGTAATAGTGGATGTGGGACACACTCTCTACTCTCTACAGAAAAACTCTACAAAGAGCTTAATGTGATACTAAGTTGCCAAGTCTGATAACTTGGACTATCTGAAGTAGATACAGATGCAGCCAGGCTGTCTTGTCTGGAGCATCCAATAAAATTCTTTAAGTTTATTGCTAATAAAAATTTGAATCAACATAGATGGAATTATCAAGTATTTTATGTATTTTTATTAATATTTACTGACCTACTTTACTAGTTGTCCTCCAAAAAGGAGTAACTTTATATATCAGTACAGGCTGGAGGCTGACCTGGTAGAAAGCAGATCTGTGGAGAAGGACCTGGGAGTGCTGGTGGATGACAAGTTGACCATGAGCCAGCAATGTGCCCTTGTGGCCAAGAAAGCCAATGGTCTCCTGGGGTGCATTGGGAAGAGTGATGCCAGCAGGTCGAGGGAGGTGATCCTGCCCCTATACTCAGCCCTCGTGAGGCCTCATCTGGAGGACTGTTTCCAGTTCTGGGCTCCCCAGTATAAGAGAGAGATGGAGCTACTGGAGCAAGTGCAGTGCAGGACCACTAAGATGATTAAGGGACTGGAGCATCTCTTACGAGGAAGGGCTGTGAGAGCTGGGCCTATTTAGCCTGAAATAAGGCTTTCCCTTTAGAAGAGAAAATTGAGGAGGTATCTTATCAATGTCTATAAGTATCTGAAGGGAGGATGTCAAGAGGATGAGGCTAGATTTTTTTCAGTGGTGCCCAGTGACAGGATGAGAGGCAATGAGCATGCAGGAAGTTACACCTGAAGATGAAGAATAACCTTCCTTACTGTAAGCGTGACAGAGCACTGGAACAGATTGCCCAGAGAGGTTGTGGAGTCTCCTTCCTTGGAAATGTTCAGAAGCCTCTGGGGACAGTCCTGGGCAATGATCTAGGTGACCCTGCTTGAGCTGGGGAGTTGGACTAGATGATCTCCAGAGGTCCCTTCCAACCTCATTCTGAGAGTCTGTGAAAATTAATGAGATGGAAATTTGCTGTTTACATAACCAACCATAAGCGGCTGATGACAAGTTCTCATAACAGATCTATCGATCCAATAGATCTATTTTAACAATACATTTTCTATGTTCAGTGAAATAGTAGTAGGCGTAATTCCATATTATGGGGATAATTTGAGAAATGGGTACTTACAACCACAAGTGAATTACCAGTAGGTGAAATGTCTCCTTTACAAAAATCAATAAAAGGCTCCAGCAATACTCGATTTAGATGGAAACAGAGAAGTTATTAGATTTATGCTGCTTAAACTTTGTACTGGGTGAATTGCACCTTTGGATAGTGTTCACTGAATAATCCCAGTGAAATCTGTATATATTGACCTCACAGTGACCTCGCTGTGGCGTGCTCAGGTCTAAAACTTGACAAAGATTTAGTGCCCATCTGTGACTCTGACTTGCATAACCTTGAGCAAGTTATTTAATGCGTCTGAGAAGTGGGAGCAGTTGTGCAGCACAATTCACAGGAATCTGTGAGGGGGAAACTAGTAAGGTCTGTGAGTTGCCCAAACACCCCAGACAGTGGGGACATTGATTAGTGCAGTGCAATCCATTTTTTCATTTTCTCCTCCTTAGGACCTGAAAGGAAAATTAAGATAGTCTAAATCAAAAATGAATATGACATGGACAGAGGAGATGGGGTCTTCTGTTCAGAGATCCTGCTCAAGAGTCCCTTAACGTCCTCTCTAACGGCCAGTGGTGTTGTCTTCTCTTCTGATTCATCCACTATGGCAGTATCACCTAGTGCAGAGCATAGTGCCTCAAATTTCTTATTTGCTTTGTAGCAAGACTCACTTTCGGTTACTTTGAGTGTATATCACAAATCTCACATTTTTGGAGCATAAAATAGATTATTGTGAGGCAGGACCTTGAGTATCATTCTACTGTTATTAGCATAGTAAGAAATAGAGCTGTATTTTGCCAAAGCATAGATGAGTATACAGAGCAGAACAATTTACAATTAGCTTATTGCCAGTGCCTGTCACCTGAGAGCACTTTCCAGACTATTTATATTAAAATTGATTGCAGGAACATTGTGTTTGAGACACCTTAACCTATTGCTGATATAGCAAATGAGGTTGAAACCTAGTTCTACTTTAAATTCATTACATCCTAGAAACCCCTGAATGATGCATGTATTTTTGTATGAGCTCACTTAAAATACACTTTTTTTCTTTTTTCTCCTTTCTTTTCATTATTCATTCTTATTTTTTCTTCTCAAATCCTTTTTTATCACTGCAGTTGTTCCTTGAAAAGAGCTTCTCAAAATATAGCAAGCTGAGACAGAGGAGACTAAAGAAAATGTAGTTTTACTGCAGATTCTGTAGATTTTGGTTTTTGCTAGACTTAAGGCTGCATCATAAAATTTATCAAGATTTAGAATATCCGGCAGAAAGCTGTAGCTAAAATTTACAACAAGAAAAGGGCATGTTAATAAGCAATCTGTTTCTAACACTGTGGTTTAGAGCAGAACTTGCCCTTTCCATAAGAGAATCTCTAGCATAATCTCAGAAAAATCAAAGCAGTTGCAACTGTAAAAGGAAATGTAATTTAAAATGCCAGGGAGCAACCATACAGAAGGATCCTCCTACGCTGGTTATAGCTCTGTCATTAAATGTTCCTTTCAAAGCTTTGAACAGAGATGGAAATCATATTTATAAACAGATGCATGAAGGAAAAAGACAAATAATAACATCAGTTGTTCAGCTGATGATCAGGTGATTGGTGCAGTCTATGATATCCTGAGATCTGTCATTGCAGTTGGCATCTGAACAGAAACCTCTCAGAATAAGAGCATGAGAGCACGAGGGACAGTAAGCATACGGCCTTACCTGATTTGTAGGCATGGAAGCAAGCATGCAAAATATTGTGATAGATTTCACTATTACAGTTTTTACAGAAAAATACTGATTATTTGCTTATTGAGAATGTCATGGCTCAACTAGAGTGTAAATCAAACTGTTTGCCTTGATTGGTCTAGGTGAGAAATAGGTTGGCTTCACTGCTGTCATCCTGTCATTCCCCTTTGGCTGCTATGTTAACTCTTTCTCATTACAAAACATTGAAATCGATGCAGCATAAATTCTCTTTTTATTTACTTGGCAAATTGTTTAACACATGCTTAATTTTTGAAACAGTTTATCAGAAGTGCACTAAGTGCATTTTAGGAAAAGTATGCCGAGAGTTTTTTCTTCCAGTCTTCCCATGAACTATTTTATAGTGACTAATGTATCTTCCAGTAATGTAGTCAAGATTAAATGTTATGAAAATCTATATAAATTTCAGTTCTGCACACCACAAAGTCCACTAAAGCTTTGGTAGAGGCAACAAGGGATCCAGAATTTAACATATTGGCTATGTTGTTAAATACTACAGAAGTGAGACGAGGCTCAGTTATGTATGTGCCTTCCTACATCTATGGCATTAATAACATGACATAACTTATAATAGGCTAAAATCAAACATAATTGTATGTGCATATTCATGTGTACCTGCACATTTTATATCAAAAAAATTTTTTTTTCCAGAGGGTCCTTGTAGAATGAAAAAATTAAAATTGCTAAACCATTGGCTGTGTAGAAAACCTATTTCTTGAGTTTTCTCTGTGCAAAATAATCCAAAATTCTCCACAGAGCTTCATAGGGGTGGTAGTCTACTGATGGAAAACGATAGCTTTGTTCATGTCCATAAGGCGTATTTAGGAGAGTAAAGATTTGCAAGACTCATCTTATTTTTTTTTAAATGGAAAGCTTTTAAAAGCTGCTGGTGGAAATACTTTTTATTCTAAAAGCCAAAGAAATAACAAGAAGTAAGTCTAACAGTAAAATAAAGCCTCTGTAGCAGAATCTTGTCAACCTGGAAGTAAAGGTACACTGATCAAGGGGGTCAGTGGTGAGCTGATCTTTAAAGTCCATTGAGTAATCCAGAGCAGAAAGCAAATCGAAAGATTAGCAATTGTAATGCTAGTCCTTCCTTTAGATGATATTATGCCGTAAAAACAAGATATTTGGTAAAAATAACTTTACAGTCCTTCATGCTCATACTGAAATTATGTTTTTATAAAGGTATGACATGAAAATGTGAAAAGAAGCATAGTAAATGTTTTATTTTAACGTTATTAAAGTAGCACTGATGGTATTTGTTGCCATACCAGTGAGGCATTACAAAGACCTCAGAAATTTTATGGCAGGGAAGGCCAAGAAACAGCCAATGTTTTGGAGATCTTGTTAATTCTTCTGTTCTACAAGGGAATGAACTCCAGGCCGTTTGAAGATTTTTTTGGTATAAAAGAGGTAGGTACAAATTAACACAGTTGTTCTTGAGCTTGTGTTGTAGATTATTTTATATTGTTAATAGTTTGCACAATCTAAGGTTTGACAATAGTTGAGCAACATATGAAGCCTATGTCCTTCCCTTGCTTCCAAAAGAGTCAGCAACATAACTAGTATGTGACATTCAGCCTTTCCTGATGTTATTGGTAAACCTTTAGTGACTTCAATGTGTGATTGTATCAATTTATATCAAAACTGTTGCAGTTTCTTTTATGTTACTCTGATGTGAAGTAGGGGTTCCTAAGACCAGCTTGCTTGTTCAACTTGCAGAATTGAGGCCAATATCTGTAACGCTGCAGACAGTGGTCACAAAGGAGGAGTTAAATGTTCAGGAAAGCATTTTGAACATCAGTCTTGCCTAATCCTGGAATAATTTTACTTTTCAAAATCTTTAGTGTGAAGCCAAAGGTTTCCCAGTGCTAAATAGAGTAGAGCAAACTTAGATTTTCCTATTTCCTTTGGTTGTGATAATAACTGTTTTTTTCTCGTGTTATGGCTAGTGCTGTTGGTTGTGGCTTTTCTGTCTGGTACACTTAGCTGCTTGTGGCATTGCATTTCTCTTCGTAGCAGTGACAGCTTTGCTCTCCACAGGAGGATTCCCCAGGCAGAATAGGAATTGCATATAGGTGCATAACTTCTGTTGTTAGTAACAATCTGAATTTTACTTGAAGAACTTTACTTACTTAGGTTTGTGGAAAAATGTGAAAAATAGAATGACTATGGATGGCCTGAGTATAGGAGATACATATCCTATGTGATATGTTTCTTAAGCATTACTTAGTTATCATGTTATTTAAAACATATATTGAGAACTACTATACTGCACATGACATTGTGTATTTTGTATTTCAAAGTTGAATTTTCATATTATTTCTTCTAAAAGAAAACTAAAACTTTCAGATCTTTGTGCTAAAAAGAATAGCTGCACAAAACTAGTATAAACATCATTTAAGAATTCCAAGTTAGAGAGAATAAGGAAGCTAGTGCAGGAATATAATGAAAAAGTCATGTAGGGCCTGGAGACACGCTGGGGACAGAGACGTGAGCAAATTCTCTTTTCAGGCCTCAGATGAGCTACTTAAGAAACAAAAAGTCAGAGGATGGTTTATCAAGGCAAACAGGAATACTGTTGGTAGATGGCAGAATGAAAGATATCCCTAGGAAATGGGATTTCCAATGTTTGGATTGGCCTTAAAACTCTTTAAGATATACTAAGCCTAAATTGTGTTCAAGTCAAGAGCTCGCTTTGTTTACAGTTCAGTAATTCCGAAGGGAAAAAACCATCAATAACTTTAAAAGGAAGTGGTCTTAGAGAATGGGAACAAAAGTATCAAAGGTAACTTTCTAAAACTTTCTCATGTATTGAAGGGGTAAAAGCAGATAGGTTGGAGGCGTATGGTGCATCTTGAATAAGTGTTTTATTTATTGCTCTGCAACTAGAGAAAAGAAATAAAAGAAACTACCTAATCTTAAAGTCCGTGAAAACTCTTTAGATTAAAAAGAAACCCCCAAATTCTCCCAAGAGTGATAGTGTGTTGCTATGTGAACAATTATAATGCAGTAGCAGAAAAGTGTTTACTAAGTACCCACTATTCTGAGAAAGTTTTATTTAGGGTGTATCAAAAGAGAAGGAAGAGTGCTGTGGTGCCAGTTAAAAAGATCGGTCCATGCTGTGAAGTTTGTCCAACAGGGTTTCCTCTGAAGGAGCTGTGGCAAGTCTGTCTGCTGAGCTCAGACCCAACCTTCAAACTTGCTGAAGAGATTAGAATATACTAGAGCACATTTTCGTTATTATATATGTGGGTGAAACCTGCATGTGAGGGATAGATTTATTCAGAAGAGAGAAACACAAACCCATCCCTTTTGTAAGGTGTCTACTAAAGAAGTAAAAGTGCACTCATTCTTCGAGGAACTGCCACAGAATTTTTTCCCAGTCACCTGGAGGTGGCACCCTCAAAAAGAGGGAGTCAAAGCGTAAAGTGCCTTTAACAATGTAAGAAGGCATTTATTCAAAATTGGGTTGGAGGATGTACTGTAATATTCAGGTGTTCTCTGGAACGAGGCAGGCAAAGAAATTCTTTGTCCTAAGCTACTACCTTTTTCGTTGCTGACAGCATCATTGTCTGAAGAGCTGTCATGAGTTTTTCCTTGATATTTTTGTGTGAAATATTATTCGTACCTGGTATCACAAAGATCTTGTTGAACGCTGTCATTGTCCTGTCATGGACCATGACATGTAAACTTCCTAAAATGGATTTTTCCATATTTTCATCGTAATTAAAATAAACTCATTTTGTTATAGTAGTCAAATATAATTAAAATGATTAGGATTTACTACCTGTTTTTCTTCTTCAAGGAAAGTTTTGGAAGTTAATATAGATCTTATCTATATTTTTAAGATTTTTCTTTACTGCTTCCTCCTTTTTATTGCTGTTATGTTTTTCTTTTTCTTTCTTTCTTTTTTTTTGATGTTTTTTTAAATCACAGTTCTAGAAAGAAAGTCCTGACCTTTTGATTTTGCCATGTAAATGCTGAGCTGCGTTTAACAGGTCAACTCATAATGTTGTCATAATGTCATGACTGTAATTTCAAATGTATATCTTAGTGGGATTTCCTCAGGAACCAGGAGTCTTAAGCCGTACTTGTAGATATACTCTGTGGAATTACATTTCACTGATAAGTTAACAATGAATAAACTGGTAATAGGTAAACAATGAATTAAGAAGTGTTTATAGTTAATTCTTAAAAATTATCATTTTTGGCATGATTAGAAGAGAAAGAACTGGGAAAAAACTTCATAATTCTGATAAGAATGAAAATTACAGTACGTATGATTTTTTGATTAATTTGACTTTTGAAAATCACCTGTAATTGAAATTCAGTTTCGGTCATATGCACCAAAATGCTACTACCGAGGATACCTTGTGCTTAATTCAGGTTGGATCTGTTTAGAACAAGGAAGGATGCATTGTTTCTGGGTAGCAAAGTCAGCAGAATAGCGGAGGAATGAGCTGGATTTTATACAAATGGGTATGCGTAGTACAGCTACTTAAGTGGGAGCAGAAACTAATTGCAAGATTTTCTTCCAGTGTGAGAATACTGTGATGATGGGCATAATATAAACATGTAAGAGGTGAAGGTTAAGTATGATTCAGAAAGAGCACAGCTTAATTTTAAAACATAAATATAAGCAGGTAGATCTATTAGAATAATTTCATCTTTTGACACATAAACAAGGACAATGCAACACAAATGCCTGTGATGTTCCAGCAGTTCCTAGTGCTTGAAATCAATGATTATGATCATCTAGGAGGCTAGCCACTAGACAAACTTTACCAGTTGCCAAGGCCTGACAGCAAATAAATGAAAATAAATATATTTGCCAGTGACTTAGGAGATTTAGCTGCTGCAGTCATGGGTGTCCAACAGGTCTCTGTTGGATAGATGCCAAATGATATAGTTTTCAAGATAGATAAACAGAAACAAAAGGCTAAAGATTCCGATTAAGCAGTAGTGAGATCGTACATGGAAACTATCAATTTGGAATACCTAATCAGAGAGAAAGTGACTTGAAGAGTTAGGAGATGGTGTATGAGAAAAAGGTGAAAATCTGAGATAGGATAATTTGCACGTAGGAAAATGATAGAAAAGCAGTTAGTAATACTCAAAGGGTTTGATTCCTTCATAAGAAGATAATTATTCTAAACAGTGGATTATAGCTTGAAATTAGGAATTTACACTAAGAAGCTAAATATGGGTAAATGCTGTGAAGACGCACGTGCTCCCCCTTTCTTCCTAGGCCAGTGGCTGTCAGTCTTGTTAGGTCTGTGGCATGACAAGCCTGCTAAGATTTTTTTTTGCTGATTCTTCGCAATTTTAGATCACATGAAAATAGTGGAATGCTTTGGATGGCATGACGTCCCCTGACTGATGAACGAAAGCTGATGTCATGGTCAGTAGGCTCTAACGAGGTTGTGGAAGCACTGCCTCTGAAGCCCACTGCTGCGTGTCGCTACATCTAAGCGTAGCCCTGCTGCTGGATCAGGCGGTGTCCTGTCTCCGGTAAAGAGCAACACGGAGGCAGCACTGATTTGGGGCGCAGGCGTCCGGGTCACTTAGCGTGTGGCACCTCTATTTCTCCTGCACGGGCGTCAGGACGGAGCAGATTTGCACCTTCTGCCTTTTGTGCTCACTTTCTGGGTCCCGTTCAGCACGGCTTCCCTCTCTGCTCCCCCTTTGCTGCAGAGACGGTGTCTTCACAGTGCTCCTTTGCTCTTCTGAAAAGCCCCATCTCGGGTGGTGGAACAGGCTTCTGGGTAAACGGTGAATTTCGAAGCGCTGTTCTCCAGCCACCATGATCGTGCGAGACCCTTTGTGCGCCTGTTAGCCTTACGGCAGGACTGAACTCCCACCTTTGGGAGGCTGACGTGGCGAGTTATTTGATTTACTGTCTGCCTGTGTTTGCTTATCCTGTTCGTGTATTCTTCTCTGTAATCATCGTTATTAATTGACCTTTTATGATACTTAGAGTAATTCTCTGGAGTCCACAAAAACTTCAGAAACACCGTGACTTAGTGGAAAGGGTAAGCTTTTCCAGGGGCTGGTGTAATTCATCTTGCGCATTGTATTCTAACCTCAGGAAATGCTGGCCTCCTGTTCTCCAAGCTGAAGGAAATGAAGATGCTGCAGGAGCACCGCAGCCTCTCTATTTCCATAATGATTTCCAGAGGAAAATCTTAGCATGTATTAAAACTTTTCTTTGTTTTAAGAATTCCTTTAAAGAGGATGCTTTGCTTCTGCTCCAGCTTAATAGTTTAAATATGCATCTCTTTCTTTCTCATTTACTAACCTTCTGTAAAAGGATCAGATAAATTCAAAAAGCACAACTGACTGTAAAGAAAGATGAGGAGTGCTTGGAGGCTCTTGGAGGAAACACCCTTTGTGTTTAACACGACATGTACACACATAAAGGTTAATGAAGATAATTACAATCCCATAGCCTTAAAATTTTAAGAGAGAAAGAGCATAGTTTTCAATACTCTCTTGAAGACCATTATTATCTGAAATGAAGTTGTGTGCACTGGAATGTAAAGCAGGACTTACAGATATAATGGGAACCTCAGTAGGATGCTTTCGCTGAATTCTATACTCGCTTCTTTGCTTTGTGGGTAGTTTCTGTAATATATAGATCCAAAAGAGAGATATGTTCACAAATTAGACATAGTACATTAGGCATGGTGGTAGGTCAAAGATTCCCTTCCTGTTGCCTAATTCTTTTGTCTTCTGGTGGCAGCCATATATGCTGGAAGACCTACCTGAGTAAATCCCCTCTTCTGCCTACTATGTGTCGATATTCACTGTTGTAAAAACAAAGGTACAGTGCAATTCCCTTTGAGGGCAATTGACATGCACCGTGTGATGGAGGACAGAATAAACCCTAAATCTCATACCTAGCCTCCCCTACCTATCAGGGAGACCAAATTCTCAGAATCCTTAGATGACTGTTTCTAGTATGACAGTGCAGCAGCTGGCATTGAACAGGCTCTCCTAAGAAGAAATGGCATTTGGCTTGGTCCATAACCAACTGTTCTGCTTCCAGAATAATTGAGTAGATCACTATGGTCTTTGTGGGCTACCTACCTCAGGGTTTGTGCAAAACAAAACAAACAGAAAAAGTATTATGAACTTGTGCCAGCAAAATAGGGCAGGTTCAGGGTTCAGTATCCCCAAACATAAAATATTGATGCCAAAGTGAAAACTAAATTTCATATATTTAACAGAAGAAAATACATTTAATATAGAAAATATGCTCTGAGGGGAATCTGTCTTAACTCTTTAATGTTCTGAAATTTGTAAAGTCACTGAAGATACATTGTTTGGTTTTGGAGTGAATTATTTATGGAAGACACATCTGTGTTATATGCTTGCTCATTAGAACAATAGTGTGCTAGTTCTGTGTTTTACTGCGCCGCAAAATAAGCTGCGTCCATCACTGTTATGTTTATTTTTCATTTAGAACCAATGTGTAGTTTTACAGTACTGCTAGAATGACAGGTAAGAAGGACTGGCTAAAAAAAAAAGTATTTCTCTTCCCATACTTCTTTATCCATATGCTTCTTAACATGTGTGTTTAGGTGCTTGATATGTAGAGTATTTGCACCTTTCCAACGTCTGCTCATTCCTTCTATTAGAAACTGGATACTGAAGCTTTTTTTTTTTTTTTTTTTTTTTTTTTTTTTTTTTTAAAAAAGGCAAAAACACTAAACCCAACAATCACTGGTCTGAACCAATATAGTAATTCCTGTGCGAACTCTTCTCTGCAGTGACTTCAGACTGCTTTTGTGCTTGCTATCAGAAATAGGTTGAAGCGCTGTCTTAAAATGGAATCTGATTACTTTAGGCAATGGTCTTTCTCCTTTAATTCATAGACAATTTGGTGCATAACATGAACTGAGCTCGTTTGACACTGTTTGGGCAAATCTCAGATGTGCTGAGACGTTTCCATGTTCTGCAGAGTGTTAAAAGTGTAAAAGAATTAATGATCCTAGCTTTTCAAGAAGCCAGAACTACTTTTTGAGTTTGCAGGTTCCAACAATAACCTGTGATTTCCATACAAAGAAAGATACATCTGTGAATTATTATGATGAATTTGAATATCATCATTTACTCTCTCACTGATGAGATTAACAGGCGGATCCAGGTTAAAAATTAAGTCACTGCAGTATACTCCTTTTCCTTTGATAGGTGTTTGGATGCTGACTCCAGGATGATTACAATCTCTGAAGTTGTTCACTCATAGGAGCTTCATCCAGCCCTAGCTAGGAGTTCCAGTGTGCAAGAGAAATGGAATTGAGGAAAAAATCCTAAAAGCTTTGCTTGAGAAGGGGGATTCAATCCTTATAAGCTGCTGTGGGAGATGATGAGGAACAAGTCCACTTTTCTGGTGGTAATGCTATGCTGTCAAGCTCCAGAATTTCACCCAGTTGTGACTGTTGCCTTTTGGAGACTTCTCTGGGGCGCACTAGCTAACTCCAGCAATGTCTGTGGTGTTGTGCTTGAGTTGTACTCCTTCAAGCAGCGTGGCCATGCCAGCCTGAAATGGCTTCGCCCCTGAAACCTTGATTCAGAGCTAGAGCAGAGCTGCGAAAGCGGTGCAGACCCCGCTGCTGTGCTCTTATGTCCTTCTTGTGCTCGTGTAACACAGGTGGATGTTCGGCAAAGTACGATTTAAAGGAGAAGTGAAAGAAAGTGGAAAGGAGAACGCTATGAACTGACACAAGCACCAAGTAGCTAAGTGAAAAGAATTGCTTATGGTGGTCAAAGTGATTAAAAAAAAAAAAAATCCTGGAAGCACAGTCAGACCGGAGAATAGTCTACAAAGGGTGTCAGAAGGGCTCGAAGGTTAAATGCATGAATAAACACAGAAAGATACTTTAAAGCAGACCCTTCTCCTAGCAGAAGGGATATATACAATATCAACATAGACTTTGCCAGCTTCTTTGGCGTCTTCACTTAGGAAAAAATCTACTTGTCTCTCACTTTACTTGTGTGTTGAGACTTCTGGGATTTAAGTGAAACTCCATATGAAGGGCATGATGAAAACAGAGTATTCCCTAGTTTTATCTGAGTTACCTGGAAAGATGTTATATTCACTTGATATGACATTCTTTTCCACTACCTGCATTTTCCTCCATAAATGGATTTCTGTGGGTGTAATCACAATTCAGAAGTCCTAAAATAAACCCATAAGACAGCACATTTCCTTTCTTCCTTTAAATAGGAGCATATTAGCTATAAAGCCCAAGGAAAGTAAACAGCAGCTGAACATCACATGTCATCCTGCTTTCTCTCATGCACATCAAGTGCTATCAAAATGACATCTGTTAGCATATTTCAGTAGTGAAAATCCATGAAGAAAGAATTACACAGCACACCTCCCTAAACTTTCAGAAAATATTATAAAGACACCTTTAAATTTTAGTTAGTGGAAATGTTATATATAGGAACACATACTGTGTAATGAGTAGTGTCTGCTAGGTATTTGCTCCCCTAATGGTATGTGCTTAATTTCATACTGGTTACACAGTGAACTAAATTTCATGTTGGATATGCTTACTTTTCTTAAGCAAACTTCTGTTTCTTCATTTTTTTTCATCAGACGGCCAGATGAACTCTTCTTTAAGAAAAATGTATTCATATTTAATTGGCTATTTCAGCTAAATGTTGCCCACTCTGCCTATTTGGAGGTTTCTTTGAGTCCACTTCTAAAGGCTTGGAGCATCATTTTGGATTGGTACCTGATTTTGTTGCTGTTGAGAAAGTAACTGCCAAAATATCAGTAAACATTAAAATATTAATTTGTACCTTTGGGACACTACTGATCACTTTTATTGTCCACCGAGCAAATTTTCAAACCAAGTTCTTTGTGTACACATAGATAAAGAGGTGCTGTTGGCTCAGACAGATGTTTTTAAAAGTGCCTATCACTTAACGATCAATAAAATAAGCTATGTGGATCTTTTCGTATTTGTATAGACTACTAGGAGACAAGTAATCTAAAAGAGCAGTTTTTTCTTTGTAGGAAAAACATCTGGTCAGTCTGTTAAATTACTGTATTCTTGCCTGGAAAGAGCTGTGAACCAAAGCATGAACTGCTCATAACAGGCATGAATACATAACTTGGAAAGGTCGGTAAATTCCAGTTTCCTACATTAAGCAGTGTTATGTTTTAGTCTGGTTATACGCTCCTGATAGAACAACATGAAAGTCTGGGGTCAGCTTCTAATCAAGAAACTCTTATGGTGCATGAAGTTCTTGCTTGTTTTGCTTTTCCTTGCCATAAAAGACATAATTTTACCCCATATCCTGCTTCTTTTAACACTGTGAGTTGATTATTTGGATCCTCCGGGGCCTTCTGAATAGTGTGCAGTGTGAAAACAATGTAGTTCATAATGTGAAATATTTTATGAGCAAGGTTTGGTTTTGAGTTAGTTACTTTCATGAAATTATGCTAGTAGACTTGATACATCCAGCGAGGGGATGTGAAGGTTGTTCTGCAAACCTAGCACACATTTATTCCTGTATGGCCCTGTCCCTAGCAGGAACTTTGTCTTCTTTCTGTGAAAAACTGTAATCCTCTGCCTTTGGAGGTTTTGAAGTAGTTGTCTTAGCATAGCAATAGTATAATATTATACATGTAATTTTCCTTTCTCTCTCTTTTTTAAGCAAAAGAAGAAAACCTCCAAGCTTAATGTTCTAATTTGTGTACTGAACTCATTGTTCTTTTCTATAATTAATTCCCAAATGTTTGTGTCTGCAGAGTTTACAGTGAAACAACACCTCACTACCCCCATATGCCTTACACTAATATTTTCAATGCACCTATCTCAGCAGCTTCGCAAAATAGTATCATTATTCTGAATTTCATATTGCGTATTGCAAAATGGAGTTTTCAAGCTTTTTATGAATCCATTGTTTTATAACCAGTTTGAAGAGAAATCCTCAGTTAAAACAAGCCACCTGAAGAATTTCATCAAGAAAAATTAATTTGTTTTCTGAGTTACGTGTATGCAAAGAAAATATCTTAAAATTGCTGTCTCGGTAGGAACTGTATTTATAAATAGGCAGAAAGATCTTGATAGAAAACAAAAAAGGTGAAATTAAATTTGGACAGAACCCAAATATGGAAAAAAACACATCTGGAAAGAAACTTTCGGAAATAAGGACTTGATCCAGAACTCAGAGGAGTCAGTGGAAAATCTCTTCTTGACTTTGTTGCTTTTGCATAAGACCACAAGGTTTCCTCCTGCAAAATCCTGAGCACGTGCCTGACGTTAAGTTCCAGACTAATCCCTCTTAGCTACTATGCTAAAGCTAAGCATGTTTTTGATATACTTTACTTGTTTGAGATCTAAATAAATGGACAAGAGGATAAAAGCTGAACTCTCAGTGTAATTTCAATGATAGTTTTTGCTACTAGTAAAGTTAAAATGAAAGAGAGAATGTCTTTATTGTAGAGGTATAGCTATGGCCTTTATGGTTAGAAAAAGAGCCTTATCAGGAAAAATATTGCTGGGATATTTTGGGGAGAAGAGTAAAATTGATAAGTATCGTCCTTATCTACTAGACTAGTAGCCTGTGAGTTTTATATGCTCCTCTTCCCAGATTTTTTTTGCCTTTCATTAAGTGCAATCTTTAACGAAAAATTTGGTAGTTTTCTGACCCCTTACCTTCACATTTCTATGTTCCCGTAATCTGAACTCATTTTTTACTCACTTTATGTTTTGCAACTATATTTTTCTTTTTCATTGGTTAGCAGACAGCTGGAAAATATGTACTGAAACCTGCTTTTGGCAGTCATCACGGCTGTAATCATAAAAATCAAATTCAGGATGAAAGAGAAGTTTAAGTAAAATGCATATTAAAAGAAAAAGAAACAGAAAACATGGCAAAGAATAGATTGCTAATATTTTATAAAACAATCCAAGCAGTCTTAAGATTGTCTTTTAATGAAAAAATATATTCATTTGCTAGAAAAGGATTTTCTTTCATACTATGTGATTAAATGAGAGTGAATCACTGGATCATAAGGTGTAAGCATTTTAATAACAGCGGAGAATATTGGGTTGCTTCCTAGAAGGTTCAATTTATTTCTCCCTTGGAGTCATGTGGTCTCGATTTTGTTTGTGAACTGTGCCAAATCTGTCCTTTTTTTCATACATTTTTGAATATCTGCAAATGCTATTCCTTTATTTAGGCATAGAAGTGTGTTTTAAATCTAAGAAGTTAACAGAACCATGAAAAATATTTTCATGACCTGGCGATGACCTCCGTAGGGTCCAAGTCTTGCAGTGAGGGACATCTGCGGGTGCTTGTGGGTCTATACGTCTCTCACACACACAGAGTAATGGGGAAGCGCTTGCAAACGCAGCCGGGAAAGGATTTTCCATCCACGCTACTCAGTACTTTTTGACAAAACTTAAGAGGTCTTAAGACATAGTCGAATGTGTATTGGATCAGGCAGCACATCTTTCCTCCTCTTTGACTGGACTAATTATTTCCTGGACTTGCTTTTTCCTTCATTAGGAAGTGCAATGTCCTTGAATGCTTCTCTTGCAACTGTGTCTGTAGCAGCCTAGTCCTCTGATACAAGGGCTGCAGGTGTAGGCAGAGGTGTAGTCCGAAGATTAAAGAAGAAAAAAAAAAAAAAGGGAGTACTTCAAGAAAAAACAAAGATAAGAATGATCCATCAGTTCATCAAGAATGATTCATCATTATCTTGTGTCTCTTCGTAAGGTGAGTTTGATCTAGAAGGTAGGTAAAATTGCAGCTCTCCAGAAAAAAGTGGGGAAGCCTGGTCCTGACACGAGCCCAGCAATTTATGGTGGTAAACATCTGCAAGAACAGTAGTTAAAGAGCCAAGTGGGAGCCAATTTCCACAGCTGTATGCTGATCAGGTGATTTTGTAAATGATAAACTGTGTGCGTCTGTGTATTGTACAGATGTGTGCATTTCTGGGACTTTTTGGGTACCACAGCAGATTTACTTTGTCTGCAAATTCTCCTTTTCTCATTTCCAGATAGGATTTTTGCCCCATTCTTCTACTTTTTTCTTTTCTTTTGGGGGGGGGGGGTGAAGGAATTGTTTGGGTACATTTCTACTTTGCTTCAATGATTAGTTAACCACCTGCTAGATTAATTTGTCTGAGCATTCAAGTGATGGTTCAAGTTCCAGATTAACAAATGATTTTCTTTGTGTCCTGGTTCTGTCTAGCATTTTCCACTCAGATTTCTGAGATGTGTCCTATTTATTCTCTTTGCTCTTCTCTGCGAAGAGGCAATTGATAATAGTGTTCCAAAATGTGAAAAAGAAAGACTGATGTTAAACAGAGATGGTTCAAAATCTTAGATTTCGTACTATTTCTCTTCTGCACATACAAAATATTTTTGTGTCCTAGAGCTATTTCTTAATAGTAATCTCCTAGAGATATTACTTAATTAAAATAACAGGACAAAGAGAAAATTTCCTTCAAAATAACTTTTCAGTGAAAGCTTCAGTTTTCATTTAAGTTAGTAGTTTCAGCGAATAGGTCTGCTTTCCATGGGATTTTTCTTCAGCCCGAAAAGCCCCAAATGCCTGTAACCTCAAAAAAATACTACTATAGTGCTTTGTGGGAGAGATGCCTTTGGTCTGTGTTATGCTCTCCTCTGTGCGCTGCCTAGTTAGCTAGCTACTTTGTGTGGAGCCATTAAGAATGATACACTAGCTATGAGAAATTCATACATAATTTCAACCATCTCAGAATATTTAATATTTGTTGATAAACAGAGGCACAAAATGCATGAAATTGGCTTTTAAAAAAGCGCTAGACCTCATTTTCTTCTTCATTATACCTCCCTAGTCTTTTACACCTGCATAAAATTTACATACCATGCTACAGATTTGGAAGGTAGGTCTCAATTCTCCTCTTATTTTTACTGCTTCACTATTGGACTGAATTGCTGAAGTATAACAAAGTATTTCAGCTGGTGTCTTATTACCTTTTCTTTAAATATAAATGCCTATGCAGCACGCATGGGGAACGTGCTCAGACCAAAGCTTGGTACCACTGATATCGGTAACAAAATTCCCTCTGTTCTTATTGATGAAAGAATTTGCCCTTAGATAACGGACAAGAAAAGTGTAATTTCACTGACATGATGTTTCCTCCTGCAAGAAAGGGCCTCTCATGTACTGCTACTAACACAAAAGAGAAAGAAAATTTCAAGTGGGATGAAAGAGACCACACCAAAATGGATTTGCTGTAGCTTTTTGTATTACTCCGAGGAAGAAAAATAAAAGAGACAGTACTAGAAGGAGCTGCTCAGTTTCTGGTCCTGCTCATGGTTGCACTTTGATGTACTTGGTGTAATGGAGGCACAGGTGGTATAATTGGAGGAAGTAACTATTATTCAACCTTCTGTAAAGAACTTGTCATGTTATTTTTAAATAACCTTTAAGCTTGCCTGCACTTAGAAGAATAAATCCTAGGTAGGTTTATTTTATATTAAATTGCACAAAGCTCTATTGCCATATATAGAGCTCATTATAAAATTTCTAGTTGCTCAGCTGCTGGTTCGCTTGCTGCACTTTTAACTGCCGTTCAGGAACAGGATTGTGATTTCTGTTGTCCTTGACTGTAGACCATGTGGCCAACAGTTACCTGGCCCTCTTCTCTTAATGCAGAACTGTCTTACTCCTCTTCAGAAGGCAAACCCGGTGGAAACTCTGGGGAAAGCTGATGACGATATCAAAATTTTATGTCTGTTTTTAGGACACCAGAACGTGTATCCCTGAGCAGACATAAAAGCTGTTACAAAATTTTTGTTAAGCATTTGTTTCTTTCTTAGGAAGGCTGTTCTGTGTCTCACAGCTGGATAGCTGTTCTGTAGATTGTGGTTTTGAGGTCAGTGTCTTTTTTTTGGTGTATGTTTTTTGTCTTTTTGTCTCAAGCTACCTCATCCAAGCTCAAAATGTCTCCGGAAAGCATTTTGGCTCCACTTTCCTCTGCTATTGAGACAAAGGGTTTGCCTGGTTCAGCCATTTGACATCATTATTCTTGAGTCAACAAACTGTTACATGACTCATCTTACGCATCAAGCTTGAATTTATTAGCCTTTGCATCAGTTTAGCTGCTTCTCCCTTACACTGCCTAAGAATACCCAACTTCTTTCATTTTCAATGTTAGAGATGATATGGGGGACATTTTATAAAGAGTATCTGTATGTCAGACATGTATGTGAAGCATTGTGTGAGTCTGTGAGATGGATCCCTCTAAGCCTTCAGGTCTGCATTTCTCCCTGAATGAATAAATCTTAATTAAAAGGTATGATACTTATTTTAAGTAACGTTTAATATTTAATTGAAAAGCTCTGTGTTGCAATGTTGTATAGCCAGGCTATGTGGAGATGCAGTGTTGCTGGATTATGAATCTGGATCATTTTGATACCCAGGTACCTCTTTTTCTACTTCACACTGACCCAATTTAATAGTTGTTATATCAAGAACAAAGGTGATCAAGTTTCAATTAGTTAGTTGGTTATCATATAGCATTCATACCTTAAATGGAGAAACCTAAGAGAATATTAGCTGCTAAAATCAGGCTGGAGATGAAGTGGAGCAAGAGAAGAGATCACAGTAAATCACTTCTTGACTTCACCTAGTTTACCTGGTTTTTAAGCCCACAGTGCTGCTGCTGTTTCCTGAAAAAAATAGTTAACTTCTAAAAGAAGGGAGTGCTCAGTTTTAAAATTCTTTTCCTTCATATCAAAAAGGTGATACTAAAATAGCACTAGGAATGAAAGAAGTTAACTGAGTATTTCTTAATTTCTGAGGATACAGAAATAAATCAAGTCATTTATGTGCAGACATAAGGCTAAGAGATGGCCTCTCTTAGCCATCACAAATCAACCTTTCATATTTTATTTTCCAGAAAGGAGCAGTTTAACAGCGTAAAAAGCTTTTGTTGCCCACTCCTTTCTTCCTGTAATTGATTGCAAAAGGGCGCATTATAAATTTTTCTGTAAACTTCCTAGCCTATTATCTGAGAAGCAAAGATCAGTAAATACTAGGGCTCATCTAAGTGAGGAGAGCTAAACAAATACATTAAAGCCAAAGCCACTCTTATTCTGTAATGAGTTGTCTGCGTGGTGTGAGTGTGGAGGGCTTGTTACAGACCTGTATTTATGAGGACATTTATCCCTCTCCATCTGTTAGCAATGGCCAATGCACTTGAGCATCATCTAACTGAATCACAAGTCTGCAACGCCCACAGATTTTGTCACACCTTCGTGACAAAACAGTCGTGGAATAAAATAATGTTCCATTGCTCAAAAAGCAGGAGGGTCCGGTATGTGCAGCGTCAGTGGGGTAACGAGTGCCATTGCGGTGCCGGAGAACGACTCTTGGAGATCAAGGAAGTTTGAGGACAGGAAATGGCTTTTTATTACAGCTACTCCTTTATCCTTAAACTCAAAGAATGTGTTTCCAAGGACCCAGAATGTCCTCCTGATGGAGGTTACAACCTTTTTATGTCATAAATAAGAGAAAATATGAGGAGTTATGGCCGATGACTCTGAGTGCTCTGAAGGCACTTTCCTTACACATGCATCACACCGCGGTGAGGCTCGGGGCCCAAGGTGACACAGCCCTGAAAGCTGCCCCAGCTTGCTTTCTTCCTGAAAGCAAGGCCTCCCCGCGAGTACGGGGACATGACACCCCAGGGGATGAATCGTGGCCTGACTTTACTCCCTGCTCCTCCTCCTTCACATTTGCTTGCTGCCCTGGGCACTGCTGCAGAACCAGTCCCCGTGCGCGCTGGCCTGGCGGTCGCCCAGCAGTGGGCTGCTTCTGGCGCTTTGGTCCTCCTGGCCACCTGTGTGGCTTGGAGAAGCTGCACGGTGAACTTGCACTAGACCTGAATACTGCAAAAACTACTGTATACAGCAAAATAATCTCCCCCCCCCCCCTTTCCTTTATTTTTTTGTTTTCTTCCAGTAAAAAAGAGAGAGCTACTTCTGTTTCTTTGCCGTCTTTGTCTGGCATTTCTGCCTACCTCTTTGACTTCAGACTGGGCTCTGGATAAAAATGGGCCAGTCTACACTTTCATTTCTTCCCTTTGCAAAATCAGGATGAGAACAAAGGAGACCCCCAAGTCCCAACTGTGTTACCTGCTTGTAACTGGCATTTGAACTAGTTTAGCTTTGAAATTTCCCATATATTTATTTAATGCAAAAGGAATGAAATAGGCAAACTCAGTCCTTTCAAACTACTGTGACAGCTGGCAGATTCTTCCGTCGGTGAAGTGAAAAGGCTGATTATATGTTTTGCTGAAGAGATAAAGCTTATCAAATGAACTCAAGAAAGAACTATCATAAAAACACATATAAATTATAGATAAAGTTTCTCTTCATCAAAAGGTCTATTTTCACGATAAATTGACTGATTAAAGAAGTATCTTTGCTCTATGCACCAACGAAAATTGGAGGGATATAGCCAACGTTTTTGAAATGAAAATTCACTTGGTCACACACATATATAAATAGCAAAATTCACTATTTTGCTGAGCACAGTGGGAAGGATGAACAGAAGCCGTAGTATTCTGCAGCCGGTGTCCCAAGGGATACGTGGAGAGTTGCTTGTGTCATCTCTGAACTTCCCATGTCCTTTGCAAAGAATCCCAGGGTGTGTTTGGGTTCATTTTTTGTCCTACCAGTGACAGCAAAAACATGGGAGATGAAAAGACTGGGCATGTTCCATACGCTGCCACTGACTGGTATAGGTGCTTCAGGACAAGTCATTTAATATTTTGTTTTCCCACTAACCTCATCTTCAATGCTGAGCTAACAATACCTGCCCTTGTAAAAATATAAAGAAAATTGATAAATGCAGAGTCTAACTGATTTTTCCTAGAGCATGAAAAATTCGATGTAAAACCTACCTGATTGATCTGGTTGTATAAATAGGTATTTGCTACTTCTAAATTTTTGATTTTTTAAATCTGTTTGGAACTTCAAAGACTACTTTTAAACTTATTTACATAATTTCTCATTTTTCTAAGAAGTCAGGGCTTCATGCATATCGCATTTTGGTGTTCCTTATTAAATTGAGGGTTTTGACTAAATAAGTAAATTTGATTTACTTTATAAATTCTTTATTATCTAAAGAATCATCATTATTTCAGATACACAGCCTCACCAGTTCATCTGCAATAACAACGATCTAATAGACAGAAAACTGTATTCTGTCATCTACTAAAATAAGTGGGCTTTACCCCGTACACCTAATTTGGTGTAACTAATGCACACTTCAGTGTAGGCACAGGATGCTGAAGGAAGATCAGTACTGGAACGTGCCAGGAAAGAGCCATGCCTGGAGGCTCACCAAACAGAGCAGATGCTTTGCCCACTTCTTGTGGGAGGCTCTACCAAGTCCTGTAACTACTGGGTTGAGAGTGGGTTGTTTGAAATCTGAAGAAAGCATCAAGCCGCACAGAACCTTTGTGGTGGAAATGACAGTCGTGAGAATGAGGTAATCTTTCTGGAGTATTTACTTTCCAAGGCAAGGACATTAGATCCCGTTTCAAAACCCAACTGACAGTCTTTGTACTCAGTAGAACAGAGGTCATATCCGAATTTATAAATGTCAGTTATTTTAACAATGCCATGTTAAAAGGGCAGCAGAAACATAGCTGTTCTTCATGAGGTTTCACTCCTGGTTTAATACACTGCACTGAGTTTGTTGTTAACTTTAATTTCAAGCAGTACTGTTCAAATAATTATGAAAATTTCCAGAAACAGTTTGGGACCAGTCTTGAATCAAGGCCATGAAAGATATATGTATGACTTTGTTTTAAAGCAGGAGCTTGCTAAAACTTCCTTGAATTTCTGTTCCTCCTATTTTCTTCTCCGGGAGTTCTCTAGCAGTTAACAGCAAGAATGTGAAAGACGTGGATTTTTTTAAAGCCTTGAGTGTTGACCTATTTCTGCTTCCATTAAAGCCAGCTGTTAAACTTCTATTAGTTTCTCTTCGAGCAGCGTTAGACCAACACTATATATTTGTAAATTCCATCCTAAATTTATGTAAGACCCGTATAAGGATTTAGAAACTAACACTGCATTGCAGCTCTGTCTTTCAACACTGCATTCACACAAGTCAGAGAGATCAGCGTTTCCATTGAAATACTGTTAAGGCAGGTTGCCTATGTTTAGTTTCCAGGGTGACAGAAATCTAAATGTTATAACTCTCTCACTCTTTCTTATCTCACCTCTTCATTTATTCCTTCTTTCCCTCTCTCATTTTTTTCATAATCCAAGGAGAAATTCATTTCATAGTCCTTGGCCTGCCATGTAGTCTCTGGAGAATTTCTTTCTCTTTGAACTACTGACAAAATTGTAGAGCATATGAAAGTCCCCAAACACATTTATATTAATGAAATTCTTGGCAGCAGGAGTTCTGGGATTTTCAATACTGTGTATCTACATGAACATTTTACTGGTTTCCATATTTAAAAATGACAGGCAACTGTAAGTAATCAGAAACACAAAGTCTCTTACAGAAACACTGCTTGCTTTTCCATAAGAAATGCAGGAAAACAGAAGAAGGACTCCATTTTTTAAGGGTATTTCAGGTTGTTTGCAGAACAGTTCATTAAGCACTTAAACTTCCCAGCAGTTATTTTTTCTTCCATATGGCTGTGACTTCCATGACTGACCTATTATGCATTTTCATGTTAACTAGTTAATGTTAGAGCATGCCGAGTGCAATGACGTTATCTTGATTCATCGACATTACTTAGACTCATAGTATATTATTAGTAGCTGCTAAACTTTTTGTAGCTATAGTTTAGAAAATCACTGTCCTTACAAATCAAATGTGTTTTAACATACCTTTTAATTTAGCAGAAGAGGTGCAGCCTGACCTGAAAATGGCAGTGGTTAGTTACCTTTAATTGAACAATCTGTCTAATATTAATCATGTCCGTTCTGTTTCTAGGAAACTACAAAAGGCCTTAGCTGACAGTAACGGCAGAAGCGAATAGTAACATTTCACTATGTTTGTCAGTTTGTCACCAGAAAAGCGATATTTTAAAATATTTTTTCCTCAATCATTTATCAACTTCTAATGTACCACGGAGTCAATCTAGGAGGATGTAAAAGCCTTTTAGAAGCAGTAATGGTGCAATGGCTTACACTTCACCAGAGGAATTAAGATATTTACAGACTTGATTGTTGTATTTAATTTCTTATGACTTGCTCCAAAAGATGTTAGTATAGACCCGTTCATTTGTCAACCTGGACCATTTCTAACAGTGAGCTGTTTTGATAGGAAAAGAATCAGAATTTGAGATGAGCTACCTCAGATTTCCTTTTAGCTTTAGCTGATCCTTTAGCTGATGATAGTATTACTGTATTGTATGTATATAATGATGGATTTACATGGCATATAGGGTTTTCTTGAATAACTCTTACAGGATTACCTAATAATGTTAACTTTAATTTCAAGCAGTACTGTTCAAATAATTATGAAAATTTCCAGAAACAGTTTAGGACCAGTCTTGAATCAAGGCCATAATTATATATACCATCAAGACTGGTAATTATAGCACTACATAATGATAGGTAATACTGTATTTTCTTTACAGATGAGGAGAATGAGTCACAAAGACTTCAAACGCCTTAGGCTTTCGCTCTGAGTGATGCCAGTCTTTAGGTACACCCAACCTCGACTGAATATGTAGGGCGTTGTGCCTGGGCGTTTAGACTCAGAACACTAGCAGTCACATCCTGTACTTGAAAATCTGGGTTTGAGAAGAAAAAGCCTCATAAATTGTGGGGGCTTTGCGTGGGCCTGGGAAAAGATGCCATTTTGTCCTGAACCGTCTACAAAATATTCTTGCCTAATTTTTCCCATCTTTTTTCTGTATTGCCTTTTTCCCCTCAGTTAAGATCCTCTCCTCTGGGGGCTTCCAGGGGCTTGGGACATTGGCCAGCACTGACAGGGAAGCAGCAGATTCATCTACACAGCTCCCGACTTAAAACCAACAGAGTAGCTACACTGGGGACTCATCCGCAGCAATCTGAAGATACCTCTGGGCCAATCTACTGTTAAGCTGTGTCGTGTGGAAGAAATGGACAATTTGGGGTTCAAATTATATATAAATATTTATAAATGTCACCTTCATTGTTACACAAAACATACTTTTTATTGTGAGTGAGAGATTATCTTTTAGAAAGGCATTACTAGAAAATTGATAATGGTACTTAAATAAGAATTTTAAATATTAAGTCAACAGAAATGTTCCTTTCTGTTTATCACATCTTGAACGCTGGGAATCCAGTAAACCCTTTTCTTTTTTTTTTTTTTCTTTTTTTTTTTTTTTTTTTTTTTTGGGTGTGTGGGTGGGTTGAATAAACAAGAAAAAACAGTTTATCTTTGTGCTTCTCCCTTAAAGCCACTTTCAATTCTTTGCAGTGAAACAGGAGCACTTCTACTGGTTTGGAGGAACCGTTAAAAAAATTACATTTGTGTCCAACTGAAATTTACAAGAGTCTTTTCTTAAAAATTAAATCCTTTGAGCAAATTATAGTTAGAGAATCCTATGAGGAGTGTTTAAGGTTTTCATTAAATGACTCATGAAAGATTAATGGGAAGAGCAGCTATTCCTCTTGCTGAGTAGCATGCTAGCAACAGGGGACTGTATTCCCTACGGGGTGGGCTGTTTTCCAGAGAAACCTGAAGCTTTTCAAAGATGTCCAGCAGGAGCTGTTGAATGACTGAACCCTGAAATGGAGAAGGTGGGAAGTAGTCTTTCAGTCATCATGTTCTTAGATGGACCTAAGCGGACTTAAGGACTGGATGATTGGCATCTTCAGCTCCTGAGATATCCGTGTTAGTCCACGCAGTAGAGGACAAGGAGTCGATTCGTTCAGAAGCAATAGTGGGCCTAGGAAGCTGACTGCATTACAACTGCATTACAGCTTCAGTCACTAAAACGCAGGCCGCTGGTCTTGCTTAACTCAGCCTAACAGTGCAATGGACATTTTCTGTTGGCCTTAGTTAGTCTGCCCTCCAGCTTAGACATTATTGTCCTAGAGAAAAAGATGATTGGAGAGGATTTAGGTAAAAACAGCTCACAAAAGGATTTCCAGAAGGTACATCCTGAGTTGCAAAATTTACCCTAGCATGAAAGACAGAAATGCAAATGCAAATTAATGGCTTCATTAACTGCAAAATTGTATCAGTGGATATTAGCCTGAGGGGACTCCCTCGGCTTTTTCGGTACCATGGGGATAACTAATAACCTTAACAGCATTGTCTCTTTTTCTAGAATGGACTCCCTGACTTTGCCCATGGTAGAAAGGGACAACTAAAAATAAGCGAGTTGCTAAGCCCTCTGCAGACTACTTGTAGCATGAATTTGTTTCTGCTGAAATAACAATACCAATCCAGTTTGCTTTCTTGGAGCTGCTGCAAAGCTTAGATGTGAGAAGGCTCTTTTGCTCCATTGCTCTCTCAGAGATATGGTGTAGTGCTGCGAGGAGGAAGAGTTTTCCTATAATGATAGCATACAATGTGTTATATGTATTTTTTTTTCTTTATCTGTCCGAAAACTATAGTTGTTTCCTTTCACTGAATGTTGCCTTCTCTCATTTTGTAGTATAAAGAAATATTACATTCTAGACTGATTCTTCCATGCCACAATGCATGGAATACATAAATGTTCACTTTTATAATTCTTCTTTCTAAGGCAAATAGGGCTGATTTGTTTAGTTTCCTTTCATAGGAGATTTTTTTCCATATTACTAGTGATTCTCTTTACCTCTTCCTGAACTCCTTTTAGCTCTCAATACCCTTTTGAGATGGGCCAGTAGTACTGCATTTATGCTATAGATGATGCTGTGCTCTTGGTCACTCTAGAGTTTGTGCTTATTTTCACAAACCCTTTTAAAACCTGCTACTGTGTCTTCAGGGCAGGGGGTAAGTAGTACCTAATGGGAAACATATTTCTAGTCCTTCTTTTGTAAAATGTAAATTCCTGTAAATTCCTGCTTGTAAAATTCAAGTGGGAAGAAAAGGTGATTAATGCACAGGGCTCGGAATCATGAGAAATGATTTATCCTCCATGGCTTGCTGGTCATGTCCTAGGGAAAACCACAAAAGGCAAAATTTAACCATGTTCATATTTATCACAGCAACAGATTTGGCCATTAGCTTATGAAACCGTTTTCCCATGAGTGACATATCAATGTACATTTGCAGGAGTATTGAGTATTTGGTGCTGTGTATTCTAATAAGTAGTATCCATCCTTTTTAGTGGGATCAGATTGATTGCATGGTCTCATTACACCTGACTAGACCTCTAGTATACTCTGGTATAGATAGGAAGAAATAGTAAATAGAAGCACAGTACCAAAATGGGGAACAGAGGATTTTAGTCACAATGATGAAACTCTTTGGATAAAATGAATGACTGAAAAAAAAACCTTTTGTGTCAGAAATATTAGAGATTAATTCACATGTACAAAAACATCTTAGCTGGAAGGAAAACAGTCATGGTATAAATAGCACTGTCTGCCAGCATGTTCTCACTGGATTAAGGTTAACAAGCACAGACTGAAGAGTCATAAGTAGATAGGGCTATGTGCTTGCTTAACAGTTATTTAGGCCTTGTTCATGTTGCACTCTTCCTGCCTTGGATTTGCCCCTCTGATAGTTCCAAAGCCTATTCAAAGATATGCAAAGTGTATCGTTAGCATCATGCTCGATTAAAGCTTTTTTAACAGAAAACTTGCAGCTAAAACAGAAGCGATTAAGAAAAGGGCTACAACCCGGAAAACAGCTGTGCTCTTCAGTGTGGATATCTGACAAGCAGTTATCCTAACACATCGCTGGAACTAGGGCCCTACAACTAGAGCGTTGGCTTTCTGAAAGACGTATCCCCCACACCTCGATAAGGCTGCTCTTGTGCCTTCCTCTTATCTAGGGACCTGCTAATGTGACTATTGAGCCCTGGGCAGTACTGAAATGTTTGTTTCCAGTTCAGCGTGAACTACCCCTTTTATGAGTTAGGTTATTGCACTTGCTTCGGGAAGTCTGGCCTGAATATCCAAAGCAACTGCTGCGGCAGAGCTTCCAGATCGCGGGGAGCAGCAGCTGTTTGTTGAGAATGTTTTGGCAATTGCAGTTTAGTGCATCTGTAGTGGGATCAGCTTAACCTAACCTCAGGGAGAACTTGAAAAATGAGCATCAGTTTACATATTTACAAGCTCCCTAAGCAAGACATCCTCTTACAATATTGAGCTAACGGTTACATTGGAAACCAAGAGCGCTAATGTTAATAGCACTGCTTCACATTTATTTTGATGTACTCTGTTTGCATGTGGTGTCTTTTCTCTGCTTTTGGCAAAGAGCTGAATGAAGATGGCTGTTCGTTTAGCTGGAGTTTAGAAAAAAAATCTAAGTCTGCTTTTCTGAAAGAGGCTTGCAGCTTCCTTGGGAGACAGTGACCAGTCTCAGAAATAGCGATGGCCGCATCTCCGGTGCGTGGTGTGTTGCAGCCCTTGTCCTGTGTCATTCTAAGACGTGTTCTTCCTTTTTTGTTGCAGGGGAGCCAGAATTTAAATATGTTGGGAATATGCATGGGAATGAAGCTGTCGGAAGGGAATTGCTCGTCTTCTTGGCTCAGTACCTATGTAATGAATACCAGAAAGGAAATGAAACTATTATCAACTTGATCCACAGCACACGTATCCATATCATGCCATCTTTGAATCCAGACGGCTTTGAGAAGGCAGCATCCCAGGTCTGTAAGGCTACTGGTAATAAGAATAGTTATCGATGCCTATATCAGCCTTAGGCTCGTAATGGAACCTGAACTGACAAATACACCAACTTTTGCCAGGTTTATGGTGATTGTCAGATGGAACAACCTAACTGCAGTATTTTCTAATAGGACCGTTCTTCTTCTTCTATTTAACAGTGTGGGTTATGAACTTCGGTTACTACTGCAAATGGTTTTCAATCAAGAGGCATTTCTAAGTTAAATGAATTCGCTGTACTTTAAAATATTACAATGTTTTTTTCCCATGTATACTCTTTCATCTAAATTCACTGACCAAAATGTTTCTGAAACAAGTATCGTATTACTAATCATATTTTTTTATACGTCATCTTTCAGAAGTGGCAAAAAGGGATATTTCCATTAAAAATATTCTCATGTAAATGCATTTATGCATTTCCTTCACATCCATCATTCACATTCAGCATAAAACAAGCATAAAACTTTGCAAGACATTTTTAAAAAATAAAAGAAAAAAATTGATTTTAAGTCTTAGGCATGAAATACTTTCAATTAAGCTGTTATTCAGAAAAATTTAACGTATTATTTAGGATGAAGAGTCAATCAAGAAAATGTGGTATGTTACTGTGCAGTTAGAAAATAGAGGCCAAATAGGATTTTGTTATGTAGGGTTTTTAATATGTGTTATGTAGTAAACAAAATTAAGAATTTTCTTGTTTTACAGGACGTATGGATTATTTTTATTAATGTAAAAATATTGAATCATTCTATGCAGATTTCTATTTATGATTAAATAATTCACATTTTATTAAGCTGCTTATTAAACTGATTCTCACGAAATCTTTTTATTAAAAAAAAAAAAGAACTATTTTAAAACATATTCAATATTATGTCTCCCTCTAGTGGCAGTAAAGCAAAAGCTGTCTTTAAATTGGTGCAGTATTTTACTTGTTAGAAGTCTCCTATCTATTGTGATTCTAATTTGGAATTTGAAAGTTTCGCTCTTGAGTGAAGTATACTTGCTTTTGCAGAACTGCCTTATACAATTGCATACAATTTATGATACAATTTTGCTTTTGTGCCGCTCGTTCTAATTAGTGATATATTGATCTTATACAGTGTTTAACAGTATTAAAACCAAAAATCAAACCAAATCTACTTTACAGAGTACTGAAAGCTTGTAGAGACAGCCTGGAGAAAACTATGCACTTGGTGGAACTGAAGGCATTTCCTTGATTCAAAACACAACCTCCTTTAGAGAACTAGCTTAAAGAAAAGATTATGCAAAAATTCTCATTGCATCTTTATCTAACATCATCATTTCACTGAATGAAGCTGACAGACACCATAAAAATGAAAAATGCGGGAAAAGAAAGATTAAGATTCTTCTTTACCCTGGAACCACTTAGACAAACTTTGACATAAGTTGCAAATGTTCCTTGCAGCTGTTTAATAAATCTGTAGCTGCTCTCAGGCTCACCAAAATGTGGTCTATAAATCATGACCGCAGGCATAAGGCAAAAGGGAAAAAACAAGTCCTGAGGGCAGAGTCAGCAGGCATAAACTGGGCGGGCACTGGAAAACCTGACGTTTCTGGTAATTTCGCCCACCCTCAGTCCAGATCTGCTGCTACAAGAGTGATCCTCTGCTCCAAGTGACAGAGGCTGGTTTTGTTCCTGTGGCTCAGCTGTCGGTGCTTCAAAAGCTTTCACTGCCATATGATCTCTTCTTCTCCTCCTCAAGAACGTGAGAAGTAAAATCATAATTTGAATTTATATGGGTATCTCGTAAAGCTTGATGCGAAAGTCCCTGAATCTGCTGATTTCCCTTCCCTTCCCTTTCTGTTTTTTTCCTCATTCAGCCTGGTGAGCTTAAAGACTGGTTTGTTGGTCGGAGTAATGCCCAAGGAATAGATCTAAACCGAAATTTCCCCGATCTTGATCGAATAGTCTATGTTAATGAGAAAGAAGGTGGCCCAAACAATCACCTGCTGAAAAACATGAAGAAAGCTGTAGACCAGAATCCTAAGGTAAGTAGTGACTGTGTATCAAGTCCTTTAAAAGCCTCTTCTATTTTCTTCAAGCAGACACATAGCAAATTCTAAGAGCAGTATGTATGGTCTTTACATGATTCAAGTTCTTGTAAATATTTTGCTCTTTTTGTTACTTTAAATTTATCCATCTGATGTTTCTTACTGTTCTTCTCAAAGTTGCTTTCTGTAGTACACCCTTTTGATCCATATTAACCATCCATGGTTAACCCTTAGCAAAAGGAGGTTCTAGAGATTACAATGTTGTGACTGCAGTCTCGTAGGATTGTAGCTTCAACAGCCATATTCTGGCCTGAAATTCTAATTATTAGATGAAATTATTTTACTTCCAGTAGAGAGAATACAGTACATTGTACCAACAATTATTTTAAATTTATTTTCCAAATTTAAGTTTGCCATATTTTTTTTTTTATCGTTAAGGGAAAAAAAGTCCATCATTGAGATTTCTTTTTCCATGGTATCATTCAGAACTAATTTACACCAGTTTTATACAGCTATGAAGCGACTTAGACTAGTTCTGTCATAGAGGACTGAGCTAGTTCTCCCTGAAGCCAAAATAAGATTGCTTTTCATTTAAATGGCTTGCACAACGTGTGTGATCAGAATTAAGCCCCAAAATTAATTTAATTAATTATATAACCTTCTACACTGAATGCTGCATACTATTTTGTTGTAGCTTGCTCCTGAAACGAAAGGTGTGATTCACTGGATTATGGATATTCCCTTTGTGCTCTCTGCCAATCTTCATGGAGGAGACCTTGTTGCAAACTATCCTTACGATGAGACTCGGAGTGGTATGTAGTATGAGTTGACATGAAATAGTAGGAGATACAAATTATATTCTATACTTATTTCGCTGTTACCTAAGATCCATTCTGTAAATGCTATGTCACTGCACTAGAATTAATTGTTCTAGCATATTACTCGTTAATTACTTACGCTTTTAAAGCTTGTCACTGTATGACTATGTTTTCTAGGTTTGACGATAACTAGCTTTTCTCAGTGGAGTTACATCACAAAACTGGTGTAATACCTCAGGGAATCGTGGTCCCCCCTGTGTATAATCAAGGCAACTTAGATCTAAAATTAGTTAGGGTGTTTTCACCCTCTTAACTGAAGTAAGAAACTTGTATCTGGGCTTATCTGTATGATCTAAAGTTTCTCTACTGGTACCTTTAAACAGCGAATTTCTGAAAGTGAAAATAGAAACAATTATCTTTGTTTCTGCGTTCTCAGTATTGCTCATTTCTAAAAAAAAGTTTTGCACTGTGGCAGAGAAAATGTTATCATTTAGCACACGGTAATATTAAACTTTGCTTTTCTGCCATGGGGAGATGTGCACGTGACCATCATGATATGATGGTATTGTTTGGGATTGTCTTTCTTCACTCTACTTTCATACAATTTATGTATGTGTGTTCTCTTATACAGTATTCAAAGCCTAGAATAATTCAGGTATTTTGGTGTATTTTGAAATTATTATCATTTTAAGGCTGATATCAATAGTCACATTGATAATAGGGCGAAGTGGTACAGACAATTGATGAAATAGGAGAATATGACTGTTACTAAAATAGTGCTGTATTAATTTGTGGTGCTGTAATACTCTTACTTCTGGAGATGGAGAATTTCCCGTCACAGAGCTGCTGCACAGCGTTCGTAGTCTAGGATGCGTTGCCAGTCTGTTTGACCGCCCTTCTGACAGCCCTGCTTTCTGGATTTGTCGTGTTCCCTAGGCAGCGCTCACGAATACAGCTCCTGCCCTGATGACGCTGTTTTTCAGAGCCTGGCTCGCAGTTATTCTTCTTTCAACCCCGCCATGTCTGATGCGGACAGGCCGCCGTGCCGTAAAAATGACGACGACAGCAGCTTCGTGGATGGGACGACAAACGGGGGCGCGTGGTACAGCGTCCCGGGAGGTGAGTCCCGCCGCAGGGGCGTTCGCTGGCTCTCGCGATTGCTTTAAGCTTGAGTTTTCACCCATTTAATTACAGACTAGTATGTCACAAGGTTATCCGCCATTTTTGGTGTGTTTAAGGCTGGGTCAAAGACTGTGCATAAATAAAATCCCATAAAGCTGATCATGATGCCAGTTTAAAATACTCCTCTTTTACTGCTTCTTCTGTAATGTTTCTCCATTCAGGGCTCAGGTTATTACAAATGTGTTTAACAGTGGGCCAGTGATCGCTACATTAATGTGATGAGAACTTAAGTTAAAAAAAAAATCTCATAACAAAACTGATAGGAGATAGCAGGCTACTGGCTGTTCATTATAACCTCAGTAATGAAAGCATCCAGCCTTGAAAGATGGTTCAGCAGTGTTGGAGACAACGGGAGCTCGGCCCTTGGTTTCGATGGGAACAAAATCCAGCTGTGAAGATATTTGCATCTTTCTATGTCCTGGCTTAATTAGTGCTTGATGCATACCAACACCCATCTTAATGCTCAGATGACAGTTTCTGAATGAAGCTTGCATTTTTATCGGTGCACATAATGAGTAGGAGTCTCCCAAAGTCTTAGCCTAAGTGACAGCTGAGCTCTGCTCTGTTACAGTAAAGGGATTTTAGTACCACCTTCAACAGGAACATAATTAAGCCAGTGTTAAGAGCTTAGGAACAGAGCAACTAAGGGTAATGCTCACATAGGCAGCAATTATCTCCTTATTTTTATAGTTGTTATCCTCAGTCGTCACAGAGGCAGTGTATTTCCTCTGCTGTGGTACTACTGAGCTGGTTGTAAGGTAAAATTTTAGCATTTCTGAATACGACTGAAAAGCAAACATCTCCCTTTGTGTGAAGCTTTCAATGGGCTTCAATCTGGAACTATGAAAACACCCTGGAAAATGGAATTGGCGTGATTTAATATAAATATAAATAATATGAATATAAATAAAATACTGAAAGCTTTAATAGTTAAAATTAGTTTCATTTCAGTCCAAAAATATCTTAATAAATGTTAACTAAATGGTAATTAATTAACATTTTAATTAATTAATTGATGGTAATGGTAAATTAATTACTACTAATTAATAAGTAATTATTAATAAGTAAGTATTAGTTAGTAATTAATAAATGTTAACTGTAAAATATGGATATCATTTTTTCATTCTTTCCTTGTGAAAATGCTATCAAAATCAGTATTTCCATTGTTCTGGTGACGTCTTTTGATTCTGACTAGATTGCACATGCCATTGGCACATTTTCCATTGGAAGAAAATTGTTAGAAATTTGAAAGAAAGACAGCAAATTCCCCAAGTGAGCCGTTTTTCTCCCCATGTATATGTACGATATACAAATTAGAAAGGAAGTAGGTTAGTAGAAAGGAATCCTTGTTCTAGCTAGGATCTATGATCCTAGTATAGTACACCTAATAAAAAAATAGTGAAATGACAGTAGACTTAGGGCCATACAGCATGATTCTGCTCTTTCAAATGTAAAAATCAGCTGGCAAGCTGTAGCTGTTGAACAAAACCTCCATGCTAATATCTGCCATGGTATGCCTTGGAAAAAGCAAAAATAATTCAGCCAAAAGAGTTCTGTTGTTTCCATGTCTAGTGCTAAGGAAAATAACTACACATTATTTGGTTCCTGTTAAAATTTTCTTGGATGCTTTTTGTCTCAAAAAGCTTCAGGATCAGGAAACTGAGATGTGGGAATTAAATGACTGATTTTATCAGTGACCTTCTGCTATCTATGTGATAATGCACTCAAAGTTAGCAGTGCTATGAGCTGTTGAAAAGCAATTTGTATTGAATTTGAAAAAGTAATTCATTTTACCAGAGTTTACAAGGAACACTCTCTGAAGACCTCGTCTACACAGTGTCTGATCTGTTTCTGAGCTAGGGTGGATCTTTGCCTTTGCACCTTCAGGTTGCTGTAGGCTGTTCTGGGTCCTAGTACAGGATATGGTCTACAGGTTAGACTTGTCTCCCTGTGTGGAGACACCCTGGACTAGGTGGAGGCAGAATAGAAGGGGATTTGCCTCAACTTTTTAAAGCAAGGAGAAGAACTTGAAGCATAGAGATAGAAAATAGATAGAGAGGGTAATTAAACTGTATTTGGTGTAGAAAGAAGTGCAGTGCTTGAGCAGAGCAGAGGCAAGGGAAAGGAAAAGGGAAGAGTGAGGGGCAGCTGAGCTAAGTGAGGTCTCCTGGACTCCCTCCTTGACAGTGCCTCATCAGACCCAGTGCTGTGACCTGTGAGGGGCCAATTTTTCTTTCTAATAAATTATTAGAATTACTGTTGTTCTCTAGAGCTTGTGGTGCTCCAGGTTGTGCTGCATCCTACAAATTTCTTTGCCCCCATGCTTTGCCCACAGGGACTTTTACCTTCTGTTAGAGACAGCATTACATGGTAGTTTGATAGCAGTCCCCATCAGTATGAAGGGATATTGATAAAGTTCGTATGCAAGAATTGTATGTTGGTGGCTCTCATATGAACATAGGTTGCTTCTGCATGTTTTTTTCTGAAGAGCCTGATGTTTGCAGTAGGAAGACTGAATGTCTGGTGGTAGAAATGTCTAGGAGTAACTCTTGTCTCAAATTGGAGTAAAGGATGTACTTGCCATTGAATTTATATTCTGTCCTTACCCTCCTTGTAAAGTCTCAGGATTTCCTCATCAAACACCTGTAGCCCTAGTCAAGGTAGCAATTCTCCAGTCATGGTTTAGGGCTTTGGGGTAGAGAGAGCAGACAATATATAGGGAATATTTACCACCTGCTTCTGTGAATTAATTCACCTTTCTGAAAGATTTTCTCACCATTATCTACTAAATAGTTCCTTTCTTCTGTGGAACAGGGACACAGAGAGAGGCATTCAGCTCTCCCATGGGATCTTTGTGCTAAATCCATGGCTATGATGCCTGTTACACTTGTTTTGTATTAGCTGTCATCTATAATTAGTTAATACTTGTAGGTTTTTCAGAGAGTAGCATGCAAAGGTGAAGAGGTGGTTCTGTGTTCAGGAAAGGTCCTTTCAGCCGCCGGAGCCTGGGAACAAATGAGCCTGTATACTGAATCAGTGCTATTTTTAACACAGGTCTTCTCCCGATCAGCATGTAATGACTTTACTTATGCACAAGAAAGCCAAATTTAATTTGCGCAGACAGCTTTGATTCTGGTATTTCCTTAGCATTTGAGTGCATGGCTTTTCAATACTAATAATGTTCTTTTAATGTACCTTTCATGCGGAATATCTATTTGAAAATACAAATGAGAATAGCAGATAGTAATTAATTACTCACTAGCTGCATGCCTGTTCTGCTTGTCCTGTCATTACAGTCACCTGAGTCTAATCAGATTCATATGTCATTACAAAAATAGCATTTAAAAGCAGCTTACATTACTGTGTAACTAGGCTATTGTTTAAGTGCCTTTTTCTGTAAATCCAGACTGTAAATCACTCTTGGCACTCAATTAGTTAATTCCTAGCTTGAATTACATTTGAAGTTTTCAGTTTTAGAATCAATGTTAAGGCCTTTTTTAGGATTTTATGCAAGCCATGTAGGAGGCACATGCTCTCCTCATTACCCACAGAGCTCAAGTTCATCCTGTCCTGTTAGAGATTATTGTCTCTGTATATGTAGAAGTTGAATAAGCTTAGTGTTGTAATGCAAAATCTAAGCAATTTAGATGCCAGGGGCTCCTTTGGGCTTCACTTGCTTTGTGAAGGTTGGAGTTCCTTTTTTAAAGTCAAAGATTTCTTTTCTCCCAAATTCTGAGCTTATTTTTGTAAGTACCAAAATGGAGAAACTGCAGTCCTTCAGAATTACAGAACAGTGTTGCTCAGTTCTGAAAAAAAAAAAAAAAAAATCCCACTCATAACCAGAAATGAAAGGCATGAATCTCAGTTTTATCTGAAGTGAACTAAACTTTTCTGACCTTCAGAGTGATCCCTGCTGAAGTATAAAAAATAACTTTTGTGCTATCTTTTGTTAAAAGGAGAGGCTGTGGGAGTGTAGGGTTGTGCATGTATGTGATAGATCCCATGTGCTTAACAAGAAAGCAGGAATAGGGCAGTTCGAGGGCTTGGCTGTTGTGGTTTTGAATACATCTTCTACCTTATCACTAGGCTTAATAGGCAGGTAAAGAGTGCAAATTGTTGCCATTCAGATGCTCTGCAAATTACAGATGTTGTAGGCCACAGTTTAGAACTAGGCTACCTTCACCCCCTCCACCATCCTTAGAGATCATCTTCACCTGCAGGTCGGTGATACAAGCTGAATCTTTTTCAAGAGCAACATATATAAGCCCTGGACCAAACCAAGAGCTGGGAAGCAAATTGTAGAATATGGCCATTGTGCACAAAATAGGAAACTATGTTTTTTTTTTTTTTGTTTGTTTGTTTTTTTTTAATTCTGTCCTTGAAAAACTTGGGCATCCCTGCTATCACCTTGCTTTGGGAGGCAGGGGAGATAGTAGGGAGGGAGACACTGAACAGTCTTCCTGAGAACTGGAGCAGCAATGGTCAAAAGCTGTTGCCTTCACAGTAAAATCAGATCATCCTTCAGCTCTCAGTTCTCGTCTTCATGGATTCTGACTTTGTTTTAGAAGAAAGACAAGAATCAAGAAAAAACAACATTAACTAGTGTCTGGAACAGGTGCCAGCAGTCAGCACTGCTTTCAAGATTTTACTTGTGACTTCGCTGCTCTCTTGCTGTGGTGTGGCAAATGGTCCGTCTTGTTTTCTGCCTGGTGGGACATCAAACCCTTTCCTCCCAGGAGTTCCTTTGCCTTCTGCATTGCGATTTTTCAGGCACCTAAAAAGGCTTAAAAATAAAAACAATTCTTTAGGAACATGAAAAGTCCCATTTCCTATTAGTAATTAGTAGTCTAGTTGCCTGGTTGGCAGGAAATAGAATATTCACCCTAATGGGCTGGCAAAATCCCATCTGACTCAATCTGTTCTTTGGCCTCTGTGTTCTTTTTTGAATATGACATCAACTCCCTGGACGTTGCTATGCACAAGGCCAGTGTTTGGGTAAAGACTGCATTGGGTCTCGTGTAGCTTGCACGGGGGAACATAGGGCTAAATGAATTAAAAACATCTGAAGCACTTTAAAACCTTCAGTGACTTCCACTGGGATGCTCAAAATGCTTGATAGACTTTTTCTTTTCAGCCCACCATCTGAGATTCCATTGACTGTGCTAGGTGGGTTGACTGGGAAGTAATTCTAGACCAGCTTTTGTGAAGGATATATTTATAACCCTCCTGGGGACAGGCATGTCCTCCTCCAGCTGGTTGTTACACTCACAAAACTGGAAACCATTTTGGATATCAACTGACTCATTTGAGAACATAGCCAATATTTCCATGTAGTCAGGGAAGGGCCTCAGCAGTGCAAAAGAGTACACCTTTCTTGTGATTTTTTTTCCTAGTTTTTATTCCTAGTGGTGATTATACTGTGTATATTTCAAAATTCCTATGATTGAAATAGCATTAATACATGGAAGGCTGTCCAGTACTTACTGATCATATTTCACTTTATTATGTTTCATTTGCTTTATAACTAATTGTCATATACCATGCCTTAAAAAATGATCACTTTTTACTTTCATCTGGAAATATTTGAGTCATATTTGGAAATAATTTCAGTTTCTCAAGAGAAAAAATAACTTCTGTATTAGGTATTTAAAGAGGTATGTTAGATGTGAACAGTGAAGTCCTTTCTAAATTCTCCCTGGGGAGAAAGTGTTTCTGGAAATTAATTGTCTTGTTGGTAGCTCTGATTTAAGACTGCCCTGTGCAGACCTAAGCTGATAAAATAGAGCTGCATCAATTGTATTTACAGGTATATTTTTCTTAATATGACCATCATTTCACATGTCTCTCTTTACTTCTTGTACTTCAGAACAATATAAAATAAATCACCAACTCTCTTTTCTGGAATTGCAGGAATGCAGGATTTCAATTACCTCAGCAGCAATTGCTTTGAAATCACAGTGGAGCTTAGCTGTGAAAAATTCCCTCCTGAAGAAACTCTGAAGGGCTACTGGGAAGACAACAAGAACTCGCTTATCAATTACATTGAGCAGGTAACAAAAAAGAGGGTAGTAAAACTCCAGTTGTTGTATGTGAAACTTCTAAACATTGCATTGTGTAAACATCTAGTTCAAAATCTCTTATTAACCCAATTGCTGCTTCATAATCTTTATACATCTCTAAGGTGATAATTACTGAGTGATCTTTCTAAAGATGTGGAAGAAGAGAGGAAAAGAAAGGAGAAGATGGATTAATCTCACTTTACTTAATCTGTTATAGATATTTAATTTAAATCATTTATATCAACTCCCTCAATGAAAAGAAATACCCATCTCCAGAGTAGAATTAACTCCACCAGCACTGATACGTATGCTAAGAGGAGATGGATTGCCCTCTACAGATAGGAAAGTGTGTTTACAAAGCATGGAATGAATCACTCTGAATGTACAGGGAGCCTAGATGACTAATTTAGATTATAGCTGCCTGGCGGTTCATTTTAACACCAGAGGAAGAACTCTAATCCAGGTTTTGTAGATACTCCCCAGCTCCCCGCTGAAATTAAGTAGAGAGCCATCTATGTGATTAAAGTGAATGATTCTATTAAAAATAATGTGGAATCAGATTAGAAGTCTGAAGCACAGTTATGGGTTTAGATAACCTCGTGCTAATATGTTGTTAGAAGTTAAGACTGCGGAAATAGATCTGATTTTCTAAGCATTTAATGCCATTGTAACAGACTGAACTAAAAATATGTCCAAACAGTGTAGGAGTTCGGGATTTAGGAAACCTGGATGTTATAGTGAAAGATCATGAACAGATATGATATCATTTACATGATGTATCCCTGGGTCTGTGAAATCAGAAATATATCTTGTTAGAAGAGCTGGACAAGTAATAGATGCATTTCTTAAAGAATTTACTTATGCAGGAATGCTTTAGTTGGCCACATAGACTATTTGAAATGTGTAAGTTACACCGTTTGGTCAGTAAGTTGTATGTGGGCTGAGGAAAAGGCTGTATCTGCACTGTAGGTTTTTACTCATTTATTATGGGCTCCCTCTCTCTGCTGTCCAGCACTTCTTTAGCTCCTTTGCACAGGGGTTAATTTTCTCTAATTCATTGAAAACTATTGTGTCACTGTATTTTCGTAGCTGTTAATGTGTGAGAGCTCCATCTGCCAACTTCCTTTGCTCCTGTGGAGCTGCCAGCTTTATCCTGGAAGTTCAGATGGATTAGCTGGCATTGCTTTTAACCTTCTTACAGAATAAAAGGTCCAGTTCTACGGTCTAGCTCTCCAGTGGTTGTTGAGAACAGTTGCAAATATGGATTTTCTACTTTTCTAAGCTGATGTCTGTCCCTTGGTGTAAATTAGAGGAATCTGACGAACTCAATTATAGCAGCTGGATACATCATATAGGTCCTTAAAAGTGAACGTATACAAACTCAGGAATCTCAAAATAGAATTTGTGATCCTAAAATCTTCTTTTCAAAGGCCACAGAATCAGAGAGGTGCCTAAACTCCACAACACTTCCCTGCTTAATTTCCAAGCCCCGAATAAGGTGTGTGTCTGTTCAGGTTCAAAATGTCCCAGTTCTCCCCAGTGCTGAGGGATCAATACTTACCTCTGTCAGAAGGTAGCTCTTCCTCAAGCGATCTCCTCTGAGGAGATCAGTCCGCAAAAGAAATGCCAGCAGGAATTGTCCTCCCACACACTGTGGTCAGATTGGGGCTTTAATTTTATATATGCTGGGCAGAGAAGGATTAGATAATGCTGGTGCTTGCTGGGGACAAAGCAGGAAGTGATTCTGAGTTTGGTCCCTGCTCCTCAGGTGTTTTGATAGTTCACATTAAATGTTAGTCCAGTTGCTGTTCCTCCTTTGAATCTAAAGAAAGCAGAGAGTCCTGTTCACTTCTTTGAAACCGGAGCTCGTGATCCCGAGAGGCCCGTGCATGTCGTTCTGCAGCCCAGTGCGTTGCTGAGACGAGATGGAATTAGGACATGACCCCTCATGGCCTTTCTCTCGCAGGCCATGTGGGGAGCGCTGAGACTCTGAATGGCTCAGCTCCAAGACCTGGGTTGGGGTACACAACACAGAGAGCTCAAGCATCCCACGCTGGGTTCTCGACTGCCCGTGGAAGTCCCAGTGCTTAAATTCAACCTTGTTCGTATTTGACTTCTAAGATGTTGTGTCCTTTATTAGCCCTAAATTCTTCAACTAGTTGAAGAAACTAAAAAAAGTTGGTTTTCAGGCTGCCTTTCAAAACTTTTCAAAATGTTCATTAATTCCCAGTAACAAAGAGTTTCAAGTGACTGTTCATTTCCATAATAGTTTGCTGCAAATTTCTGAGAAACGTTTGCGTAGTGTGAAGGAATTAGTATAACTAACAGCTGGATTCCTTTAACTCAGTCACGGCTCATTCCATTATGATGTTTAATAATTTTCCTTGATAGTTGTCATCATGTGAACTGTGGGATCCATAACATATAACATTAGATATATCCATAGATACTTCACTGACTGGAACAGCCACCTTTCTTCAAAAAATTTTCAATAATTTCCCACATGTTGCTAACTATTTATTTATTTTTTAGATTCATCGAGGAGTGAAGGGGTTTGTTAAAGATCTTCAGGGCAATCCGATAGCAAATGCAACAATCTCTGTGGAGGGAATAAGCCATGATATTACATCAGGTGAGTGTTGTACTTCAAGAAAACAAGAAGTGCTTGAGTTAGGCCATTGCAGATCTTGTTAGCTGAAGCTTATTTAAAAGTAAGCAAATTTTGAAGCCAGCAGAACATGTTGTACCTCAAGAAGGTTGTTACCTGCAGGATTTCATGAATCTTCCTATTCTATTTTGCTTTCAAAGGAGCTAAAGATTGGTTGTTGGGACGTGACAGGTCTGTATTGTGAATAATTTCCTATGGCTGTTGGTGACTCATGCTTAGCTTGCCTTCTGATTCGAGGTGCGGGTGGTGTTTCACAGCTCTGGCAGGATTTAACGTCCTGTTTGCGGTGCCATTTTGAGTATAAAAGCTAAAAGCAGTCAAAATCTCTTATATTACTTACGATACGATTGTATCTTTAGTATGTAAATTCTTGACAAATTTTCAGTTACGTAATTTCCTTCTGTGAAGATAAATTCTACTTGCGGTTTACAATTGATACACCTTTCTCTTTCAGAGCTCCCCTTCTAAAAATATTTTTTTGGTGTTTATAGCAGGTTATGTGTCACCTCTTAACTCTTGTTGCACCTTGTTCTAGAGGTGAATTTAAAGACAGTTCGCATAGTGCCAGCTTGAAGTCTTCACTATAGACCTATGAGTTCTCACTTCGAATGGCAATTTTGTATTTGTACAAGGTACTGATTAGAAAAACAACAATAAAATGCCGATGCTTTGTGTATGACTTTACATTATGGTCATTTTTCCACCAATATGTCTCTCTGTAGTGTTCCAGACATAGAGAATCCTGTGATACAGGACTGATCAGCCCTCCAGTTGGCTTCCACTGTTATTTATTCTCACATCACCTGCAAAGAGGGCAGCATTTCTGCCAGCCAGGAGAACAGCCCATAATAACATAAGCCATCTTCTTTCTCTGTGTAAAAAAGGAAACAAAGCATAAAGACAGGGAATAAAGAGATAGGGTGTATGAAGAGAGAATAAGTGGTGCAAAGAGATATTTTGAGGTATTGGAGATTGGTATAGATGATATTACACCTATGTTATGGAAAAGCATCTAGTCGTGAACCCTCTCACATCACTATGTGTGTATAAGCCTAGAAGTCATGTATTGTCAAAATACTGAGCAAATAAACACTCAAATTTCAGTGCATTCAGAAAAGAGGATAAATGTGTTCTGGATTATTTTGCTGCTTCTCTGTTTGTGACGTAAAATTCAGCTTTGTTGTAGTGCCAGGTAGTAGAACTGTCATTATTGTTGCTCTTCAGCAGTATTTTTTCTTTATCTATTATGAAGAAAAAATTTTGAGAACAGCTTAGTTTGGAGCCAAAATTCTTTAAATAATGGATTTCTGAAATGAACTGACTGTTGACATTTTCTGATATAAGAATTGCAGACATTTAAATAATACTTCCCTCTGTGCTCAGACACTTCTAATCTTCCTGCGTAGCTGCAGAAGTGCCAAAAAACATTTAGGGAACTAACAGTAATAGTATGGCCAAGAGTTTTAAATGGCATTGATGACTGATCTTGAGAACAGACTTTGCAAAATCTTGTGAAATTGTGTGTGTAAGGAGGAGATAGAGAACTTCACAGTATTAACCTGTGAAGAATTACACAATTGGCCACTTACCAGGCACAGAGGATCTGATTCTCTGTGAAAATGGTAAAGGACTGTTTCTAGAGTGCGGGGTCATGCCTTTTTATTCTGCAACAGGAAAAGATTCTCTGCGGTAACACTCAGTAACTAGGAGCCTTTCTTTTACCTCGGTGGATCAAGAGTTCAGAGGTGATATATGTAAAACATCTCATGAAATAATTATTTAAGGCTTTCTCTACGAAACAACCTGAGAAAGATGGTGCTGTTTATTTAAACTTGATTAGGGTAAAGTTTGTTTACATTTGAATTTTCAGAATACTGAGGGACATCAAAGACGTTTTGCATGGCAGACTGAAATCCAAACTCTTAAATAGAGCTAGCTAGGACCTTGGCTAGTGGAGAGCTTCTGAAGTAGAGTAATGTCCTACACTGTCCTTTTCCTCCATGTGCTAGGAAGTCTTCAAGCAGAAAAGGCAGAATCTTTAATGGAGCAGGTACAGCGCAAGCTCAGAGTTTAAATCTAACTTTTCATTACCTGAAGAGAAGAAAATCTGTGATGCTATATTTATACAGCACTTACAGAAGAATCCTTTCAGACAGACAGAAGAAAAGGGCTGACAGGAGTAAGAAAGAAGCTGTCAAGGCGTGCAGTCTCTTTTCCTTAGCTGCGTACTTAATTTTGCATTATGCATACTTCTTTGGAGTTGATTTTTTCTGCTTCTCCACAGCCAAGGATGGTGATTACTGGAGGTTGCTCGTGCCTGGAAATTACAAACTTACAGCTTCAGCACCAGGCTACCTAGCAATAACTAAGAAAGTAGCTGTTCCTTTTAGCCCTGCGGTTGTGGTAAGTGTTCATGTGTGTGTTGGTTGATCTTCTCTTATTAAAAAAAAAAAAACCTCAGATTTTTTTCCTTTATGGTATATGTATATTCTGAAAGTACACTGCTACTCCTGGTAAATTCCAGTATATACTAATTTAGAAAATGGACTGGAAATCTACTCTTCTAGTACTCGTTGCATAAGCCACTAAGAAAACTCTCATTTTTAACTCTTATTTCATATGCTATTGGTCTAGCGATGACACAGAGAATGATAATGTTGAGATAATTGTACTTGTTTTTGTGTATTAATAGCAAATCAGATAAAAAATTACAGAGTATCTCTAGATAACGTGACATAAAATTAAGAGATGTTGAGGTTTTCATTGAGACTAGATGTTTTTATTCTAAATTGTCAAGTGACTATCTGGGCAGGTTAAAAACTGTGTCTAGCTCTGTGCAGATGGATAGTGAGGGAGCTCTGTACTGTGTGGATACTCAGTATATTAGATGAATAAGGCTTAGGCCGTATTTAAGAGTTCGGAAGCATTCTCAGTTCATCCTCCACACAAGTGTGAATTTCATACTTAAAAATTAAAATAGATTCTCCTTTCCAAGTGTACATCGTATGCTAGGATGAATTATACTGGCACATCATGTCTATACTAATGAGCCATCTGTTAGAAAAGCTCCCTGGATTTTCCTGGTGGCATAAAATAAAAAGTATATTTCGATATGCTGGTAGTCTGCATTGCTAGGTGTTAGATTGCAACACACTGATAATACATTTTAATATATGCTAAAAGATTTAGGCTATTATTCAATTCCTAATTACATGGGCCCATATTTTTGAAGTATTTATACAAGTTAAGGACGGGACAGATGTCTGGCTTCCTTTGGAAGTTTTACTACAATAGCTATCCGCATTTTTAGATACATTTATTGTACTGATATGCAAATATTGCACATTAAAACAGTCTTTGGAAAAAAAAATAACCTAAAATGGAAGATACTTTCCCTAGCCCCATGTCCATGTTAAATACCTTCTTTTGATAAGTGACGCGAAAACCTACACTTGTCCTATGCATACTGATGTTTCTGATTCTTTCTGTTACTCAGGTTGATTTTGAACTGGAGTCATTGTCTGAAAGGAAAGAAGAGGAGAAAGAAGAGTTGATGGAATGGTGGAAGATGATGTCAGAAACACTAAATTTTTAAATGAAGATTTTGGCTTTACAGCTTTTAATCTATTATATGTTGACTTAGTATAATGTACTGTGGAAAGTCCCTATATTTTAGATATTGTGCACTTCACAACAATTAACTTTGATTTTTTTCAGACATCTTTTGATTAATATTATTAAAAATAACTGTTAGACTCCTAGCTAGATAAATAAGTTATTAATTTCCTTTCATATCGTTATAGAAAAATTACTCTTAAACACAATGCCGAAAAACTGAGTGAATGTCTCTGCAGCCTATATGGAAGTATGATCTCTTGTGTATCATGTGAATATGTAGGTTAACTCTTGATTTTAAAAAAGAAATATGCAGTATTCAGTTCCCAGTACTGCCAGAAATATTTGACAGTGCATAGTAGTAGACAGTGCTCCTCACTGAGTTATGTAATGAATGTTATTGAAAAGATTTATAATAAAAGTGTGGTGGTGTAATAACATTTTACAAGGATTAAAATTCAGTATAACATTTTGTATGTCTCTGGTGTTGGGGCTATTTAAATATGTAAGAAACATTAGATTCTGACTTCATGTTAGTAAGTGGAAAGAATCTGCATAAGCTCTTTCATTAAAGATGGCATGAAACGAATCCAGGGAACAACAGACCTTTATTTCTTAATCTGCTAATGATACTTCAAGGCTATGTTTTAGTTATTTTTCCTTACTTATCAACCAAATTAAAAATTCTGAATGGATGAAGAGGAAAGCTTGTGCATTTTGTTAATATGCTGCTTGTGTTCATGTTTTACAGCAAGAAATAAATTGTTTCAGGTGATGTCTATTCTATTTATCTAACTACTTTTTCAACAATCTTTTAATGTGTTGCCATTGTCTAGATAAGCAGCTGAAAGTTCATGTGTTCACTGAAAGCTACCAAAACTTTGCAGTTTAGAAATTGAACTGGAAACATACTGAGGACGGACATTTAGCCTCACAAGGCAAGGATGGTTTTGTTTTCAACTCTGTTTCTTCTTCTGGTTAGTGGTATCTAAAGCCAGAAGCAAGATAGATAAGTGGAAGTTTCATCAGTATGGTGAAATTTTACCAAAGTATTTGAAGCTAAAAAAAAAATAAGCAATTTTGATTTTAAAAGATCTTTCAGCCTCCCCTTTTTAGTATTTTTTTAATTAACTTTCTTCAGCACTTTGCCTAGCACAAGTGAAACTTGCAGGAGTTAAACAATACACGTGAGCTGTAAAATCTTTAGCAGGTGCAGGTTTGATATAATTTTTTTGAAATCTTTTGAAATCACTGCAAGTATGCTATTTTATAGCAGCTATGCATATGTTTGAAGCATAGACATTATTGCTGGTCCGTTTTAATTCAAGATCAGGTGTTTGATATTGACAGTGATACTAAAGAAATAGAGGAAGGAAATCTGTGTTTTAATTGGCATATGATTTTAGGTAATGTTGTAGGAATTCAGTACCATTCAGAACCAACCAACAAGGCACTATCATGCTCCCACCTTAACTGAAAAATCACATGTTTAGGAATAGGATCCAAATTTACTTCCTTTGAGTATTTAAAAATCTACTGAAAATACTTTTTTTTTGAGAATTTGGGATTCTTTAATAAAAATGGATCTTGACCTTTTAAAGTAAAAGCCTCAGGGTTTAATATGCGTTGCTAAATTGATCAGCAATAAGATGGAATAATCTTTCTCTTGGCTGATCAAGAATTTTCTATTTAAATGTAGATGAGTATCTAAGCAGTAGCTATTGAAATCCAAACTTTAGGGGAACTTCACTTGCTGTAAATTGTTATACAGTGTTGACTTTTGAATGTCCATCCTGGTGAAGAATGCCTGTGGCAGACAAAGAATCGTATCTACACATGTGTCTTGATAAAAGCTTGTGGCTGGCTATGGACACGAACGTGCACAGATATAGGATGCCCAGTTATGCCCACTCAGTTGTTTGCTACATGGCAGCTTGAAAGGGTAAGATACAAAACATGTTCTGTATGCCTGGAAGTAATGATATTATTTTCAAGTGAACCAGATAAAACAAATAGTATAAAAATAACCCCCCCTCCCTCCCCCCCCCCCAAAAAAAGAGACTGCTGGCATGTGGGTAAGTGGCTACAGGAGGGTTTCTGACCTGTAAATTGGTGTAATAAGGAAAGTGTATGATTGTACAGATCACCCTGTTCTGCAAACAGTCCAAACAGTATTACTACAAGGTGCAACTCTTGTCATGCCTCCACCACCTGTGTGGTAGATTCTCTGGCATAGTTTGTGCAGACATTACATCAAACTGATCTCGTAACTTGTATTACATGTATAAGGTCCTCTAGTCTACTATTTCACGCATTAGTGATCAAATGTAATGTCCCATAAATTCCCTCTTTTGTTTTTCTTTGGAAAATGCTATTAGCTTGCCCTTATTGCAGTGAGACAGGTTACAGTAATTAAATGTTACAACACCAGAACCACTGCCACTGTTCTCACTGTAGGTAAACATTTTTAAGGACAGCATAGCCAGGACTCTCAATAAATAATTCATTGTGTAGCTTTTCTAGCTGACTTGAACTGTGTTGTAGGACTGTGTATGCTTAAATGGAAGATTAAAGTGTTGTGTGATGCTGAGCTTTTGGTTAAAAAGGCACGTGATGTACTATTGTACAATAAACCTACAGATTTGTTTAAGCTGTAAAATGTGTGAATAATTTACAGGTTCAAAACAATTTTTGGCTGTGCAGGTCTGCAAAGTATGCCAGAAACCTCCTCAGTGACATGTATGTGCCAATTAATTTGTTACGTGAACAGAGAATCAGCACCGGGATTAGTGCCTGTATCCCACAGAGAGCAGTCTGTAGCCCCTTAACTTTGTGCCAGAACAGCCTTCTTTTGGCTTACGTGTTTCCTTACATTTTTCCCATGCAGGTTTTCTGGTCTACGTGGATAGGAATGGGATGCTTTACATCCGTACAGCATCAGTGGGGGCAGTGTGTACTTCATGAGTCTCTCCCTTTCATAGTATTTACAATTGTTTTCTTTTTCCATGTTAATCCTTAGGATTAGTAAATACAGTTTATAGCAAAATGGGGTGGTGCTACACATTCCTATAATTATAACTCTGGTGGCCAGGATTATAATAATGAGGTGGATGAAATAAAAGCACTGCATTTGCAATACGTTTCCTTTTTCCCGGGTGGTGGTGTTCACCTTGATACGTCAGAATTGAAACATAGTCATGGCTATTTCTGGACTGACATCAATAACATCAATTAAAATATAAATTACAATAGAAGTGGTGCATAAGAAGGGGAGGAAGGTAGAATTGCTACAAATTTCTTATTCTCCCATATTTGAGTTTTGTTTGACTCAGGACAGTGAAGGTCGTAGAGTAGCAGCAGTTTGTTTCTAAGAGTCTATCTCTAAGAGTCAGAGCTGCCTCCTAAAGCTGCCCAATAAACCTACTCCAGCAGAGGAGTGACATATTTTCTGCTTGTAGCTTGAAGGCATTGGAAATGACCCAGAAACATCACTCCCACGCTTGCTTTCTAACTCCCCGAATCTTGCACAGGGCCAATTCTGACAATCTTCTTGCAGGTATTACCTGCTATTACCTGCAATATGAGCACGCATATTGCATGTACTGCGAGTAACTTACTGCTAGCTAGCATGGCTCAGAAGACTGGCCATCAACACAGTCTCTATTCCAGAATTTCTGACTTCTTTAATTAGACCCAGAAAGCAAACACACCCAAGACATTTTCTGAAAGTCATGGTGTAAAAGCCCAGTGGGTTCTTCGTCTCTTGGCTTCTGAGGGTTTTGAGTGAGCTTATGCAAAGTTTCCATTTTTAAAGTGTGTGCTTTAGGAGGAGAAGAAAGCAACAACCAAGAAGCTGATGTAATCCTGTGCCTCCAGGAGCTAAAGTTTTAAGCAATTTAGCAGGTATTGGAATAGATACTATCAAAGGTGAAAGCTCTATAAACAGCTGCTGATTGCTTTTACTAACAGATATAATGGGAGCTATAATAATTAAGTTAAATGGTCTTGCAATGCTGATCTTTCTTCTGCTCTTCTCTTTCGTTTTGCCTCTCCGAGTCCTAGGTATCGTATTTCAGCAATGACTTAAACATGTCTTTAATTAGGTACCATTCATCACAGTTCTAGATTTTTCCCTGAATTAATGGTTAAGACTTGTATGTTATTTTATCTTTGTCCTACTTTGCATTAAGTTAAGCCACCACCGAGTTTTGTAATCATGCATCACTCTGTAACAGTGGAAATTGTCAAAGATAGAAGCTGAAGATTTTGGCTCCTGCGTTGAGAATGTTGAGGGAATTTGGCATTTGGGAATGAGCTGGAAGCCATTTAGTATTGTGAAATAAGTAAAGTTTCTTGATTTCTCTACTAATCATTCTTCAGTAAAGGTTTGAATAAGATTATGGGCCTAAGGGATCCTAGGAGTGCAATACGTCCATGGCTTTAAGACTTTAGCTAAAGCTACTCTGGAAAGATTCCCATTAGCATCACTGGAGTTTTAATCAGACTCTCAGTCTGGGATATGATTAATTGGAGCTTCTGTTGCCAAGGCTGCTCATTCTGAATTAGTAGTAATTGTTCTTTATTTTTTGCAGAAGAAAAATGCAAAATAATAAACAAGAAATTAAGTTAATTTTCACAAAATGAAATAACACTTGTTTAAAGGTTACTGTAAGAGCAAAAGTAGAAATAATGGAGATTAATGTGATAGTGACTAGGTCACTGGAAGATAGGAGGATAAATCAGGAGAACATTTTTGTTACGTTCACCATGAAGGATGTGATCAGGGCCATAATCAGAGACAAAATACTGAGCTAGATGAACTTCTGAGCTGATGATAGCATGGAAACAGTAAAGGAGATAACAGCATTGCAATACCATCCAATAATCTGAGATTCCTGCTCTCCGGTCTTCTGAGGCGCGTGCTCTGGTATCCAAGTGTGCAGAGTCAACAACCCTCTTCCACATTCCAGCACCTCTAGCTCAAAAGGTAAATTTAACACATTTCAGAAACTATGGACAAGATTCAGGAAAGGACTTGGCTGCCCAGAGTGGTACAATATTACAGTTTGTCTTTCCTCCCTTCAGCTCACTAAGTATCTGATCATGGGAATTTCCTTGGCTGCCTGCAGGTCTCCTTCTCCCAGGAATATTTAAAAGTAGGTATCATGTAATTCTAATGTAACCAGCGACTCTGTGGAAATGACCAAGGGGGCTCCTGGCTCAGGCCGCTGCGTGATGCACTAGACTCCACACATTGTATTGAAGCCCATGCACTGGAATCTTTTATTGCATTTTGCCCTACAAACCCTATTAGCTATTTTAGTAGGAATTTTGCAAAAGAAACTTCTGAAGGGAAGGTTTTCTTGTGCCTTCTTCAGGAAACTGAAAGGCTAAATGAGAAAAAAACCCGTTCTGAACTTCATTATATGATACACGATACATTCTCCTCCAAATAAAACCAGATTCTGTCTTTTGTTTTCCAGTTCCACATTTCCAACAGACGAGCCTCAACATCAGATGCCTTTTGTGTGTATGATAATATGCAAGATGTAAAACATTTGCAGAGTCTTCTGATCATTCTTTTAATGTCTCAAAAATTAGACATAGCTTGCAGCGAATTGCCACTGAAAAGAAACAAGATTCAGAGGACATTCTAAATTAAGTCAATGAACATCTGTAGGGCAATGTACTGGATAGCAGGCATTACAAGATGCCAAGATAAAGTCAAATTAGCGTGAAAACTATTCAGCATTATTAGTTACAGGATTACGCAAGTTGCTGGCACATTACATTAAAAATTCTTAGATAAATAGTTGACTGGAAAATAAAGTCCAAACAAAAAATAAAAAATTATATATAAGACAGTTGAACAAGTGTCACAGAAGAACGAATTTTTTACCCTGTGAAACTTTGTTTCACCACAGCAGTTAAATTTGTAAATGTATTCACAGACACTTTCCAAATTAATTTATCTCACAAACCTTATTTTGAATTTTAGAAAATTGAAGGCAAGATAAAAATAGAAAATACTGTGAATTCCAAAATAGAAATAGATTACAAGTAAAATGATTGTAAAAAGATTGCAGCAACTGTGCTTAACAACATAGCTGACTTTATCTAAAAGTTCTTGCCTGTCTTAGATACCTTTAAAAATTATTGAATGGAAATTCCCCCAAAATGTTTATTAACACATAAATAGTAATATTTTGAAAACAAACAATTCTACTTCCACTTGAGTCTTTCATTCTTAACCATGTCCATTAAAAAAATTGAGATGTCAGGATATAATATTATACTTAAGACAACTTCACTGGTTTGATAGTTTTCAGTAATGTACCACATTACCAGGCCCACAATCTAGCAAAGAGAGCCACAACAAGATCAAAAGTTTGGCAGATGAAGCTAGGCAAACTCAGAAGAAGCATTTCAGCATTTTCTCTGTGGGGCTTACTCATTTTTTTTCAGTAGTTTGTGTAGCTGTATAGCACATTTTTCATCAGAGGTTTTTTTAAATAAGACTGAAGTCTTTCTAAAAGGCAGATTGGTGATGCTTGTGTTTGTCAGCTGAACTGATCCTCTGCTCTTCCTGGATAGCCTCGCGAAGGTGTTTTTGTCTTATTTGGACAAATTCTTTCCCGAGGCATTAGAAGATCACGCTCCCCTCTGAGCTTTTGCATCATCATTCTAAGAGCATTTTTGGATGCATTAATTACCAGATTCTGAGAATTCAGTCTCGGCCTCTGAGAGCAGTATCGCTATGTCATTTAAAAACATGGGGGTATTGATTTTCTGTGTATGTCTGCTTCAGAGTTCCCTTACTCTCTGTACTCTGGACAAAAACAAGTTCGATTTTAGCTTTGATTCTAAACTGATTTTTAAAACACACATGTCAGATGTCATATAACAAGACCTGCTGAAATGCTGTGGTAATATGTGTGTTTGACATTAAGATCAATGAAAATACTTAAGAGGACTTTCTCTCCTCCTTCAGTCTTACAAGGGTTTCATTTTCCCCAGAATTATTGAATTCCTAGACTTTGCTAATTACAGCCTGGCTTACTTGCATAACTTTTGCAATGTCAGCAACTTCAGCTCCCATAACATTCAGGAAAATTGCTTATATTGCAAGTCTCCATTACCCTCAACTCCTGACACTTTCATTGGGAGGGATGTGATGGCAAAGCCAGGCGCAATTCCTCCCCCTTTTCAGGATTTTTTAGGTGCTCTTTCTCCAGTCGCCTTTTTTTTTTTTTTCATTCCAATGTTCCTCACTATGAGAGACCTGCTAAAATCCTTAAAGACCTATGTGCTGTAGAAGACACAGGATTCCAGGTCAGTAGTTGTCAGATAGATTGTGGTACTGCTGAATTTATTATCTAAAAATTGAAGCTAAGGTGGTGCTGATAATAGAAGGTGATATGGTTACGAAGCACACGCTGTTTTATCATTTTGAATGAATAGCATCATTATTCTGGGCCTTCGGACAGACACTGTCGAAGGTAAAGAATAGTCTTTATTCTGCATGTCCAGGCAGATCGTCGCTGAGTAATTCTTCTCCTTGAAATTCTAAGAAACTGTTCCAGTGCTAACAAATCCTTTTTTTTTTTTTTTTTTTAACAGAGTAGTGAGATTCTTCTAACACAATATTTTTCAAATGTTGCTTTTCTGCTTTTCAAGCATTCAGTTTTGCTAAAACTGCTTCTCACAGTTGGAATATAATAGAATAATGAGCAGTTGTGACCAATTTTTAAAGATCTGCATTGTCATATTTAATTTGAATTGCTGCACTGTGAAGATGTGTGTGCAGTGGGTTTTTCTTAAATAATATTTTAAGGGAAATTATCTTGGGACACTTTAAGGAAGTATCTAGATAAAGTAAGTTACCGAAAGGGGCTAACCTTTTGAAAATGTTTCATTTAGCTACTGGCTTCTAACAGAAGAATACGGTAGCAAAGAATATGTTTTATTGATTTATAGCTGATCTTTTTTTTCTTGGGGAGAGGAATGAATGAAGTATAGGACTTCTTGAGAGAGCACAGATGGGGCTAAAGTGGTATGATCAAAAACTGCAGTTCGGTTCCTTTTCTGCTTACATTTATTCACAGATCCCTGTACTATTAATTCTGTTAGAGCAAACAACTGCATGGCAACATACACATAATTAGACAAAGGTGTACCTTGGTGGATATTGATTAAACCATAAAAAATCAGTAAAAATGGAAAGAAAAATTAAGGTCATTAATATTTTCTTTTATTGATGTACGTACAATATACATACAATATGTACACATATGTATTTCATCATCCCTGAATTTCAGTGCCTCACTCTAAATGGGTTTTTTTGCATGCCATTTTATCAAACAGCAACAGTGGGGGTTATCTCAGCTTTTTGTATTTGTTGAACAAGAACAAATTAACTTTTTCTCTCACTTAGCCAGTGGGAAACACAAGGCCTGCCATTTTTCTTAGCATATTACTGTCAACTATAGGTGTCAACTTCAGGACTGTGGACCTCATATTTTTATTCATATTCCATTTCTCATTTTCCCTTGCAAGGCATATCTTTTTCTAAAAGAGAGGATGTTCTCAAGAAATGGCTTTGTTTGACCTATCCTAATCCCTACCTCATCACCTTGAACACTCGATTAACTCATCAATTAAGATAGTTTAGGCTGCTACCTTCTTGTTTGATAGTCTTGGCTTAAGACCTGGAGAGTCTTAATCTTAGAATCAAAATCATACTCAGTTATGAGAGGCAATATTAGGATAAGGATCATAGACCACAGACAAGCAGCTGAGCGCATGACCGTACTGAAGCACACCCAAAGCAGCTCTTTCTTGACGATGGCAGTGGTTGAGGGCTTGAAATCTGCACACTGATGGGGACTCTGAACCAAGGAAGATAACCAAGCTGCACTACACTTTTAATCTTAAACTTTTTCTCTGAGAACATCAGACAATCGTACTATGGATTTTTACATCTAAATAGATTATTAGGAGGAGAAAAAGTTAAAAAAGGGATTCTGTCCAATTTGTTCTTCCTCCCAACTTTTCTGTGTATTCAGTTAAAAACCTTCTTCTAAGCTGTGCTTCTAACGTCAGAGTCACAATTACCATTACTGAGATCCTGTCAACACAAGCTTGTACTTTCCTTTGATGTCTCCAAAATATTTCTTCAGGCAAGTATGTTGGAAATGCGCTATGAAACCTTAGGATGCTGAGGTTGGCTGAAGGTCTTCAGCAGCAATAACACATTGCTGGAGGGGAGCTAGCGGAGGCATATCAATGTATGCCAGCTGTGAATCTGTGCTCTGCAGCCAAGCAGTAACTTGCTGAAATACACCGAGACAATAGCTCACATTCATTTTGCTTATTTCTACAATGTTTTTCCTCTCCCATCTCTTTGTAATGTGTATCATTTGTTTACAATGAGGCTACAAAGAGGGGCTACAAAGAGAAGAGACAAGATGGGAACTAGCCTTGTGGAGGTTAAAGGCCCATCCCCTATAGTCTGCAGCTCTGTGTTGCAAGTCCAAGGAATGCACCTCAATTACTTTCTGCTTGCAGAATCGGAGAAGCATACAAACAGAGAGGACTCAGCTTGAGTTAGATTCCTGTACGACCAGGGAGGATTGACAAAGAGAAATTAAGCATCCTAGAGTAAAATGTGTCCTTTTATTTAGCCACACACATATTTTGGCTTTCTACCTAGGGAGGGGAAATGAAAAAAAAAAAAAAAAAACAGTACTAGGGGGCAACAAACCGCAAGAAAGACGCAACATTATTATTAAACTGAGGAATCAACAGATACTTAAATAAAAACTCGCTTTTTTCTTCTGTCTGGAATACCTAAAGCCTAAAATAATAAAAAATAAGAAGAAACCCAAAGTAATAATGAAACATCTCATGTTTTTCCAGTGAATGTTTTCCCGTATTTTCCTTTTAGAAAACTGCAGATCAAAAAACCCAAAAGATAAAAATCTAATTGTGCAAGCCTTTCCTTGCAATGACTTTTTTTCTAGTCAAAGCTTTTAATATTTGGAAGACTTGAACTGAAAAGCTGAAAAAAAAGATCTGCAAAATTGGAGGTTTAGCATCTAGGGAATCTGAACATAAAACAGAGAACGATGTAAATGTGATAATGATGACCAAAACTTTAAACAGGCTCCAGACATCTGTGCTTCCTGTTGTTGCCAAAACCACAGTATTGATGAATTTTCACATGGGAATTCCGTGAAGTAGGAAACACCTTATGGGTCAAGCCATTCCTGCTGGGTGGCAGCCTCTGGTAGGGAGATGGGACAGACAAATTTTGGTTTAGGAGGTGACCATGCTCTGAATCTTCCCTTAATCCAACACTGTGAGTCCACAAACCCAAGTGTTTAAGTACCTATTTGGATCTGATCCTAACTGCCCCTAGGGAGAAGAAGAGCCCTAACGTAAAGATGTGCCGATCTGACTCTCCACCTCCTTTTGTGGTTAAGGGCATTGTAACAAGGGATAGCAGTCGGATTTTATTTTCCGCTCTATACTTAAAACCATTGACTTCAGTGGAATTATTCCGGATTTAAATGCCATCTCTGGGAGCTGAAAGTGACCTTGTGTCCCTTTTCTTTCCACCACAAAGATCCTCTTTCCCAGCTTTTCCACACTGAGCAATGGCAGTTTGGCATGTGCTACTACTGCACATTTCCTTCACAATTACCTGTTTCCTCTCCTGTGTGCATTTTTGGCATAATATGTCATGCTCTGAAAATTCACATACCTGAAATATTTGGAAGTGCTGAGTTCTTGACACATCTGGGTATTAGATTTACTCTGAACAGATAGCTGCACCTTTTGGCAATAAAAGCCTAGCTCTGCCATAGGAAATTCCATTCAGTCTCCTCTCTATATTATCATTTTGCTTCCATTATTTTACTGCTTTCATTATTAAAAGACAAATAGAAAACAGGCAAAATATTGCAAAAACTTAAATGGAAGATGTCATTTTTAGGACAAGAATGGAAAATCCTGTTCTTCCAGTTAAGCACTTAGCTCCTTCCCAGCTAAATTCAGTGGCAATGTTGCTGTCCACCAAGGCAGATGCAACTCAGTAACTTGCAACAGCCTTCGGGAAACAGTTCTGTGAGATGGATGACAAGGAATCACGTTTGTCAGTATAGTTTCGCTGTGATTTTTTTTGTGTGAGCATATGATCATCAAAGACTTTCTTGTTAAACTACAGTTTGAGTAGCCTGAGAAACCTCTGGCTTGACTTCACCTGGTGATTCCTACTCAAAAGTGAACTTTCAAGACATGTAAATGAACTTGGTACAGGTTTCATCTTACACTCTAACTCCAAAATCAGTAGTCTCTTTAGTCCCTTGAACCTTCTATAGCTCCTTAGAAAAACATCTTTCCCATGCTCATAGAGTTCAAATGGAAAGCTGTTTTCTAAGCTAAAGACTGAATAGTCTTGCCATATCTTCCTGTATTGCCAGAGCTAATACATAAATTAAGGCCTGTCATTAGGATGCTGTTGAAATCTCTGCATCATCATCCACCTAAAGCAAACTTTTTCTACCTTGAATTTTCATGAAAGCATCCTCTTATTTCCTCTTTGGATCAAAAAATCACTAGAAATCATTAGAAAAAGAATAATTTATACATAATATCCTCTGTTAGAAACAGGCTTTCTTTAACTAAAAAGTATTTTTTCTTTTAGCAAAAATAAGGCAGATGCTTCCACTTGTTATCATAGATTCATAGATTTGGTAAGGTTGGAAGGGACCTTTGGAGATCATCTAGCCCAACCTCCCTGCTCAAGCAGGGTCACATGTTAGACAGGGTTGCAGCCAGGCTGGCCTTGACTATCTCCACAGAAGGAGACTCCACCACCTCTCCGGGCAACCTGTGCCAGTGCTCCATCACGCCCACAGGGAAGAAATTCCCCCTCACGGTCAGGCAGAACTTCCTGTGCTTCAATTTCTGCCCATTGCCTCTTGTCCTATCACCTGGGACAACTGAAAAGAACTTGTCCCCATCCCCTTGGGGCCCTCCCTTCAGGTACTTATAGACATTGATAAGATAACACATGTTAACAGAATTACATTCTTTGCATATCTTCATGCCTCTAAAGAAAACATCAATTTATTCTATTAGCTAAACAGGTAGCAAGCTAGCAATCAGCTAATCACTTACAAATGCTTTTATTTCACAGCTGTGACCTCAGGGCTGGAAGAGGGTAAGGATGCTGACAGAAAAAGAGAGGCAGGACACAAGAGTGAGATGAAGAAGGTATGCTAAAATCTCTCACTGTTTTTCTACCTATGCATTTATCAGAGATTTAATCTGGCAAGATATTAAAATACTTGTCTCACTTCTGTTCTTGAGCAGCCCTATTAAAGCAAATGGGAGCATTTACATGATTAGTGGTAGGTACAGGCATCAGTATCTTGTTGAATTACTGATCAACATATTTGGAACAAAATAATTATAATTAGCTGGAACTCAGTTCACATTTGCTATCTTTCCCTTGGCATGATGCTCAAATCAGCTGTACTAATGAGAGAAGTTATCAGCACTAATTATTCATCATCACCCTCCCTACTAGAAGTTACTTATCTCTCTGATCTCCTGATGAAGCTACTGTAGAGTTTCACTTAAAATGATTTTGCTCAGCTTAAAAATTTGGTCTTTGCTACCTTGGCTCTTGTAGATGAAAGGGAGGAGGAAGCTTGCTGCCTTCATTTTCCTTCTCTTCTAGCTTAGCTGTTTATGGGCTACATATGTGTCTACATCTTGAAGCACAGAGTAAGTAATATATGTGGGTCAATAACAAGCCAATACTGAACTTGGGAAAAAAATACTTTGAATATTAATTTCAGTAATACACTATACCTTTGTTTTTGTTAAGAGCTAAACAAAAGGCTATAGGCTATTAAATACAGTTATTGATACTGTACCCCATGCAATACCATATGATAAAAACTGTATAGCAAACAAATAGAACAAATGTGTTAAGAAGAAAAGCTAACAGTTCAGACCCTAAGAGCTATCCAAAAGAAGATAAAATCCACTGGCTGTATATGATATCAGGTCCGTGGTATGTTGTTAAAATGGTGTGGCACTAAAAAGAGCAGCTGTAGCCAGTTCTCATAATATCTGGTATTTGTAACTAAAGCTGGGGTTTAAAGTAGCTTCTTCAGTTCCATAGCTGGGAAGTTTGATTTTGAAAGCAGAGGCATGTTTTATAGACACTTCTTCCCTTTTTGATGATGTTAAGGACTCTTTCCTATTCTTTCTTTCCAGGAGAAAGCCTGTTTTTCCCCTGGCGATCTGAGAGATGGGATAAGTGTGAAGCTGTCCTGTCTCGCTTTCTCTTCAGCGCTCACTGCAAAGAAGGGCTTGACTGGAAGGTAGGACCACTCAGTGCTGGAGTGGCCAGCTGGAAGCCATGGGCTCTTGAATACGATGCTGGGGCGTATACTTGCTCCTCTGTAATCAGGAGATGTCATAAGATAACATTCGCATTACTGATTTTGGCTACTTTGTACTTTGAAAGAACCTTTCAGAACAGGTAACTCTTACCAGAAAAAGTTTGAGAAATATATGTTTCAGAGATCTTGGTTTAAAAGCCCAGTTTTTTTAAACTGGGTTGAGGCCCATATGTGTATTCAGGATCGAGTCTTTTCACAGGGCTCTGTGCAGCTTAGCTCTGGTTCCTCTGCTCAACAACTGTTTAAATAATCTTACAAAGCGAGATGGGAGAGGCTGAGATTGTTCCTTTCTCGTCACAGCCTGGTTTTGCTGCAGAGCCTGGTGGTGGTGATGTCTGTTTGGGGGTGAGGGCTCACCTCCCCTCAGGAGGAGGAACGTTGAATCCAGGACACTCCTTGCTACACGAAAACTGTTGAAAATTCTAAAATTTTCGGTAGATATTCCAGGTGAATGCCCACAGAATGGGACTTGGTTGCATGTCTGCTTTTAAAATAATATTTTCTTTATGGTGCTGAATTTCTTTACAATACAAATCGTGTATCTCTTGGGCTTGAGCAGCCGGGAGGAAATCTGTCTTTTTTCAAAACAAAATGCGTTGAGGTGGACAGGTGAGGGTACTTCACAAGCCTGTTTCCGGGCTTTTACAACATACACAGCACACACTAGATGGCAGTATAACACCTGCAGAAAGAGATTACTGCAGATTTCAACAAAAAAAAGCATTTCAGGTAGGTACTGCAACTTTCAAAGTAATAGTTTTTACCTTAACTGTTCTACTCTTCTTGGGAACAAATCTTCAAATACTGGAGAAAACTACAGGACAGGTTTAGATTAACAGAGGTCCCCTGAGTTTGATCCTTGCTTGTTCCTACTTGTTTAATAACTTTCAGAGTTGCGTATATATTTGTTATATTGGTTAATAGTTATTTCATGTGTTGAACTCTGGTATGTGGTTTAACGTCCTTCATTAGGTTTTGCATCTTCTATCCGTGTTTGACACTAGCTCAAATAGCTTTGTAACATCCTTCCCGTATATTCCCTTTAGAATACTTTAGACATTGCAGATGTTCCATTTGCGCTTCCTCTTTTTCCGATGAGCAAAGTGTGTGTAACAGCACAGGACACAAGGAAGCTTTGTTGCATGTATATTCCAGGTCCACCTTTTTTCTCAGGCTTTTTTTTTTTTTTTTTTTTTTTTGGTGATTTTTCTGGATTTAGCCCAGAGCCTGTAATAACATTTGACTTATCATACGCTGTATTTTACTTATTTGTCTGTTCAGGTGACTGTCTCATTCAAGTATGGCCAGTACAAAAAGATTCAACACATCTGAATGTTCAGTAATGCTGTATAATATACTGAGAAGTTCTTCCTCTACTGTTTTCAGATTTTTTTGATTTCATGTATGACTAAAACAATTTAAGGAATATCTGCTGTTCTGAGCTTTTAGCAGAACTTCTAATTAATTCTGTCATAGTATTGGGAAAAAGTTATCCTGAGGAATCAGAGCGGGAAATCATTCTATTGCAGTTCTTGGATTATAAAGCAGAAGTTAATATCTTAGTCATAAGACGCTGAACTTTTAATCTACATCTTATTTTTAATTCATACTTTGAAGCTTTCTTTTGAGTATTCAGTATGAAATGCTTTTTAGTTAGTAAAACTCTGTTTTGAATTTTTAGTCAATGAAGGAGCAGAGAGGTGCTCCAGGTGGTGTCTTTCCATGGTTTTGGTGTCTAGGTATGAGGAGCTGCTCTAACCTTAGGCAACCAGTAATCCCACTTGTCCCTCAGGAATGTACCCTGTCAAATATCTTTCTACATCCCATATAATTGCTCAGCTTTATTTCTCAGGTCTTCATTTTCTGTCTCCCTGTTAATACTTCTAGTGTTTTACCCGTTAGAGCAATTTCTCACTGTTTATTATTTCCGTCCTGTCCACCCATCTGCTTTTTTTAGCTACCTTTTCCTTCCTCCCTCATTGCTTCTGTATGGATCTTAGTCACAGGGATCCAAAACTTACATACTGGCTTGCAGGAAATTGAGACGTACTTAATTTTTTCTTCTGTAAGGGTTGATTGGTATTGCTATTTCTTTACGTTCATGTCCCTGTCAGAAGTTCAAATGACTATTTGTTTTCTCAACAGAGTATCTGAACATAAGTGTATGCAATAAAAGCTACAGGAATGCTTAATCCTGATTTCCAGCAACTAATTATTAGCATGTACTTATGCTAAGTGCATCTCCTCATTCTTGTATCCTCATGTGCTGCAAGCTCCAGGGCTGGGTTTTCATGTGTAGCCTCTTTTTAGCAAGAAGCTGCTCTTGCAGTCAAGGTCAGCAGTGGAGCTACCCCTGAAAGCAGCCCACTATTGATTAGCACTGTACGGCAGTATTGCTGGCCTCAGGGTTTTCTTTTCAAGTGAAACACAGAAAGCAAAAGTGAAAACTGAATTAAGTCATTAATTTATGGAAAATACCTCCCCTAACCAGGCAGTATGGCCTTAGATAAGCCAGTTGAAAATTCTCCATGAAATGGTTTTGGAGCCTTTGATTGCTGAAGGGGACCCAGGATAAAATTCCTTCATTCCTAGTGCCACACATACCATGGGGCATTTTGCACTTGAGACATTTTATTATGTGATATTATCAGTAAGTTGAAAATATGCACTTTAAAGCTTATTAAATATATGTCTTTGTAGTTAAACCACAGATGGTTAGAAGAGGTATTTTGAACATCTGTTGTTTGATTTATACTTTGATTTGACACTTTGAGAAAAAGATGTTTGTCCTCTCAGTTTCTGAGTGAGTGATCTCTTTGAGGTATAAGGTTAGCAGCCTTGGGTGAAAGATGTCTATCTTGGACTAACAAATTCACACCTGCACATAGAAAAAGAGATTAATACATTAAAGAGATTGATTTAATGAGACTGATTTTCTTTCACAAGTGAGGAGCAGTCTTCATTTGAGAGCAGAAAAGCAAAGCTACCTGTGCAGATCTATTGTTTTACTCTATGACCCTGGGAATACAGTTTTCTGTAGTCAAAATGCTATATATCAGATAGCATATGGAATGGCTTCTGCTTTTTTTAATACCTGGAACTGTGTGGTACCTTATAAAGCAGAAAAATTATTTAAATACATAAAGAATGCATATTTGGTAAGGAGTGAAAGTTCAATGTATTGGATTCAGCCACAAGGTATAAATCTTCCATAGAAGTAATTTTCCACAATTCTTACTGGTGAATTCTGCAGAGTAGCCCTCTTAAGCAAGGGGAAAATAAAGAATGAAAACTTGCTTCGCTGGTGAGCAGTTCTGCTTCCAGAATGACTGACTTCTGAGATGAAACCAAAAACTGCTTTCATGTGTCCCTCTTTGATCACAAATTCCCAAACACAAATCAAAATTAAAAGGAATTTCTTAAGTTATGGATGACTGAAATGCTTAAATATCTATCTCGCAGGGGAGTGGAGGTCAGCTCAGCTGCTGCTGCATTTTCAGAATTTCAGCCCATTAGTGCTTTGTGATTTCCAGCTGAAATTTTGTTGTCATTATGTTCTGCTTTGCATCTTGTTGTATAAAACACTGTACTGTATCTGATGAATTCTCTTTTTCTGTATTTTGTTGCAATTTATAGACTAATGACTATCCAGTCAGGTTGTGGTGATGAACCCAGTGGCATGAATTTGTTTTGTGTTTAGGTTGGATTTACATTGGCCAATGAAGTCTTAGAGCTGGTGATGCAGCTCCCTTCCTCTAGGCTCAAAACCCTCCCCGTAAGGATTTTCTGTTAGCTATGGGATTCAATTTCAGAAAAGGAAACCGGTTGTACAAATAATTCCTATTGCAAATCTTTTGCATCTGTCTCGTTAAGTGTTCAGAGTGGGTGAGTTTCCTATCTGTTTTTCTGTTTTCTGGATTGACTATGGGGTTAAAGCAAATCTGAACCAAGTTGGTAAGAAATACCCGTAGTGCCTAAGGTGACCTGTGAAGCTCTTAAGCTACTTTGTTTTCCAGACTTTTCTTATTGAAATCTTCAAAGAGAAAACTAATGTTGTTACTATCTTAAAAACAATACAAATCCAAAAAAAGTAGTAGTATTCTCCTCCACATTTCCAGTAATTTGATCTGCATGTCTCATAAAATCCTGCAAACCTTTTTTTGAGTGATTATTTCTTCAAGCACTTATGTTTGCCTTCACATCTGAGCTTGCTCAATGAGACTACCTTGTGAATATGTTCATTAAGAATTATAGGATCAGGATTTCAGAATGCTGTTATTAATACCTAAGGATCCGATGTGGGCTATTATGAAAATTTTCTAAACTTACTTTAAAAGGACTTTTTTAAAGTTTTACCTCACCTGACAATAATGGCTATGCTTTCAGAATGGATGAGGCAAGCAGATTTATCTTAATCTCACTTAGAATCTATTTTAATCTTTATGCCCTAAACGCTACTGCAAAAAACCCTCAATCCTCTACTACCAAAATGTCTCTTTCTCTTCAGTGTAAAGTTCCTTTAAAATATATGCCTTTATTCTTTTAAAAAACATAATTGTAACATGTTGAAAAATGCATCATGTTTATGTTGCATGTTTAATTCCCTCTCCCTCACCCTAATGAACAGTTACTTGATAGGTTATCTCTCTGGCACCAAACAAACAAACAAAAAAGTCTCTTTTGGCTGTGAAAATGCTGAAGAAATAAAGCTAAGATGGCCTTTGAAGTGGCACATTCATCATGCTTGTTAATTCTTTCAATAGAAGGACATTAAAATGCAAAGGAAAGGAAAAATAAACAATAACGTGTTAATGCTGATAAAATTATGATGTAGTGAGTATAAATTAGGTGAAAAGATTTTTTCCTCCTTCTTTTTCCCCCCCCTGAAGAAGCTCTAGTTTTTGACTTTTGATGGTATAATCATGAGGATTATGAAAGTTTTTAGAACTGGAGGAGATCACTTAACTGAAGCATCTGCAAAGCTTGGTCTAATTAAACTATCTATCTTTTTATCTTGTGGAGGAAGAGGAGTGAGTACTTTGAACTTACTTCTTATTGCATTTCAGTACTCTCTTTGCATCTTTTACGGATTTGCAATAATTAGGCAAGAAAAAGACAGCTGCTGCAGTGGCCAAATGCTGTTTAAAAATAAAACACTGGGGAGGATGAAATAATAGAGGGGATGAGAGGAGAGCAGCTCAGGTTTAGGAGGAAGTTTCTGAGAGGTGGTAAGGCACTCCTTGGGCTGCAAATTTGAGCATATGCAGAGAAGAAAATAAGGGACTAAGTTGGTGACAGTATTAGTATGGAAAGTATAAAGGTTCAGAGAAATTTGGGAGATGAAGGAAATAAGAGATGGTGAATTTTGGAGTGGAAAAGGTAGCAAGTGTGGGGAGCAAATGCAGATGAGCACCTTTTCAAGGCAAAGGGAGAAACTGGGAATCTTTAAATAAACAAAACAAAAAAAACCAAACCGCGCACACACAATATAGTGGCAGATACTGTCAGTATAGCTACAACAGGCTGGTGAGGGGGGCATGCAGTAGCCTGTGCTCCTTGCAAACACTGAACTCATCTGGCAAAGTCTCTGTGGTGTTTGTGAAACCGTCAAAGGATGCTGCAGTGCTGCAGGGTTGGGGGAGTCACGCAGCTCCCCAAGAAGGTGCAACCCAAGTCCTGGTTCATGTGAAAGGCAAGGCTGCACGCAGCAGGCAAGCTGGCGAAACCCTCAAGCAGCAGCATGCAGAGGTGCCCGCTCAGGCTGATGGCATCCAGAGAGAGCTCCTCTTTTGCACTTCACTTGGTGGCCTCTTCCCCTGTACCCTTCCCCTGTACAGGAGGCTGTATCCTACTGAACTTGAGTGGTCTGCAGCACAAAGATGTGCAAGTCTCCCATCCAGAGTTCTGAGGGAGCATTTACGAGAAGCGGTTAATGGCAGTGCAAGGTCTGGTGATTAAAAAAGCTTGCTGCAGCCTCCTGCTTTTGATCTTACCGTGGTGCTTGTCCATCGATCATTCAAATTTATTGCCCTATCTATGCACATTTGCTCTTTGTGGAACTATTTACACAATCCATCCTCATTAGATTATCAGGTGATTTACTCCCTGTCTACACAAAACCAATGCACAGTGGGTCGCTCTATTGATATGCAAGTGGGTTTTGTACAGTTCAGTTGATGCTGAAGTTAATTCTCCCGTTCACAGTGTGTGGGGGGTGTGTGTGTGTGTATTGGCAAAGTATCAGTTACACTGATGCTGATACCTGTACAGAACAGGCCCTCAAAATAGAAAGAAACTTGCATGGGAAATATTTCAAGAAGTACTATTCTACAGCACAGTGACACAGGGAATAAAATATACCTGGACGGTGATCTTTCTGTCCCTTGTTTAACAATATCTAAAACTAAATCTTTCAGTCTATTTCAAGTCTGAGTAACACAAAAGTAAATGTTTAGCATTATTCTTTTTTTTTCCTACTTATAGGTAGGACTCCCCCACTCCAAGTTTAATCATTGACTGCAAAGGATGTACTTGGATAAAATATCAGAATCAAAAAATATAGGTACCCTAATCTCTGTACTTGTAAAAATAACTGCAATGCTACACAATATGCATTTAAATTCCCCTGAGTGCTTAAACACACACTTAATTTTAAGGATATGTTTAGATGAAAAGTAGGTGTGTAATATAAAATACATAATAGGAGAAGTAAGAATAAGGAAATAAAAACAGTACAGTCGTAATATGTGTATCCAAATCAAGGCATCTATAATGAATGCTTCCGAGAGCTGAATAATGAGGCAGGTCTGGTAGTTCTGATAGTTTGTGAATGGCAATGGCGAGCGCTGCAAGTGGCACTGCTGTCGCTCCTCCGGTCAGCTTGCGCTGCTGACTAAAGTATTCAATTTTCCACGTCTGCTTTAGTGCTTCGTTCTTCTCTCTACCAGGTGGCAATTTAAAATAATACATCTCTCTTTTGTAAAGTTGATTTTATTTATTTATTTTTTAACTTTTACCCCTGGTTTGAGTGCTTCAGAACTGCCTTGTTTCTCTAAGTCTTGAGCCTGTTTTTGCTCAGAAGAAGAAACAATTTAACGAGAAAGGTCACTGGTCAGCTAATTAAAAGTGAAGTGTAATACAGCCACGATAACAAAACTACCATTGACTTCTCTTTGACACACCAGTTCAGGTTTCTTTACCAAGGGACCTCAGCTATCTGGTGCTGATGTTGGGATTTGATTAAGCTGCTTAATTTTGTGGTTAGAGGCTACTAATAAAGACATAAAAGTCTACTGCTATGATGCTATTATGAAATATTTTATGTCATTGTCTTTCTTGGATAATGTCCTAACTTCTAACAAAAGCAGTGAGTGAGCAGTGAGCATGTAACACACTCCGAACTGTGTGTGTAGCTACGTTTCTGAATGGACAACATTATACTATTTACTTAGAACTACAGCTGCTCAGGCTTTACTTTTTTTTCCCCAAGAAAAAAGTAGGGAAAAAAAATTACATCTTATAAACTACCAGGAGTAGAAACTTGGGTTTCACAGAACAGTCTCCAGTAGGGGAGGATAAATTTTCTGATAATGGCAGTATGCTTTGTTTCTATAGACAGCAAACTCAAAGAACGCTTTAGGGTAAACATTAAGCCATACAATATATCTCTTAGAATAGACATTAACTTGAATCCTGAACGATGTATCACTCTAATAAAGTCAAAGTCAGAAGGAGACAAATAAAGGATGTCCTTCACCTGCTGCTTGGGCTGTCACGCTTACTGGAGATGAAGTAGTGGATTACATTCACACAACTAATGAAAGATCTTAACAAATGAGAGGATATGCTAAAGAGACGGAGCAGTAGGTCTTGTTTCAATAAGGAACCAACCGTTCCCAAACTTCCCCCTCTCCCCCCATGATTAATCTGTATTTGAGATTGCTGACCCGAGTGATCGCTCCCAAACGATCGCCTTTGCTTTCAGGCTCCACAGTGACTATTAATCTTGACGATGGAGCTCTGTACTTTCCTAAGATAATTTCACTTGCTCTGCTTGCTTCAATAGGTGTTTTTAAAAGGCATTTTTTTTTAATTAAACTTGGGAGGACTGAAACAAAAAAACCCAGGGAGGGCCTTAGCACAATGGCTGGAGAACTGCTAGCTTTTGATTATTGAAACATTTTGGCAGAAATAAAGTACATTCATTACACTTGCTAGGAAGGAGAAGGCCAGAATTCAACAAACTGAACAATGGCAAAGATTTAACACTTGGGTATAAGAAAATTTTAGAAATAAATACATAGGGTGATGATTTTCCAAGTGGGACTGGAAGTAAAATTTAAAATCAGATCAAGATGCCTGACAAGGTATTGCATACCATTTTGGACTTGTGTTCTGTGATGTACTGACATTACTTTGGCAGTACAGAAAGCGGCACTTTTACAAGCAAGTTCACACTTTTCTACTAATTCCAGCCATGGAACCTCAACAACGTACGTAACTGGTGAAGAAAGATGAATATGATGGATTGGATAGAATGCAGAGATTAATAGGTGTCAGAACAGGAAAAAAAATGTGCAATGAAGAAATGGTGCATGGGAGGAGAAAGAAAACAGGTGTTGTGACTTACATGGAAGGTTTATGGAATTTGGCACAGAGCTTGATCCCATGTTCACAGAAACCGATGGCAAAGCTCCCATTAACTTTAATCATGCAGAATCCAGACATTTCCCAGAGTATCCAGAAGAAAGTAAGAAAGATTGCAGGGGAGCAAAATAATCACAGAAAGATGGGAACTTGGAGAACAGTAACACCGAAAAATACAGCTTGTCAGGGGCTAGCCAACAGAATATGGTGGTTTATTAATAATAATGGTATTCATTTGGTCAATGACCTAGGGTAAAACTTCAAACAAAAGGTAGAACTGGTTTAAAAAAATTCCTGTACTGTCACCGGCATCTTTATAAACAGAAGTCCAAACGTCAATGTGTGAAATAACGTGGCTCAGAGCAGTATGTCTATTACTTGTTGATTGACTGTGATGTTCTGGAAAGATTGAGCCTTCTGGCAAGGATGAAAACAAGACAGTGTTCATTCATCCTTGCTTGAGGAAGAATAGCTTGTCAGCCAGAAATACACTCTCAATTCTACACTTTTAGCCTGTTTGTGTGTCTTTTATTTCAATCATTTTCTTTCATTACCTAAATGTTCTTTTAAAGGTGACTGAAGGGCATCTGGAAAGGACTGACTGGGTTCACTACAACACAGATATTTCAAACTCAATACTGTAACTCAGTAACAGAATGACCTCAGTCTGTTCGAACTCTGTCATCAGGCAGCTTGTCCTAAACTGTTGGTTTTACTATGTACTGGTGAATGTGTCTTCAAGATATTTTTAGCCCTTGAGCCATGTCTGAGAATACTTGAAAGTTACAGTCTATAAGAAATGCGTACACATTGTGAAACAGTAAGGAAATCTTGAGATGCAGAAGTTTGGTTTGTGCATATACCAGCACTGTATGGTTTTTTGTTGGAAAAATTTGAACCTCAGAAAAAGGTGGAAATAAAAATATTATGATTTAGGGCTTTTGGAACAAAGTGGGATCTTCAGAGCTGGAACTGTTTAAAGGAAAGCTTTAATAATAGTGGAAAAAATGGTATTATCCCTGTCTTGGCATATTTTCAATAGCATAGCCATATTCAGTGGTGTATATCTTCATTAGATTGCATCATTCTGGAACTAGCGGTCTATAATCATGTGGCATCTTGTGTTCTGTTCTGGATCTTTATACTTCTAAAATTCAATTGTCCATAGTCCTGGCACTATGAACTGTTTATAATTATTTTTTGAGAAGCGATTGGAGATAGAAAACACGAATTTTTGATAGAAAACAAGAATTTTTTACTGGATGAATTTTATTTCTGGGGGCATCGATTCCCAGAATTATTTTCATGAAGCATGCCTAATACCTGGACTTAGGTTTGGGGTCTAATAACAGAAGTAATCTGCACCACAGTACTTTTTAAGCTCAATATTGGTGACAGGAGGCACTTGGTGTATATGAGCTTACAGTCAGGGAGAATTCAGCCCCCCTACAGAATGACTTATTGAGAGGGACTCCTGCGGCTGACTTTTCTAACAACAACAATTTGAGGCAGAATAAGTTTGTCTCTGACACCTGGTTTCACTCTTCAGGAGTGAAGCTGACGGGTGCCGGCTGCTCCATGGCCCCTGTATCCTGCATGGGAAACACTTTCCCATCCCAGTTGCACTGGTGTCATGGACAAATGCTGCCAGCATGGCATCGGACGGCCTGCCCCCCTCCTCGGCTTTGCCTCTCTCCTCTGCTCTTGGGTTGTGTATTAGGCCAGTCTAGCTGGCTTGGGGCTGTGCCTCCTCTCTGTCCCGTTAAAAGCAAGTTCATCCTGCTCCCACTGGCAGCTGTGACGTGGTACCCCTGGGATGAAGCGTGGTGAAGCTTCTCATTCCCGGCGCATCTGGGAGGGACGTGGTGTCTGCCACAGCTGTGGCAAGCAGCTGGCTCTGCTGAGGTTTGCCACAACTAAAACCACCCCATATAAACCACATAAAAGGCATTTGACGGTTGCTATTTTGGCAACCCTACCTTCAGAGTAGTATTGGATTACTTAGTGTTAACTACAACTTAATTCTTAGCTGTCTTAGAATTGTTTTAGCCAGTTAGAGGGCCAAGGGCACTGCACAATTAACCACGGCAAAAATGCATGTATTTTGCATTAATACTTTTAGGATCAGCGATTAGATAAATTTGTCTACCATAACTACAATCTGTATGATAACTTATTTACTTCTCCCCACCTGAAGAACTTGTACTTTTTGACTGAGGTATTATTTGAAAAATGAAAGTGCCCAATCAGCATCTTATTAACATTGTCTTAATTACATATACTTATTTTGTGTTTTATGACTGTCTTCTGCTTGCCTAACCACATATAGTCTTCATTTTGACAAAAGTGCCTAATACTAGATATAGATATTAAAGGCAGTTTTGTTAGCAGGAGATCACAGTACACATCTAACCTAGGAGCAGTAAAAAGTGAAGCAGGGAGTCAGCGCACACAGTAGTCTGAACATGGAATTTGCTGGAGCTGTATTTGCTAAGGATGTTGAGATGAATAGCCCTAGGGACAAGAAGATCTTCTGGTACCAAGCACAGCACTGAGTTTGTGTGTGTGTGAGAGAGAGATAGACAGAGCAAGCACTGGACCAGAGTAACATCTTGCAGGGCAACCATGTCAAACTAGACATTTTTTTTTCCCACTAACAAAAACTTTAGGTTGTTAGGTGTATGTTTATTCTTTTTCTTTCTCAAAATTTTTCTATATTGCCAATTAAAAAACTGCTAGGACTGTAGCTGAGGTACACAAATGCATAGGTGTAATAGAGCTAAACCTGCACATAAATCTCATTTATATTACTTTTCTGTGTGTTGTGTTTGCTTACTAGGGCTCAAGCAGAGACTTCAAGTAGCTGAGCATGTACTGGTGCACTGATGCATGCACAGCATGCACTGATAAGATGCTGTTTGAAAGTTGTAAGTCTTGGTGTGCTTTAAAGGAGTTCTAAAGCACACATCAGCAAAGGCTCATAGGTACTGTCAACATCTGGAATCACGTACCTGGATATCTGATTATAATGCTGACTGTCCCCAGGGTATTCTATGGTCTAGTATTGGAAAGCTCAGCATGATGAACAAGATAATTGCAAAATTCTGCAATCTAATGCGGATTATAAAGCTGATTCCATATTTCATTTTGGCTGTCTTCAATCTAATTCCATAAAGCCAAGAACTTAATTTATGAAAACTTCTATGATGAAATGTCAATAATCTGCAGTACCCAGAAAAGCTATTTGAATACAGACTTCAGTTTTAATGATAGAAGTTTGACTAGTACAGTAGTGAGTTTCAGGTAATTTTGAATTGTGCTTTTTATGAAGTATTTCACTACTTTTTTTAAAAAAAACTTCTAAACAAAAACTAATGATAAACTTGCAGAAAATTTGTGTCATTGAAAACTTAAAAAAAATAAAAATAATAAAAAAAACCCTCTTGCATGTACATGTCTGCTTATGGAACCAAAACAGCATTCTCTCTTCAAAGTGGATAAAAAGGTTAAACATTGGTTTATCACTCATTTAAAATTACTTGATGAAAGTACTTCTGATATCTTGCTTGTGAATAACTTGGGACTTATGCACCCTCTTTCCCTGTTCAGGAATACATCTGAAATATGCTGATGCTAGGTGTAACAGACCAGTATTTAGAAAGTGCTGTTCAAACACTTTTTCTACTTCTCTGTTTCAAAGCAACCACGTAGTTTCTCCTCTGCATATCTTAGACCTTATTTTGCTGATCGTAGTTGAAAAACAGAGTACAATACCATAGAATGACATCAAAGGGCAATACCTGTAGCTCCGGAGTGGCAGCAATTTACTTTAATAAATCCTTGCATTCAAGATTTATGGCTGGGCAAACTTACTCATCAACTTGGACTTCAAGATCTTTTAGATCTTCAGTATAAATTCTATAATTCAGAACTATTTTTGCTTTACCTACAGTGCCTCATGGCAGCTGAGCAATTCCACCTAGTGTGAGGATAAAGATGTTCACCTACATTCAGAACAATATTTAAAGATACTATAGATGGGTCTACATGGTAATAGCTGTTCGTTTCAATGTGTTAAAATGAGTCCCAGTGTATTGCTGTGCTCACTTCTTTCTGTCTGAACTTTTTTCCCCCCTGCCACCCAATTCATTTACTAGCAATGACAGGCTTATAAACATGCCTCTTGCTAGAATTATGATCCCGAAAGCAGAAGAGAGAAATATTATTATTCTAATCTTGCTGTGAAGTAGAGAGAGAGCCAATCCACAAAAACTGAATGACTTGTCCTGATGCAATACAATTTTTTGTAAAAAAGCCAATAAGACAATTTCTGTTTCCCTTGTGTTTAACTCCACCCTTGTTTCACAATTTTCTCTATTTTAAAACAATCCTCAAATCTTATTCATATTGCGTGAAAGCAAAACTTTTATTTTACCTTCATATAGACGTATTATTACTTTGGGAAGAATACCCAAAGCTCTTACAGTGTAATTCCTGCAGCATCAAATGACTTATTGTGTTCCTAGTTTTTTTTTAATTTATTTTTAACTACATGTAGAATGATATCTATATGTCAAAATGTTCAATCTGCTTGCTCATTATTGGCAAGAGAAACAAGTTTTGAACAGTCTTCTGGCACACCTCCATCCCTAAAGCTGCTGCACATAGCTGTTGTAACGTTTCCTTTTTTCTCCAGAGTAGGCACAATCACTCTTTGTCCTTTGCAGAGCAGATCAGCGTGCGGGGAAATCTCATCTCAGCCCCAGTACAGCTTGACTCCTGTGGTGTTTCAGACCTGAATTCTGGCCATCTGTGTTTTACTGCTTCAGCAAGTTTCCTTTTAGCATTGTCATCAAGCATTTTCTGCGCGCAGTCTTTGCACTTGGAAATGAGCAACGCAGTGCTAATCTAATTCTAGTGCATCAGCTAGACTTGGTAAATACATTGGGACAAGTTACTTGGACCAGAAATGTTGCCTCTAGACTCCTTATTTCTGTACATACGTTTCCTCCCCCTACTCAACTCCTCAGTCCTCTAACTACATTATATTATTCAAATATCTGTCTTATTGCAGACTACCAGTCACTTTAATGATTAAAAAAAAATTTTGTCTTCCTCAAGAACGTAATGCCTTTTTATTACTGAAAATTATTCATAAGACACGTGTTACAAAGATTCGTTTAAAAGAAAGGACCACATAGTGTTTAACATCCAACAATGTGAGCATGCGAACATGCTTATAGGAGAAGTAAAAATGCTTTTATTACAGTGAGTTTTCTATTGTCATTCTGCAAAGGTTGGTTTTTTTCCTTAAAGGCTTTTCAAAAAATCAAAAAAAAAACCAGTAACATTCATTTTCTATTTAAAAATGAAAGTAAGATTTCTTCTTCTTTATTGTTGTTATTAAAGTGAGGTAGTAACCAGATGCCTCAGTAAGGGATGGGATACCCATTTCATTAGCCATTCTGCAGAGCAAACAGATGGTTCCTGCCACAAAACACTAAACATCTAAATACATGATGAAAAATGAGCGGATATGGCAGTCAGGAAATGCAAAGAAACTCTATACAAGGGGCTCTGAGTGCACAGCTTAGGTGGTTTGTATATGCAAACCAATGCATGCCTTGATTACCTCTTTAGCTGCAGTGAAAGTGGGGGAAGATGCAAGCAGACAGTTCAGTAAAGCAAACTGACAGCTTTTATAAAGACAGCAATATCATCTGCTCAGCTTGATACGTGCAGCCTAGAGCAGAGGGTTTTCGGGCACAGACCCTTTACACTGCAGTGTCCTGGAAGGTGCTTTAAGTGCAAAACACTTCCCACTTCTGGAAAATCGGCAGTCTGTCTTGGTTATGTAATTCTCTACATTTTCCTCTGTTTACATTGAATATTTTTTTTTTGCACAAAAAGGTGTGTGTATGGTGGGGGTCCACTGTAGGCTCTAATTGCTCTAAGGTCATGTGGTATCATCTTAGTGACCACGAAGACAGTTGCTGTTTACAGCCCTACTGTCAGGTGGGGGTTTGCAGCGGGATTCTCTGATCCATGGATACTGGTTATTTTACCTTGCCTTTTTTATACTTGCTAGTGACAGAGACCCGTGTGGTGGAGATCAAAATATTTTTAGTGTTATTTTAATAGTACAAAGAGTAAGGTACAAAACTCTACTGAGCAGAAATGACTTGTTGAACAAAAATAAAGGGTGAAAAATTGCATCAAGGGAATGTAATTCATAATGATCTGAAGATTTGCACACAGGTGACTTAATCTGATTCCCATTAAAAAAAAAAAAAATCCCCTCAGACAAGTGGAAGAATTCCCACTGACTTGAATGTCCTCATCCAACATCTATTTATGGACAGATCTCCAAAACCCATTTAGAACATAATAAAAGAGTCTCCTGAAAATCTTTGGGAATAGGAACTGAATCACATTCTCTTTTTATATTTCATGTCATATGAATTTGTGTTTTTTCCTTTGTGCATGTGTATGAGTATATACTGCACAAGTATGCATAAGTGTCAGAACTAAATCAGGCGTAATGGGTGCTCCACAGCAGCTGAAAGTCCTTGGGTGAAGGACTCCAGCTGCTGGCCTGTGCAATGGCACCTGTGAGTGAGCCTAGTGTGAGCCTTTCTTAATTAGAGAGGTTGATGGATGTAGCATTTTTTGTGTGTGTGTGGATGTATTTTTTTTTTTTTTTTTTTAGCAATTCTGAAAACGCACCAATGCATTTCAAATGGTGAGCTTAAGTTGTTAGGGTTATTGTTCTTGCATACTATTGCAGATGATTAAAATCTTTTAAGTCTCTTTAATGTTCTGTATATTTGTTTATAAACAAATCTGCATTTTGTCTTCCCTCTGCAATATTGAAGTTGTCCCATGTACGAGATTCACTTTTAGAATACCACCATGTGCAGTGGTACCACCAGATTAGAGAGATGGTTATGAACTACCTATACAATTACTTCTCAGTTTGTACCAGTCTGTAAATGGAATAAGTGGCTCTGGCAGCATGACTATTTTATGCAATACACAAGTGATTAAGACCTATCATTAGTTCATGATCCATACAGCAATGCTACGAGCTCCTGTGCTCTGATTGCCTACTGCCCACAGAAGCTCTTTTGCAGCTTAACAAATTCCTGCTCCTGGCTCCTTCAGTCCTCAGTGGTTATGTATCTTGTAATTTATAAAGGAATTGATTCCTTTGTAGTGGTGGAGGTGGCTCTGTTACCCTTGCAGCATAGTGCAGAGTGCTGAGCGGATATTAAAGGAAAAAAAAAAAAGCGAGCGGTAACTACGTAAAAGTAGAGCTTATAAAAATTGTCCTTTAACTGCAGCCAGCAGCGGCGTCAGCCAGCCACCCTTTGCAAAAGGTTGGGGTGAGCTATAAACACCGCTTCTGAGGGCAGAACGACCTAGCGCTTGTGAAGCAACCGTACAAGCAGCGTCCCCGTTAAATGATAACCTGAAATGAGAATAGCGTGGAGAGAAACGGCGGCCCTGACGCGGGAGCGATGCTGGAGCACGGGGAGCGCTGGCCGTCCTTGACTCTCTGGCAGCTCAGGAGTCGGCGAGGAAGCGCAGATGGAGCCAGTCTGCAGAGGCCTCTTCACACTCGCTTTTTTTTTTCTTTCTCCAAACAGCAGGAAAATAGTGAACAGTGCCAAAACCTGAATGAGTCACTCTGCATACACAGGAAAAATCATAGAGTACTGAAGACCACCTTAGATGCAAGTTCAAAAGAAAAATGTGTACAAACGTGTTGCTGATGTTCTTCCGTTAAATCCCCACTATGAATTTTCCAGGAAAACATGTGACAAACAACAAAGAGAAATTTCTCTGATTTATGTTGTCCTTTAGAATGGTAGAAGAAAATGATGGAAAATAATCAGGGTACTATTAAAAAAGAAAAAAAAGGGTACGTCTTAAAAAGGTCGATTTCGAGCCCTATCAATCTCCTGTTTAAATTGGTGGCAAACCTCCAACTGGCTTCAGAGAGAGAAGGGCTGAGCATGGAGAAAACTGATTATGAACATATTTTTTAGCTTAGGATCTCACCCCCTCCTTTTATATGACTGAAGATAAAAACTACATTTAATGCAACTAGTTCTCACAGGTAATATGGAAAGCATGCAATAATACTACATTAAATATTTCTCCAGAAGCTATGATACATCCCCAAAAGTATGGTTATTATGGAGGATGGGCTTTGGCAACTAGGACTAAACCAGTAAGCTCATATCTTAAATTAGAGGAGAGACTTGAAAGAAACAGTGGATATGGCAGGACAGTGTGAAAAGCAAGACAGAAAACCAAAGTTAAAGGCAAGCACTATCTGAAAGAATAGTCTTTCAGATACAAAGACCTGAAGATCAGATTTCTTAGGGCCAGTGAAGCCTTTGAAATCAAAGGAGATGTACTGATTGATTTCAGTGGCTTTGAATCAGGACTTTTAATTGGATTGAAATGTTCGTGCCAGAAAACATAAAACAGCTAAGTCCCAGATTTTTGCAATCTGGTGGCCTATTATGTGTGAGGAAGCAATGGTGGAGTCGATAAATCAGGTGACAGTTCCATTTATTCTGCACATTGAATCATATTTTATATTTTGGTCTCCAGATTGTTTTGTTATATCTTTGTACTCCCTCAGCATTGACTGAGGAGTTATTCATAGTTCATAACAGTTAGGCAAAATTTAAATCCCATCTGTTTTTTCCATAATAAGTAACTGGAATAAAGGCCTTAACATAGAACTCCTTCTTGCTAAATGGTACATCGATGCTATTTGTGGTTTTATGTCTGAAACTCTTGTTTAATGTCTTTGTGCAAAGAAAACCTGCTTTTCTATGCAGAAGTCCATATGATGAGACAGCAGTACCAGCTGATCATCCAATCTGGCAAAAAATTCTCAGCCACTTCTAATGTGTGACAGCTCATGGATTTTGACTGGTACCTTGAGATAATTTTAGTAGGATAAGAGTTTTCTGAGGAAAATCAAATAAATGAGAATTCCAGGACTGTATAAGAAGCATATTAATTGTGACAAATTCATCCAGAAATGTGTGTGTAGGTTTATTAGTGATTTGGTTATTAACAATTATTAAAATCTTTCCACTTCTAGTTTCTAGTAAGTCTTTTATAGCCTTTATAGCACTCTTTTTCTTGTTTTGTTCTAAATTGTGCTCATAGCTAACCTCGAAACCAAGGAAAAAAATGAGGATGTTTATAAGAACCTAAATGTTAGCATTTGGATGTTGAAAGCCATTCATCATTAGAAACTTGATCTAGTAAAATAGTCAATTCTGTTATCTGGTCAGGATATAGATAGAAGGACAATATAGAAAATAAACTCAGAGAAAACATGATCATAGGCATGGAATGCCTGCAGCTCTAGTGACCTTGGGAGCAAGGGAGGAAGCAGATCTGAGGAGATCGAGAGGAGAGAGAAAGGAAACTGGTAGTGAATGCTGTATTGAAAGAGTTTGGTCTGATATAGCTCAGAAGAATGTGAACTAGATATTAAATGTTATTGCATTTCAGCAGCCTCGCCTCTGCTTGCTTATTCCATCTAGAATAAGTTATGAAGAAATCGATATCAATTCACTGATTGTTTATTCTGAATTGTGTTTAGATGGGTAAATAGTCCATAAATGTCTGAAAGTAAGTTTGGGTAGTTCCCATTGTCACAGAAACTAGCAATGCTGTTTTTAAATCCGTCAGTCTGAGATATGCAACTATTTCTAGAGAAAATATTAACTGTGTTGCTAGACGTGATATTTGTCGCTACAATAGATTAAACCGAAGTTTGAGCAGAATATAGTTGTTCCTGACAAAAGGAACTAAAAGGTGGAGTCCAAGAGCAGCAATATGCTGGTTTATTCTCTTTCTGGTGAAATAAGATTTTGGCAACTATCACAGATAAATGATTTTTATTATGTTTCCCGTCTGTGCCCCTCTTCTATGTCCTTTCTGTCTAGTTTATAACTTTGCGTACAATTATAATCTAAAGGTACAGGTCACCGTGTTCAGAATGTTACACCCGTCTCTGGCAACATCCTCATAAATAGCCTGGAGCATATGCTTCCTGTATCTTCCCCCTCTCTTAGGGAGAAAGGCTGTTATTGCTGATAACAAATCAGCTCCTCTGTGATTCATGGGAATAAAGAGCCAATACAATCTTAAACATTTCTGTCACACCAAGAGTCTTACCACTTGATACCATGTCCTTAGTCAGGACTTCCTAGAACGGTATGGTCATCACCTCCTGATACTCTTTGGCACCAGCTAAGTCTACAATGCCCTTGGGTAAAATGACTTTACTTTTTGGAACAGAGATTTATTTCCTACGTCAGTAGCTTTCACTGATTCCATGGAAACTACCTTCAGGACCTCATTTATTTTTCTACTTGAATTTATGAGCGATTTGCCTTTCAGCATTTCAATTATTTTTCCAATCAAATGTTATTTCTGAGTGTGTGTATGTGTGAATGCATGTGTTTTAAAAAAATAAATCTTTTAACAAACTCTTAATCCTCTAATAACTGATACAAAATAGGCTATTTTCAAGAGCTAGCTCCTTTGCCACAGCCTGCTCCTGAGATAAAGCTCTCCAAATATAAAAAATAGTGAAGGAAAATGCCATAGTTAATTTATTTGAAGCTCATGGAACATGAAAGGATCAACAACTGAGCTAGTAAATGCTTCAGAGAGATTTCATCTATGTCAGTTCTGCACAGCATGTTTTGCAGATCTTTTACAGCAGGAACTGAGTCTTACAATGAAGATTTCCTTTGTGGTTCCCCCTTCCCCCATTCTCTCCCCCCAGTAGAATTCTACAGATGCTGCAGGTGTTCAGGGGAACCCTGTAAAGCTATGTTTGCCTCAACTGTAACCTGAGGCTGGAAAACAAACCATGTTTTAGCCTAGGGTATATTTATGGTCTGGTCTTCCACCTAGGAAATAATCTGGGGAAGAAAATCTTCTCTTTTGCCTAAAAACACCCAAACCCTGAGTCTGCTGATCTTGAAAAGACACAAAAGCAGCAAAAACCTAACAAGAGTTGCATCAAAAAATTACTTCAATGCTAAGAAACATCTTATGAGCTTCTTTCTGTTCAGATTCAAGCTAGATATACAATTTGAGAAATTTCACTATCTTACCGGGAGGTAGAAAAGATCTTTAATCACACGGACTATTCAAAACTGACATGAAAATATTCAAATTTCAAAATTTTCTATCAAGAAAAGTATGGAAATTACTATCTAATTCAGATCTACAGTTTGTAGAAGTGGAAACTTGCACAATAAACCTGATATCTTTTTCAGCTGTATTTGTATCCTGTGAAGGTGGACTAGGTAATCCACGTCTTGGTAACTAACATGGGGAAAAAAGGATTGTATCATCATGGCTAAAATATTCATCCATGCACTTTATTTACTTAATGGTAGACAAGGCATAAAAAAATCGTACCTTCAGAAAAATACACAAACCAAGGAAGTGACTTATGTATGTTAAAAGTATACCTTTGTGTACTCAATTCCTGTGTATACACAACACACACTTCTTAAAGAAGATAGCAGCTTTGTACTTACTGGAATTCATAACAAAGGGGCCTACTTGAATGGTATTTAGGAGATGATAAAATAGAAGTGTAAAAACTTTGCGTTCCAGATAGACGAACTATATGCTTTAAGTGTGAAGAAGCTTGCTTGTGACATCTAGAAGGGTCTTTCCGTCCACTGTGAGTTCAACCACAGCAGTATTATCCCTGCAGAGGTTATAGACTGTATTGACTATGTCCTTTTTAATACAGCTCTTTTATTTAAAAATTTTGCCTTGGAGCAGCAACAAATGTGAAGTTTTAAAACAATATTTTCTTAACTGCTGGGCTACCTAGCATTTAGATTTTAACTTGCTGCTTTTGTGTATAACAGGTATAATAATACTCTTGCAGTTCTCAGTCTAACAATGGACAACTAAATAAGTTTTTCTTTCTTTTTTTCTTTTTTTAATGGAAAGCAGGCTGAGAAACATTATCTCAGTGAAGACAGTGTTTGAGAGGTCTGTGACTAGCAGCTGTTGGAATCAGCTATAGCCCAGATAAACAGGAGTTAATCTGTATTTCAGTAGCTTATCTGCCTGGGTTCTTCTACCAAGCTCACAGTCATGCCTGTGTAGCTGCTGTTTGCCTATTATGGATCTGTTAATACATACATAATAAAATTTGATCGAAATTGGCAGGAGCTGAAGATGTGTAGCTTGTTACAAAAGATCAGACTTTTTGACTGAAATCTTCAGTCAATAGTAAATGTATTGTAGTTATCAGAATATCAGCACCTGAGAGGCAAGGGCACTACTAACTGGTCCCTTCATTTTTTTTTCCCTCCTCCCTGCTTTGTCTTCTGGACTTGATTTTATTTTAAATGTCAGTGGAATGGAGAGAGGGGGAAAAAAAAAGGTTTCTTAACAGTGATACCAAGCAAGTTGTTAATCATTACAGGTTTTGATTCTTCTGCAGATAGAAGCATTAGTCCATACAGAATGAAAATTGGCAAGTATAAGCCCCTTTTAGATTCAGGTTTATCACATTCTCAATACCGCTTAATTAAAAAAACTCACCACTCCCAAAGGCGCAATACATTTAGCACACTTAGACTTTCTGAGTAGGATAGAGTAATGTCAGGGTTATTTTCTACCTGTCTCTGATAGTGATCCTACCTGCTGCCTTATTTTTAGAAAGCTGTCTGTTGATAACAAGCTCTGTAAAGATGACCTTTTAAGAAGCCAAGATGACATTTTTCCCTTGGACAACAGACTTTGTAGAGTCTTTTTCTTTCTCCCCTCTCCCCCCCCCCCAGCTGGTACTCGTATTCCTTTGCTCTTCAAGGGTGTTATTTTTACAAAGAGAGGTTGCTACCTGAATTGATGCTGTCACTTTCAGTTTCCTAGAAGCATCACATATTTCTGTGCGTAGTATATTTTTCCTTTGCCTGCTTTGTCCCATGGATAGCTTCTTTTCTAACAGAAAAGTTCATTTCCATACACCTGTGCTTCTGGCGCACGGAGCAGCAGAGCCTGGAAGCCCTCTGTCCCTTCAATTAAAAAGTAAGCTTGGAGGAAACCAGAGCAACGAGCAGGCCTTCTGTATTGCATTAGAGGGTAGATGGTGGTGGTGGTGCTGTTGTTTTAAATATCTGTTTAAATATCTTCTGTCCTGTCTCGTGTGGGAGGAATCTGGAGCCCTATCTCGGCAGTTACGGAGGTATCTACTGGAGCAAGAAAACTTTTGTCTTTTTCCTGTACAGAGAGGAAGGAGAGGACACTAGGTTTGTCGTTCTCAAAGTGGGTTCCCAGTTTCCTGGACTCCAGGGTGAGGAGTGCAGGAGAGCACAGGATGCTGGCAAAGCCAGCAGGTACGCTGTAAGTGATGGCAGGGAGCGTCTGCTGGGCTGCCGCTGAGATGAAATAGGCTCTGTGGAGCAACACTGCAGCTTCCCAGTAGCTCGGGAGGAGGATTACTTGCCAATTACCATTCAGTCTGATCCTTGAAGGTCCAATTGAGAAAGTTTTGCAAGATTTCCACAAGATGCCAGAGCATTCAGCACTTCAAAGCGTCAGGGCCAGAAATGGAAAGAAAAGGGAAATGATTGCTTATGATGACTGCCAAATCTCTGTATTCATAATAATCTTGTACTTTATAAATAGCGTTCTGTGTCTTCACAACAATTCAATAAACTATAAATATTCATTACAATGCTTTATAATCTAAATGTGATGATTAGTTGTTTCTTTTCCCCACTTTAAAGTGGGAAAGACTCATTTTGGTAAAGCTTGATGGAAGTGGAGAACTATTTTTCCACTTATCTCCTTGAAGAAATTGGCCCATCAATTTTTTAGTTCCCATGAAAGCGGACAGATGATAGTTCCAAAGGACTAGACTTGGCGAGCAGATTGTTAAAAGTCCATCTCATTCTACTTAATGCAATTCAGATGTAGGAGGCCCCACCTACTCCAAAGGATGGTTAGCTTCTAGTGATTTTCCATAATTAGATGTTTTCTAATACTGTACCGTGCCTGTCTTCAGTGAAATGATTTTGGTGGGGGAGCTGATACAGATTGTATAGTGCAGAAAATTTGTACGGGCAAATCTGATTCTTATGTTCCTGTCTTGACTCCATTCTTCAGAATTAAATTTTCAGACACACCCAAGTTTATGCTGATCCTTAAAAAAAAAAGTAATTATGTTTAAAGGAACACAGAAAATAAGTTTTGCTTTCGTTCAACTCTTCAGCACAGACTGCGGGTCTAATAAGTTTTGAGAAATTGTGGCCTGAATAATTCCCTTAAGAAGACTTGTAATCATAGGCTGCCTATTCTGTTAGTTAATTCTGAGTATAGGAACCAACTTTCATCAAAAGTTTATAGCAGCAAAATGAGTCGTCTCCCTTAGGCACCCAGCTGAATGCTCAAGAGAGTCTGAAACTGGAGAATTAGAGTAGAAAGTGCATCTGGCAGCCCTCAAGCGTTTGTTTGCTTCAGTATGCTTACCACAGAAATTTAGCACTGATTTTATTACCTTAAATCGATCGTGAAGGATTGCCACTACAGAGTTTGGGGATTTTGTCACTGTGTTTCCAACACTCTGTTAAAGGGGCTTGCGGGGGACCTTACTCCAATCTGATCTTCATCTTGACAGGAGTTTAGCGGTGTGTCTACGTTACCTTTTCTGCCTGGGTCAAAGAAATCCTTTCAAAGTGAATCTCCTGATAGTCAGCTGCTATCACTGAACTTTGGTTCACCTTCTGGGCCACATGAATGAGATTCTTTTTGGATGAAAATAAAGGAAGAAGTTTGCTTCTGGAGCGCACCCGCGACTCAAACCGCTCATGGGGCTACCATCCACAGAGGCAGACTCCCCTGCTAGACCAACGTGAAGAGCCTGAAACACATGTAGCGTAAATGGGTCTTCTGCACCCATTGCCAGCATCTACCTACCCTGTATGTACATTGAATCACATACCCACATAACTGAGCGTGCACCTTAGGGCAATTTTCTACGCTTCAAAATTACTTGAGTTTTGGTCTTGTAGGCTGATGCACATCTAATTGACCTCAAGTATCTTCATTTTTTGCGAGGATGGAATAATTAGACCGCAAACTTTGAGTGATACAGTCCTGTGTAGCACATGGTACTTGCTTCCCGAATCGTGCTGGTGCTCTGTTGTTCGACTGGCATGGTAACTGTTGCTATGGAAACTGCTTCCGCAATGTCCAGTGTCATACCTCTCCTATTTTATCAGAAAGCCAGCATTTTCAGCATTTCAAATTACACCTTTTCTTTTTTTTTTAATGAATAGGTAGATATAAAGAAGTTGCTATATTCAGCTTCTCAAAGGTAGTCGATTCCTTTTCAGAGTTGAATTAAAGTAATTAGACTGTTTGGCTTTTAGTTTATCTGCATTACATTCAGTTTTGCAAATAATTTCCCAAGTGTTGAGTATGTTAACATACAGAGATAGCCCTGAAGCTCTTATTTTATTTTCTTTCTTCCCACGTCTTGTGTCCTCAGTATTGCATCTAAAAAGCAAAGCTAGTACAGTTGTAAAAGGGCAAAAGTGAATACGTAAGAACGTGGGAAATGCTCATTACTGCTCTTTCTCTGCACACTGCCAAACGGAGAAACTTGGTAATGATTAGTGACCCTCTTGTCTCCTGGAACATTGAAAGTGTCCTTTCAATCTTTGCTCCCGTGTAGTGCTCTTATTCGTATCGCCCTGAAGTTTATCTTAGGTAACCGGTGCATAAAACAGGAGCTGGGGAGCTGACTGCCTGACTTCTCACTTCGCTGACTTGCTGTGTGACCTTGTATTGTTTCAGTTCAACGTGATTTAATTCCTCCATCTCTAAGTGTTGTTTAAAAACAAATTCGTCATAAGTGATTTCTGAAGTGTCACGAACATTTGCAAAGGATTTTGTTTCACACACAGAAAACAATATAACAGCACAGTGACTTACTGCTTGGCTTTATGCATTTATTATTTGTCTTCAAATAGCCTTTTGGCTGAACCAAAAGGAGGGCTGGACACAGAAAGTCAGTGTCAGCAAGTTCACATCCTCCCTATTGCCTTATTTACTTCTTTCTTTAAAATCTGACTTTTGTTAGTTTTACTGGGTGCTTGCTGATTAGGTTGCTCACCATAGAAGATGAACTGTACTCTGCAAACTGTACTTTTATATTTGTTGGTGTCAGAGGCAGAACCATGCAATTTTAACAAGTTGAGGACTTCAGTTTGTTCTAATGATCTCTACTTTCCATTTTTTTTAATTTCCTTAACAGATCTTATTACAAGTTCCCTTTACACACCCTTTGAATTCTATCTGTTCTTTTTCATTTGTCAGAGAAAATAAAACAAACCTGGAAGGGATTTGATGCTCTGATTGGTGCTGCTATATTAGGGAATTAGGATGGTACAGTGCTATCTTCACAAAGGTTATTACCACCGCTCCAAGGGTTCTTGTATCCTGCTGTTCGGATACTCTGCAAAAGTCACTGGATGATCTTCAAACTACCAGCAGCAAAGTTGTTAAAGGTCTGCAAAGTACAATGATTAGGGGACTATGCTAAAGACTATTTCAGGATTACTGGAAATTTCCGTGAAACACTGGGAGGCATATGGGGGGAAAAAAAACACTGAAAAATAGCAGATTATAAGACAAAGGTTATGGTGATCATTTTTGAATCTATAGGGAACGCAGAACATTCGAGTGGAAGAACATAGGATGACACTACAAGGCATATATGGTGCCTAACATGCATAAAAGTTAGGGATTTCTGTGCATGATTGCATATACATGCATATATCAACTTTCTATTGCATAAGATGCATTAAGCAAAAGTGTAAATCGGACAGATTCCTTCATTCCAAGCAAAAATTCCCTCTTTTTTAAATATGGCTGCAGTAAAGAAAAAACCTCTTAGAATAACAAATATAGGGCTTGCTTCTCCAGTAGAAAAATGATCTGTAAGCCAATAGTAGTCTTTTGCTTAATGAGGAGCTAAGCAGAATATTTCTGCCAGCTATGCTGGTGTAAGAGCTGCAGAAGTGGTGTGTGGCCAAGGAACATAAGGAAGAATGACCTTGGTATCCTTATATCTGGTTCTTTCTTTCTGTTGATGAAACTATGTGAATTTGGGGAATTTTTCTTATTCTGATCCAAATGAGAAATAATATACTTGCCTAAACTACATATCAAAAACTAAGTACTTCTGAAGTTGTTTAATTTTTTTATATATCCGTTTTGAGCATTTGTGTTAGTAGTTTTATCCTAAAGAATAAATTCTGATTATGGTTATGTCTTAAAAGCTGCTTTAAACCAAGGTTTCATAATAACTACTCTTTTTGCTCTCTTTACTCTCGTCTGTCTTTCATTTTTATTTTTTTTTTTCTTATACTGATGTTTTTCCCCCTCTGCAATCAGGTGACTCAGGCTATTTCTGTTGGCTGTTGTCTAAATGGGTTATTTTAGAATTTACTTCTTAGTCTATCTATTTTCCCATTGATTTCTTCTCCTTTTAGTCCTTTCTTTTATTATCCTTTTTCTTCTTCTATCTTTCTTACAAATTACTTCTCTTTTCCAACACTCACTCCTTTTTTTCCCTCTTTCTTGCAGCTATAATGGGAATGCCCAGACTAGAAGTACTATTATTTTGCATTTATCCTGATTTTAAAGTAAATTATTAATGGTATGTGCAACTATCTGGAATGTACAGAATCATACCCATATATCTAATTTGCATTTAAATGAGAACTTGAGTAATTATTTATTTTTCCATATGATCTAACAGGGCCAAGTTAATTTCTATAGCAGAGGGTTTGTTAGTACTTACAGCAGAGAAACTGAATAGGTTTCTTTGACACAGGGACATTAGATCCAGAAGGGCACAAAAAGATGAAGCTGGTGCCTATCTTTAAAGAATTTGAAAAGGAATTATTCTAGATGAGTCAGCTTTACTCTGATTCATGGAAAAGTACTGGAACTAAAACCCAAGCCAACTATTTGTAAGTCTTGCAAAGGAAAGAAAAAAGGAGATAAGTTGCAGTCAACACAGATTTATCAAAAATACATTAAGTCTATTTAATTTCCACTCAGGACTGGCCATTGTCAGTAGAGAGAAGGTATTAAATACCACATTTTGTCATTAGTAGAGCCATTGATATTTTCATACAAAAAGGAAATACAGTCTAGATGAAACCATTGCAAGATGAAATCAGAATGGACCATACTCAGCAACTTTCAATGAGCCACTATAAATTCATTATTTTAATTGGCAAGTTGGATAGTTGGATAGAGAGTATGCTTATTATATTCGTAGATGACGTCTTCCAGGGAAGGCCTGCAAGCACTTTCAAGGAGTGGATTAGAACCTGGGAAAAGCTCTAGAGCTGGAGGTACTATCTGCTTGCTTCTCTTCTCCAGGGCATACTTCTACAACAAGCACCAGGTTCTCCACCTCTATGGAAAAATCACACGCAAGACAGACGATCACTGTCCTTGGCAGCAATTCTGTTAGGCTTTCACTGACCACGAGTGGTAGCTGGTTCCACTGGTTTTGTGAACTTGCATCACATAAAAACCTGTCAGGGAGAATGCTGTAGGTATAACAGGACAAGTAAGAGTTTCTGCTGAGAGGTGCCGAAGCCTCAAAGCTGGTTTGCTGTGTCAGCCTTGGTGCGCTTTCAGGAGAGAGAGGCTCTTTTGAGATGGTCTAAGCAGCCAGCACAGAAAAGTGGGAAAATGCTGGGCTAGTTTAGTCTTTGTTTAATCTAGGGAAAACAAAAAGGAAGCAGGTCAAATTTTGAAATATGTAAAATGTTTCTCCTAATGCCGTCTACTGTGGATAAAGCAAGAATAAATGAATTTTAACTCTTAGATTTTAGCAAAATGTGTCTCCTAAATATAAGGTTAAATAAAATAAACGGGATAGATTATTAGGAAAGTATTTCTTACTAAGGGCTTGAATGGAGAATTTTCAGAAATATCTGTCAGAAAGAACGCACACAGAGTTTGATTTTGCCTTGGTGGACACAGATGACTTAATGACCTTTTGATTTCCCTTCCAGTCTTTTTTTTTTTTTTTTTTTTAATTGTGATTAAAAAAAAAATCCAGAGCAAAAATAGCAGTCTTGCTACTGACTCAAATTTTGGACATGGAGAGTGTTCTGAAAAGCTGAAAACCGTGTTCTGAAAATAGGCACATGTGAGGTTTGTTTGACAGAAGATGGAACATGGTTCAAAGCTAGGCCCGTGTAACCGTTAGAGGACCTCTATCCTCCTTTTCTGTAGTATGTGAGCAATTAGGGCGACTCTTCCTCTCCATAATGCCACAGCGTTGTTTGATTTATGGATTGGCTGAAGTTTGTCTCTTTCAAAGATTTTTTTTTCCTTTGTCTATAAAATCTGCTCTCTTGGAGACTTTTGATTAGCGTGGAACAAAGAAACATTATTTTACTTTTGAGAATGTTTTTTGTGGTACTAGAAATATTCTCAAGGGTGTGAATTTTATGGGGAGTGTTTAGCAGCACAGATTCCACCTATTTTCCCACATTTGCTTTGTAATTTAAGGTCTGAGTTTAAAATTCAAGTCTTACCACTTGAAATTTTCCCTAGCAAAACCCTATTAAAACCATATTTCTGAAACAAAAATTACAGTATGACCAAAACTGTTGGAATGCTCTCCGTAAGGCGTATCTACAATACTTGATAGCAATTGGCATTTTAGATTTATGAAGGGCCAGCTGTGAAACTTCCACAAAACAGAACTTTTGATTTATTTAGTATTAATAATAACCAGAAGCATGCGTTGGAAAACAAATTACACAACGCGATAAGCTAATGAAATGAGTATTTGTACTCTAGTAATTTCTTCTGCCAAACATGTGATTGTACATGTGCATAATGAACTCATTTGCCCATAAGTGGTCAGAAAAAGTGAGCACTCCTCCCCCTGCTCCCAAAGTGCAAAATTATTTTTCGCTTTGCTTTGGATTTTTTTGTCAAAGTTTACAAGAGAAATATGATGATACTGCTTTTGAACATGTATCAGGAGTTGGTTTTAATAATCTGCTGTCGAAAGGGCATCAGCTCATTCATGTGATCTTTAACGTTAAAAAAATGTTGGTCTTTTTTCCCAGAAAATAACAGATGATTACTGTTTAATTGTTTACAGAACTACCAAGAGAACTTTTGAAATTAGTTTTGCTGTAGAAGACAACTTACAAACTCATGTATGAATATAGATATTTATCTAATTTCCCACACATGGGGAGTTTTCTTTCTGTTCCTCACTGATACTTAGTTCAGCCAAATATCTACTTGACTCCTCCTGAGGATTTATCTAAAATTTTAGCAACGTTGTTTTATTAAACATTCCCTCTCTTATTTTTTGCATAATCCTCCAGTTCGATAAAAAGACAGAGCATGTTGTAACATTGTTGCAGTAATTTATTTCTGTGCATGGAAATACATTATTATTGACAGTGTGGTGAAACAGATAGTTTATTAATTATATTTCAGTCCACTTGCTTTAGGGAACAACCTTTTAGAAGACCAAAGTACTGACATGTTTCTTTTACAGTGCCACTGGCTGATGTTGGCCTCGTTTCTATAATTGACTTCATCTAAGTATTCTTTTTTCTTGAGGTAGAAGGTATATACAAGCCGATATGACTCTGACAAAGCATATCAAAGATTATTGAATATATAAAATGGTTCCCATTGAGTGTAGCTGAACTTCTGAGGCAATAGATAAAAAAAAAAAAAAAAAGAAAAAAAAAAAAAAGAAAAAAAGTCCTCAGTATGTTTAAGTACTAAAAGTTATATGAATAATAGAAATGGATTATATTTTCAAAATATTATACTTACTAGAGCAGATTGTTTAAGATCCCAACGTGTAATATTATGGCTATGCATCTCACTACATGCATATGAGAAATCAGTAATTTAGTAATTAGCATAACTCATGACAAAAATTGCTGTAGATGCTGTAGATGTAAGTGTAGTCTTCAGCCTAAAGTGTAGTCCCTCACTTTTCTTTAGAACTTACCTCCCAAACATACTGTCTGATTCTTATCTTTCTGTTCTAATTTTAGATTAAAAGCAGAAACCACGGTGAAATTGTTTACATCAATGACGCAGCTCTTCAATAAAGCCATACTTCATTTTCCTTGTACTTGTTTCAGGTCCTATGCGTGCGTATGGTACTATATAAGTAGTAAATAATTCATAAAGTGTTATTGAAGTTTAAAAATAGGTCTGTGCTCTAACCATGGAATTGTAAGTTTAAAGTATAAAATAGGTACTCATTAAATATATATATGGAAAAGTATGACTTAAAACTATAGTCCTAAAGGACCAGCTTTTCAAACCTGGCAATTTAATTTGGCTGTCTACCTTTGTACCTGCAAAACTGGTAAAGCAACGAATGAGCGCTTGTTCTGAGTCTTACTCTGGACCATTTCAGTCTATGGAAAACACCTATTGAGGTCAATGGGCTTTGGCTCACACCCTTTCTTATGCCTACGGGTGTTGAGACATGCAAAATAGATGAATATGTAGATCTAATGGGCAGTCAGATCAGAAGAATTTGGTCCTACGTGGGTATTATCCAGTTATGAATTTCTCAACCACAGAGTCCATAAGACAACTTTATTTACCTCTCCAAAACCTTCACAGAAGTGACATAAAAGGTGTAGAACTTTTTGTGAGATTCAGCAAAATGCTTAAATCAGTTAAAGCCACACAATATTGTGTACCAGTTCTGAAGCCCATCTAAAAATCTGTGTATGAATTTATTGATGTGCATGACAGTAGTCATGGCCTTTTACTGTAAAATGGAAAGGTGAATTTGATTTAAAATAAGAAAGCTGAGTGTCTAAGAAAGAAGGTAAAGAAGTAAATTCAACTCTAGGGTATATTTAGCAAGCACTGTTGAAAGTTAAATAAACAGAGCAATCATAAACATCTAGTTTTGACTAGTTTTCAAAATCTGGTATCTCTGACCTCTGGGGAAAAATGTACCAGGAGTATTTTTGTCAAATTTGTGTCCCTATTTCAGGCTGAATTTTTAATACAGTTCTTTTGCATGCATTCTTAATGTGAAGTGCCGATCATGCTGTCTTTCATCTACCCAAACTCTGAACTTCTTGCTTAACTTTAAAGACGAACAAATCAAGCTGTCATTTATGAGAGGACGGAGAATGTCCTTGACAGCTCATCCATCTGCCAATAAGGAGAGTTCATCTTCCTCATAGGGCCAGATTCTGCACTGGTGATCAAATAAATGCTGGTGATGACACTGATGCAACTTTTTAAAGACAAGGTTATCACAGGAATGCTGATGAATGTTTATTACAATCATTTGTCTTTCCTGGCATGGCGTCAGTGGTCACATGAATCAGACTTACTTCTCTAAACAGGGATCTGGTTTGTCACGAGCTCCCTTGGGATCGCTGGGAGTTAGGCATGCTCTTTTTCAATGACAGAGAACTTCTCACTTGCAGCTTGTTATATTTCTCCATTTCCTCTCTTGGTAAAACCTGGCCTCAAACCGGACGATACTGCTTCTGTGGTGGCAGAAAAGGAATCTTCTGGGTGGTATTCCTAAACAATATTTTATTAAGAGAGGTGAATTAGATTACAAAGTGCCTCCCTGTCCTTTCAATTTAGAAGTCAATTTGCAGACCAGTTTTCATCTCTTGTATTTGACTAGCTTACCAACAACTCTGTGACTTGATGAAAGGCTTCATCTTCTTGTCAGCCACTAAGAGTACCTTCTCCTTATAGGAAAAAAGGATCTCAGTTGTGGTTACAGCTGTTTGTGTGGATGGGGTTTAAAATGGACCCACAAAATAATCCAAGTTAAGAGTAAACTCCACAAAGCATTATTCTTCAACCATATATTTCTTTATAAAGTGTGTATGTTTCAGTGCAATGTGTCTCCATCCTCTGAGAGCTGTAACTGATTGTCTATCAAAAATATCACTAACACACATCTAGACAAGGTTGATGCAGGCGTGCCACAACAGGCTGTTGACTGAGCCTGGGTGTATTCAAACACTTCAGACTTATAATGTGTAGAAAGCTACCAATAACCAAATCTCTAAAAACCATAATGAGCCCTTAAGTATGTTCTTGTTTAGATTGGAAGACAAACGGGTGACTATTTTCATTTAAACTGTGACTGATTATTTCTGTGATATAAATCTTATACTTCTAAATACACAAGAGACCACACATCAAATAAAGGAATAAATGAATAAAATGAATGAATATATAATATGAATGACATGACGATCTCATTCATTTTGTTTTGTTGAGTATCAGTAGACCTGGGTGAAAAAAGTGAAATCAAAAGTGCTGATAAGGAATCCCAGCTCATATTGCTTTCAGAGCCTAGATACATTTTCTGTATTGGCTTTTTTTATTTTTTTTCCTGGTTCATCCTCATATACAATTCTCTCCAGCTTCCAAATATTGTACAGTCTCAGAATGACATCAAATCAATACACATCCAATAGCCTTGCTTTTGCCTCAAAAGAAAAGTGATAATGGTGCTGACGGTCTTTGAAGAGCTTTCCAGTTGGCCCAGTCTGGAATAAATTATCTTGAAAAAGCAGTAGAACTCTTTTCCAGCAATGCTATTATTATAGTATGTTCCATCAGCAGTACTTTGAAGTGTTTAATATTACATTATAGCCCAGAAAAAGAAAAATAGAGGAATCTATCTTCATTACTGAAAACCTCTGATTTGTGCTTTGTGTCTCCCACTTTTATAAGAAAAGCCCCACTTAAAGCAAGAATTGCAATTTTTATATAGCAGCATCAAGCATTGATTCTTTAAGAAGTAAAAATGTTTAATAGAACATGCTTGTATAATTTACTTAGGAAATAGTTTCAGAAGAAAGGGTATAGTATTATGCTGCACTTTCTAAACACAGGTGTTAACTGAGAGTTTATATCAAGAGGGTTCTTAAGCATGTGTTTCACTTTAATTTTATATGTCTGTTGATGCTATTATGACTCAGAATGATGTATACATGTACTACGGGATGTCCTCCTGTCCCCCAAAAAGGGAAAAGTAGTCTTACAGCTCTCATTTTTTCTCTTCCATTTTTTCATCGTTGTATAGTGACTCCATTTAAATGGGCATAACGGTATTCACCTGGAGCTTTTGGTAATAAGCTGAGGCTGAGTATGATGGAACTTCCATAAAATGTATTACTCTTCAGAAGGTCTTTTAGGGTGAAATGGACCAGGGAGCTAATTAAAAATATGAGTGGATATTGTCTTGTTAAGAGTCAAAAGCTTTTCCCATCAAAATTTATGATAAGTTTTTTTCAGGGTTTTTTATTAGGAGATAAATTTTATTATTTGTATGCCATCAATCAAGAGAGTATTTTTCAATTTTTTATTTTGATTGTGTGTTATGAAGAGAAAAGATAAACAAAGGGTCAAGTGTTTATTCTAGCTGTGTTTTATGTTGTTAATCGCTATTGGCAGGAGGGATAGGTATAAAAAGGCCTTTTTACATAAAGCTTTGTGCTCTCAGATTTTACCATTTGTCCTCAAGAAATGGGTATACAGATTGGAGAGTAAAAGAATAGCAGGAAATTAAAAAAAAGGAAAAAGAAAACCCCAACAACATTATTTTTATGGGCTGTAAACCAGATAATTGACTTTCACGGGCAATGAGCTATTATTCTTTATCAGCTAACTGGTGGCAAACATTTCATTTCCAGTTATTTGCCATTGCTTTCCGTTTGCAATCTGACCATAGCTATGTCTTGCAAGATTAAAATTCAGCCAGGTAATTACATCCGATTCCTTCTAGCAAAAGGTTAAAAGCGAAATAAGAAAGAGAATGAGAGAAATAGGTGATGGCAATGAGTCAGCACCAGACAGATGGAAAACAGAATGAACCGGAGAGTGAAATTGGGATATAGCCTAGTACATGAACATATCCCTTTCCTTTTCGTTTGTGTGGTATGTATATTCCCTCTGCCTCGCTACAAGGATGTCTGAGCTGTAATGGTAAATTCTTCATTCCAGTATGTGCGCATGTTCTTCATGGCTGTGCTACCACATGCCTGTTGGTATCACAGTGACGATGTTCCCCGCCTGTGTCTGGATTCATGGCCAAGCTGAACAAGTTTCTTGTATGCTGGTCAAAGGAGAAGCCACATCAGACTATTCAATTTTGGGGCTGAACTCTTTTCAGTGGTGCCAAGCGATAAGACAAGAGGCAATGGGCACGAACTGAAACACAGGAAGTTTCATCTGAATATGAGGAAAAACTTCTTTACTGGGAGGGTGACAGAGCACTGGAACAGGCTGCCCAGAGAGGCTGTGGAGTCTCCTTCTCGAGAGATTCAAAACCTGCCTAGATGCAACCCTGTCTAACATGCTCTAGGTGACCCTGCTTGAGCAGGGAGGTTGGACTAGATGATCTCCAGAGGTCCCTTCCAACCTCAACCATTCTGTGATTCTGTGTAATTATAGCAAATCACAGGCTTATGTCTTCCCTTTTAATAAGAGTCTGGTTTATTACTCTATAAGTTATATAACTGCCTCAGAAATGCTGAATACCTCATATAAGTTGATTTTGTTTCAAAGATATTAACCTATGTGATATTATGTGCTAATATACGCTATTTTTATACACTTCATTTGGAACATCTAAAAGCTCAGACCAAGAGAAACTTTAATAATTTTCCTACTGTCAAGTATGAAAAACGTCTCTTTTGTACTTTGATAAAAGGCACCCACTAGAGTCTTGAGAGTTTTTGATTGCTTTGGCACACATCTAGCTTAAAAGGATGCTTCTTGCTTTTGAAACCCAACTCTGAGAGTAATTGATACAGAATGAGGAACAAATGACTGGGATGGATGATATTAAAGGCAGAAGAAGAAAAGAAATATGGAAAATGGGCAGATATTTTTCTGTGATTTCCTTTGCTATTGTGATATATTATTATCATACAAATAGAATGAGGGCGCTGGTCCAGAGCTCTGGCTCTGTGTCAGGGTTTATTATCTGTAGTGCGGTGATTGTAATCCAAGGTGCTTGGTCCTTCTCACATGCAGAAGGGGTGACTCCTCCCGTGAGTGAGCTGCAAGTGTCCAAGCATCAGGGGCAGGACATCATGAGCTGTAGATGGATAGAAGTTTCAAGAACAGAAGAATTTAATTTTATAAGTAATCAAGTTTAAAATGAGCATATTTGAGATTTTTCAAGTATAGATCTAAATTTTGATTTATTCTTTGGATATATGAAGAATTTTTCTTCTACCAAGTGCGTTGCTACACATTTCTACATGAAGAATACAAAGCTGCTCCAATGAGTTCAATAATAAACTATATTGTAGCCTCCCACAGCATTTTTCATTAATTTCATTTTTAAAAATTTACAAACATTTAAAGTAAAAATTAAGTACACAAAATATTTACTTAATGCTTGCTGTTTGCTTATGCCTTCTGCTTTGCAATTTTTGCAGTTCAAGACAATTCTATTTATTCTCCCTGATGGCAAGTGCATTTGTGCATTCTTTTATTACTTTCTTGTGCTAGTTGTTTCTAGGAGAGGTGCATGAAAATAAAAAGATGGACGTCTGAGGAAGACCAGCTATACTTGCGTGACCATCAGCCATTTAATGATAGTGATAAAAGGAATAGAAATACAGCAAAAACTGGAACAGAAGCGACTTTATTTCTCATTTTCTTACTTGTGTGGAATTATCTCAGTTTCATATTTTCAGTCAGCTCTTTGTGGGACTGAGATCATATTGTGTTTGCTAAAGACATACTTGCCACCCTATTTCCTTCTTCATATCTTCTATTTAAACACTGATAGGAAATTCAATGGTAAACCCATCCCCTCTGTACTTAGTGCTGCAGTGGAGCTGCACATCCAGTTGGTGGTTTACTTTTTAACTAGGTGCTGACGGCTACATTCCATTTTATCCACATTTATCTCACTGTTTTGATAAATAATGGTTGCCAGTGGTTCCTTTCCTGACCTTTCCTCAATCCAGCCGTCTGCTGAGTACAGGGAGGGTAGCTGACTGACCAAGGTTAAAGCAAGAAGGACAATTTGGAATTTCTTGTTGGAAAGCCAACAGTGAGCAGAATCTTTCTTCCTGCAGAAAATGGCTTATCTGAAACACTGCTGTTACGGCCTTTTCTTTCCATTTGGCATTCCTGGGTATACTGGTAGTGGTTACATTGATAAGGCATGACTCTAAATCCAAAGCAAACGTGATAGTATATTTATTTTTACAAATTCACTACAGTAGAAACTCAAAATTTTTCTGACATTTTTGACACTGCTTTTAGGCATGTGCCTGCCTGTAATAGCAGCTATTATTTTTTTTTTCAGGAAAGAAGGGTTTGGGTTAAGATGATTACAATCAAATCTCTTCACCCTTATAACATGTTGGTGTGCCATCCTAAGAAGAAAGACAAATTTAAGATTAATGCTCTTTTGAAGTTTGAAGTTTGATTCTAATCAGCTAGTCTGAACACTTAGCTTGAAGATCTTATTGTCAGAGGTCAGACTGAACCACAACTTCATCTTAAGCACTGAATAATAGCACACTATTTTCATTAGTTACAGATCTCTAACTTGGATTGCAGTGTCGCTGGATAATGATACTTATGTTTTTAGCTGTAGGAAATTTCATAAAAATACTAGGTAAAAATAATAATTTATCCAGGAAAAAATATTAAGTGATGATCAAATACTGGCTTGATATTATTTCAGCTGGTGAACTTCTGGATGCTAAGTATTTGCTAAAGGTTTAATGTATTATTAGTTTTGAAGAGTTTTTCAGGAAAGTGGTAAGTAGCATTTAATTATCATCCTCATTTTTATTGGCTTAAATTAAAGAATAACTAGCGATAAAATATAAAGTTAATTATTTTTGTAGCCAAAAATACACAGTTTAATCATCTCTTTCATTCAGCTTGTGCTCACAGCTTCCATCCTGTTGATAACTGGAAGAATAAAGTGATGAGATGAGATTTGTTTAATTTCCTACTTAATATTGCTATCTAATGTTGTATCTGTAGCTAAGAGTTTTATTTTTTCCTTTTTTGTTTACATTACACTGTGGTTGCTCCAAGGCAGCTGCTAGGTCCTAGTAGTTTTCTATCCATGATTTTTTTTTTTTTTTTTGAGTATAAGGATCTGTGTCAGTGCAGCATGTACTTTTCCGTTAGCTAGCTAGCTTAAGAAAAATGGAAGATGTTTCAGATCTCAAAGGTATCATGTTAAAGTGGCTTGAGTTGAGTCTAAGGAATCAGGACCTAAAATACAATCTGTTTTCCTAAAATTTTTTAACAGTTTGAACTGAAATTGGTATTTCTCACTATCTGTTTTTGAATGGCCTGGCGCTAGCAAAGCAGTAATATATCAATGCTAAGATTAATTTTACTTTTCTAGATGGCTAATTGTTATTTTTTCCATTACTGTTTTTGAAAGTGGTGTGATTGAACACAAAGTTTGATGTAGGAGACTTTTTAATGTACATATGGTCTTGAAAAGTGCAGCCTGAGTCAAATGGATTTAAACAGAATGAAATGCTGGTTCAAACTAATACTGTTTATTGACTTCTTTCATGACAAAGATTCTTTGAGATTTAGCTAAGGTGTATCCACATTAGTGAATTAGTTTTGTGCATGCGTGTGCTCTTGAGACAAACCTGGTCATCCCCACGTCCTGTACTCCACTTTGCATTGCGGAGTGGTCTCAGGATAGGCAAGAGGAATTCTTTCCAGGAGAAAAGAAATTAGAAATCTACTGCTCTAACCTATCTAGTGCTCTAAGTTATTAGAAATCTGCTGTAATTGCCAGGGGGCATTCAGCCCTGGAGACAACAGAGCTAACGCAAATGGATGGGCCGCCCCCCACCCTAAAAGACACGTAACTCATGGTCCTCAGCACCATCTGCTCCACTCTGCGGCTCTGCTGCGATCGGACTGCACCTCCTGCAGGGCTGCTGATGCAGACATAGCCTGCGTACTGTGGCTGCAGCGCTAACAATATCTGAGTCTGCCAGTATAACATGAACTTGGATGAAATGCAAGGTCCTAATCTTCCAAGTTAGTACTTCAAATATGCAGATAGATTCACTAATATTAAATACAAGTCATAAAAGAATTGATACCTGTCATACCTTTATAGTTACCAAATATTACATTGCTTTTACATTTATACCTTACTGAATTTCAGACAGTTCCATGTGATGGGAATCTGGGCACAGAAAAACTTGTTTTACATTTAGCTTGAGTCTCATTAATTTGTGTGTGATAAACATATTAGGGCTTCCTTATCACTGAAAATTTCTAAAGGAGTTTTGCAGCTGGAGAACTAGATCAATACCTGATACAGCAGAGCAATTGAGAGTCAGAGGAAAGATTCCTGCTGACTCTTCGCAGAGCTGCAAATCAAAATAGCCTCCCTTTGTGTCACTGATCCAAAGCATACCTTGCTGCTGGTCAGCTTCGTTTAAGTTTGATCTTCATTGATCTGCAGCTGAAACTTTCTTTTTTCTAAAAATAAAGAGAGCCAAGAAAGGTTAACTTTCTAATGTTGTTATAAAGTTTCCACGTATCAAACTTATGGAAGCAAGTTGGTTCCTTTAATGACTTTGCTATAAGATCTTTGGTCTGAGAACTTAAAACATCTGCCAGAGCCTAACCGCAAGCATTCATTGTTCCATATGACATTCTTCTGTTCGCCTAATAAAAATACTAAAAGGAAGAAAATATTTTTGCTTACTGCAAAGCAGGTGAAAAGTTAATGCAAGAAGAAAAAGTGTGAGGAATAGCTTCTCAGTGTGATTCAGAGCATACTAGTTAGTGAAACAGCGCATTAATAAGAAAGCAAGGCCAGAGTGATACTAATCTTGCGGTCAGCTGAAAGACTTTTTCCTGCTCTCCTAGCAGCTTTTCATGAGGTTGATTTTAAGATTAACACCCATATCAAAGAGAAATTTGACACTAACCTTAAACTTGAACTGATGCCTGTGGTATCTGTATGCCCCTACTACCCCTGAAGTCTCTCTCAAGTGACATACTAGTTGTAAAGGCACTCCTGATAATACTTTGGAAGGTACTTCTCAAATTTAGGAAGTAAATCACAATGGCAGGGAAATATCATGGTTGTATCCTCAGAATACACCTTCCAAAGGTTAAAGAGTGACAAAGATGATGATGAAAGACTGGCTGGTACCTTTACGCATAAACTCAGCCGTTACTTTAACAGGTTGAATGGTACCACTAGTCTTACAAGAATTTAATTTCTTGCTAGAGAGCAAAACAATAACCTCTGTATCTAGTATATAATTCACATTTAAACACAATTTTAAATCAAAGTGATTGTTTAAATACATCTAAACAGGATTCTGTGGGTGGTAATTCTCTGTGTTAAAAGCAAGCATTCTGCCAAAAATGTATTCCTTTTTTCTCATGTTCTTGATGTCACCTGAGATTTTCTCTGTGTGAGGCTCTATTCCTACATCTCAGCTCAATTTCCATTAAGAACCAAAGAATTAGTAGGTGCCTTTCCCTCCCAGCTGCAGTGAACTAAGATAAGCACTACATTTGCTGCTCTTGCATTGATGCCCTTAGGTCATATTCAGGGTTACTTCTTATCTTGAGTAGTCATTCAGAAAAGTGTAACACTATACAACAACTTTTACAATTATAAAGAGATTCTTTTTATATCTTATTATCATATTGCTTGCCTGAGTATTTAAGAAATAAGCCAGCTTCATCAGGAAAAGGTTAAAGACTCGACTCTAATGCTGGAAAAGCTGTACTTAGCCCTTTGCGGCAGGATACTCAGTTTTGCCCCGTAGCTATCTGTTTCCATTTAAATTACTGGCCAACATCTACATGCAGTTCTGATTTGTTACCATGAAAATGGGAATAAATCTTAGGCTTTGCTTCATTTCCATCACTTGCTTGAGGCTCAGCATATCACTTTGCCACATGCCAGTTTTCCTGATCTTGTATCCCGGCAAACTTGAACATTTTAAGATTAAGCATGAGTGATGCACAGTCAGAATAAGTTGGTGAATCAAGGTTCAAACATTCCCGAAAATACAACATTGTGGACAGTGAATCATCTTCATTTGGTAACAGAGGTATTGGTTTTCAGTAAATGAACTGTCAGTTTTATATGAACTAAGCCTTCTGAGCAGTGAGGGTTTTAAGGAGGTTAACCATAGAGCAAACTGAATAAAATAGTTTAAAAATTCAATTTAGAAAAAAGTATTAGTGACTCTTTAGATCATGACAGGGGCATAAGACACTAGTGAGTCTGGCTGCCAGTGGTGATTCGTGATCTCTGTATTGACCTGGAGTGTGGGTAACTAACATTAAATATGAATTACATTTTGAGAATTTAAAAGGTTAGTAGAGGATTTCTGACTCCTGGAGAAATACTAAGAAAGCCTCCAGCATTTCAAATGGAAAAAAAATCTCAAAGGAAAAATTTTTAATAGTTAAATAGCTATTTTCCGTCTTTAATTGGAGAAGAACTGTGTTTCCTCAAAAAGTTACTGATGCCCAAAGACCGTTCCCTGGGTCAGTCACACTTCCTCTAACCTCTTAAAAGAAGCTGGGAGAAAAAGACTGGCCTTTCCCTACCAAGGGTGTAGGCTGACTCTTCTCTTACCATTTTACTGCCTTTTGCGGAACTGGCAAAATGAATCTAAGCTGATGAGGGAAAACAGGTTTTGATGTTTCTGGTAACATAGCCAATATTTTCTGTTTCCATTGTTCATCCATCCACAACACTTTATTTTTCAAAATAGACTCGCACAGTAAACAGTCTTCCCGAGCTTCAGACAGCGTAAATTGCTCTCTTGAATCTCTTCGGTGGTTTTCATTCAAAGACCAAAAATTCTTTACAGAGGTGGGAAAGCCTTTTCACTCCCAAACTGGTGGTATAACAAAGAGTTTTGGTGGTGGAACATTACTTTCGGAAAGGAATGCTGTTTCCCAGTCGCTATGATGGAAAAAAAAATTACGAGTCATTTCTGCTGCAGTTCTTGGGGCCGTGGTTTCTTTTTCATGGTTCTGTTTCAGTCTCTGTGACCTTGCAGCTGCTACAGCCATGTTGCTTGGTCTCACAAACATGGCTGTAGCATTTTTTTTCCTCTTTGCTATGAAGACCGTGACCCACTGCCTTGTTATGATGTTTTAGAAAGCTCTCCATAGAATTTAATCCAGTTGTTCACATCTGGAAAGTTGAAACAGAACCATCTGAATATTTGGGGAAGGGGGGAGGCAAAGAAAAAGATCAAGATTTGGATTTTAGTTACTTCTGACTGCTTGCTTAAAGTAGTTTTAGTGGTTTGCAGCAATTTAACCTGCACAGAGAGAGAGGGCCGGTTTTATTTTCCTCCAGGCAATCGGGTCGAACCCTGAGAAAATAGTGTTAAGATCACATTACCTGTGTGACTCGGGAACCACCAACGCAGAAAACAGAAGAAAAAGTGGCAGGAGGTTCGGGAGCCAGACGGCCCCTGCGTGAGCAACCTCTTGCTCCCCCAGTGTATCTCAGGCCTCGGGGCCACGCGCTAGCGGTCCCCTCGGCGGAGGTGACCTCCCTCTGCCGCTGCTCCTCCGTCCCGCTGCCAGGCTCGTTGCCGCTTCCCGGGGGACCAGGGTCCCGAGCCTGGTTCGGCCGAGCTCAGCGCCGCGCGCTATCGCTCCCATCGCGCCGCTCGGGATCCCACTGCTCTGGGGTATCGGTGGCTGCTGCCTAATCCAGGAGGCCACCTACGCTTCAGCCAGAGAGCACAACTGGAAAGGTGACACCTGGTTATCGTACCGAAGCGGAGCGAAATTCAATGAAGGTGAAAGATGGAGCAGATACACTTTGCAAAATAAACCTTGAGGTTTCTTATGTGGTTGAAATGAGCGTACCATATGGAAAGCTCCATCGCAAGCCACAGTCCTACGGCTGTCGGCCAAAAAGAAAATACGCTTATGCTAAAATACACCTTCATTCAGACTAAATAAACCTTTTTCAGATTGCTAGTGCTTTCTGTTAAAGTAAAAAGATCTTATCAAAAATGGAGTAGACACCTTCCTTAAACCTTTCATAGCAGGAATGGACTTTACAGGAGCTCAGCCCCCCAGCTAGCTCCTTCCAGTTTACTGCAAACGGATTCATATGGGGAACAGCACAAACATTTTTTTTTTTTTGGTTATTAATTTTTTGGTCTTACTTGATTTCAGTGCTACCTGTTCAAGTAACACTAACTTTTGCAAAAAAAGTTTCATTGCATTTCCCTTCATTTCTAGGGGGAACTCATTAGTTACAGTAGGAGCCAGTATGCTGGATAGTGGGACCATATATTTTGCAGTCTAAATATTTTCACTGTGCTGATTCAAATTTAATACTTGCAGTTGGATTGCTGATTGTCAGTATACTAACAATGCAGTGCATCATCACATAATTCTCCAAGTATTACAAAAAGCAGAAACAAGAGAGAAAGAAATGATATACAGACTAGAAATCTCATGTGGTTGCTCTTCATTGGCGCTATCTCCAGGCTGACGCACTTCATAAATCTATTACGTTAATGGAAGTTTATTTATTTCTGTGCAGTCAGTGAATTAGTAATGTTCTGGGCAGTAGTTTTCTTAGTGAGGTAGTAGGAGAATTAGATGATTTTACTGGCAAACAACCTGGAACACTAGGGAATTAAACAATGAGATCTAGGAAATTTAGCAATTCGTTGGTAGTATGGAAATAGTGGAAATATTTCTGGTCAAAGAAAAACTTATGATACAACATAAAGCTTAAAGTCCATGTAAAGTCTGAATTTTTAATGTAGTAAGAAAAGACAAGATGTATCTGGCTGCAAAAATAAGGTGGTAGTCATTCCTGTATAATTAGGTGTGATAATATCTATGATAATATATCTACTTCTAAATACCAAAACAGCAGGGGAACTCTAAAGAAAAGCTCTAAGAAGTGACAGGAATGGTCAAACATGAGGGCATTCGAAGGCCTGGCTAGATGGCAGGTAAGGGAAGTAAGATCCGCACAGTTGCATAAAGAATGCCACAGCAGAATCGATAATGCTATGTGCTGTAGTACTGTAGAACCACTAAACATCGAGGTGTACGGGAAACCCAAATCCTCTGCAAATGAAGGAACTGTGATATTTCTTAGCAACAATTAAGCAGTGTAACTTAAAGCAGTGAGTAAATCTGAGGTGAAATGTAATATTTTCAAAAGTTATAGTAAATGAATATATGAAATAAACTGTAGTGACATCTGAAATGAAGCAATGGAAACATGAAGGTACTCAGTTTTGTTGTTTTGATGAGGAAATTGAAAACAACTGAGCAGAGGGCTAGTAACTCTGGTTTCTAGTGAAATTATATTTTTGTGCTGAAATATTGTTGATCTCTGATCAGTCTGATGCTAGTACTAGGTATTTCAAGGATGGCTTTTGTATATATCTTTGGAACCATCACGTGGGCATTAACTGTACTGCTCTGTCATACTTTGTATATTTTGGCAATTTGTTCACTGTGATCAATTTACATGCCAGCATTTCCTGCTTCACATTTCTGTGTTGATTGCTCAACATATCTTTGATTTGATAGTCCAAATTCTGACCCCAAATCCCACATTCTTCTACTCATTTTTATTGTGTGCATGCTAAAGTGAAGCACTGTGAGTTGCAGTAGCCACAAGTTGTCAGATTTATTTTAGGGGAAGTTTCCGTCCCTTTCTATGAGACTGGTTTTACAAGAAATTCATTAATTCAAAATATTTAATCATCTGATTCTTTCCAAGGCTTCTCTCATATTCAGTCATTCCGAACAAGATAAGAAAACTTTGTGGCTACCTTCAGTTTATTCTTTTGAAAAATCTATAGTATATAGAAACCATCTCGTAGGTTCATACTCCTTGATCATATGCTGTTTGTGTCTGATGAAAATGATGATATTAATTATTTATTCTAGAATAGTAAGGATGAGATCTAAATATTGTTTGTATGAAGTGTGAATAGAAATAACTTTAGAAATAAACAATTAAAGTAATGGGAAAGAAAATAAAGGCCAAAGCATTAATGTTTTTTCTCTTCATGTGTTTTTGTCTTTTGACAGTGAAAAAAACTGTCACTAACATTCATTAATATTAAATTTCATATCAAACTGTGTGCTCTACATGTTAATATTATTCCACATGCTAATATTCCATCTGTTTTGACAAGAAAAGCTTAGAAATGATATCTCTACCCTGACTTTTCAAAATTACTTGAGGTTTTTGCTTATTTTCCTTCTGTCAGTGCTCACTTTTTCCTGTAAGCTGGACATCAAAAATATTTTAATTGCATATACATGAGAAATCTAAAGAAAACATTTTATTTTACTTTTAAATATATGAACAAAAAGTGGGTTACAGTATATGTTTGAATATATCTTAGTGGGTATTACTGCGAACATGGATTAATTTAGGTGGGTAGAATTTCTCAGGTGTGCCATCTGTTATTTTTAGATTGTACCTTTATTAATGAGAAATTTCCTGAGTGAATGTTTTGAACAGCACCGGTATAGCACAGTCAAATGGGATCCCAAGTTTATTTGGTAGTAATAGAAATAACAATTCTAGGGCTTTTATTTTTCCTTCCCCCCCCCCCACCCCCGACTAGATCGGCTCTTGTTTGTAGTATGCACAGTAACTCTCTAAAAAAGATATGCTGTCAAAGATGTTTCTGAAACATAACCTTTCAGAAGATCTGAATACATTTTTAATATTAACTGTTTCTACCTTTCTTCTAAAGCCAACTTTGTGAATAACCATTATACCCTTAGTGGCCCGAATACTTCAAATTTTGAAGGAAATTAAAACTATTCTCAGAATTTGAAGTTTTGGCTTATCACTAGTTCTTCGCAATACTTTAAGGTTTGGTAAAATCCTTATGCTTAACTTGGTAGGTGTCTGTCAGTTCTGAGACTGTGGGATAGGAGGGAGATCTGCTGATAGTTACAAAGGCCTTGCATATACGTGGAAAGCAAACAAGTAACAAAAATTAAAATCCTGTCTGTGATGTGATGAGAGTAATAAGCAATTCTACTTATTTTGGGTAATTTCAGGTCATTACCGCCTACCAAATAGAAAAGGTCATTGCAATTTCGTTGGTACGGAGCTAGTCAGTAAGATTCAGATATTTGGACAGGCGTTTTTCTCTGCATTTGGTTTTGTTAAAAAAATAATTGGGAACTGCCAGTTCCAAAAGGCTTATGTTCTTTTCTCTAGGATTCACTATAATTTTATTTCAGTAGAAAAGTTAATGAGTGGTTTATGCAATCTGCAGATGTGAAGTTTGAAAGGAAAATCTAATCTGGGGTCTATAAAAGTAAACATACATAGGAGATTCAGTCCTTCAGAGGAAAGCCATGTCATTGAAATGAACAAAACTGAAGTGATTGTTGCTAGCATTATCACAGCTTTTTATCTTTTACAGACTTTCTGAAGTACCTATCATAAGGCAAAAATTTACATGACATTGTGTATAAAACTCTAAGAGCACTTTAAAACATACGCATGACTCTCAATAACTTTTTTATGTCACAGATATTATAATCGTTATTTAAGTGAAAGAACTCAGATATAGAGAGACTATTTGGTAATTGTGGTAGAACTGGACAAAAAGACAGGATTTTGGGCAGTCAATGCCACTTGTATCTTCCTTGCACTTTACAAGGAAGATGGACTGATTTTCTTCTGATTTTCGTGAAGAAGGGTTGGCTACAATGTTCTAGCTAATATTAAAGAGGATTGTGTTGTTAACACAAGCAGTTATTCCCAGTCTGTCATTTTGCTTCCCAAACTATCCAAATTGCTTAAAGATCGGAAGACCTTTACTATAAAAATATTTTAGTCTCTTTACTGTCTCCTGTTTTTTTGTCCTTAGATTTCATGACTTTTGAATTTTTCTCTGTAATGGTGAAGTCTAGGACTGGCAGAGAGTGGAGGAGTTATTTTTGCTTTGTTTTATTCTAAATAAAATCTCAAATTCTGCAAGGGTTACCTGCTTCCTGAAGCTCTCTGTCTGCAAAATACTGACCGCTATTGCAAGAAGGCAACCTTGACAGGACGAGGGAAACTCAGCGGCCCACAGCCCGAGCTGGTGCCAGAGCACTGCCTGGAGATTCCCTTCGACGGCCAAGAGCGAACACGCTCCTCTAGCACAGAAACAGTGAGTAATGTCACAGGAGGGCACAGGAACCAAGATGATGTCTGAAATATTGCTGCACACACAGGCCTCCAAAAAGTGAAGCCTGCCTCTCAGAAGTCTCACTGTACATGCTATTTGCTGCCGTCTGGGTGGCAGATGAATTAACCAAAGCAAGTTGTTCCGGTTTGCAATTCTCCCATGACTAGATAAATAACAATAATAAAAAAATTAAAAGCCATACTGCCCCAGGGACAACAAATCTCTTGGGATTACTAGCTTGTATTTCACTGCGTCAGCGAGGATGCAGATTTGTAAATATCCCAGACTACCCGAAAGGGCAATCAGTTATTCATCTTTTGTTGTTTTCTTACGTAATATACTTCCTTATTTTCAGTAGAGAAGGAAATATAATGCTGAGAACCAGTGTTAGAAGTTGCCTACTCAGAGTCTTTCTCATAAATATGAGTGAGTCAGAAGTTGCCAATTTGTTCAGGAAAAACTATGTAACACCAGCACACGGAGATGAAAGAAGTATATTTTCTTAAGGACGCCTTGTCCTACCAGAGTTTTAAAGCCTGATTAATTATAAAGGTCAGAAGTTAATGTTTGTTTTCGGGATAAAACTGGTTTGGGAAAGGCTTGAGTCATTTACTGTAGATAGTGAAGGCTTGGGTTACATTAATTTATAGTTTGTATTCTGCCATCAATTGTTATGAAAAGTGTTTCCAAAGTGATACTAAATTGAAATGACAGTGGCAAAGGAAAGCACGTATAATGGAGCCTGTGCTTAGGGAGCTAGGTGACGTTCTGGTCTTACTAAAGTCATGGGAGTTTTACTGTTGACCTCAAGGAGGTTATGATTTCCACTCTATCCCAACTCTAAAAGACAGCTGCCTGTCTTAAACTGACAAATCTGAGTAGCATGTCCAGAAAAATCTTTATCAATTTCTAGCGAAATTCTTTATTCACGTATCTTTTTTCTAGCCTCTTTTTAGCTGTAATTTCTATATCTAGGAAGTTCTCCAGCTCTCTGTCCTCTGAAGTGCTCATTTCAAGTCTGCAGGACTCCTAGGATTCAGTTAATTTTGCCTAGATTTGGTTGTTTAGTGCCATTTGGGCTGCCCTGATGTATCTGAAACATTCATACCAGGGCTGGCAGATTGACACAGGACCACTGTGAGGCTATGGACCACCTTTCGAGCCAGCATCCAGGAGCTGAGCAGGATACTCCATTGCATCTCAAATGGTACTGTGTTTTTGGCAGTCAAATTGAGTCCGTTGTAAAAGCCTATCCAGATAATACTCCAGCTGGGAAGTCCCCGAGAGACTTTCTTGTTACGTTGGTTACAAAGACCGTAAGTATTAGACACCTAAATTCATCCTGCAATAGAACTGAATAGGTCCATAAAACTATTTTCAGCTTTAGTTACGGTATATTCAAATTGCTTTTCAGAGTTGTAAGGTTAAGGATTCAGGGAGATTCCAAAGTTGCCTTAATGATACAGGGTCATATTCAGATGTAATTTTTAATGTAATTACTGATGAGTCAAGCAGATTTTAAATGTAAAAGTCTCTCCCAATTTTAATGCTCTAATTCAAATCAAATATTTCTTATGAATTGTAAAGAGAAACACTGCTGGTCATAGTCTGATATAAATAGCAAAACTGAGGGACAAATTGTGTCGAAAAATAATCAATGTGTTGCATTTGCATAGTTCCAGAAGAGGTAGCTCAAAAATCACATTCTTCTGCTATCCAAACAATATTGCAATATTGTTCTGATTACTTGTGTATAAATAGTAGCTAATGTTCTCCGTGGGCTAGTTTATTGAGCATAAACTAGCAGCAATGTGTAAATTTGAGAACTCAGGCTACAAAGGATTTAAAACTGATAGAGGATTTTAAAGTGTAATGCTACATTATCTCAGCATAGCAAGGCAAATGATGGAAATGTAAATGTTTAAGTAATCAATTAAGTACAAGGATAACGCTGTGGTCTTGCTGAAGTCCATGGGTATTTTGTTGTAGATGAAAGCTGAGTCAGAACTGGAGTTGAACTTCTGATGTGTGCAAATATAACACATTGAACCGGGCTAACTTGAAATTGCAAGCCCTATGGAGGGACGCTGATATCCTGACTGAAGTAGCATGATTTTTGTTTGCATTGATAAGTGCTCCACTTGTGTAAAAGACAGAATGTCTTGCAAGATGCAAGAATATGTGTGAATTTAGGCTGATGAGCCCTAAATTAACAAGCATAGATAATGTATAAGAACACTAAAACCTTCATGTTTATGTAAAACGTTTGTGTTTGTAACTATGTAAACTTTTATGTTACTGTAAAACCTTTAGTTAAGCCTTTATATTTAATTCTGCTTTTTTGGATTACAGTCTTTGAAATGTTTGTTTTGAAATGGCATTTTTCATGTAAACAAACATGAATTCAACAAAGAAAAATGATATTTAAAATCTGAAAATGGACAAAAATATTTCTGTCTGCATGTAGCATTGAATTCATGGAAGATGAATTCTGTTTCTTAATTTTTAAGTTGAAGTTAACAAAAATATTAATTTGGTTTCAGCCTAACCACATATGCCACATGGTATTTTCTAGTTCAGTGTCGGAACAAATAAAACCTCATCATTTGCTCAGCCCTTGATTCATGATAATTACTACTTAATCACACAAACATGATAGCAATCAAGGAGTTTTCCTTTGGGGTATGTCTTCCACCTTCTTCCAGCCCAAAGCGGGTAGCGAAATTTAAAACACTTTGTTTTCCTTAGCACTTTGTCAAGTTTCAAGACAGCAGGTTGAGCAGCACCTTGCCCCATCGCATTTTCAGGCATCTGACTCCTCCCCAACATTGTTAGATTAACCTGGGCATCTAGCAAAGGGCTGGGGACTCCAAGGGCTGCCAAATAGCTGGAAATTAAAAACCAATCCCCAAGATACGAAGCTCTCATCTAGAATTTCTCCAGGTCCTACTCAGCTCTGAATGGCTGTGCTTTGAAAAGGTGAAATGAGTCAGAAAGTGAATGGCATGGCAGATTAGATCTGCTCTAGATGTTGGTGTTTCTTCTCACTTAATGTCCTTGGTGAGAAGCTGTGATACCATTTAACAACAATTTTGCCTTTAACTGAAAGGATTCAAGACTTGCTCTTATCTTTTGAAAGTGGAGTTATGTTGGCTTATCTGTACTGCTGTTATAGTAACTTTTGACAGGCTTTTGCCAAGATAAACAATTCTCTTAGAAACATAAATTGGAAAGATTTCACCTCATTCTGAGTTTAAATGATCTACTGATCTATTTATCTAATCAGCCCATTTTCTTTCTAATCTGTTATACTGGCATCTGATTTGAGTCAGTTACGTGATAGATTAAGCTTGAACAAACTCCCCTCTAACACTTTGCTTTTCTTCTCATACTTCCCTCTTTCTGCTTCTTACCTCCAAAAGATATTTCAACAATGGAGTTTTAAATGGTCTCAAATTGTCTTATATTTATTTTTTGATTCAAGCTACAAGGTTTTCCAGCCATAGCCCACTTCAAGCAAATTCTCTTTTTAGACAAAATCTCTGCAAAAAATCACATTACATTTTGATCAGTGCTTTGAACTAGTAATGATATTTTATAAACATGCCGACATTATTAAATATTGTACCTAGATACTTATATTTTCAGTCCTTCTTATCTCATTGCTCTTGTTTGCAAAAATCAGAAACACAGCACTTAATTCAATCATTTGGGAAGAGGCAAAGTTATAAAAGGAAAGAAATATAGTTTACAGTAATCAAAGGACTTCAGGTTTCTAAATGTAATTTTACCACACATTACTTGCATTTTTGTCAAACTATTAGCCAATGTATATCAACTGAAGTAATACAGAGCTATTTTCAAATAGCTATATTCATTCTTCTTGTCTATGTCTTCTTGAAAACGTGTTTTATTTTGATGTCAAGCATGTTAGCTTCCCCCTTTCTGCCTCTGTAGATATTTGTCGTATTACAAGAATCCTCTGCCCACTCCCTATGTTACTCGCATATTTGTGCAGTTTACCCCTTCTCAGTTGCTAGAATCCCCTTGTATCTGGAAGTTTTCTGTGCCTATCACTTCTGAATTTTTTCCTGAGGAAATAAATGTCTTTGCGAAGAAAGGATAGTCGTCTGATGAAGATACGATGTGAAAGTCGCCGTGTTTTATCTAGCCTCTGCCACGTGTTCTTGCACCATCCTCAGCCAAGTCTTTGGAAGACTGTGCTTGGCAGGGGGTCATTCCCTGAAGTTAGTACTGGTACCTCAGTAGCTAGTTGTCTCTTTTTAGTGGATGGTTAGTGTAGCCACTTGCTATGCAAGCGGTCCATTTTTGTGCTAACTTCAGGGAATGACCCCCTGCCAAGCACATTTTAACTGTGAGGAAACAACTCCTGCTTTATTCCTGTTTGAAAGAGTTCAGTCACAGAGTTTGGATACTTGGGGATGTATTTACCGTTCACGATTTAGCCCATAGTGTCTTTGTGCCTAATTTCTATCATATAAAAGAGAATAATAGTATTTACACGGAGGATTAATGTTAGTAAGAGATCATGAGATGAAAGATGCTGTGGAACTGAAAAATGTTCTGGGTATATTTCCAAAGTTCTGTTTTTTGTGTTTTTTCCCTTTGGATATGAGTGAATTTCCTGACTAGAGTCTAACTAGGTCAATGAGTAGATAATTTATTCACATGACTACAAGTATTTCTTCAGAGTGGTTGGTTTTAATGTTTTTCTTCCTATCATTATACATATTTAATGATATTGTGATATGTTTAGCTAATTTATGTTGCCTATTTGGTACGGTATACTTGACTACTGTGTGTTTAGAAATCAAAGGACACGTGGCGCTGCATGGTCTAAATTCTCCTTGATACTGATGATGTTCGGCTTTTTCATTGCCTCCCAGGTATATAATGGGAGATAGGAAAATAACATTCCATTTTAATATTCATAACTTTGCCATCCATGTGATGGAATTTAAAACCCCGTCTTAAAGAGACAATACGTGAACTCTGCAAGTATTTTTACTTCCACGAGTTTGATTTTCATATTTGGGGCATCATAACATTCATGTTAAGAAAAGTGGTAATGTGCCATGATTAGTTTGGGCTTTAGGGAAGAAATAGAGTTAGTCTTCTGAATATAGAGTACTCGTTAAAATTATACAGTCCAAGGAGCTTTTATTGGTTGGAAGCCACAGTACTTAGTTTTAACTGGATGAGAACCCTGGTGGTCTCCTTATATTTTTTCTTAATATTCTTTAACTGTTCAGTTTAATTTAATTTTGATGTTTAATATCCTTTTGTTTAAATAGTATCTGGTTTTAAGAAAAATATTTTAGAGGATATAATTGCACTCTGAGGTTTACATTAACTTCCTGTGAAATAAGATACATGTTAAATTAATACTGATCAGAAACTAACTACTACCACAAGGCCTCTGTGTTTCATATTGCAGTTAACCCACGAAAGAGGAGAAACTCAGGAAAATAGCGAACTTCCGCCTCTTCTTATGAACACAGAATGCTTAACACTTTCAGCAAATCTGGTGCCATTTCGATACAAAAATTGAAAAGGGATGTTTTGTTTATTACAATTGTAATAAAAGCAGAATGAAAAAAATCTCCCACTGGAAAGCTGCATGTGAAAGCAAAAAACCCTGCATCTTTGAAAACTTTGAATCTAGTACCCTTCTGTCCGTCCTGTTGGATTTTTTCCTACAGTATCACTGTATCCGGTGATAAGAATCTGAAGATGGAGACATCATATGGAGAAGCAGGATCTAGTTTGTGCTTGGCCGCTTTACTCCAAGGCCACATAATTCACTGACTAGCCTTATTTGCTACCGGCTACATATTTATGTTTATATTACATCCTACACAACAGCTGATCAAACTTTACTTGCCAAATCTGCCTCCTCCCCTTCCCCTTCTTCCAGTCCCCCAAACTAAATAATGCACTTCCAGGATGTTAGAAAATATTTGAGTTTTTGGAGGAGAGTTTTGGAGGACAATCAAAGCAAAATAGGAAATACTGAAACAAGATTGCTTTCTGTCAAGCTGATGTTTAATTTTTTTGCCTACAATCACAGGGGAACTTGCCTTTCACAAGATAAGACACAAAAAAAAATGTTTCTCTTGTAACTTGTCCACTTTTTTGGGCCAGAGAGGTATCTGAATACAATTTTGGGGGATTTCAAACTAATGTAACATTGCTGTTTCTTCGATTAGAATTGCTCCACTATTCAGTGAGTCAGAGTTTGATTTTTATTTTCTATGAAAGTGTTTTACTTTCCAAATTACTATTCCAACAGCTTTAATTCAAACTTGCATTAATGATGCACATTGTTCAGGTGATGTTGCTATCTAATGAAGTTTTCTCTTACCTTTCATCCTCTCCGCAAAATTTTTGGAAAGTGAATCACTTTTAATCACATTAATGTGTTTTCCTGTATGTACATAACAAAATAGTAATTATCCAAAACTGATCAGCCAAGTCTGGGTATGTTTAGTAAATATACTCAATATTTTCCTTTCTGTGTCCTCAGAAAAGAACGATGCAAAAAAAGATAAGTAGGCTGAGAGCCTATTTTTACATCCTTACATATGTGCAATTTCCTTTGGAAACTATAGTAATTTTTCATGTAATGGAGTTTCAAAACAAAATGAAAGCCATTCAAAAGTAATTTCTATATTACTGTAAGCTGCAAGTCCTCTACTTTTCCCATAATGTATAACAACAGTCTTTGTACTTTTGTTTGAAACAAGTCTTTTCAAACAAAGCTATAGTCTTTTTGATCTCATGTAAATTACATTATAATATGTTTTTAATTGGAGAAAGTAAGGTAATGGCAGACTTCCTAGATTATGTAAACCAGACCCTTGAAACACACAGAATAATTTATGTTACCTTGAACTTGTAAAAGTGTAAAAAGATTCCTTGCTTTTTATTTGAGTTGATGGAAAAGGTCAAAATTTGTGAAGTCTGTTACAGTAGACTAAAAGCTCTTCTGTAGAGAAGACCATTTCCCTCATTTTTGCTCCCCCTCCTCTTTTTTCATTAACTTGTCTTGGTCCTCTAAATTGCATCTTATAAGGCTTTAGCTCATAATGTTTCCATATAAAAACTCAGTACGCTTTACAGACATTAATTGATCTAGCCCTACAATAGCTTGCTGAGATAAGCAATTTGTAGGTGACATATACAAGGTGCCTGCCACAGTCACCAAAGAAATCAGTGTGATCATTTGAAGCAAGATCTAGGTCTTTCAGACTCCAGCCCTACTCCTTAGCCACAAGATCAAGGAATGGATAAGATTAAGGAAGATGGTAGGTGTTATAATGTGCTCGTAAAATTTTAGGATCCAAAAGGATGTAGAAGATTCTATGTTTTCATAGTGTAATTTCAATAGGTATTCAGTGGCATCTTCCACACTTTGGACCTATGATACTACCATAGTAGTAGTCGGTGTGATTAACAGTTATGTTTGGATCTATGTTCTAATTTTCAACTTCATATCGATTCTTTCTTGACAAAGACATGTTTGTACCTAATTTCTTAATCTGAGTAACATAAGCAGGTATTAAATCCTGGACTAAGAGGGGTGTGGAATTACCTTAATATTAAGCATTCTGAAGATAGAAATCACTGCAAGTGCTTCCTTCCATCCTTACTTGATTTGCTTTATGGAATATTCCACAGAGACTGAAACACTAATTTCCTATTTTACTTTTTTAAAGTAATTTTTTGCTGCTTTAAAATAACACTACTCTTGGTTAAAGTATTACTGACTCAAACAAACTGATGAAAATTAATTTGTCGTGGATACTCTTTTGCTAAACATACTAAGCTCTTTGTGAGTTCAAAGGCTAAACTGCTGCCAGAATGAAATTTAGACTTGTCTCTATTAAACATCTGTGCTCTCAGAGTTACCAGTGATGTGTCCCTTTGACCTATTTTATTTGAACTGTGCTGGAAGTGAATTTTCAAACTACTAAATCTAACTTCAGGGTGTGAATCACTGTTGAGTGATGATAGGTAATTGGATAGTGAACTCACAAGGGCCATGAGAGTACCGGAGCTCCCATGTTCTCAAAGGAAAGAAGCTAAAATATTATAAAGGAAAGTGGGGAATGGGTGGGGGGAAGTTTCTCTTTATTATAAAGAAAGCAGATTTTGTGGAATGTTTGATTTATGACAGTTTGTATCTACTGGTCAAGTAGTTTTAAAAATCGTGTTGGAGTAGTACAAGCAAAGATAACACAATAACATAACCGGGTGGATGAACCACACTTATTTGTAGCGTGCAAGTATATAAACTTCAGCAGGAATTCTGAACTTATTCTGCTATTGCAGGAGTGGTAACATTGGAGAAGCTTTGTCCCTTCTGGATGTCTAGACCAGGGAGAGGGCAATCCCTGCCCACAGGCTATTTGCCAGTTCCCCTGTTCTTTTGTGCCCAGTAGCTAGAAGAGTTCTGCCTCTACCTTAGCTAATACAGATCAGCCTCTGTGCGTATGAAATCTGCTTGTAAAATCATATTTACTAGTACTCCCCAGTTCTAGTAACGACATCAGTTTTACGAATATTGTCTGAAACTCAGGAAACCACGTCAGCCTTGGGTTTTGTGCTATTATAGTCACTGTGTGAAATTCTCCTCTTAGGAGCAGTCCTACAGTCCTACTGAAGTGATGGGTTTGCTGTTGTTTGAAATGTATCTGCAGTCTGTTATATATGTTTGCAGTGTTGTTTTCATCTCAGATGACTAAGGTTAATTATTTTCTCCCTGTTATAATATAATAGCTTTCTGCTGGGAACATATTATCAGCGTGTTTCTCTGTGGATGACTGTTCTTAAGTAAAGTGTGTATTGCTCCACAGGGAGAAAGATGGGTGAGAAGAGGGTGAGGTTTATTGTTGCAGTGAGCTATACTAATGGGGATTCAGAACATAGCGGAAGAGGACACTTTGGGATTCATTCAACAACATCCATAACCTTGGCACTGATCCCAGTGTATCGGTGCTGAACTGAATAAAACAAATATTGGGTTGCTGAATGGAGCTTTCTGAAGTATCTTGCATGTGTTTCTGCTTTACATGGTAAATATTTGTGGATCTGTTTTTAGTTAGTATCACTGACACAGATTAGGTGAGGAAAAGAGACCCAACCCCAAAAAACATTCAGAAGCTTGCTTAAACCATTAGCTTATCCCTTCTAATGCTCTGTGGTACTACTTCGGTATGCATTTACTTCTGTAGAAATACCAGAGAGCGTCTGATGTGTGTTTCCCACCCCTAGTACATTTAATAGCACTTCTGAGAAAGAAGCTTATTGTATGATTGGTATTGTATTTTACTAGAGACACAATGAACAGAAAAGGAAAGAAAAGTAAAAAACTCCTTAGTGCATCTTTAAATCCTTTTTCTATAGTGAAGTGGAAATCATCAGCAAATAAAAGGAATTGCTACTCTTTTCTGTCTTCTACTTAAAAAACCAAAATCTTTAAAATCTAAGTAAAATGGTGCTTTGAATCTCCTTTCTAGAACTTTTTTTTTTCTTTTTTTTTGAGAAATTCACTGCAGTCTGCTGCTCGAATGCAAGTTCAAGGCAGGTTTTCCCATTAAGGAATCCCATCTGCACAGCCTTTCAGCCAGTAACTGTGTGTTCTGTCTCAGTGAAACAAAATGGCTTCAGCAGCACCTCTTTTTCTGCTACCTTCACCCACACACGGGCATGCTGGGCTGTGATAGTATTTGGCAGTTTTTTCAGATGTTTCTCCATAATTTCGTGTGCCTATTTTCTTTCTCATATTTGCCTCTGTGAGAACGGCTTACAACTAGGTTTATAGAAATAATGAAAGGGTCCAAAACTAAAGTAAATGTTATGCTACAAATTTATTAGCTGCTATTATGAATTTGGAACCAGGGTTTCATTAGGAGCACTTGTGCAAATAGTCATGCTTCAAAACATGAATCCTGAAGCATAGTGTCTTTAAAGCTAACGGCCTCCAAATCCAAGTGGCACTGGTCAGCCTGCCATTACAGACCGTCCTCCTTAGGTTTAACACAAAACAGCTTTTAAATTTCCTTAATGCAGACAAAACATAGGCTAACAAAAATTACTCACCTCAGACCTTGTTGAAGTTGTGCACTACATTTCCAACAGAGAAGAGCAAAGGCAGCAAAAAGATACCTTAAACACTAAGCAGAGGACAACATTTGGAGTGTCCTGGTTTACTTCCCTCAGTGGCTGCTGCGCTGCTGTGAAATCAGCACTGCGGGAGTGGTGGTCCCACCTGGATGCTAGTGCCAGTAAAGAGTTCACAGGGAGACAGTGGTTTGCAAAAGGTGTAAGCAGAATCCATTCTCCATCTCCGGGGTTTCTCTGCGGCAGCTGCTGTTGATAAGACACTACTGTTTCCATGGAGGTCAAGTAAGCAGTACAGGTGATAGCTGGAAATCTCTCTAGAGGGATGTACACAAGAGTGGTGATAAAACATGCCCCCTTCCATCACTACACCTCTTGTCTGTGAGTCTAAAAATAATTCCTTTTCAATCATCTGTGCTCTGGAACATGCAGTCAATACATGGACCAGTCACTGAGCTGCCAGCCTACGTTTCACTGCATCACTCTTTAGCTAGTTCCTTGTAACTGGAAGAAGAAAATCACAAAGGATCTAATCTTCCGTCTTTAGCTGAAACACTATCCTTTTATCTTCCTCAATCAATTGAAAATATGCAATAAATCATATAACAATGTATCCAAACCAAAACAGTACAAAATACACTTCTTTCTCTCCCAAGAGTATCAGGGAAAGTATATGATACAGGCTACTCATATTAGAAGTTTCTTATGAAAAAATGAATATGGAATAGAAACCATATTTCCATTTCCCTCTTTGCTAAAGCTGCTAATGAGAAATACCTGGTAGGTTTCCCAGCTGTTACATTCAAAATTCTTTTCTCTATATCTGCATTTCATAAAATACAATGTTCTGAAGTTTACAAGCTAGCAATCAAATGTGCTGGGAGTAGATGCATTTTTCTGGAATACAAAGCAAACAATAAATCACAGAAAAGGATGTCTCTGGAGTGCGAAGAGATAAGCTCAGTAGGAGAAACAAACAAATGTGGTAGGCATATGTGGTTATCAATAGACTTTCACAAAACTTCATCTCCTTAGTGGAAAGCTTGCTGAAACAAAAGCTAAATTTCAAGTTCACTTGAATGTGTGTGGTATTGCACTTTCAGAAGATGGATATTCACCACTTCCTAACCTGATCATTGTTTTAATGGCATGTGTGTGTTTGATGTCAGATAAGGTTTAGTAATGGTTTCTAGCCCTGCTCAAGCTATTATTATTGGCATATTCTTCCACCAGTACATAATCATTTTGGCAGTTAAAGCATGGCTAGTAGTGACTCTGGCCAATGGGTGTTGCTGCAAAAGAGTGTATAGAAAAAGCTCTTCGGCTAGTTAGAAGCTTGTCTGAATTTCCATTACATAATATTTTTCTGAGAGAGGTTTAAAAACTGGTCTTTTGGGGGTGAAATCTGTCATACATGAGTCTTGTGTTGTTCATAATTAAACTCCCATGATTTAGGACCTAAAATAGCATGTTTCATGATTCAAATTGCATTTGTATTTATATAATCTGAATTCTCTTCTTGTAGCTAAAGGTTTTGGTTTTGATTTAAAATTTCATTTAAAAACACTTCAATTGGCAAAGAGAGTGAGAATGATTTTCCCATTCAACTTTTTTTTGAAGGAATACACAAATGTTGAATCTGCCTAAATTAAATGAAAAGTAATAAAATGAAAATTGAAATCTCAATAAATACAGTTTCCAAAGGATTAGAGTACAAAGAGCCCAGTCACAGAAGGAAATTAGTCAAATCATGGCAAAGGTATGTGAGGAATAGGTTTCTGGCTGAAGTCTCTTCCCTCATAAAGGACACAGCCATCAGTGAAATTCAGTATCGTTTTTCATCGCAAGTAAGAAACCTATCCTTTTCTTCCCTTGATCCCACAATCCTGGAGCAACCAATGGAGTGTTTAGGTGAACCACAGCTGGACCTCCCCTTCAGGAGGCTGACCAGAACGGCAAGTACTCAAGGAGGTGCTTGGTGCGTGTATCTCCGGGGCCTGCTGAGCCCTGCAGAGGTGGGCAAGGCTGTGGGCATGCCCAGGGAGCCCTGAAAGCACCACGTCGGTAGTAGCACAGGAGGATGGTGCCCTATGGGTAACCGTGGTGTTGTCGGGATCCCTTGCCAGCCATGGGCCAGGCTTCCATGGTGAAGAACAAGCCTAGGAAGTTAGCTGCACCCACACAGCATGAGGGCTAACACCATCATCCCTAGAAAATGTTGGCAGCTTAATCTATTGGCCACATTTCTTGATTGAAACTTCACTTGTGAAGTGACTCCTGCCCCAGGATTAGGCTGGCAACAAGTTGATCTTCCAAGCCTAGTTTGTTGAGCAGGAGACCTCTCCCAGTGGACAAGCAAAATTTCATTTTCCTGAAAACACTGTACATATGTAAACATATGTACATATTTACAGGCTCCGATAATCTTCATCTAACAAAATCTCTCTTTTCTTGTATCTGTATTTATTAAAAAGCAATAAGGGCCAACTTTGGTATTAAAAATTAAACAAATGAAAAAAGTGGTCCTAAGGGCAGGCCTGTCTGGCCAAATGGAAAAAACCCAAATGTCTAACATGTCACTCCCTCACCAACACTGCTGATGCTCACACAATATGTGAAGAGGGGGGTTATAATTATAGCATATGTGGCAGTATTTTGAAAGCGTTGCTATGGCGTCTCATCCATCCTGGGGAAGATGTGAAAAGAGTGAGCCTGCATGCTCAGGAGGTGTGTGTGCAGTGCTCAATGCTTCAGATGTGTACCATGCGATTTGCTGCTGGCAGCCAAGCCTATCATAGTTTGATGCTGCATCTGCCTGCTGATCAGAGGCAAGCAAAATTGTTGTCTATGAACTTCTGAAACTTCCTTTCTTTGAAGGTAGGGTTCTTTGTACTCTGGGGTGCTATGTCCACCTTCTGACTCACTCTGCAGTCAATAAGTGTTATTCATATGTGCATACCCATGTTCTCTGTCTCTCTCTTTCTTCCCTTTCCTTGCCCACCCTTTTCCCCCGTGTCCAGACACCTACAGGATCCAGACTCGAGAGAGGCGATGCTCCTGAACATCACTTTTCCTGGGACTTGTTTTGGGTGAATAGGGTGAAGGGAAGGTGAAGTTTTACCCATGGAAAAATATCTCCTCTGGTTCAGGGGTGAAATACCCAGAGAGAGGCCTGGGTTTTGGTCTCTGGCATCAACATGAGGAGCTCTAGCCCTAGCACAGAGAACCATGGACAGTCAGAAGTTTGATCTCTGCCAAAGGACTTCCTGGAAATAGTGAGCTGTACCCTGTTGGTAGCTTATATCTTTTGCCCTCTATTCCCCAATAGATGGCTTTCAGTTTTAGACCTGATGCAGCACAGTTTAGCTCACCTATGCCAACTCTGTTACTGTCTTCTCAATTTGCTGATTGGAAGTTCTCTACAAGCAAGCCTGTAAGTACAGGACTGGTCCTAACACTGAAAATCTGTCAGGCGGGAGCATCGTCTCTGGCATTCAGAGCACACAGTGAAAGCACATGGGAAGGAGCATAGCAGATGTGTCTTTTGGTTGTGTGCTGCTGTGTCGGGGGCATGCGGTGAGGTCACGAAGGGGTACAGCACATTATAAGACGCACTGGCATATTAAGTTTGTGTGAGCTCAAAAAGCAAATTGTAGCAGGATATGTTGACAGTCGCCATATTTTTAGGACACTAGCACATATTACCTTATGATTAACATCTGGATTTCCTTAACGAGGTACCCTATATTTCCCCCTTGAGCAAAGTCCAGATGCAAAGTAATTGATACGTAGCATGGGGGGCTGTGGGAGTAGGGCCATCGCATGTGATATACTAATAGGACAGTGTAAATATATCTCCAAACTAGTACAGAATTTAGATAACTACAGACCCAAGCAACAGCTGAACAATGGTTTCTGGGACAGCTGCTGTAGGATTCTGCCTTGTTCCTTTTTTGCCTCAGACGCTTAGGAAAATTTAATAGTTCACCACATTTCACTTCCCATTTGGTTTTAAACATGTAACAGATACCACAGCATCCCATCTGACATGAAGCATTTGGCCCCACAACATAATACAACAATCTAGCCATGTTAACGTGGTAGGCAGCCAAAGGTAACGAGCCTGCATGAGAAACATCTGTTGGACAGGAACACCAAGATATACTTCTGTACCAGCCTGGCTCAGGTGGTCTCCCATCGTAGTGTATCATGTGGTGTGGATACACTCAGGGCAGGGCAGGGCACTCCCAGTTCTAATGTTTAGTAGATTAGTCATTCTACATTTTAACCAAGTACAACAGGGCTTAAAATAGTATAAGTTTTCCGGGGTTTATTGAAAAATTTAATTCTTATAAACATACTCATTGAAGGCAGGTATTGGGGTCACCATAGTGGACTGAGTTCTCATGACTGTGCTGCTGATAGTTCCTCACAACACTAGTATCTGAATGCTTTGTCCTTACCTCTCAAAAGAGAGGGGCAATGGGATTCAAAAATCCTAATGTTCATCTAAATATCTTTAGATGCTTTACCAGCACTTTTTTGAAGACATCACATATAAAGCAAACAGTTTTTGTATGAATTTTCTCCATTTGTATTACATTCCCAAGCTTAGATCACACTTGGAGCTATGTTTGTACTTCAACATCCTATCTCCTTTGAATATATTTCATAGACTTGTTTGTCTTGATCAGAAGCACCTAAGTGCAGCTCAAGGCATTTATACATTATTCATAAAAACACATGCAAAAATTATATAGGATCAATATTCACAAACCAGTAAGATTTCAAATAACTAGTAGGCATTTAGCCCTAAGCTGTTAAAGTGTGTTCCAGTTTTGAAAGAACTATTACCTTTAAATCCTCGTAAATCTGTGGGAAATGATAATATTGATCTTTTTATTTTTGTCTTGCTGCACATTCAATTTATATCCCACAGAGTGCACTATGTAACTTTTCCTGAAGAGACTGGATCATCTATACAGAAAACTGCTATGATATACTGCATATATAAAACAACTTTATAGCTGGGCAGCGATTAAAAATAAAATGTGCACTGAATTAATCTCATATTTCTATGTTCCTACACATTGTCAAGAATCCCCAAATAATGTGCTTATCAAGAATTGACAGAGTATTATAAAAACATTGACTTTTTATTGCAGCTTCAATCTAGATTTATGCCAAAAACTCTTTTCCATTGTTATTTTGAGTAACAAGAGACATTTATAATGCATTGAAGCATAACCAAATGTTGGACTCTGGCAACTTTTATATCTCTCTGAGGCCTTTAGTGCTGAGATCCTGCAGCTGAAGTCTTCCAGGCTCAAGGATTTCTACGATTGACAGATTTCAGATTTTTTAATGTAGAAATTGGGGATTTTTCCCTTTATAGAGTTAAATTTTAGGCTTTTCCAATCATTCTGAGAATTTTCTAGGGGTCTAAGTCAGATCAGAACACGAATTCCAATTTCCTGGAAGACTAAAAATTATACCTGTGCACATTATATGTGCACAAAATCATTCTAAAGCAAAGTGATGAATTTCACTTGGCACAGAAGCTCCAAAATTTTCATTTGAAGAAATTGTAACTTTTTCTGGTTCTTTTACAGGCTCCCTCCAATGTTGGGAAAGGAGCAGCAGCAAAGAGAGGCTCTGAACACTGGGGCTTCCAAGCAGCTGTAGATTAGCAAGCCCACTTGTTGAGCAGTTCTGACGCCCAGAGCCTGGGAGCTGGTTTTCAGGCTTCAAAGTCTCTAGCAATTTGCCAGAGAAATTGCAGGGGAATTTATCTGGCAAGCTAGAAAGAAACCAGGTACATTTCTGATGGAACCTGCCTGGTTTTCTTAGGAATTTTGTTAGAATTGACACATTCCTGGGAAACAGTTCATTTTCAAGGACCTGGCATTTTCGTTTAGAAAAACGCTCTGTCAGAAAACACAGAGCTATCGCTATTGCTGGGTTTGGCTCCAATCCTTATAGATGGTCGGCAAAGATCTCAGCGTCTGTGAGAATAGAACGTTATTGTTTTTATTTGTAGATACGAGTTAAACATTGTTATAGAAAAAAATCAGTCTCCTTTAAGATGGTCTGTTTGGACAGCCTGGTCTCCTCTGTAGCTCATGATCGTGCATTTGGAAAACACAATTTTTCCCACATCTGTTAGAAGGAAGGCAAACATGCTGTTAAGCATTTATCTCATCATCTGAAGCAGCAGCAGCAGTGTTTTTGAGCAGAAGGTGGCTTACACCCTCTTTTTATTTGTATAAATGGCTCCAGAGATGCAGATGGCTCTCTACACTGTGGAAATGTCTTTTTTTCCCCAAAGATTCAATTTAAATCTACTGTACAAATGGGGCTAGGCATACCGTTTTTGTATACAGTTCTGATTTTCAACAACTGAACTGTGAAGAGAAAGAAAGTGAGTTTAGTATTGCCCCGATTTGTTCCTAAGCTGGCAAGATAGGATGGCCTTTTTCTTTGCTTGATAATGCTAATTTCAGATCAGTCAATGACTACAGAAACTGCTTGTCTTTCTCAACACATTTTCAACAATATCTTGACAAATATCAAATGATTTACACCAGAAATTAAATTACAAGGTCATCTGGGCAGGATCTGTATCATGTTTGTAAAGTGCTGTGTGTACTTAAGATGTTAAGTAGATATAAAGTAAGAAAATAATCAATCAGAACGGTACCCATGTGATACAGCTATATCCTGTTTCATAGAAAATTAAGTGTTAAAATTCTATGCCTTCTCTCTTGAACAGCATCCCGTGAAATTATTTTGTTACAGGGCAGACATCATAAATCAAAGTTCTGTACTAAATGCCTATAAAAACGGTAAAATGTTTTTCTGGGTCTGAAATTCAAATGCCTTGCAGGTTCACAGTACTCAGTTTATACATGCAAAAATACGGACAATTTCTTAATTGTCAGTAATGCAATTGAGGCTGGTGTCTGAAATTCAAAATGTCACTTTTTGTTCACATGCCCTCAGCTGTAAAAATATTTCCATTAGAATTTAGATAGCTGTTCTGTTGAAACACAACCAGAAGGAAATTCACTGCTTTTTGTTGCAATTAAGGAAACGTTAAATGGTTTTGTTTTGTCTAATCATTGGTATGAGTAAGTGAGAGCTTAAATTCAAAAGGTAGATCAGCTGCTCAGATTGATACCCGACTGACCTGTGCCTTCTTTACACAGTCATTTTTTGGATTAGCATAGCATTTTGACACTGACACAGTCATTTTTAATTCTGATGGTGGATTAGGTTGGTTTTCATATCATCTCAGGAGTCTCTTCCTGTTAGATAAGTAATACTTCAGGCTATGGTAGACCTGGCTAAAAATGTAACAATATTTTTCTCATGGAACAGTACAGGCTTTTTTGGAAATATCTTCTCCCTTGATAAATACTGCTTTCAATTCATTTTTATGGGAAACTACAATAATATATAACAAAAGTTTCTTTTGTATTTTGAAGCTCCAGTTTTGATTTTTGTTTTCCCTTTTTCCCTTATTTGGCAATGGCATAAAAAAAAAGAAAAAAAATGATGTCAGCTGGGACTTTCATGTATATACTGTACTTTAGTCTAAAATTTGAAAACTTTGTCAAGTTTAGAAAAATAAGAATGGGAGCAAGGAAAAAAAAGTTTTGAAACTTTGCCTCTGCATACTTAAAAATATGGAGATGTTTTGAAAAGACTAAAGGAAAGGGGAAAATATGAACATTCTTAATGTTACTGTAGTCAGTGCCAAGTGGAAGGGGAGAACAGCACAGACTGAAGGGTTCCAAATTAAGACATTAATATTTTCAGTATTTTGGAAAATCTTGCAAACTATTGTTTTATTATACAGCTTTGAAAATTTTCAAGATAGTGCTAAATTATGGTACAACAACTTAATGAGCTGTAAATGCACATGAACCATTTTAAGATCACCAGCTATGAGCTTAGCTTGGTTACCTTCTTAGTGCTGTCGGGTCTGATTCCTCAAGGACCAGAATGTACCGATAGTAATATAGTTCCAATTGTATCTGTTAAACTATAGGAATTTACACCAGCTGCTAATCTGACCTACATTTAGTGCCTGTCACTGACCATTATAAACACATTTTACCTTTGTTCACCCTGTAGTTAAATATTGTTAAGCTTGGTGTACCATATAGAGCATCCAAGAAATTAAATGGTTTCCAGAACTGAAAAGTTGGCCAAATAATGGCTTCTGAGCCATTAAATAGATGGTATCTGACTTGATAGCAGGACTGAACAAAGAGATAAATAATTCAAATATGCTTCTGCCAGACAATCTCAAAATTGTCAAAGATCAACTTTGTTTTACTCACCCCCTTCCCCTCAAGGGAAGACCACAAGGAACAGCATAATTCATCCTGTGTCTCTTTTTGAGCAGCCTATTAATGTGGTGTACTGACACTCGGTGCAGCTTTTGAAGTGGAGTTAGCTGCTTTGCTGGAAGGAGAAAAGATTTTTCATGATCTTATTTTGCTCTGCACATTATTCTCAGGGAGGAGCTGGAGAATTTTGTGTTTTGTTTTTTATAGAGATGTGTTTGCTCATCTGACATGATGAAATTTTTGTTTAGTTCAGCTTCTAATGCTCATAATTATACTTTTTTTTTTAATAAAGAGCCCATATTTGTAAGTGTTGCAATATCCAGTACTAGAAATATGACAGATTGTTATGCACTTAAATGGGAAATGAATGTGCCGTGGTCAATATTGACTATTTACGTAGTTTTTGAATAAAAAACTTTTCCACTTAAGGAATTCAGAAATGAAAATAAAATGTTGATAATTTTGCATCATATTTTTAAGAAGTGTGGATCAAAGGCAAAAGTAGCCACAAAAGTCATGAAACATGGCAATATCTTCCACAGAATTTCAGTAGCAGCAGAACCTCATCTCTTTCTTCAGGTCCCACCGCAGCCGTCTTCGCGTGCAGGTCTGGCTCCACATGCAAAATCAGTGTTCTGTACATTTTATCTGCACTCCACACTGAAGTCCCTTAGTGTGGTATTCTCTGGCTGTCATTCACTAACCAGATGCCAAGTTGTCTGTGCTTGTGTAGCTTGGTGAAAGAGAACTTTTACAGTCTATCTGGTTTAGAGGAGCTTCTGCTTCTAGGTCAGACAGGCAATAACTCTTCTCTTTATTGTAAAGCCTTACATACCGGATCAGTAACTCCAGGCCATCTGAACAATATCTGAACATTATGGTATCATTAATCTATTCCCAACTAACCAAAATGATTGTTTAAAGTATAATTTTCAGCCAATCTTCAATGAGGTCAGGGTTGTTTTTTTTCCTGAATAATTCTCCTTTGAAAACCTGAGGCAATGCAAATGAATTGCACATGCAAAGACTCAGATTCACATGTCAAGTTAGCTCAGCAAACACTCACATATCTATTTGCTATCCTGCTATAGGTATGCAAGTGTAGGAGTTCGTTTGTGAATGTAGATGACTCAGGAAAAAAGTATGTACCATCCTGAAGTTACATCTAACTATTTTTGCACTGGTTTTCTATATCTAATAAGACTGTATATGATTCCTTAAGCAATCCCTTGACAAAATGTCTCAATTAAATATTCCTATTTCATACATCTCACTGTTAAATACTAATTTAGGTACTCTTTACATCTGAATGAGATGAAAGAGATGGTCATCTTTCCCAATCTAAAATATACAGCCTTTTCCTACTCTGTACAAGGAAGGAATTTTACACTCTTGAAGAATTAAAGAATTCCATTCTTTTTTTTTTATTGGTCATTTTTTAGTTATGCCTCCTCATACCAGTGCTGCAGGTGATCAAGTTATGAACTAGAAAATGACAACTTGGCAGTTGATCACAAGGTACTTGTCCTGTGTAAACATCATGGACAGTGAATTTCCATGGACTACATTTTATCTAGGCTCAAAATCTGTTTCTGGCTGAACAACCAAACAACAAACAGCAGAGCTTCTGGACCTTGAGGCAGCAAGCCAATCTGTAAACTCAGAGTTTTGCCTTTGTGACAAAACTGAGATTCAACAACTAGTGGGATTTAAATCACATGTCCCACGTTTTGCTGCTTAAGAGTGGGCACCTAAAACGTCACTAGAAAGAAAGCAGAAAAGATTTTGTTCTGAAATATCTACCATCAATGCCCTGGGGAAAAAAACAACAAATAAGTTTCTTAAATCTTGCTGCCATGTCAAGAGATGTAAAGCAGGATTTCCAGTCCATTAAAATTTTACTCAGATGTTTTCAATCTCGATTGGATGGATGCCAGGAATCTTCTAATTTCTGGTCGAAATTAGCCAGGAGTTCCAAGAAAACTTTGCTTTGAAACATCAGAGTATGGTGTTTCCTAAAGGAAAGTTGCTTCTTATACGCTCTTGATATCCAGCTATGTCCTACAATTACACTATAAAACTGGCAAGCTCATCTGGTTTAACTCTGTAAATGTCATTTCCAATTGGCAGTAGGAACAGGAGGCCTTAAAATCTTTCACCTCTAGTCTTTGGACACCTCACACTAGCAGAATTTACAGCATTTCTATTAATAGAAAATTCTCACTCACTAGAGCTACAGAGCATCTTTGGTCATGAAGTTTTCCATACTCTGAATTTTAGCTCTGCAACAGGCAGCCCCAAGCATAATAGCCCTGCTAAAAGAGAGAGAGAGAGAGAGAGATGAAATAAAAGAAAAAAGCTGACAAGATCCACTCCTGCCTGGCTGCACACTCATCCTTGTTGCAGAGGCTCAGTGATGCAAGCTGCTGTGCCATACCCTGCTCCCTTAACCCCTGCACTGTAATTCCCATTAAAATAAACCTGGACCTGGGCCCTATGTAGCAGAAGCAATGCAAGCCAGCTGGTGCCCTGCAGAGGCAAGCCGTGACCAGGTGAACGGCAGCACATTGCAGAAGGTCAGTCTGGTCATGGACACTCAGAGCTCACTTTAGTTCTGAAAAATTGGATTTTTAAGTCTGTTTTTTTTTCTTTTTTTTTTTTTCCTCTTTGAAAATTTCCAGATAGCCCCTCTGAAGAGTGGATTCAATTCAGGTGATGTATCATAGTCCTGTTACTAGTGAGAAACTGAGATTCTTTAGGTATTCTATAAACAGTTGGAAATGATTCCTCAAAACAGAAAATCTCTGCCCATCATGTTGTTACCAATTACTGGACCTCACTTGGCTGATGAAGAGGACTTAACCACTAACATAAAAGTAGCAGTAGCCTAGGTACTAGTAATTACATTTCATACAAACCAGACTATAGCACCAACCTATAATGTATATATTTTTGGAGCTTTAAATGGACTAGTTTTTCCAAACTTAAAGCAATGTTGCTGTAAGTGACAGGGAACATAAATTTGAAAGATGTCCTAACGGAAATTGGCAACTGATTAGACTGACTACTGTATGCTCAAAAAGTAATGATTTCATATACTTTAGAAAGTTATGCTGGTCAGAAGATATGGAAGTTTTAGAGCAATGGTACAAAACAAAATACAAAATAAAACCATTTTTCCAATGAATTGAAATAACTAATGACAATGAATATAACTTACAGGTTTAAAAATGTGGCTGGCTACCAAAACTCTTACAGATTCTACGACAGCCAGAGGACATTTAAAAATAAGGAGAACAAAAATAAGAGTCAGTTCCATTTCCAGATGCAGATGGTAAAATCGTAACTATCAGTGTAGAACAGTCAGAAAAATCAATAGGTATTTCTAGCCTCTCTTCAGAACTAAGCTGGAGATATAGCTATAATAAATTAACAGATGAAGATTACTTTATAGAAAGATTCAAAAATTTACCTGCTGTGGTAGAGCGGAATGTGAAACATCATCTGCTATTTTTTCCCCAGATCAATAGACCCAGATAACGAACTCTCAAACACGTTAGGAGACCTAACAGAAGTAATACAAGCCAGTAGTATTTCTTTGTTCATTTTTTGCAAATCTTAGTAAAACAAGGGAAACTTTCCCAGAGAGATTCTAATGTCTAAAATGGGAGACGAGGAAAGAACAGGTTGACTAGTCTGATACAAGTCCTGGGCAAAATAATGTAGCAGGTAACCTGGGACTCTGTTTTCTGAGAGTTAGAAGCTCAGATATCACTAATAGAACTTAAAAAACCTCAACTATTAAATTATTTCCTGAAACGCTCTAGTGGGGTTACTAATGAGGACATATCAACATGTGAGGCAGTTCCTAGCGGGGTTCTCTAAAGGATCAGATTTGGCATAGTTCAGTATTTTACCATATTTCCATTCACCGTGTAGGCGATAATGTTTCCAGCCCTTCAAAGAGCACTTCAAGTTTCCCAAGAAGACACACACTTGGCTGTTAAATGGGGCTGTACAGCAGGAGCTTTTGTTCACTGGCACCTGAAATTACTGATTGCATACCAGAGTGGTTACTGCTAAGCTTCAAGTGAGCGGTCTAATTCAAATCTAGTTATCATTTAAGTGATCTTTGTTCTTTGGAGGACTTGTTTTTGCAAATCAGTTCGATGATTATTTCGTGCAAATACAAGACAGGTTTCTCCACATAATTGCAGTTCTAATAGTTATCACCTCTGCTTATGGGAAAAGAATATGAACAATTTTAAGAGACTTTCACAAAATTGCAAGCTGAATGTGTAGACAAACACAAGAACTAGTACAAGCTGAACTGATTGCCAGAATGCTGCTTCAGACTGAGCAAAAACCAACCTCTGCATAGGGAAGTAGGTAAGTAGTTATTATACTATTACACAGTTTATCCTTTAGTCTAGTACCTGATTCTGCCTATTTATTTCTTGATTAGGAAAAGTTTTTCTACAGAAATTTTATCCAGAGCTGCAAAACATACTTGTTTGGGGGCTGTCTCCGTCCCATCCATGGGGAAATATCTCTTCCCTTGCTGAGGGGCTGATGGGTTGGGATATGTCAGGTTCATGAGCTTTTCTGCATAGCAGCATCTTCCATTACTTTTCATATTAAGTCATTATTCTGTCCTAGGAGTATTTTGGGGGGCATGAGTTTATATTCAGTTCTGTGGTCTGACACTGGAGCATTTCCTGCATCATTTCAGAGCAAAGGCATTGAGTTACACTGGGCAGGGGATTGTAACTAGTTAGCAGATGTAGAATCACAAATCTCTGCTATAAAATTTGTGAAAGTGCTGAATTGGCAGAGGTTGAGATGAAGTCACTTTTTAACTGATGCTTTGCCATAGCATCCTTAAAGTCCATGATCAAATGTATCTCAATGCATTATGCAGCTGCTCAAATATACCACTCCTCAGACAGCAGTATGTTTGTATTGGATTCAAACCACACAAATACCCTTTCGAGGGGTAACATCTTACACAAATTATATTAATTTCCTCCATGAGCTGTGAGGTCGGAAGTGAAATCTCCTGTAGGAGAAAAATAAGTGTGATCTAAGATCACCATTTTTATTTATCACATTTCAACCAGGAAAAATTTTAAAAATACATTAATTGCATTACAGATTGAAATAAATAACCACAGGAATATCAATGCCATATGAGCCTCCTCTCAGTTTTCTAGTAATTTCAGCTACAATCCTGCTGTGCTCTGCTTAGATCCTGACCTTCTTGTATTTTAAAATAAAAGAATGTTTTTGCCATTGAACTCTCTCTTCAGCATGAATAACTACTATTAAACCTTATTTCCACTCTGCAAGGTTTCTTTTCATGCCTGCCCTGTTCTTTGAGCCTTTGTGGTGTATTCTTACCTCTTGTGGCTCACACTTTACCACCAGAAATAAAACTGCAATAACACTTTGCCTAAATTGGTGTGATAAGTTTGGCTGTATTTCTCAGAGAGAGAGAGATGGTGAGTTTTAGGTGAAGAATGTATAAAGAGAAGATTAAGCTATTTAAATAATTTATATTGGATTATTAAAAGTTATGTGAAGAGACCCTCACATTGTGAAGAGACCTTCACGTGAAAAAGAATAAAACTGAGATTGGAGGGTTGTTATTTTTGCCTGAATTGTTTCAGTGATATGTTTTGCAGTGTAGTGTCCTGTGCGATTGCTTCATCACCAGGATGGAGAATTAAAGGATGGAAACTTGGGAACTCCCTACAGTGGCATTATTGCTGGAGAAATCATATTGTGGAATTATACTCTGAATTTGGAATTGAATGTAGCTGCAGGACCCTTCCCTGAATACAGCCAGACTCCTATGATAGGGATTCAACTGTAACCAGAAGGTATGAACCATGATCTACATGTAGGGCTGGGCTATGGGACAACTGAAGGTAGTAATGTCTTTTTCCTACTGTAGAAGATCGGTGCTCCTTGGCAAAGAGCTACCGTAAAACGTAGAACGGTTTTGCTGCAGACAAGAATTTTATGAAATGCTGCAAATACGGCACAGTGAATAATCTGCTTCTAAAAAGTAAATTGTGCTTAAGTGGGTAAACACTTCTGAGTTTCCTAAAAAGAAGGCTGAAAGAACATTGGAACAAGAAAAAAGATCAGCTGATTATGTGAATAAGTTGTTATTTTACTGTCTTAAGTACTGTCAGAGTATGTGGTAAGCTTTATGATTTAGCTGATTTAATGTTCTCACTTTAAGACCTTTCCAGCAGAGTCCCTTCCTGCCCAACACATTCAGCTAACACTCCCCCGGGTTTTTTGATTCACGGATACAAGCGCTCCTCTGACGTTTGTAATGTCCCTGGCCCATAGGAGGCTTTGGCATTTGCAGGTACGATTCCCACTGAAACCCACGAGAATATCCACCAAAGTCAGAGCTGAGCTTTACTCCTAAACTATGATTCCATTAATCTCCCCACATACTGCAGCAGAGAATCTTGAATTTTTGTCCTTTATATAACCAGGAATTATATTTGCAGCTAGCTGTGCATATAGTAGCAAGGTACAGATGTAATTGCAAAGGAAAACATGATGAATGACCTTGTGTGCTATCTCCACTACTGTTCAGCTTTGATGGCTTTACATGTGTTATTACTTTCTCTCTTACAATTTAATATTGTATATGTGCACTTGAATTTGACACTAATGTATACAACATTCATTTTTTCCCCAGATGGAGAAAATCTTTGTTATGAAAAAAAAAATCAATTTCTTAAAAAATACAGACTGGCTTTGACCCAGAAAACAAAAAGCTGCTGTCATTATTAGTAAACCTAAGGGGACTGTAAAACTTTCAGTGGTGCCCAGATCAAAACATTTGCTTTCAGCTCAAGCTGTTATTTTAAATTCGTCTAAAATTTAATTTAAATAAAATGTCTGAAAAATTTTGTTGAACTTATGTTTTATTTAGATATTTTTTGTCTCCTACCGAATAGAGATTCTCCCTATAAATTATACTTATGGAGAATAGTTTGCTTTTGGCTTTAAGCTCTTTTGCATTTAGGACAGAGAATAAAATCAGTAACAGTTCTCTTGCAATATACCTGCTGCAACAGGTTTGTGTTTTATTTTCTATATTCACCAGTCCTACCCATCCATACTTCCAGTATTTAAAAGCATGCTTCTAAATTTAAGTTTAAAAGAGAGCTAAGACATTGTTAATAATTTCATGAAATCATCACCCTTTCCATCTAGCGTTAGGAATTCAACATGCTTCTGAGAAAGTGACCTCAATATAAATTGGATCAGGAAGAACCAGAAATAGAAATTTTCTAGAAAAAAAAAAAAAAAAAAAAAAAGGAGAAAGCAAGGAACTTCTTTCTTGCTCAGTCTATTGCCAAAAAAGCTAAAAACAGGCTAATGAAGTTCATTATATTCAAAAAGCCCAACAAACATACTATTAGCGTGAATATTCTGAAGATGAATTAGTTGTCTATAGTTGAATATATAAATATTGTCCTTTTCGCCATTCCTCATCTACAGCATGTCAAATCTTGCCTATGTCCCTGTAAACATCCCAGGCTGCTATTTTCAGGAAATCTGTTTTTAGAGCATCTTTGCTTTCCCTGGACAGTTGCTCCCAGTTCTTCCCTCCCCCTATTCTTCTGTTAATTAGAAAGCTCTGCACATGCATTCACATACAGACAAAATTTCCCCCCAGTCTTGGAAATTTCTTTCAGCCTGTTAGCACGATAAACTCTCCTAGAAGGATGGACAGGTAAGATGAGATATTATTTTATTACTAGACATACCTGGATACTATTGATCAAAAGTCCAGTATAGACCCCTGGAGAGTACTATTTTACTTCCTTTTCCATCTTCCCTTAAAATTTTTAGGGTTCTGCACTAGAGCCCTGACAAACAGAGCATGAGTTTAATGCATATCACTGGCAAGGTTGGCGGATAATACTGGTTAAGATGCCCACTGCAGAACTGTTGGTGGGGAATTTAGCCTTTTCATGTTCCACTAAGAAACTGAAAGTATTTCTTGTCTCTAGAAAACAACCAGGTAGAAAAAAGAAAGATTTTGTTATGAACTACTGAGAAATTATATCTAAAGTGTTGGGATGTTTTAGATAGTTAGGTCTGGTTTAAGATAGTATTAAATATATAATTAATTCCTGTAGGAGGCAACAGGTTTAAATCATATTAGAGCCCCTTCTTGAAAGTAAAATTATGCTTTTTAAGTGATTTCCCAAGTAAAATTCTTTTCATGAATGAGGGCCATAGAGTGCAAGTCAGCAAATGCCATACTTTTCCTTACTGGTGCACTGCTGTGGAGGAATAATTAACTGAAATAGAAAGGTGTTTCTCAAACTGCATGGAGAATTCAGTTATTTTTGCCTGCTTGTCTTGGAAAAGCTGTAGTTAGGAATCACAGTGATGTCCTACATTGTGTGCTGGGATCTTTTCCCAGTTTTAGGAGACAGTTTATTATCATAAGGACAGGTAAATAATGCACAGTGTGTATTTTCCAATGTGATTACAGCTTGGAATGAATGCTCCACTGAAAAATAATTCAGTCGTTGTAGAGCATTATTTTATATATATATATATATCCTGTATCCTGGGGAGAATTTCCATGGTGCATGGACATTTTCCAGGGTGGGGAAAAAGTGTAAGTATTTGGTCTATTAAGTGGTAAATATATTTTACAGTAAACACTTTGTATGTAGTGTTTTTAAGACAGAAATCAACTCTCTCTTGTTCCTGGCTGTTGAATTACCCTTTACTATCTTATATGTGTTTTAATAATACTTTGTGAGGAAAAGTCTTGTTTGAAATTACCATTTAATGAATTAATAAAGCTTGTGTCAACATTGTTAAATCCTTCCTTTCATTTAAAAAACTTTTATATCTAATATGATTTTCCAGAGGAAACGGTTAATACAAATATACAACTTTCATGTTCTACATGATCATTTTTCATCGTAGTCTTTGATGGCTATCAGGATTTTCTTTTGGTGATTACTAAAGCCAAAGCTTTAAATAAATCTTTTAAAATAAACAAGTATCTATTGTTATATTCAAGTGCTTGTGTGGTCAAACCCTTCTCCTGAATAAACTGTGCTTAAATTTCTGTCACTTATTTATGTGAAACTTTATTCTGTTTGAGTATTTGAATCTGATGTTTCCTCCTGGTCTGTCAGGTTTCAACAGTTATCAAACTTACAATACCAAGTACTTACAATTGTAACTTAGAAATAGATCTGATGTGTGCAGAGATGTGTGCATAAATGTACATCAGATCGGGTTTCTCTTCCGCATTTCTCATGTTGGATACCAAGGCAGAACAACAAAATAAGCATTGGCCCTTTGAGGGAGAGGCTTAGAAGAAAAACTACAGCTGAATCTTAGCCTTATTTTTCAACATAGGTTTTTTTCATACGCAGGATGGATCTCTTTTTTTGAAACAAAGGATATTTACTATGACTACACCATACCAACAAAGTACTTCTTTTATGACCATACATGGATTTAAGAAAGTTACCCTTTAATTTGGTAGAGGAAAACAACATACTGTAAATGAAAGAAACTCAGAGCAGAAGCACAGAATTTAGTCAGTTTAACTGTGTCTGAATAAGAGCTTTTAAAAGGCACCTGCTGACTAAGGACTATTGCTCTTCCCGAGCAACACAGGTCTGCCATCAAAAATTACAGTATAAATGTGGCATAGTATTTGTTCATATCCAAGTGTTTTGCTACTGTCAAAAAATTACCTATTTTGTAATTTCTGAGCAGACTTACTGGTTGGGAGGTAAGGGCCTGCCAGCAGTTTTACAGATATCCTTATTAGCCACTGTGTAACAATGCTGATTCTGAGCACTAAGGCTGGCAAACAGCCTCAGTTCAAGAAATCATTTAATTTCTTGTGTTCTAATGTTTTACAATGATTTGCTTCAAACATAAAGAGCTGAATTCTAGGTATTTCTAATACTTCTTGCACTTCTGCAACTTTTAGGATTTTGCATTTTTTTTTAAGAAAAGGCCTATGGATGTAAATTAATGTTGACTTGCCAATTAGCACAGGCCCTGCAAATGTTTTTGGAAGTTACCTGGTTGGCAGGAGAGGGTTTACAGGGTAGTTAGTAGCAAAGTTAGCAGGGTTGTTTCACTTTGTGTCAGAACATCTGGATTTGACACCACTATCATATGGAAATGGTACATTTCCTTTAACTAGTTTTTGGCTCTGTTTTACAGAATTCTTATTACAGAATTTATGGAAGATAATAAACATAAAAGGACTTTTATTGTAGAGCTTAGTATAAGAACTTTTGTATGCCATATTTCATTGTGTAATTTTAGTCCCTGGCATGTTCTCAGAGGCCTTTCAAAACAAAAAAAAATATGAATTTTGATATTAAAACATTAAAATTAGAAAAAAAACCTGTCAAACAAAGCTGTAAATTCTCCACTGAATTATGCCACTTGTGATTAAAGAGGGATTCTAAGAGTTGTTATTTTGCAGTTGTCATCCAAACTGCTACCAGAGCATAGGCAGAACAGTATCTATCCTCGGTGGCCTAGAGATGTTGTCAGTAGGAGGGAATATATGTTGAAATTTAAGGGGTGTCAAATGAGTCCAAAACTATAGCTATGCTACAAGGAACAAAGGAACAAAGCAAACCCATTTTATTGATATTTGAAATGAGCAAATGCTAATACAAGTATATCAGCTGAGTCCGTTGTCTGAATTTTCAGAATTGAAGACACTTTTCTAGTCTCTCCTTTTTGGCCTTCTTTCCATCTGCAGTCCAACTAGTGAGTGTATTTATATAAAAAAAGAAATAGCTTTAACAGAAGTGACTAAAAGAGACCTGCTACCCCTTAGATGGTGCCGTGGTGTTTAGGGTATGCTGGAGGGAGGAGAGGTTGCTCAAACCTCCTTCAGGCCTAGTTCAGAGAAAGGAATGAAATGTTTTGTTTTGTTTTGTTTTTCCCTTACTATTCTAGATGAGCAACATTTGGAGAATCTGTATTTCACAAGCAAGCACATGTCTAACCAGCTATACGGTCCTGCAGCACTGCTAGTGGCCACGAGAAATTGGGAAGCTGAAAGCAGTCTGAGGCTGAAAAGGAGAAGGCGCTATAATCTACCAAGGAAAACAGCAGAACTTCACTTTTATTTGGAGCAAGGAGAGGTGGGCCACCTTCTGGATTTGGTTTATGGGCGTCTGTTTTTCATCTTCAAATGTCTTGTCCTTTTGCTTTTGAAAACAGGTTTAAAATGTCTCCTCTGGGGACTGGGGGAAGGTTCTGGAACATTTTTATTAGGATCTTAAGCAATTTTTTTTTTTGATTCTCTAGGGAAAAGCCTTTGTTTTGTTGTTTATTTTTTTGTTCCAGGCTGACCCAAGATGTTTCCATTTTTCAGTCCAAACACTGGAGCAAAAGTCCTCTCAAAATCTAGCTCTCTCCATGTCCCGCCCCCCCAGCACTCTTTGTATAATTTCACCCCAGAACGAACCCGTTAGCCAGTATGTCCCCTGACTAGACCATATTCCTAAAGGCAGCCTGATATTTTAAGGTGTCTTCACATCAAACAAAACAGCTAACAAAAGAAAGCCTTTTTTACCTTCTTAATTTGAAATGAAGATAGATGAAGGGAAAGTGAATGCCTGCTGAAGAGCAAAAACTGATAAGAAAGGCAAATAATCTTCCAAGTTTGCAAGGAGCAGAAACAGAGCATTATATTAAAATTATATATTTAAAAATTAAGTTCCTTTAAACTTCTTGCTCACTCCTACATTTTCTTCTTCAGTGAGGCTCAGAATCTTGTTAATGAAATATCTTCTGCTTGTTGTTTCTGACAGGAGAAAATAATACTATTAATGCCAAAGAATTAATAGGGAAGTATCTTGGCATTTTTGATATAAGAAAGGAAGCAAAGCATGGTCATAGGCATCTATTGTCCTGCTCAGAATTATCTCTATCACGTTGAAAGTTTTTATTCGGAAGTCTGTGTTGACTCTCATGATTAGGGCCAGAAATCCTACAGCTGACAGGAAAGTGACCTATAAATAATGATCTATGATGGACTTGTCATATAGTCATTAAATGAAATATTCTAGTACCTGTTTCCTTTGTCTTGTTTCTCAGTTTCCGTCTGCTTTAAAGTTATTCATTTTGACACATCCCTCTAGCTATCTGGTAGGAATGGGTTTTCTTTGTGTTTTAAATGTATTCCATTTTCACCAGAAAAGTACTGCTGAATGTATTATTGGAATGATTTTTTTGAATAAGAATTCCACTCACATACAATCAGCTATGGGTAGCATTTCATTTCCAAGTCAAAATAAAATAAATTTAAAAATAAAGATTTACCTATACATGTATTTTTTTAAAAAAGAAATAGAATGAGTTGCTTACAATATGGTGTGAATTCTGGAGTTGTGAGCAAATGGCAAAGTTAGAATCTAGCAAGGATATAAGTTTACAACACATCAGGTACCCTGTAGTAATTACAGAGTAGCTACTTTGCGTGCATCTGCTAGTCACTGTAAAGAGAAAATCAACCAGTTGGCTGGGGATAACAGCCCATCTTCATGTTCCTAGGCAGTAGCAAAACAGTCTTCCAGCAAGGAGTAAATCAGTTCATTTCGTTTACTGCTGGTGGGGAATGCGCATGTGGGAGGAGAGCATGAAGTAGTGGATGCTCACCATATTAATGGTGAACCAGATTTTTTGGTTTTCCTGCTCTAATCAACTGTACAAAGCAGTCAGTCCTGCATATAGCACAATACCTGAAAGAAAACAGAGAAATATAAGATAGCAATTTAAACATAAAGACCATAAATGTGCACAATGAAGGAATCAAAGGTTTCATACTTGTACTCCTAGCTTGTCTTCGAAAGGCCACAGTTGTGTGCGATGGAGTCAGCTACATTAAGTTCAACTCTTCACACTGCAGTATTTACTCTTTGTGCCCTATTTGCATACATATTTCAGCAGAAAGAATAGAGATCCTACACATGTTGTGAATAGTTTTTAATATAAAATTATTATGTAAAAATGTCACAGTCATTCTGTGACAGCACATAAATATTTACAATGCACGGAACATGTCCTTTCTGCTATCATACTGTTCAGCTGTCACTCAGAAACAGTTATAACTGAGTCTGACTGAGATCCACTGCATTCAGGATCTGATTTCTAACTCCTCATCCTTGTGTGAAACAAACTTCTTCACAATCTAATAACCAGCTTGCTATAGTGAAAGCATCGTTAAGATGTAGCTTCTCATCCAGGCAGCTAGAGCGGGGTGATTGAAAAGGACACATTGGATGTAATGTTAAGAGTATATTGCTTTGAACTTCTGTGCTTTGTTTTGTAAAAACCCTTTACCGTAATAATGGAATGAAAATGTTTTTGAAGGAAATAAAACCTTTAGGTTTGTTGCCTTTTGTCTAGTTGAGAAATGCAAATTTACTCAAGTTGACACTTTCTTCTAGGATAACAGTGTGCAAATCATTTAAAGATATTTCTGTATGAACAGGACCCAAAATTTTAACAAGAAACTTTTAATAAGAGAACCTGGCCTATTATGTACGTGTTAGTGTACAACATATCATCTTTTATTTCCCTTTCCAGGTGATGGCTGGCTATTTCTTCGTCTTCCCATCTACTATTGTAGCCTTTAAGAAAGGATTGGAAAAAATCCCTGTTTTGTATGCTTAGTCAAGACACATGAGATTCAGATCTAGTTTTCAGACTCCTTTAGATGCATTGGAAAACCAGATCTAGTGAGCTTTTAGGGGTTAGTAGCACGTCAGAAATATATAGATTTTCAATGAGGTGGGAAAAGGAGTTTGAACTTCTTGGTCTTATGCTTTCAGTGATTGCTACTCAGCAGAAAATATTTGTTTGCAAAACATGCTTTCTGCTCCAGATGTGGGTTTCAGAGTGGCATCAGTACAAAAGATTTGCAATGCTTTGCCTTTTTACCAAAACAATTTTAAAGGCTGATTTTATGATTAACCTTCAGTACTTGCCAAGACTTTTTAATTCTCCAATTCTAATATATTTGACTGAATGGTAACCTGTGGAGTAGTGTCAAATAAATGCATATTTCAAACAAGTGCTGGGGGAAATGTTATTTTCCACCCACTAAAAGGCTGAGCATATATTCACAAGTGATATTTGGCAGGAGCCTGATTCAATAAGTTATGAATAACTGCTGCCCACTGTTTTACTACATCCCCTACACAGGGCTATACTGTGGACCTGCAAAGTCTACAATTGCAAAGGAAACCCAAAATTCCAAAATTGCAGGAGTCCAACACTTCAGATCAGCAGGAGAACTGTGAAGCTGGCAACGAAAAAGGAAGAAGCAGAGCTATAATGAAGACTGAATTAGTGCTGATGTGATGATTTGAAATCCAACTGTAAAAATGAAACAATATCAGACCTGGTCCTACATGGTCTAATATTGCCACCCAATCTGAATTATTGCTGACAGCCTCATAACTTTGTTGCACCACCATGTCTGATTGCTGTCCTTGGGCCAGAGATTTTGATATTTCTGCAATTCAAATTGGGAAAGAGAGTAGATCGTATCTGAAAATAAACAATAAAATGGAATTTTTGTGGTAGATGCTTATTTACCAGGACTTCAGATGTGCAACTGAGAGATCCTGGAGGTCACTGAGTACGAATTCCATAAGAAAAGGAATTTTCAGTGCTATTAATACTTGGCAATTTCCATCTGTGCAACAGAACTGAACATTTTTCCTCTACCTTATGGGTTTAGAAACCATGATTTAGGGAAAATTTTTTCAAAAGAGTATGAAAAAGGAGTTTGAGTCCTAATTCCTGACTATAACAGAAGCCCAAGATCACAAAGGACTTGATCTGGAAAAACACATAAAACCACCAGAAGGTCTCCCACTGATTTGAATTTGATTTGGGACAGGCCTACAAGAAGTCAACTGCAGATCCTGGAGTCAGAGGGGGATAGTAGAACCCTTGTGGCATCTTCTAGCTAATGGCTGAAGCAAAACAGTTTGGCAGTAACTACTTCAGACAAGCTTATCTTAAACCAAAGCAGCTGTACTGCACATCATTTTCTTCCTTAGATACTCCAAACTAGTCAAACGTAGAAAGAAAGAGGGGATGATTTTCTAATCCTTTTCTAGTCCTTGTAATGTCCATTGAAATGAACACTGTGAGGACGTTGCTGGAGAGATGAGCACCTGCCATGGACTCGAGTGCCACGAGTTGCAGAGTGTAGGGTCCTCTCTTTTTGTGATGGGGTATTGTGACCGCAAGGGCTCTGCATGGCTGCTTTTGCACGGCTTAATCCTGAGAGTTATTGGCACTCTGTGTGAGCAGCAGTGGTCTGAGTGTGCAACCTCCTATCATGCTCTGGTATGTACTGTTCTACTTTCTGTACTTTCCCTTTAATGTTTCCTGCACTTTGTGGTGTTGCAGTTCTTTTCCAGGCCTAAGGGTACAGTACTTATGGTGGAGGACCCCATACAACAGTCCTCTGTTTAACAGTATTTTATGAGTGAGGGTGAGATGCTGCTCCCTTTATTATATGTTCTACTTCTCAATAATTCACAAAAGTCTTATTTTCAGGCCAGCAACATGCACTAGGGGGCTATTTTAACTCCTCACCTTGTACTGAAGTGGAAAAATATTTTAACTCCTCACCTTGTACTGAAGTGGAAAAATATACTGAAGCTGGAAAGTATACTGAAACAGTAGCCATACTTTCTGACTAGGACTCCTGTGTACACAGTGAAGTCCAAAAGACATTGGGGAAAAAGAGACACAGTTATGCAGAACTTGGCAGTGAATAAGGTAATAGTACAATATATGTCAATATGTTGACTGCACTAATGCAAAAATCCCATTAAAATGAGGAAGATTTGCATAACCATTAATACTCCTTGTGTTTCTTAACTTTACCACTCTAACCAGTGAAACTATCATTTTGGCTAGTGTCAGTTTGGTTTCCTGTCTGGTGTAAGGCCATTTCTAGTTCTCAGGTATTGTCAGGAATACTTTCCTTCAAAACCTGCTTTAATGAAACCACTCCTGTGAGCACAGGTTTAGGAATATTGGCACTGTACTGTTAATCTTTTAGGTTTTGGTAATACAATAAAACAATTACAGATTAGGTGGGGTTTCCGTTTTGCTTTAGTGATCTGGAGCACACCTACTTCCATCCTGACAGCAACTACTTGACATTCAAACCTTGGCAGAGGTAGATTATGTCACACAAAAAGCTGCAAATCCACCCAAAAACATTCTGGAAAAGCAGAGGACATGTATCCCCGCACACAGGCTGTCACTCTTTCAGCCATGCTGCTCTGTATGTTAAGAAAGACAAAATCTAGAGCTAGCCATGCCTTGGCCAGGTACTTCAAGATGCCAAGACCCAGCCCACCAGTACTAGGTACTTCTATATATTTATATTTGGGTCTGTGGGAGTACATGGTTCAATTCACATGCTAATGTATTTATTGTGGAAACATGTATTACAGTTCAAACTGTTGTGGCATGCGGTTACATTAAGCTTGAATAAACTAGACTGAAATCAGAGAGACATTTGAGGAACAACATACTGTTAAGATAGGGTAGCAGAGACAAGCCCAAACAGAAGGTGCAAGAAATACTCTTTAAAAATATTTTTTGGTCACTTCTTTTTATACTTCTCGTAGTGGCTTGGTTTGCTGCATCTCCCACCACGCCTCATAAGAATTATGTCGGTTCTTACTGGTAGCCTGCAAACTGCACATCTGCTGTCAGAATTTTGTATCAGGTTCCTTCTGTCTTCATCCTGGCTTGCTTGTTTATATACTAAAGGTATTGTGTTTGTTTTTTTGAATATATAAGCTTTTTGAAGCAGAAGTTTGTGTAAGATCACACAAACTGGGTGTGACCTAGCACTGGACTTCAGACCCTACTACAGTTTCTATATATTTAGGTGTGTGTGTGTTATGTAATAAGTGTGTAAGTAAGCCACAGGAGCCGAGCTGTAAGAAAGTACAAGTTAAATGAATTTAGGTTTCTTTCCCATATTTAAATGGGCTGACTTTGGGCCTGGATGGAGTTTAATGCATTTGTCCCGTTGAAATCTGTCTGTTCTTCATGCACAGAAGGTGGTTCAAATAAAAATGCTCCTCTAGTACATTTTACCTTTGGGCTATCTATTTCCAGAAAGATGTACAAACTTTGCAAAACAGATGGCTACATTGACAGCTTGCCAGTACTGAGAGACCACAGTTAGTTTTCACAAACATGAACAAAATCGCTATTTATTTCTACTTATAGTATCTCTAATGTCTGGATACAAGTCATTGCTATTTAAAAATGGAAGTGATAGGTTTATCATAAAAAATCTGCATTTACAATGCTAGGGCAAGTGGTCACGTCAGTCTCAGTTTAAGACCTCTCTAGGTAGCACCTTACATAACCTTTCTTTTTCCAAAAAAGAGATCTTGTCTGATAGAGTAGAAACCATGTAATCTAGTATGTTGGCAATCCCTTGCGTCAGTTCTCTGAAGCAAGGAAATGGGATTTCCTGACATGGTGTGCCAATGCAAAAAGCAATGTGTGCTACTAAGGGAGCCCCTGGCCCACCCAGTGCCAGCAGGCTCACCTAAGAGTTTTGCTAACACGCTTTTTTTGTGTGAGGTATACTGCTTCTTTAGCTTATTAACCTCTTTGGTGTTCTGAATATGCTTGACAAATGGGAAAAATCTGCTGCAGGTGTTGCTGTGCATACTAGTTATGACTAAGAGCAACAGTTTTTGGGGGTCATTGGGAAGCAAGGAATAGAAGATATAAGAACTTTTGCTCACTATAGATTTCAGCTGACATTCAAATGTGGAAAAGCTTTTTATTTTCTCTTCAACTCTTTGAATGGGCCATCTAACTTGGAATATTACTGCAAAGAAACACCACCTAAATCCCAGAGGCATGAACATCAAGAACATAGTGTATTGTAGCAGTCATCCTTACCAGGGTTTTGAGCATCGGCTGAAACTGAAGGAATTAAATATATATTGAATAAATGCAGCAGTACAGAACAAAAACTTTTGTCTCAGGGAGAGGCAGAGAACACTTTGTACTATACAATGTTTACTCCTTCTGCCTCCTCCTCTCAGTCAGACACCCGGACTTCAAGGCAAATGGCCAAGATGGTTTCAGCCCTTCAGTGGGGCTGATTCCACAAATCTGCCATCCTTTCACCAGCCCAAAGCTATACATTTGCAGAAGAGAGCTGATGATTGACATTTCTATGAGACCCAGAGTAAACTCAACATTTGGACATTATATTTACTGGTAGCATGAAGAAATGAAAATTCCTTACCAGCAGCTTCTGAGCTGCATGGAGTCTCACGTGCAGCCTGACCTAGGTCTGACCTTGTGCAGACACTAGAGGTTTCTGGTGAGCTTGCTAGGCAGTGAAGGAATCTGGGTAAAGTCTGCAGAGTAAAGCTTGAGGCTCCTGTGCAAAGTATGGTCAGAGCAGGGATCTTGATTGAGCTCTTGCTTTAATTTTGAAATAAATGTGAGAGCTGTCTTTTAAAGACTGATGGGATTTCCAGGGAATCCCATTGCTACCAGCTTGGACATGGATGCAGTCCTGGCCTGCTAAAGCGCTATTGGCTACAAGGATGCAATTGGTGATACTTACTTGTTTGTGCAATGTACCACACAGTTTTGAGGGCATTTTTTTTCTAAGCCTCAATATTATGATCAGTTCTCTACAAGACAAGATGAAGTTTTTGTAGGTGTCTGAATCTGCACCAGAGAAATGTTATTACTATGTTGATGAGAATTGACTGGTCTGGATATCATCTACCAGATTTTGCAATAACTATAATGCCTGCCACAAGTGCTGTGACCCCTTAACTCCCGTTGCCCTTTAAGCTCCAAAAGTTTTATTGTTAAGGGATTTCCAGCCCATCCCTATTCATTACCTTGGAAACATAAACAGAAGCATTACTGAAAATGGCTAATAATGAATTTAGTCTAAGCACCCTATTGGGAGAGAAAGGAGTATTATTATCCCCATTTTACAGTTGAAGAATAAGTTTCAGAGTTCAAGGCTGTCCACCAGATCTCCTTCTGCCAAGTGAGTATGCTTGTACAACTAGGATATTAACTTAAGTTCCTCTGCTGATCTCTAATACAACAGAATCAACAGTCAAGATAGTTCTCTCAAGTAATCACATCTGAAACCTCTGAGGCCTACTCTGTGTTAAAAACAACAATTTAAACCTTACTCGTAAGCTTGGCTCGTAAGCCAGCAGTCACTACAGGTTTCTGCAGCATCAGTTTAACAGTCTCTCTGCGTGATACATGACTTAGAAGGCAGAGCACAGCTGCTGAAGCATAAGCTTCTGTATCACATCCATGTGCAGCCCCTTTGCAAAGCCTGGTGCAGCAGTTAAGTGGGATACTTGCACTGAGACCTGCGTCCTTCTCTCTCCGTGGTGGAGATGAAAAAGTCATGGCTACCTCAATTTTCCATGTAGTCATGACTAGCTGGTGTGCCAGTGAAATGCCATATACTTATTCTCAGTGTTAAGAAATCAAGACATTGGTTTAAAAGTAGAGATTAATTTTCCTTCATGTTTGTATAAGTTGGGTTTATATTTTCAAATTTTTCTTCACCAGCAAGAGAACTTTTTTTTTTTTTTTTTTATTTTTTAATGAAGGAGAATATATTTGTATAATCTCTTGAAATGTAGTGCATAGACTTCAATAAAATATGATTGTGGAGAAGTTACAAGGTATAGAAAAGCCTCTCTTCCAGAACCTTAAGTTCTGAGGGAGCAGTTGTGGAAAATCAGATGTTGCCAAGGAGACAGAGATTAAGAAAATATCTCATGTGGGAAAATGGAGAAATAAAAAGGCTACTTTAACTGAAACTCTTTGGTAAAGTATAAGACAACTGAGGCAAGTTCAAAGAATACTTGACTCCATATGTTCAAGCAATGAGTGCTATGCAGAAGGATAATATTTAGGGTAGCATTATTTTGTAGAATTTTAGTCTATTTAATACTTTTCTGTTAACGCACACAGATTAAGTGTGAAACCATAATACTGTACTCTGGGTAAGGAGGCAAAGTGGAATATGAAAGAAACATTTTGAAAGGACTGAAAAGAGAAGTTCTGTCTAGAGTTGTTGCGTCTACAAAGAGAAATCTGGCTAGCAGAGAGATTCACAGCACGACGTTAAACTAAGCTTGTTCTGGGACCAGATTGTGTTCAGCGTGGCTGAAATGAGTTATGCATGAGTTATGCAATGTCAGACCCCGGGGGAAAAAAATGCAACAAATGCATTTTATAAATGAGGTAACGTACATCATGAACAAAAAGGATGATAATACCACTAACTTGGATGAATGCTTTGTAGGTGCAAATGGACACAGTTTCAGTGAAAGATGAGCTGACTATCAACCAAAAGCCAGCAGGATGGCCTTTCCTTTTAAATAGGGTACTTAAAGTGACATAAGCCAGCGCAGTGCCAGAAAAACCTCAAAAAATTACAGGTAAATTAGGAAAATTCAGGGCAAAGAGAGGAAAACTCTCACTAGAAGAGTTTGTGATCTATCACTTATGACTAGGTATTAGTTTAGTAAAAACACATTTATAAAGGGGCTAAGGAAAAGAGCATCCAGAGTTGGGTCAGAAGTCCATAAAGGCAGAAAGGGTGTACATGATGAGTGGCAGACAGCTAAGGTTAATGAAAAGCCTTTGGTATATGAACAAAATGGAAGAGTTTAAGCTTTCCATAAACTATTGGAGAAAAAAAGAATTATAAAAACAGTAGAAGAAGAAACACTTTGCTTCTGTGAAGGAAAGAATCACATATATAAAAGAGGGAAAGAAATGGAGGATACGGTGAAGGTCATGTATTTGTGTATACTTGATACACCAGTGGAGCTCTGGCAGGTACCTCTTGAAAAGCAGGATCCGTGTTTGTGCAGGCCGTTCTAGTTTCTGACCCTGTCGCTTGAAAACAGGGTGTTTCAGAGGGTTTCATGGGAAAAAATAATTTTTTTCCTGTACTGGGAAACGTGCTTTATCTCAGAGACAGGGAGAAACAAGGAAAGTGGTATAAAGACGGACTATTTTGGAAAGAGTTAGAGCTGCTGCATAAACAACAATAAATCCAGGATGAACTTATAAAAAAAATCAACACTGAAAGTTGTACAATTAAGTCTGGTAAAAGCCCTGGATTCTGTGGCTATTGAAAGGGGTACAGTGGTAAATTATGCCAAAAAATTATGCTTACTATACTTACTCAAACTAGTAACCTGAGTGTGCTATTTGGAATAGATATCCAGAGTACATGAAAAACAATTCTTATTAAAGAGTTTGAGAAATGAGAGTTAATTAAGCTACAGCCAGGAAGGATGTGGAATATGGCATAATTAACCTTCCGCTATTACGCTTTTGCTGGCAGCTAGGTCCAGGAAAAGGGCTTAAAGTGAGAGGCACTGGAGAGCTTTAGGAAACAAGAAGCTGCTCTGGAACTACTGCTTGCCTGAATCGGTAGGTCTGGGAGTTTGTATACAAGTGTCAAGATAGTCTATTGCAGCTGTGGGCTTGCTTGTGAAGAAAACGATTGGTTAGGCCAAATATTTATTTGAACTGTGTTCCTTTTAAAATCTATCTTTAAGACTTGGCTTGTGGGGCTTGAACTCCTTGTCAGGAGCCAAATCATAGCTGGAGTGAACAGGCGCTAAAGGCTGGATAGGGAAGCTTTGGAATAGTGAGAAAAATGTTTTGCCTTTCTATACAGTATTTTACCGAGGTCCTGTATACAAGTGGGGCTTTATTCCTTTTTCTTTTTCTTTTCTTTTCTTTTCTTTTCTTTCTTTCTTTCTTTTTTTTTTTTTTTTTTTTTTTTTTTTTTTTTTTTATCCTTTCTGGTGGTGTAGCAGAAATATAGCAGAATATTCTCATATATTAACCCAGAAGCAAAAGGGCTAGATTTGTAGCCCTGACCTGTGGACAAGCTTCTCTGGGGAAGAAGACTCATGTTAGGCACATCCTATGTGAAGTACCTAATATTTCAGCTATTTCAGCAGCCTGGGGGCATAGTTGTTTGCAGTGTTGAGAGAAACCCACCAGAAATAGCATACTGAGCCAAGAAATGGGTTGCTAGTTAGAAAAGTTAGGGAACTGCAGTCATTTCTTATGTTTACAGAGCTATGCCGTATATATGAATACTATACTAATAGCATGAAATATAAAACGATGAAGCTGATGGTGGTGACTGGGAGCTGGAAGTGCTGTTCTTGCTCCTCTGGTGACTATATTTACACCACTCCAGTGAATAAATGTTCATATAAATAACAAAAATTCCCCTCTGCTGGCTCAGAGTGCCTTCATCACTTTATGCTTGATCCAAGGAAATAATTTGTATCACAGCTTCCACCCAGCTGCCTGCTGTCAGACGTTCTGACATGAACTTTTCTCAGTCCCTCCTGCATGGACTCTTCAAATCTCCATTAAAGCTATGAATACTCAAATATACATGTCTCTGTGGTGCTCAGCAGCTCCTAGGTATGGTGCCTGGATTTTATGTGCTTCACAGGATGGCTAATTACTTTGACAAGCACAAGTACTATTTTCTGAAGAGATTGAAATCACCTGCAACCCCTGCAGCCACTAGTGCCAGTGAAAGGAAAATGAGTGGGAATTAAATCTTCCCAGGCAGGACTGAACACTGAATCCTAATTGTCACCCGCAGCCAGAGCATTAACTCCAGCCCCCCTTATCCAATAGCTAGAGGGAGAGAGACTTTCTCCCTCTTTCTTCCAGGTAGCTAATTTCTATAAAAGTACGGTTTTCTGGCTGAATTTTTTTAACAGATTAAGTCTAAACAGATTAATAATCTAGGACAAACAAAATTATATACTCTTGGTAAATGGACCGTTTGTCAAAGTTACCTGCCCAGAGCTATGTGTGAACATCTTATGTTTTCATCCGCATCCATGTTTCTATTTATAAGGTAAATATCCTCACTCATGTTGAGTGGTAATCACAAGGCTTTTGAGGCATGGTTTTGTTGAAAGCTGTGTCAAGCAAATGAAAAGTTCCTTCAAGAATTCATAATCTAAAAGGACAAACAAAAAAGAGAAGTCGCGAATGCCACACACTACTCTGTTTGAATTTGATTGTTTCAAACAAACATTTAGCTTTAACTGTCCTGATAACAGGGAACTCGGTGCGCTGTGAAAGCCGTACTAGAAGTGACGATGCATACTGGCAGATGATACAAAGTGAAAGGAATGGAAAGCTCCTGGGAGGAAATGATGACAGATGGATTCAAGAGCAGAGCTGAGAATTTGGCACTTAAGGCAAAGCCTAAATGAACTGTGAAAGTCTCCTACAGTAAAGGATGCAGCTGTCTCATGCTATCCACCTAATCTTACATCTCTAGGAGCAAGAGATCTTTGAAGAATGGTGCCGGACTACTTCTCCTTGACTTGCATGTGTTGAACAACACTCATAATATGGAATCTGTCCAGTGTTTCTCTTTCTAAATATCATAAGTCAGTCTTCCTCCTTCCTCAGACTTCCTGTAGTTTTCCTCTGGGGGAAAGCTGTCCACTGGCCAACATCACCTTCACTGGTGAAGTCATATACAAGTTAGGTCCACCTAACTTGTTCTTATTGTTCTTATAATGTAATTAAAAAACCCACTTCATTGACAGCTCATCCTAATTGCTTCAAGAACTTCTTTTTCTACAGTATCGTTAGCGATGAGGCCTAAACTAAATGTAGGATAGATCATATTAACACAAGTACAACTGGGCCACGTAGACCATTCACCTTGTTATTGGGCAGAGTGATTGCAGAGCTGTAATTCAAGATCAGAGTTTTCACAGTGCTGGCTCTTCACCACACCCATCCAGCTACCTTATATGCTAGTAACAGTGGGTATTCCCGCTGTTGTCAAGATGGTACATTTGCAGTGACACGTATGGTATTCTGATAATCAGGTCATTAATCAGAGCTCTAGGACTGTCTTAAGCCATGCAAGAGAGACAAACCATGCATTTTCTTGTTCATGGTAGTAAATACTATTCTGAATGATGGCTAATTCAAAAGCAATTGACTACAGCAAGTGGTCCGCCCTGAGCTTTGAAAACTTATCCTTCCTTTTTAAAAATTCAGGTAGAAGAGAAAAAATGCCCTTGACTGTGCTGAAGATTACCTAATTCAGTAACTACATCAGCTGTATTATTAATGTAACCTTTAATTTTATACATCTGATTGTCTGGAACCCAGCTTTCTCTTCCTTGAGCATGCAGACAGAGTCTAGATGTATTTATGGTATAAAACCAATGATGTTGTTTGTCACAGGTGGTGGTCTTGTTTTGGCTAGCATATTAAAGCCTTTGGCCTTTGCATTGGGAGAAAGCCTGTGTGAATAAATAACCCATATATTTATTATGTTTAGTACTTGGAGAACCCCACAGAACATGCATAGCATTAGCACCATTTTTCATGAAGATCTCCAGAGTTATAAAAGACTGTCGAAGTTTTGAACACTCAGCACAGAATGAATGACAAGGGGAAAATAAAACTCTATTCACTTTCAATTCATTTTACAAGGCTGCTTAAGAAATGACTTTTGAGGGAAGGGTTGGCCAGAAAACAAGAATTCTATTTGCAAGAATATTTGAGGTCTAAAATATACAACAGTTCTGCAGTGCAACACACATATGACCTTTTAAAATTTCTTTTAAGTATAGATTCATTCTGGCATAGCTAATTAGCTGTTGGGAAGAGAGATTTCTTGGCCTGTGGAGATCCATGCTCAAAGACTCTTTCCTCTAGAATATAATATTTGGCTTTTCTATCCTTCTTAATATTGGAATTATGTATATATAAAATGGACAAAATGAAATAGCTCTTACAGAATAGGAAAATTCAAGCTGGGCAGTAGATGGAGTTTGAAACCTGAGCCACTCAAAACCCATCCAGACAAGAAGGCTATGAACAATTTTGGGTAAACCCTCTGATTTTGATTTTGATTAGAGAGTCTGTCCTGCAAATGAAGAAATCTAGTCAGCAGCACAGTCATTAAAATCTACATGTTGGTATGATAAATTGCAAATTCCTAAGGAATCTTTTAAAGTTCTTGACCAACCTGGCAGTGATTGCCTTCTGAAATCCTAGTTAATCTAGATCTAAGAAAGTGTTAGGCTTTTAAGGTCTTAAGAAATGTTAAGCTGTTTTCCTTCTGATCTAAGATGCCTTGAAAAATATGGAGGACACAATACTTCTCCAAGCAAATTACAAATAATTACTGCAGTCCAAGATCAGAAATGGATTAAAATAGGCTTAAGTTTAGCATAGAAGTACATTGTCCAAGACTTTTGATATCTTTCTCTTTTTTTGCTACACTTAAGTAAGATTTCTCTCTGATTGTGGACTGGTAAAAGTTTTCTTACAATCATACTCTCAGCATTCAGCATCCAAAACACTGATGTCTTCTGAAAAATTGCCTCCTAAGGCAAAAAAAGAAAAAAAAAGGTCCTTAATTGTGGGTGTGGAATACTTTACAATTTTGGCTCTGACCTGAACTCCATTACACCTAGTGATACTCAAACGCTGACATGTGAATACACTCTCACATCAGCATCCTAGTTCTATCTGGCCCAGTTAAATCTTAAAAAAACAAATATTCCTAAAGCAGCAAAATTTTTCTTGGTTCTGGCATGAAATAACTGAGCCGCAGAATCTGATGGTGTGAAAGTATTCTGCTTTCCCTGCCTTGCCCATGTCAAGCGTCAGTCTTCCACATGTTTTCGTGACACAGTCTTGTAGGAGTCAGCAGAGTGCTCTATAGACTTTGGCCCGAACAGCTGGATGACTGACTGAATCTGCTCACTGACTTCAAATCACATGTTATCAGTGAAACCTTTGCTGCTGTGCTTCCTTTCATTGTGTCCTTAAGCTGACCATTTCCTGCTCATGTCCTTTAAGCAGAGAATATACAGAAGATCAGGGTCAGCCCCAACACTGCAAACGCTTCACTTATGGTTTGGGAAGATAAAGCTGTTGTTTTAATAAAGTTTGAACAAACATAAAAGTTGCCTACACTTCTCTTCTTTTAATACAGTCACAAAGAACTGATCATAAAAATTTCCTTCATCATCAATTTTTAGCCAATATTGAACCGATTTTTTTAATGTTGTGTGTGATTCCAGCTGTGATAAATGCAAGCTATTGCAATCTGGTGGAAGAACCAGAATGTTTTTAATGACCCTACACTGTAATCTAAGCCAAGCAAATATAATGATTCACCCAGGGAAGATAAATTATTGCCTGGAAAAACGCCAAAGCATTTTAATTTGTAACTCCAAAATGTCTCTCTTGGAATCCGTTGTGAACTGTCTGGGATATGAAATATTTTCCAAATTGTTATATAACTTAACAATTCTTGTTTTTTTCCCCCTTCCTCATTCAACATGCACATACATACGCTTAATTTAGACAAAGTATTGCTTTAAATAGCTACCTGAAATGCCCTTTGCTAAAACTACATTGGAAAAAATTACTTTAGTTTTGATTTTCAGTAAAATTCAAGATTTTAAGTTCGCGTGGCAGCAGGTGTCAGGGGGGCACTTGCCACCACAGCTTGGAAATCTGACAAATTGTCAGAACCATTTGGATTTCCTAGACTGTTATTAGCCATCTGTTCGCAGCTCTGGGCGGGTCAGATGTGTGGACTTGACCATAGCCACCCTTAATTAGAGAACGTAGAAATCCAGCCAATTTAGCGTTTATTTTGTTTATTGTTTTAAAAGGAAGATGCGTCACACAGTGCGGGGCTGGTTTGTTTCTGAGCTTTTGTGGAAATGGAGATACACAGCTTAGGATTCTGCTGCCAGAATCTCCACTAGGTACTAAATGACAGTGAGTCCTTATCCTGTTTGTCTGTGTTCGCTTTCTAAAACTGCTTTTCTAAAATCTCATAACTTTCTGCTGTGCAGGAGACACTACAGTTTGCCTGTGTGTTTAGTGTATGCAGCCCTTACAGTAAGTAATCAGACGTTAGGAAATACTCTTGCAAAGCCCTTCCTCAGCTCCGAGTGCTGCACGTGCTCATCTTTGTTCCCCTAAGAATTCTCAGAGAAGCCACTCATTCCCAGGAAGGGTAAAAACTAAGAAAGACTATGACTGTGTTACATTCTTCTAGCAAAATATTAAGGATTCATCATGCTCCTAACTTTTCCAAGGCCAAGCACATACTGGAAAAGAGGGTAGAAAGAACTGTACTTTTGATAGCTCTAGCACGCTTTCCTTTTGCTCTGAAATACACTGGCAAACACTCTGTAGCTAATTGGAATTAGTCTGTGTGCCAAGAGAAGTCGTGATGTGGTGAGGATAAGATTAAGCAAAAATAAATTCTTTGATTATATTGTACGTTTTATTAGCTATCTAAAAATATCTTCTGATATTTATGCAAATAGAAGGATATTAATAATGCCGCTTCTGTTCTAATCTATTTTTTCATATTGTACTAATGCAACTTTAAAGAAAATAATGGCATATATGAAATGTCGCATAAATAATTTTTTGCTATAGTAAACTAGAAAAAAGTAGAATTTATTTTTTTAAGAAAAGTAGAATTTACTTGACTTTCACTTTCTATGCTATTAGATTTCTTCTTGTATTTCCCTTAAGTGCTGACAAGGAATACAAGCTAATTGATTTTATATTTTTCTATTTCTTACAATAAACCCCCTCTATTAAATAATAAAATGGACAGGAACATGTACTGCCCTTTGGAATGGGATTCGGACTTGCTCTGACACCTCTTTCCAATATTTGGCCAACACTACAATCGAGAACAAATTAAGGCTAGCTATTGTGAATTGAAATGACTCCTTTCTATTACTTCCTTCTTCTGTGATTATAGTCTTCAGAGTTACCCTCACATGGTGTACTAATGCAAAATGAATTCACATATTCACCATAAATATTTTTGGAAGATTAGACAAGAGAAAGCTGTTCTGTTCAAGAGTGTAATATCGAACATATTTGCCTGACTTTCCATTCTACTTATGCTTTTTGCTATAATGCACCTCTGGAGATCAGAGTCATGAAAGTTTTAAAAATCAATAAAATAGTTTATATATTTTATACAGGTTGTATATAAAAGCATGACACAGGTTATTCTGACTTCATAAAGTATAATTCCAATCAGAATTTCTGCTAATATAGTAACATAAAGCTTGAGTGGGTTTAAGCTTGAGGTTCCAGAATTTTTAAATTGACTTATAGCCCCATACCTAAAGATATCTAGGTTTTAATTTTGTATAATAAAGGGATTAGATCTACATTCTGTGTACATATATGTCTCTGCATACTTTCTACCTACTCCTCTGTGCAATTCTTTTTGTGAACCTCCTGTGGCAGGATTTACTGAACTTTTCTTTGTGGGTGGAATGACCTGCTGATTTCTTTGAAGTGAGAATCTTTTCATCACTGAGGTTATTCTCATTTCCAACATCTTCCTGTGTATTTTCAGCTTCTTTTCCATTCACAGAAACAGGACTTGGGAAATTTCCATAAGCTTGCACTCTTAATGCTGTGATAGCAGAGTGCTCTATCTATGCTCTCAAATATCAGACCAGCCACATTTTCCTTGGAAGGGAAAGTGAACAAGGGCTTGAGGAGCAAATGCTGCCTGAACAACTGAACATCCCCTCTCAGCCAAACACCCAGAACCTATTGCTTTACATAGGGGTGGAAGTAGAGAGCCAAGAGGAGGAGAGATGGATCTGTATTTTGCTCATTGATATCCCATCCTAGCAAGTGCAGGAGAGTAAATTTGGCAGTTGATAGAGGAAAGAGGAGAGGGTCAAGCTGGACTGCTCGTGCAACAGCACTGCATTATAGACAGGCCATATGCAAAGCTCAGCTAAGCTAAGCTCTCCACTGTGCAATAGTGGCTGTCACGATGATGGTTCTTGTCCGGGTGATGGCGTTGTAACAAATTGCGTGCCACGGATAAGGAGAAGGATGAAATATTAAGTTGACGTCCTAAAGCACGAGTGTTGTGATGACATGCATAGCACTGAGCTGAGTGTGTAAGTCCTCTTAATTTAGGATTTCCTTATGGCTTTTATTGTTTTCTGTTTCTATAAGGAAATATAGTTCATAAACCTTACGTCCACATTAACAAATCTTTCTTGTGGAAAAGAGAAAGATGAAAGGCAGTTTAGGAAAGTGCAAATTGAGCTATATTTCACCACTGATGTTTTTCATCCTTTTAATAGTCTTCCATATTGCTACATGACTTGTATTTATTTTGGTTTGCTCCATAATCCAGAAGAAAACAGTACGCTCAATGAGCAGTCTTTAGGGGAAATCAGATGCAAAAGAAGATTCTCCACAAAAAGTTGTAGATTGTACTAATATATAAGGTAAATTATAACTTTTATCTCTAGTCTTTTGTAATAATCTACGTTCTCTCAGCCTGTTCTAAATAGCAATGAAGAAAATTAGAGGTGCATAAAAAGCTTCTAGTATTTAGATGATTGTGCAACAGTCTTTGAATGTCTTGACCCTTCCTGGTGCAACCAAAGAAGGAAGAAGTATATATCAGAAAAGAAATAATAAATGAGTTCTCATGCGGATGGCCCTTGCTCTGAAGCTGAGACAGAATCGTTCAGTTAACCTAATGTAGATGACTCTCAAATTCTTTTACTACATTTTCTTGAATTTTAGAAAAGCTTATTTAAATCAAAATCAGACAAAAAGTCTCACATATAATGAGTAACTTTTATCTCACCTGAGTAGATACAGTAGTATATCTATGTGTTAATTCATAGGAATCCATGAGAGTGCAATCTCTTAAAATCAGTATTATTGATCAGAATTGTAACTGGACACTTCTGTTCTTGATTTCTAAATTAATAACAAGAAGTAATTTTTCTCCTGTTAGTGCCATCCATATACTAAAGAATGTACTGACTGTAAAGTATCCCAAGGAGATGGAAAAAGAAAATGAATAAATAGGGACAGCAGTGGGAGGGCTATTTGTCTTTTTTGTGTGTATGTATGTTAAAATTCAGTGTCTGCTACTTAAAGACAAAAATTCAAAAACTTTTTTTAAGCATTAAGTAGAGATCTGTCTAGTTTTAATGATCTATTTAGTGGAAGATTCTGCCTTATCTGGAGCAATGAGTGTCCAAAGTCATCTTCTGTCTACTGAGAATTACTAATTTATAATATACTCTCCCCTCAAAAAGAGATTTATATTTGCTAGTAATAGAAGAATGTTTGAACCACAGAATGAATCTTACAAACCCTATTTTGAAGAAAACTCTGCCAATATGGGATTGTCACAGTAATGTTCCTTTCTCCTCTGTTTTCTTGCATTATTTGGAAGGGAGGATCACACAGCATAGGGAACAGTGGTATACCATAACCACCACTGAAATAGCTACAGTCTGCAAAACTGTGAGAACAAGAAAATGGAAGATATTCAGATTGGAATTATTGAGGATTTTCCCTTCAAGGCCTTAGTAAAAGTTCATATTAGTTTTCATTTTAGTCATACTGTGTTTCCAGTTTTTGCTGCAATGCAGTTTCACAATTAGACGCACACTCATTGAATACTGCTGGTCTCTGCTTATGTTTGAATGTTATCCAAACATAGCCTGTTAAGTACCTGCTACAATTTGGTCTTGTTATATGCCAGAATAATAACTTGATTTGTTAGCAGCTTGTAAATATGAATGCAAAGTTTTAAGGTTTTATCTTTTAAGTTCAGAGGTTTTAAACAGTAAAATATATTTTATTTTCAATCTTGGTCATCTTAAATCTCCTAAGGCTGTGGCACTTTTTTGGGGAAGAACTAAATTTCACTATTAAAAGCATTAAAGAATCAAATTCAGCAGTTTATAAATCAACGAAAAACATAACAAATGTAAAAACATCAGGCTATAGCACTAGTGTCAAAAGGTTGGTCAGATTTAGTTGGACTCATTTCTAAGTATGATTTTTATTATAACTTGGCTATATCTGTCAAGTTGGGCTTAATGAATACTAAATTGATCATAAATATGAAGTCTCTGCTGGAAACATATTTAGCTTTTATTATTTTTAACTATTAAACTTCCACTAGTGAAAAAGTGGAGAATAGACGTCCACATATGATAATCATGTTCTCTCTCCTAAATAATTTCCATATTGAAGGTTTCAAAGTTTATTAACATCTGCCACTAGTTTGGACTCTAAATATGTATTAACCATAGCATAATAAAAAAAAAATCAATGAACAAAGAAAGTAAGGTGTTATAAATATCTCCCTGTGATGACTTTGCTTACAAGGATATTTACACACAAATGGGTCGGCCTATACACAAAACATACCCACAGCTAAGCAAATTATTCACAAATGCATTTTATGAACCGAATCTTATTATCCAAAATGATAGCGGTTCAAAGACATCTTATTCTCTGTTTTACTCTTATGCCCTGTACTCCTTTGAATTCTTACATATAACAACCACGGTCTATAGCAATTAAGCACATAAGCATCAGTAGCACCTCAGTTCAGAATACGAATTTCAGGGCTGTGTGTGTTTTGTTTCCCTTACATAATGAGGATGGAGTTTCAGTCCTGGATTTCTTTCTTTTCATGAATTTGAGCTGGAGCATTCTCCCTTTTAGAATACAGTAGATTTTTGAGTCTTCTTTTGTAGTTTAATTATATACTTCAGTCTTTTCCCCACATATCTAATTTCACTGAAATTGTTAGTAATTCTATCTTGACATGAGCATATATAGGGGAAAATACACTGATTGTCTGGACTTGTTGGTGAATTGGAAAACAGATGTCACACATATCTTTAAAAAAGTCTGAATTCTGTATTTAAAGTATAAAAAGGATGATTTAAAATGTCTGGTTAATTCAAGTTCCCTGAACCAATTCCACTCATCTTGTCACTTTAAAATCTTTGTTCAGATGAAAAGGTTTTAATTCAGAAACACTCTGGGCAAATTTGTCTCAAACTGACAATAATAGCAGCTGCTTTTTCTTTATGATTTATTTGTAAAACCAAGACATATTTGAGACCTTTCAATAGAGAGAAGAAAACGTATTAAACCCTTACTGGCAAGTTTTCCATTTCATTGTGTAGCACCACTTAAGGGATTGTCTTGCTCCCTCCCAGAGAAAACATTTGTGCGACAACTATTTAAACTTAAAATATGGAAAATATGTATTCCTTCTTTGTCCGAATACGATGTGGTGAACGAAATAAGAGTACCAGAAGTATACGACTAGCTGACTCTCTGTGGGCATTAAAAAGTAATCTCTGGACCAAGTCGGGATTAAAGGCCATGAGTCAGGAACCACTGGACAAAGGATGCGTTTGAACCATTCAGTTCAGCTAAGATTTCAGGTTTTCATCTGTTTCAGCTCACTTCGCTGCCTGGTATTTGTGGTCCATGAGCAGATGTCTGCAGAAGGGAAATCAGAGATTTCGGAATGCCCTTATGAACACTCCTGGGCGTGAGCTTTTGTACAAGTACTCCTGAGACTTCTTGTTTTCTGCAAGCATTTTGTCCAGCAAGTACTCATATGTTTTCTGAAAATAAATACAAAAGGTCATAAATACCTCTTAGGTGAATTCATGGTTTTCAGTGCGATACATATTTCTGAGTACTTACTTTGCAGTATTCACCCGTGTCTGAAGAGTAACAAGGGAGCTCTTGGAACTCGAATGCACTTTAGCAGCAGAAAAACTAGCAACAGAAAATATCTGTTGTGGAAGGGTTTATGATTCTACATCTGAATCTGCCACGTATGCAAAAACAGAAAACAGCAAAAATAAAATTTCACTTTGTCTGGGAAAGGCTAAAGTAAAACAACACTAAAAGTAAATTACATTTAGACCGTGCAACAAATGTACTATATAAACTGCTAAATGCTACTAAGGGACTGGATATGTTACAACTGCAGCTGTTGATCTATGATACTAGGCCGTGTGAGTTTTTTGCTAGGGACAAATACACTACAGAACTAAAATATGACTAATCTTTTAAAAGTATGATATGGTACAGCTCTCATTTGCAAAAGTTGGAATCCTTTGATTCCGAAGAGAAGATCAAAGGGGTGTTCTTCACCTAACATCACAAATATGATCTCAGAAAATTACCTTCAGAAATGTTAATTTTAATAGAATTGTTGCCACTGATATGTCACTACATATATTTTAAATGATTGACTATAGAGTTCCAAGCAAAGCAGGCAAATAGATCAGGAGACTTCCTGGACGTCATTGACTGAATACTGAACACAGTTTTTCTTCAATCTGACAGATGCTTTGTACAGACTGCTGTGCTGCTTCTAGAAATTAAATTAAATTGGAATTTTAGAAACTCTTCAGTTTTCATAATCAACTTACATTTCATAAGAGTCTATTCATACACTTGTGTGTCTCCATCTAAGCACTTCTGTCTATAAATGATGGAGAGTCCTCTTGTTTTTCTTTTCCAATAAGAAATGAAAATGTAGCAATTAGTCAAAAGAACTGAACTGATTTAGAGAGCTGCAACTTACTTGTAGCTCTTGAATCCTTAATAAATGAACTGGAACTGAAAGAATAGGGTTACTTATACATCCATTTTATGTGAGCAGAACAAGTCAAAATTTGTAAAAAGTATTTGACAAGGCATACAAAATGGGGAATTCTGTAGCATTATGGGAGAGTAAGGATGTTACACACAGAAATTACATTTCTTAGCAAAAGTCAGTTGTGGAATTATTCAGAAGCTGACTTAATATGGCCTTCTTTCAGCTACACTCTACATCTACAGCTACTGGCTGCAGATGAATTTTCTGAATCTCTCCTTAAAGTTTAAATTGAATTAGAAAAAGTGAAAATTAAAAGCATAGGGGTGACATGGAGAGAACGATTTACACCTCGTATTCAGAGAAGAGCAAAATAATAGCTTCCTTGGACATTCTTACCATTTTTTGTTAATCTACTTATGGCCTGGGACATCCTTCTTTGAATATCCTTTTACTACTACTTAGCATGTCCTTCAACATATGCAGTACTGATATCAAAAGTTCATTGTTTTAGAAACATTTTATTAAGATTCACAACCTTTGAACATTGTATTGTTATCTGCCAAAACAAAATGACAATCAAATAGTTCCCTCCGCTTTTTCTCTGTCCTTTCACTTTTTTAAACTTCCTTGCTTTTCTTTATTACTGTTATTCTGAAATGACTTTATCACACTGGAACATAAACAATAGATTAGGTATCTCATCTGGATTAGCTTCACAGCCTCTCTCTTTTTCACCCCTAAAAGCTCAATGACCTGCTAAAATACAGTATCAGCTGAGTTTTCTTTGGCCGGCTTGGTTCTCTTGACTTGACAGTAGCAAGATCAAGCTATAGGAGATTGTCAGCATAAGGGATATCCTTTGAAAAACAGGAGAAGTTTTCCTTCTTTAGAGTCAGGCTTATTTCCTAGCCCTTTTCTCCTTTGTATTTTTGATTCCTCTTCCCATCTTCACAGAGAGAAAAAAAGCCTTTGTATATCTAAAGTTGACCTCACATTGCTGTTCTGTAATAGAGCAATTATGTATTGAACACTTCAGAAGGAAGTACAAATCTATTTCAAAGATAAAAAGAAGGCAAACAAGATTTTTTTCTATATTTTATAATTCAGACCTCAAACTTAAGAAAATCATGCTTTTCAGTCTGCAGCATGTTTAAGTAACTGGAAGGTAACTACTGGAAAATATACTAGCTTCAAATTCTCATCTTAGTAATACTTTTTTCTTAACTTCCTTATAGAAATGAGTAATTGATTAATATTAAAATGTTATCCAGTTTAAAAAGTTATATTAAAATGTAACTAGATAAAAATATGTGCATGGAAGGGTATCAATGGAAGACACAAAAACCTTTTATTGGGCAAATGACTGTAGTTGTACTGCATATGTCGGTCTTTTACATCTACATTCAAACAAAAATGTCTGCATGGCTAATTAATACATTTTCTGGGATAACGACAAGCACATTTAAAGCAGAACAAGATGAAGTTCTGTCCCTTCATTGAGGATACCATTGTTCCCCCTTATAAACATGGGTCTAAATATTCTTTCTGGTCCTGAGGATGTCATGCGTTGCGAAGTTGCTCTGTTTCTGAAGGCTTTTGAGTTGATTGATTGGTCCTAAAATGCTTCCACAGAAGACAGACTTGATTCTTCTGCTAATGTAACAGCACTGATTTCATTTTTTAGGAAAGGATTTAGCTTATGGAACCCCCCTGTGATGAAGGTCTGTAAACCTCATGTAAACCCGGAGGGGAATTCTGTGGTGACCCCATAATTAGTTTTTTAAATTAAACTGGAAAAGGGAGTGTGTTGTCACAGGCCATACTACTTGGGATTGTATGGTGCTAGACATGTGGCTTATTGAAATGGTCATAGTGTTATGGTTAAGAAAATTAGGATTAGAAGAACAAAAATTAGAAATTGAGGTTGAATGATTTTTGATGCTTTAGGCAATTCTCATAGATTTCATGTAATTGCAGAGACTGGGTGTGAATCCAAGGGAATTGCTAAAAATGGAATATTTTGATTTGAGCTTTCCTGGCTAAACACACAGTACTATTTCTATTTAGTTCTATTTTCATTGTTATTCTGCAAGATATACTAGCCTTTTCTGTATGCTGTGCAACCCCACAGAAGAATGAGTCAGATACAAAATAAAAGGAAGACCTAAAAATAAACATGTAGCCTATCAAGCTCAGCAGGGTGTCAAAGACTATATTGACCCTTTAATAAGTTAGGGATACAAATTTTATGGCTATGAGGTCTATGAAATCTCTTCAGTGAACTGTCTATGACACCATTACATAAAGGTAAAGTTCTCAGGTTCAGTTTTTTGGAAATGTTACAGAAAATCTGAAATACATACACTTTATTTTAGTAATTAGATTTGTTATTTTTAGGCCATTTATTTTATATTAGTAGATGGCAAGACAGATGGAAATAACATTGCTGTAATAGGAATTTTGGTCATAATTTTAATCAAAGTGTAATACAAACAGCTGAAGTATATACTTTGGGAGTTTATATGTCATGTCTCTATGCCATTCCAAAGGCAATGTGATATGGCTCCATACTTTCCTTATAGGAGGCACTCTTTTCTGTTGTTTATAATGACATTTCCAGCAGAAATTATCAGTCCCTGAGCAGGAGACTTGGCGATCATAGGTATAAACATTATTTATGATGACATATACAATTTCTGTGAGTTGCAATCGGTGAACAAGTGCCTACCTCTGAAAGCTTTCTACAGCGCTGTTGTAACAACACCACTTTGTGACAAGTCTATATGCGGGTGAGGAGGAAACAACAGGCAAAAGCTAATAATTACTGAGTACGCCAACAAGCTAATTAGCAACTGCCTCAAAACACAGCATCCACAGGCAGACATCAGGTGCTTGCATTGTAGATGCCTTGGGCTCAGCACCTCGTTTTAACTTCTGATCCTTCATCCCTAGCCCTAGTCTTAGCAAGCATTCTTTCTACCCTGCCCTGGACCATTTAAGCTGGCTTTGCCTTAGGCCTGCACATGCTTCATCATCGATTCTCACTGCTCCTTAGACTCTCCACCTACCTGCCTTCGGGTTACGCTCTTGACTTGGTCTGCTGGGCCACATAGACTTGCTGGCTTAATCTATATATAGAAGGCAGGAAGGATATGTAGAAGAAATACCTGTGTTTTGCCTTCTTAATCTGTTTTTTCACATCAGTTTTCTGTGAACATTGTATCTAACTCTTGAGCTACCTGGAATTCTGTTTAGCTGCTAGGCCTATGAGCAGCTATAAAAAACCCATCATGCCAGTAAATGCCCAGACCAATCTGGAACCCATCCTTCTCAGTGGCTCACTCTCACATAGGAGCAGCCTTCACACACACAAAAAATAATGCCTGATGAGAGCCACACAGACTAATTTTGCATGTATTTTTCTTAAAAAAAATAAATTGCTCTGTTCTTTTTTCATCAGAGCTGGTGCGCAGCCTGACCACAGAAAGAAGCTGGAACCAGATGTTCCACTTAACTCAGCATAAAGGGTCCCCGTGTTGCCCAGGCAGCTGGAATATGTGCTTCTCTGCACAATATGCGCCTTTGTCAGCAGGAATTTCCAACATTTTAAGAGCAATTTAAAATGCATTTTCATATTAAATACAATGCCAAAACTTGTATTAGAGATTTTTTTTTCTTTCATGCAGACTTTCCAGACACATCTTTTGTTTTTTTGAGGTAACTGATACTGGGTGTGAACTGCTAATGTATAATGGTGAGTTGCATTTTGCTAGTCATATCATTATAGCTAATCCAATAAACACTGAAGTAGCTTGATTTAGTACTACGATACTGCATGCACGGAAAACAGTGCTTTAAGAGACTAAAATGTTTTGAAGGGATTCTGTCCATTTGGTGTATCCTTTGTGGAGGAAGCCTACTAAACCAACGACTGTTAGCATAATGTACTTCTCAGTCTGAATTAATTTTTAACCTTGATTAAGGTCCTGCAAAGTGCAGATGAACATGTGTAAATACTTACTTTGTAAGACTTAGTTCGTAAACTGAGTGATTCTGGTAATAGGGATAGGAATCTCCCTTCTAGGTCACTGCTTCTTAGTCTGATCTTAGAAGTGAAGCTACTGCTTTAAGGCTGTTAAAAAATCTTTCTTCAATAAGAGAGGTAAAACCAAGCTATGAGTCACCTGTAAATTGTGTGAGAGCCACATATACCTTTCAAATGGACAAGGCTGAAAAAGATAATACACTATTTTTGTTAGGTGTTCAACTTGGAAATTTAGCTAGCAAGCCAAAAAGTGAGTCACGCGTTTATTTCTGTTGCCTGTACAACAGAATGAAGCCCCTGGCATAAAAAAGACAGCAATAACATACTAGACCAACCCAGTTAAAGCCATATTTTGGAGACTTTATAAAGAGAATTATAAAGTAGTTTAGATTTGAGGGAAAATTTTTCACCAAGTTGGTCTTGTCTAGTAAAAGCTAAAGTTTACACCATAAATAATTGCAAAACATAAATAAACCTCCTTTACATTTTTGATAAACTCTTAGAGCTGGCCTAAGATCTGAGAGTTTCAGGAAATGATGATTACAGATACTATGCAGACAAGTGATCAGATACTCCAGCCACAACATGTCTTCCAAAGTGTTAAGGTTATGCATATGGTTTTGAAATGACAGCATCCATGGAGGAGTGATCCTCTTTCACCGAAATATAAAGAATGAAATTTTATTAACTTCGGAAAAATTAACAGAAGTGTATGGCTAGTTGTGGGGAAGTGATGTAGGAGTTCTCTAGTACCTGGAGCTATTCATGAAAATAACTTTGCAAACTATACTCCCTGATATAAACACGCAATATCCTGTTCTCTTCTAAAAGTTTCCAGTAATTTGAAGGGAGCTGAAATTTCACCCACTCTTGACACAGGAGAAGATCCCAGGATGAGAATAAGAACTTGCAAAATATTAAACCCCCCAGACATTCTAAAATACTCAGAGAATAATCAGTGAAATAATAAAGTAGACAAGAAGTATCAAATATTTGCTTTGGTTTTGATAGCTATGGAATTGAGTCATTGAAATAAACTTCCTTCTTGACATTTTTAGAAGAGGAGGTGGAGGAAAAGGAGGAAGATAGGTGGACCATTTTATGTGGCTGCTAATTGTCTTTCTATTTAAAAAAGCAGCTGGGACTCCATGTGGCTGTTGGCTAGGCTGTCTACTGGTGGTGCCTACAAGTGATCTAGTCACATCCTTCTCCCTTTTGCAGCAAAATCTGTTATAGTTACGGAAAACAATGCTGAAGATACAGTTTCTGAAAATAGAATTTGATCACAAAGACAGACTGTTCTGTTTGTTCAATGCCGCCACTGCTAGTTTTCTAAATTTTATTTTTCCCCTATTAAATGGCTGGAACAAAAATAGAACTACAGAAAGTAATAGCTTCCTGGATGAGAGTTATCCCAGGCTCTGATGAAGCTCCTCCTATTTCCCAAAGAAAATGCAGATGAGCAGAAGGAGATCTAGTATGTAATACTATGCAATATGTGTTTAATAAAGGCTGGTTTTATTTTCTTCATCATACTTTGATGTTCTAAGTTGTTTCTCAGGCTTCAAAAATCCGCATCTCTCCTTAGACAGTTAATTATCATCTATTAATTGGAGGTAACATTTAAAAATGTAGAACAATGACAAAAACTGGAAATATTGGAAAGGGAGGAAATTCCATCCTTAGAATTGTACGTCAACACTCTGAAATGATTAAAAATGTGGAAATATGTATTTACTGTCTCCCTCTACTTTCCTTCTCAAATATTATGATTTTTAGTGGTGACTAGGAGCGCAAACAGAAAACCCTCAAAACAAATCTAAGACTATCAGATTCCCTTTTCTGTCAGAAGACATCATTGATAGAAAAGATGGGCAAACCAGCTCCCACTCACAATTGTTGTACCTTAATATTTTTAAATTCTGTCCTCTTCAGAGAAGTCTTGAAGGTATAACTGATTAGAAAAGCCGGTTCTGATAAGAAGAAGGAAGAGAATCCAGTTTAAATCAAAAGTACTTCTAATATACATTGGAAACATTGCACTTATTGAAGTTGAACTAGTTAAAACTATATAATTTCATTTTGTACCTTAAGGATTTAATGCAGTTACCTCTTATTTTCCAGTTCTCAAATTGAGAACTTGTAGTTCCAATCCAAGCAGTGATATATCTCAAAAATCTGTCCATAGGAAAGTGGACAGTTTCTCATACAGAGTACCTTTTGAAATGATTACGAGCATTTTACTTATACTACCATTAAGATAAGATTGCAAACCATGCAGCAATTTAATACTAGTGTTAATTATACTATAGATGCTTTTGCACACATTGTACTAGTGTTCTTCAGTCCTGTGAATGTGCTTGTATACAGGCTTTTTAAAATATAAAAATAAATCTTATTTTCATTTGTTATTTCTCTTTATTGTATCCATATGTAAAAGGGAACGTATATTTCCTGGATTTTGTTATAATTGTTTTCAATTCTTATAGCAATGTTTAGGCTCCAAAGATATTGCAGATAGAGTAGGCCAGTCACCGGTACTAGAGAGATTTTTAACACATTTCTCACTCGAGTACAGTGTAGTGTCAGCTCTGCAACCGTTTGAAACACACTTCCTTTTTCTTCATTATAATTCTCGAACACTTTTCTGGGAAAAACCTTTCAGTTATTAGTGAAATAATTTTATTGACTATACTGCCAGATCTAATGCTGAAGTAACGCTGTTGCTTATTCTGCTTTTAAGAAGCCGGTCAGGGTAACACTGGGTTGTAAAAATCCAATTTCCTGTCCTTCGTGGTGTCGACTCTCTGACTCAGGCCGCTTGTATTAGGCTGTACTAACCCAGGCCCTAGTGCACCCCTTTGCCAGACGGTGCGATGAAAATCTTGGCTGGAGAGCAGTAAGAATGCTCGTAGGTTTTATTCACTGACCAGGTTTTCTGGTAAAATCTTTGCCGCAGTTAAAAAAGAAGGCAAGGGTAGACATGTTTTATTTATCTACAGGCAGCACGCGTATGTGATGACTGCATTTCTGGTGGAAAGAGTGCCAAAGGGTCATAATTGCCTTGAATTTTACACCACTTTCTAATGTGACCTCTTCCCCTGTCTCACAGGATTTAGAGGCAATTATTAGAGGCAATTTCTTTATGTTTAAGAGAAGTGGGAAAATAATTGGACAAGGAAGCAAGGATGTCTTAAGGCTCTTCTCTGCTGGAAGTGAGAAGAGACAGAAACAAGATTTGGAAATGTCTAACAAAATCTGTACATACAGGGCTAAAAATGAAAAAAGCATTATAAAATACCAGTGCAGGATTTTAGAGAGCTGCCTGTTTTCAGACTGAACATACTTATATGCCTTTGAGAGCAGGGATTTGCTACTTGTGAAACATTTTCACTTTTGCCCAATATCACCACATCGAATACTGTAAGATTTACTTCGGAACGCTGCTGTTTGGAAATTACAGAAGAGGAAATAATCTTGCCAACATGTTTCCAAGCCATAGGCTGTGTCTGGACTGAAAGAATGGCCAGTCTCACTGTGGTCATCCTTGTGGCCAGCCTTCTTTCTCTCTGCCCCATTTCCTCCCTATTGTGGAAAAACACAATAGCAGCTTCACAAAGAGGAAAGTACTGGTGGTATTTAGGGTGGACCAAATACTAATTCGAGACCAAAGAGGACATTCATACAAATAGCAAGATATGAAATTATGCTCTTAACTAAAAATATCTTTGCTTGCCCTAGATGTACCATAATAATCTGTGCTAATTCTTTTTTCCAGAGGTAAATTATTCATTACAAATGATCGCAAATATTCTAAAAAATATATGAAAAATAACTATGTGGCAGGCTGCTATTTATGATCTCATCTCATCTTCTATCTTCCTCTCCTATTTTCACCTCAATCACAGATTGCACACAGATGCCATACAGTGGAAAACATATGCCCAGAAGCAGCAGTGGCAGATCTGGCCTGAAATCCTCATTTTCTCAGCAGCTTTGCTAGCTGTTTGGCAAATGTCTTTGGTCAATCAGATCAAGGTATTTAGATTTTATGAAAACTCTACAGTTGTTCAGAGGTAGATGACTGCCATGGCTGGCTAAACCATTTTGCTAAAATACTTCCTATTTGCAAGGTATTTAATTTGAAATTATTTTGGACATCTGCGCTACACTGCAGAAAACACCAGGGGCATAACCATATCAATCAATTCTAGAATTATTTTCCTGATATTAAGGCTGTCATGGACATTGAACACATCGCTAAAGGGGTTTTCCACAAACCTTTTCTAAGACAAGCTCTGGATTTGAGTACTAAGATTATTTGCTTTTTTTTTTTTTCTTCCTTGTGTAACGGTGTGCATTAGCTTCTAATGGAGTGTGAAATTTCACTGACTGTAAGAGAAAGTCATGAGGAATCCATCACGTAATAAAGGCAGGGCTCCTGGCTGCAAGAAAAACTAGTACAACAGCAGTAGAGGAAGAAGATGCAAATGTGATCTGGTATGGAGTCAGGGTAGCTGCAGGGGACTCCGAGATATTTAGGCCATGAGAAGAACGAGAATTTTACTACGGGTAAATAGGACCTTATTCTCTTTCCAGCTAATGACAGAGTTACTTTGAGGCAAAGGTAATTTTATATAGGGGAATTACACACTACAGTCATTCTCACCTACTGGTGCACACTCTGCAAGTCTCCTGAGTTTGTCTGCAAGCAGCTGAACGGTCTCAGTGTAGTTGCCGCTATGGGAAAAAACATGTGTGAGTTAATTAGAACAAGCTTTGTAAGCTTCAGCTCCATTGCTGTTGCTGCTGTGATCCGAAGAGCAAAATACTGTGCTTAAAAGTATTAGTGAGTAAATATTTTAAGTGAATTTAATGAGATGTTTATTTCTCCCTTTTTTTGCTCTATTTTTTCCTCCTATTTTTCTTTCCTTTTCTCTTTCTTTTTCTTCTATAAGTCTCTTTCTGGCTCCCGAAGAATTCTAACAGGAATCCTTGAAAAAAACCTGACAGTGTTAAATAAGTATTGTTTTAGCAGAAACTGTAGTGAGCCCAGCAACACATATCATCCAGCCCTGCAACAGCCATCAGATCACGACCACCATCAGTCAGTGGCTCTCATTTCCTAATACTTTGAAACTTATTCATCTTTTTCTTTCCTTTTATGTTTAATATTAAAAATCACCCTGTACTTAATTGTATTATCTTTAAAAGCATCTAACAATGAATAAGCAATTTTAATAGGAACTTGAAACACATAATAATATCCAAACAGCATCAACTTTTAAGTCTGTTGCATTCAAATAAAAGTGTCCAGGGTAACAGCTGCTTTTCCTCTGATGTCTGAATACTTTTTATAGTTTTGGGGGAAGACTTCATCCCATTTTGCTATAAGGATTTTATAGGTGGACAGGTCACAATTTAATGGAGCGAAAGGAGCGGCTGGATTGGTGCGGTGTCAGAACTGAGCTGTACTCATCTGCTAATCCCCAATGAGCTCATTTTATAGCACAGGGTAAAGCAGTGCCAAAGCTAGGGTGTAATTAAAGTATGAATGTGGAAAGAGGACATGAAAGGGATACAAAATGAACACTGAAACTATATAAAATGAATGCTGAAAATTAATATTCTTCTAATTAAACACAAAGAAAAATGGAGCTGACATTGGAAAAAAAATGTACAAGTATAAGAGCACTAAAATAAAAACATTGCTCTATTCAGCATCATTTCATGTATAGCATAGGTTATTCTGTATGTTAGTTTGTAAAAGTCAAAGTTGCTGATTAAACTCAGAAAGTAATTATTTGGTGGATCTGGGTATACTGAGAGAGGTCAAGAAACATTTTCTTCACTGTAAGTGCATTGTCAGACAAACCTATGTTGCACCATGCTGTGAAAGGAAAGCAGATAAGGTCTTTGCCATCTGTTCTGAAGGTCCTGAGTTTAATTCTCCATGGGAGTTAGTACATAGTGCTGGTAGGAGGGGAGAAATTCATTCGGGAAACTGGTTATCTTTTCTTCGGAGAAGCAGCAATTTTTGCATACATTATTTTCTTCAGAAGACATTTCTCCTGATCTGCTTGCTTTCCTGAGGTTTCCTAGTGAATTGTAAACTAATGCATCTTGTAAAAAGTAAATGACTACTAGACAATAATATTTATTGAAAGTGCACTCTTAATTTATTTGTCCTTAAACATAATTTAGAAAATCCTGTTTATATTATATTCCTGTTCACAAATTTTACATCTGTACTACATTCTAGAGTTTAATTATATCATGGTCATTAATCTCCAGTCAGACAAAAATAATGACATTTTATGGCCTGAAATATAGTCACTGGAGTATGAGATATTGATCACTATAGTCATTCCGTAAACTGAGAAGAGAGAAAAGAATTCCATGCCTGCTGCTTTCCTAGATAGAAGGCAAATACAGAAGAGTAATATGTTTTTTAATTGATAATATATGGAAACTAAGATATTCCTTAAATTTTTTTATGTTTAATATTTTTCTTTTTTTTTCTTTTCTCCCAAAGTAGTAAACAAATTTTCAATCTATTGTGCTTCTCTTTCAAATAGCAAACAAATGCAGGATGCTATACTCATCAAGTCTTGTTCTTTTTTATCTTTTCCTAGCAAAAGATATTTTAAACAGATGATCATAGACGACAGTGATTTAGGGCTACAACCTGTTGAGTTTTTCAAGTGGTTGGCTGCATGATTCAGTTAAAGCTACACCAAAGTCTGTATTTACTTATAACATTTCTACCTTTATCTTTGTGTTCACACATATATCTCTATGAAATACATGTGTGTGATAAAGGTTTTGCATACCAGTGCAAGGGCTTGTCACCGTCTGGATTCCTTTGAGGCTTTTTTACAAGAACATTCTTCTTTTTCAAAGTTATCATCGCCAGGAAGCATCATCAATATAAAGCAAAGCTGATTTTTTAGTAAGTGGTTCTCCCTACTTTCCAGCCTCACTTTTGCTTAGGGTATTGATTGCGGGGGGGAAGTGATAATGCTATGAGCTGGTAAGTAATTATAAGTTGTGTATTGGCCTTGTCTAACAGGAGGCATTTGGGAGAGAAGAGGGAAAGCAATGCAGATGAGCTCTTGGAGGAACGGGAGGCGTAATTCTCTCCCAGCTTCTCAGACAAAATTACACAGCTGTTTCCTTCCAGTTGGAAATATGGAGTCAAAAGCCCTCTGTGCTGTTAAATGGTCTCTCTGGAGAGAGGAAAGGAGACAGAGAGGATAGAAGGATGCGAGAAGGAATTACGAGCCTGCTCTTCTTGCGGACAGGGACAGACGTGAGACATGGACATAGATCCCACAGTGCAATATGAAGTGATCGGAGTTTTGCCCCAGCCTCTGGGCAATAACGAACCACGGGGAGCGGCAGAGAGTGAATAGGTTATGCGCTATACGGCTATTATTCTGGTTTCCTTATGCTGCATTTTTAAATTCAGAAAATCTGTCTATTTTCTAGGGTTCATGTGTACAGGGTGCTGAAAACTTTTACTGTACAAGACTTTAAAAAGTTGTTGGAATGTCTGTTTTAATGTGTGTTTTCAATTTAATCAGTTCTTAGTATTATTTCCATTGGTTTTGAGCTTAAATAAGAATAATATGATTTGGTGTTTGTAACAGGATTCAGGTTTGAAAATTTATGAAAAGTTTCCATTTATGTAAATAAAGAAAAGTCCAGATCCTTACTGTTAAAAAGTATAAATTGAAATAAAGGATTGATGACCTTGTAGTCCTCTAGAAAGATCTGTTCTTGTAATCAGAAATGACTATGGATAGAAAGATCTTCCAGAAGCCAAGGAAATTTAAATGCTTTGGTTCCCATCTGGGTTTAAAGTCATGGGATTTGTGATTCTAACCTATTTAAGTGCTTATAAAATCTTACCCTTGTGTATTAAAAAATGTGATCAAGGGCCAAATACTCTCAGAAGCTATGTCACTAAGTCTCTTTGATTTCAGTGAAAATTGAGGGCCTAGGGGCTTTTGAAAATTCCTTTAAACACCTAGTCTCAGAAAATGAATTTTTGAGTCTAAAGTTTGAAATTTTCCATAGTCGTATATAAAGATTTAATGGAAGTGAACCTTGAGTAGTTTCACATCATCAACATAAAGTACTTGTCAACACTAGATACAGTTTCTTTAGAAATGATAAAGATTTTAGCACTACTGTAGAGGGTTTTTTTGCCTAAAAACACACCTTTTATTTTATTTCAGAACACAAATTAATTCATTTAAGTTAACGAGACTGATTATTTGATGGATGTACTTAAATGTTCATTTTCAATAATTTGGTTTTGGCCTGTATTATTTCTGTTAAGTGCTCTGCCAATATGAACTTTATAAACTAAAGAAATATAATAATTGTGTAGCTTTACATGAGATTCTGGGCTTGAAAAGCTTTAATGTAATTTAAGTCTGTAAATCAAGAAAAAAATCTCCATGACTTATATTAGAATTTACTCTAATATGTCAGCTCTACTGACATTGCTTTAATTTGTATAGTTAAAGAAGGCAAAGGAATTAAGGTAGAGGAAGGATGGCTTGGTGATGTGGGTAGTATACCTGTGTGTGATACATTTGCAGCTACACTCTTATAGGTAGATTTATTTATACTTTCTTTGATAGCTGATCAGGCTGGAAGTAGGATATGCTAAAATCCTAAACAATACTACAGCTCCTCAAGATGAGATATGCAGACTGCCTGCACTGTTAGATGTGGAAAAATTTGAAAATTTTCTTATTAAAATTTCCTTATAAAGGATTCTGAATAAGAACGGAGGTAGTGATGGCAGAAATTTTTCGTGATCAGTTTTTGTTTTTGTTTTTGAAATAGCCATTGTCAGATGTTATTTATAAATCCCCAAATATTCGTAAACATGGATCTAGTGTGGCAAATATTTTTGAAATGCCCAAACTGTTTTGTAGGCACAAGTAGGAAAGCTAGCTTGAAATTCTCAGGACAGAGGTGCTCTTCTTGTAAGGCACAGTGCTAGCACACTGAGCTGGGGCGGGTGAGTAAGGTCCATGCACCCTCCCAGCCTGGGAAGAAGCAAGCTTTCCCACCTTCCAAGGCAAGCATCTTAAGTCTCTGGCTATCAGGCATTTTGAAACAGAGCTCTCCAGGGAAGAAGCTCATCAGGAAAGAATGATTCTATAGTTATATTATAGTATGAATAATACCTTATAAAAATGAAATATCTTATCTGTTTGAATTCTCTGTCTCAGGACTGACGTCAGACTATTTGTCCTTCTGTTCCCAAACTCATCTTCCATGACCTTTTGGATAACAGCAAAAACATATTGGTACTATTCCAGTTTTCTGACGTTTATCCAAGTTATTAAAAAGTCTAAGTCAGGGGAAAAAAAAAGACAACCAGTTGAAATCATCTCAGACATTCTTCTGGGACTACTGTGTGGAATTTTTAAATATTTAACTCTGATTAGTAGATGTTTTTTAACATATGCTATACTTACTGGTCCACTCTGAAGAAGTTCATTCTCCTTGTAAGATCAAGTACCTTATCTTTCTTTCCAGGAACAGAACAGCAATGTACTGAAAACGCTTTTTTGTCCATGTATACTATTTAACACCTTCTTGTTTCTTTAGCCACTGCCAGTGTTTTCTTGATCCTCGTTTTATCATTTTTTTCTTGTTATTAATTTTAATTTATATTGATCTTCTGTTTATTTCTCTTTCTCTATCTGTGTACGTAGTACTTTTCTATATTAAAGTGGAGCAGCTTTGACCAGAGGTGCTCAATGTGCCTGATAACTGGAGGGTTACAATACTCTCCTGGGAGACTGGAGCCCTTTCCAAACCAGGCAGACCAAGGACGTGAGCTTCAGGTAACCTCCAGCTATGAGATACAACCCCAGCAGTCTCAGCAGGCAGTCTTCTCCCCAACCACTGTGCAAGGCTCACCACGCGCAGCAGAAAGGCCCGCGAGAACGGCTGTGGCTGGCAAATCGCGAGAGCTGGCTCAGCCACAAGCCGTGCCGCTGAGAAGGTTGCTGGAATTAGGTGGTTTATGAAAAATCAAGGAACATGTGTGGCTGGAGAGTTCAGCTGCAGGGGTTGTCAGTATTTTCCCACTGCGGCTGTACCGGGCACACCCGGTTCTCTGGGTTGGACTGCACCGCCAGGGCTTGCTTATGTTTCGGGGCATTCAGGGAGACCAGACCTACACCCCGACAACCCGTCTGCAGAGCGAGCATTTGGCAGGGGAGGGTTGCGCTCAAAACCAGTCTAATGCTGCTCAGTACACTGGATTGAAGAATATTTAATAGTATTTTATCTTAACGCTGTAATATTTAGACCGCAAATCTACGTAGAAGTTGAACTTTCCTCCCTGCTGACTCTCCCTTGGAAGACGTTGCCACCTACCAGTGCATACGGGTTTCCTTGCATATTCCCTGGTTCTGTCTCTCGGTCTGATATCTCTCAAGCTCTCTGCTCTTTCATGCCTTTTGGTATCAATATATTTATAGCTAACTTGCTTTGTGCCGTTCTGTTTCGTGCAATGAGTCGATGAAGAGATTGGAAATTACTACGCACATTTCAGCACGCCATTCGCAAGGCAGGACATTTAGCGCGTTCCCTTTCATTCTTTACCTGCTCAAACCCAGAAGAGGAAATGGGCTGTCATCCACATTTTGCTTGTGGACTCTGGCTACTATTGATCACTTTACTGTTCTCTGGTTTATGGCAACAAAATAAAAATAAGGCAGGAAGTATCCAATATAATAAATGAGTACATGTCGTATCAGACAAAAAACGCTTTGTTGCACACGCAGAACTAACAGTGATTTTGATGGTTTTGTAGAAAAAGGCATTGACAGAATATGATAAAGCTCGAGATAGTGTTTCATTTGGTGGAATCAGGAAGTGCTCAGAAAGTGGAAATATTTAGCATGGAAGAGAGCAGACATTAAATAGATGTGTTTTTATTGTACAGGCTTATAAAATGGCTTTGTAGTTTATTGCCTTGTGCCATGTGGCCCATTTCTGGCACTTTCTTCAGGTGCTCCAGGGAGCTGTGTTCTCACATATCCCCATGATTCATATTAATGAAAGTTTGTATTGTTTTAGGAAGAAGTAAATTGAGGAAAGGACCACAAACCAGGCTCTCAACAGCATGCATTATAGAAGGAAAGAGTCCAGAAAAAGATACTTGTTTGACATGAAATAAAAGTCATCAGAAGAAACTTGATACGCTAATGTTTTACATTTTCACAGTTAGAGACCTAATTGGGGAACAGGACAAAATACATTATCTTGTTCTTGCAATCACAAAGCTGTATTGTGGAAGTTGTCTGAACATACACTTCCGCCAGGAAGAAAATGAGCTTAAATCTACTATATATTGTTGAGCTGTTGTATTTTTCAAGTTTTATGTCAGGATTTTGTTACGAGTTAGGAATTTTATTATTCTCTTTTTATTACATGAGATAGTGGAGAGGGCGAGGTGCTTGCATTGAAAATTTCTAATGTCTAGTTGCTAGGATACCCCTTATTTTTCTGAAATCTTTTATAAAGGAAGATGGTTTAAATACTGGTAAATTTTGATTGTATCATGAATTTTACATCAAAACATTTACAGTCATAAAAACTGTTGAACATTTATTTAAATCCTACTTACTGACTTTCTGAAACTGAGTAGTTCAAATTCAGTACCTGTACATTAAAAAAATGTCTATGTTTCAGCCAAAAGGCAATTGTTTGTTGCTATTTAAACTTGGCAGATTATATTTTTATATATGAAAAAAAACCTCTTCGTACTTTCTAAGACCTGCTACTAATCAAAAGCCAGATTGCACAAATCTCAAATAAATATTTCAAAATTTCATACCATCATTTTCTAAGTATTGAATGACTTTGGGAAAGAGAGGAGGAATTTTACACATTGTACACATTCAGTAGCTATTTATACTGTTATAATAATCATGTTTTTAAAGAAAATTCCATTTCATTAATTTAAATACATTGAATGAGTTGAAGTGATGATTTTGATCTTTTTATAATTGTCCAAATATATCTAAGCAAACATGAATATAGTATAAAATCTATTATGTTTCAAGATTGGTCAAGAGAGCCCTTCTCCGACAAGGAAATCAATGTGTTAACTTTCTTCCAGCAAAAACATTTTATTCTGAACGTTTATCATTAAAATCTTTTCTGTGCTTTATGAATGCATGACTAACTTTTTGAACTTCATTATTTTATTTCTAGGTATTTATTTGAGTTTGTGTGAGTGATCTCTTAGAATTAAAGTTCAATTAATGGCAAATTTTCTTAAGAGAAGGCTTTGCACCAGAAAGAGCAGGAAAACACTTGTTCTTTAGAGATTTTAGTTTTATCCTGTAGTATCAGAGAAATCTTTTAGCAAAACGAGTAGTGCTGAAGCTGATGGTTCTTCTTGCTGTAGGCCAAATCTTTCCTGCATGAAAAATGCTATTGCTCCCGATCTGCTACAGTACATTAATGAACTTGTTTCACTCTCTATGATTTTTTTGAAAAGTCTGTATAAAAGTTCTACTTAGCACTGGCTGATTGAAATTAAGAAACATGTTTATGAATTTTGATCTTCCTTTTCTTAGAAAACCTAGAGTGCCTTTTTATGTATCTTGTTTTTCAATGAAAATATGTAATATTACTATTTTGGAAATAGTACACTGGAGGAATAATTAAGCAGTGTATAAGTGCTATGACAAACATCCTTATCCAACCAGCATAACATATTTTATGTAAGCAGTCACATCTTTCATCTTTAGCAGCTTTTTTTAACAATTTAATTAAAGTCCAATTCTCTAGTCATTGGCTGGATGACTCCAGTATGTCCACACAGTCACATGCGAAGAGTCTGACACTATTTTGTTCATTCTGTGGTCTGAAAAGCATTTAGACTACGTTAGCAGGGGACTGTGGTTAAGCTTGTAAAACCTGCTTAGATGTGCTTCTTACAGAGGCTGAGAGGGTCAACAGCTGAAACTCTGAACAACTTTGGGACATTAAAATCTTGTGCAGTGCTAGGTCAGAGTGGGAGTGAAGCTACCTCATGAGCGCCTGCATCTGAGTGTGCATAACTAACCGTGAGAGCAAAGCAAGCAGCGCTGGTGGTACAGTTAGCAAAGCGAGTACCCCAGTTCTCCAAAATGATGTGGGCCAACTGGCTGCAACTGCTCATTATAACATGCAAGATTTTTGGTGTTTTCTCACAACACATCTGTACTGCTCTGAATGAACTCTTGAGTGCATCCGGAGTCCAGTGTCCTATGGCAGCCGTTAGCCCAGCAATATCTCTTTCATACTGAGAGATTTCTGACTGCTTTACAGACACTTCTACCGCTTAAGTTGGGAGAAGGAGCCAAACCACAACTGGCAATATGGCCTGCTACCTTTCGTGTCAGAAGTGATCAGAGACATGATCACGTTTCTTGACGTGGAAGCTTAAGTGGCAGTCTTTAAGAAAAGGGGTCCTGGCATGTCATGAAGTGGCACCTTGACATGCCCCAAGTTTCAACTGACTTAGGCATCTGCTTTCACTGACTGTACCACATTGTTTTCTTGTGTTGGCTCTGCTAGTTACCACCCATGTTTCAGCTTAGATATAACAGTAGCTGATAAAAATCTCACAAAAGTGTGATGACTTTTAGCTAAATAATGTCTGCAAGGTGTTCTGTGATCTCTAGATAAAAAGATGCTTAAAATGCTGTTAAAAACAGTAACATATATTTTTTCACTGAATCCTTCAGCTGAGAATGCCTTGAGTTACAGAAAGTGCTTGCATTCATATGACTTACATGTGGACATTTAAACAAAGCATTATTTTCAGTACTGCTAGACCTTATTGTTAATTTTAAAAAGTACCACAACTATATTTGTTCCTCATGCTAACTGAGCTTTAGAGACATTTAAAATAAGGTCACTGGGTGAAACTCTATGCTGTGTCTATAAGGTGCAATATAGGACTTGCTGCGCAAACAAAAGGGGGATCTTTTTTTTCTCTAGGCCCTCCCAGTTTTGAGGTTCATGAAGGACTAAAGATAAAATTTTTAGAGAGCTTTTGAAAATGGAGCTCCAAATATCTATGGTGGGAAAACCTCCATGGGTGAGGAACAAAAGTTTTAAAGAACCTTTATGCTCTATAGACTCTTGTTCCCAATGTTAATGAGTTCAACTAGAGTTAAGGAACTTGTTCAACACTGCAGTCTCCAGAAGTTTATGTTTCAACAAACATAAAATATGAACAAAAGAGACAAACAAAAGGAACAGGGAAAGGAAGGATATGGCTTCAAACAAATGAAGCTGATATAAGTCAAAATATGACTAAAGAAAGAGAGGAAGAGTAAATCATTTAAATAAGCAGTACTAGCCACAAAGCACCATATGAATTTTATGGAAAAAAAGGGAGGGGGAAATTTTTCTTAGGAGCTCACACTTTCTTTGTCTAGATTTTGCAAACTGCTGAATACACTAAAGCTCTGCAGCCTCTGCTTGTCTCAACCCTAACTCTAACACTAATCCTAGCACCTGCCCTCCAGACACCAACAGGTCTTAATGACCTGGAGCAGCCTCACCTGGTCCCCCACCCACACACCCTCCCCCATGGCCTGGGGCATCATTTAAGCCCAGCCCTGGGGTTTTGACCCCTTCTTGGGCCATACTGGAGGTGTGCCTGCCTCCAGCTCTGCCTCCTGGTTGGACTGTGGATATACTGCTGCTCCTGCTGCCAGTTCTGTGTAGTCTTGTCTCCAAATCCTGCAATTAGAGCTGCAGGGAGGGACCCTAGACCTGGTTCATGGCTTTGCCTTGCCTGGGGCTGTCAGAGGACCTTGTTACCAGCACTTAGCTCTGCCTGCTGTGTTTGGGTGCTAAGACTTTGCCCCATCTGGTGCAGGCATGACCTGTACAGGGATTGCCCTCAGCTCCTGGCCAGTCCTCCATCATGAAGCATCCTCACTCTTGTGAGGGTATGCTGAGAAAGAAGACATGAGGTATGATACTCTGAACTTGTTTCTCGAAGGTTTTGGTGAGAAGGGGTTGTTTCCAAACATCTTTACCCCTTGTCCTACCATAAGACTGCCAGTATTTTAAACTTATGGGGAGAAATCTGAAAATTATGAATGCGCATTTTGTGAATCAAGCTTTCAGCTTGAAAGTATGTGTACTAGAGACTTGTGCTGGCAAGCTAGGTGGAGACCTGTGTGCCCGTTCCACGAAAGATTTGGAAACTTCACTCATTTAAATTTGAGTTATCATAAAGTATTAAATTTCATCTAGAATGAAATTACCTTGTGAGAGCTGAGGAATCACAAGGATGAGAGAAGAGTTTCTAGGCTCACTATCAGTTTACCAGCTAGGCTATTGGAGAACTGGGAATATGGATAGATGAGCTCCTCAGCAGCCTGCTGGAGTGAGCAAGCATGTGAGCTGGTGAGAAGCACAAGGCAGGATATGACAACAGTTTAATCTGGCAAAATTTCATTTAAGTTGAAGCCTCTCTAGGATATACTTAAACTTTAATGGATAGGCAAACTGAAAACGGAAAAAATGATCAATGAAAATAGCAATGTTGTTATTTTGCCATCCAGTTGTTTCTATCAGTAAGTGTCTTATGTAGCTGGTATGGTTCCATGTGGTTGTTTTGTGCTTGGGAGCTTTTGGTTATTTTAAAAAAATTTCTGTGGTTGCTGTTGGTTTTACACAGAAAACAATGTTACAATAGCTTGTAGTCTTAACTCAAGATTTAAGAAATAGCATTAAGGCTGCTGAGGCCATTATAGTTCAATACTCCTGTACATTATGAAATAGTCTTTAATTACATGATCTCATTCTTTGTTTTCCCACAGGACCCTGCCTCATTCAGTGCAGGATGAACAGTGCTTGGAATGAATTGGCACAACACAGTGAAAGAGTCTGTTGTTTGCACGACTCATCTCAGTTGTTGGGGAAGTTGGGATGTGTGTTTTGAATGAGCTGGGATGAGAAAGGATGGTCCTGTAGCTGAGGCAACTGTATGTTGCTCTGGAGAATGAGATTATGTCACTGATTTGCCACAAAGTTTGTATGTAGTGCAGAATTAAAAACAAAAAAAAAAAAAACAAAAAAAACAAAAAAAAAAAAAAAAAAAAAAAACACCCCAACTTTTCTCAGGTATCTATTCATTGCAGACACTTAACTTTCTAGAAGCCTGGGGGCATGAGTATCGTACTACCAATATTGAACAATGTTGAATTCAGTGAGCACTGTTCATTCTTGCACTCTGGGGGAAATGCAGTGTACAATCATGTAATTAGAACTGTCTTGCAAGGGTGTTATATAAAATTATTTTGTGCTTTCAGTAGTTTATATTCTGAATACCTTTAATATTCTAATTTAATATATTGATAACATAGCTATTCTTGCCCTATGCAGGTGCCTAGCATTTAGTTGTCACTTAGAAAACTAGAAAAAGTAATTAAAAATAATATAGTTTGTACTACCTCATATCGTAACTGCAGGTTTCCTAATTTAAGATGGTAGTCTCTTTCTTTGACACTTGGTTACTTTCTGCTGAGTAGTCTCAACTGATGTCTGAGAACCTTTTGCAAGCCATCTAGTATATATTGAGCTGTAAGGCATTTTTTTAATTGAGGACCAAATGAAACCAGTGTTCTGCCTATTTAACTTGTATCTAATCTGTTTAAAGCATTCTCAGTGTGGGGATCCTTTCCTTTTCCTCTGACATTCTTGTCTTAGGCATCAGTGTAGCCAGTGCTGCAGTGAAGTACCTAGAGCTATTCCAGAATGTGGTAGAGATTGGCCTCTCTTCCTGAATGATTTTATTTCATAAGAATCTAATCAATGAAGAGTAAATTCTCACTGTACTCAGAACTTGAACAGCAAATGACAGTCTGCTTAGAAGAAATATTGCTAAGACATGAGTATCTTTCTCTAAATCTTTATATCTTAAAACCAAAAACTACAGGTTTTCTTATCTATGACCTCTTCAAGCTCCATCTTCAATTATACAAACATGGTTTCTATACCATAGCTCAACTTTAAGTGGATCATATTATCAGTTTATAATCCTCATGCTTTGAAGTAACTGAAAATAATTGTACTGTTAGTACAATTACAGTTAGTACAATTTGCTCTACAGTAGAGCAAATATAATTTGAGATTCCAATAATTCTACTCCTATTTTCTAAATGTCTGATCACTTAGATGAAGAGAATGTGGGAGTATTTGGTCTGATGCCATAAGAAGTAATGGCAACACCTTAGTAGTCTAGAAATATTTCTTAGTATGTAAAAATATATCCAATCTATGATTTAATTCTGTATTTTAGCAGTTTGCTTTAAAGGTTTGAATATAAAAATCTTCTTTTGTGAGTGTTTGGGTTTTGGATTTGGTGTTTCTTCTGGCAAACATTAAAGGTAGAGAGGCAAAGAAAAGGGCAGTCACTCTGGCAGTGGTCTCCTGGTTCTGCAGGGACGCTGGTATTTTTAGAGCCATAAAAGGCTATCTTGCTTTTTAAGAAGTTATTCATCATAGAAGCTAGGTAAAATCATAAGCTCATATCGGATGTTTTTACTTGAGGTTTTATTCACAGCAATCAATCCTAGTACAGGATAATAAAAGCTGAGCTTTATGAGACTGTGCCAGAGGGCGTGAGTATGGCGACAGGCAGTACAGCTGAGACATTTTGAACCCCTGTTCAAGAGTCAAAGTCCTTCTAGCGCATGCAGGCATTTCTCCTTATCTGCAGCTCATTAGTACGAAATGACTAAAGGGGTTGATGAGGGTCAGGATGTGGCGGTGATTGTGAGTGTGGAAGTGTGTGCACTCAGCAGAACTGGAGAGAAGAATGTCAGTGCCACCGCAGCGCAAGTACCCTGAGAAACGGAGGAGCAAATCCAGCTGAGTCGGTGAGACTTCAGCCAGGGCTACTCAAAGCACGGCTGCACTGTGTACTGCGCTGTTGCCTAAATATCACTGTCTCCTCAAGAGAGAGAACACTGGGTCTAAAGTAAAGAACCAGCTGGGGAAGGCTGATTAAATGATTTTAAGTTGTTCTGTCTTGATTATGGCTTACAGGGCAAGCATATGCCACTTCTAAATCTCTCAAGCTAATAAATCTTATGTTAGAATCCAGATCAGTCTAAAAAAGGATAACTTAGAGCTTGTCTACCTAATCTCCAGCTTCTCTTATTTAGGAAGAATAATAGCTAAGGGTCATTTGAAATTGTCAGAGCTTTTTGTTTCCTTAAAGTACTTTACTTTGGACACACCCTGTGAAAGTGCTACTTCAGCTTCTATTTTCTGTATCAATTATGTAATTCAGGTGGAGGGGAGTGTTTCTAGCTCTGCCATGACAACCGAGATGCATTCAAATAAACGAAGGTAAAAATAACACTTAACCTTTTTGGCCCAGTACTACCCAGAGATGTACAAAAGCAGACTGATAAGTCAGGTGACATCAGCTTTCCCTTAATGGTATTGTTAGTATCAACCCTAGAGATATAGAAAGTACTGTGCAATTCATTGCCTCTTTGAATGATCAAATCTGTTTGTATGAGAAGGGCTATAAATACTCTTTTTGTTTGTTCTACAGCCCAAGGGCAAATCTGTTGTGGAGACAAGATTCTGCAGCCGCAGAGTTATAGAAAACTCAGTGTTCTACTGTGCCATTAATAGGAGCTCCGAAGTACTTTTGAGATGATCTAAAAATAAATCAGTGCAGCTCTTAATGTTTTAAAGAAATTTATTAGGCATGGGGAAAGAGGGAGAAGAGATAATTGATTCATACATAAGCAAATACTTAAACAACACTTTCTAAAGAATGCATGTTATGCAAGTATTTGATTACACAGGTAAAATTTACTTAAATGTACAATGACATCTGTGTAAATTAAAATGCAGTAACTTGAAAGCATTGGTTGTAAGCTAGCCACACTGAGAAGTCTGTGTAATCAGGGTGCTCGTCATCTGTAGTAAAGAGGGATAACTCCAGTATAAATACATTCTGAGGCTACTACTGCAAAACATCTTTCTCTGTTCAATTCCACTCACACACAGACCTGCTAAAATTGCAATCAATGGACGTAAGTAGCATATGACTTATTCAGTAAATAATGGGACAAACTTTGGTTCAAACCTGTACTGCAAATGAAAGATTTCTGCTATTGGAATGTTCTTGGGAAACGGAGTCCAGGACACTTGGACCAAGCAGGCAGGTTATGAGGTCATCTTTGGAGCTCTGTTCTGACATGAGATGGAATCACTACCTCTGCTATTCCTCCTGGATGAATGGGTCAAAATCTTTCTCCTAATTTTCATTTAATTTATGGACAGCTTGTGCCCTTTTTTTCTTGTGCCAATGCTATCTTTGTTCATTTGTCTCCCATCTCTTTTATAGGAAGCTAACATATCCCCTTTTCTTATTTTTTTAATCCTCTCTTCACAGCCTCTGGTAAAGGACGCTAGTCATTCCCTTGATCAGAAGAATGGTCAGGATTATGTATACCAGTTTAAATAATGCTCCTGTGTACAAAATCTTGTATGCTGTTGTTGGTATTGCTCCTTTTTCTTAGAGATGTCTTGCCTGATACATGTTTGGATCACATTTGTCTTTCATAGCTGTATCATATAGGAGGTTGATAACTTTGTTTAACCTACCATATCTCTCTTCATCAATTATTTATCACTGAGATCTCAAAAGACACTCTTGATGTTATCCTTCACTTATGACCTTGGAGTCCACATAATTGATTTTCATCCTATTACTACAACTTTGGCTCCCAAGAGCATTCATTTCCACTATGATATTCTGATTCCCTTCTGTTAGAATTGTTGAATAATTTCTCTGAACAACGTGCTATCAAAGAACCTCACCAATGTAACTTTGTGTGGCAAGGCTATGAATTAAAGTATTAAATAAGACTTGTCTTAAGAGTGGGTCTTTGAGGAACTCCACTAGAACCTTTCAACAGGAACTTCTCTGGTCCAATACTTCCTTTTCAGTGTGTGTAGAGGTAGATTCACAGCATATTCAGCATCACTGAATTGCACTCTCCTTGCAACACTTGCAAATATTTCTGAAACATGAATGTTTTTTATAGCAATAGGATTATATTTATACAGAAAACAAATGCAATATAAAGATATTAAACCAGAAAGCAGGTACGCAGGGAAACAACTTAGGCTTTTTCTGTATGTTCCCTTTAGTTGCACCTATTGCACCTAAAATCTCCCAATCTGAAATGGATGTTATAAGATAAACTGACAACAAAGAATTGCCTTTCACTTGGAAAATATGACCAGTCTGAGCTTGTTCTTTCTTTCTTTGAGAAGAAAAAAATACAGTTCTCCACAACAATATAAAGCAATGCTGACACCTACAGAGAATGTACATAAATATCAACTAAGAATTTGCATTTTTCTGAGAATTTTCAGAATTACTTGATATAAGAACAAATAACTTAAGGCAAACTTTTACAGCTGTTAAAAAGTAAATCTTTACCATTTACTTAACAGAGTCCTTAATTAAGCAGGTAAAATTGAGTATATAGCATATTCATTAAAAATTGTATCACTTGCTTTCAGGCATTCAGTCTCCTTCATGCAAATATGCATAGAGAAATCTGAATGAGTCCCCTGGGAAGTAGTTGGAGAAAAATGGGATTTGTACAGGTGCTTTGTCTAAGGCTGTGGGTAGTGGGATGGAGTGCTCCACTTAGAAACAGCAGCAGAGTGAAACAGTGTGCTACACCTAGCTGGCAGGAATGTAATAACATACACTTCCACTTGCATGAGGAAGGGTTTTTGCAAATTGATTCATATGGCTATGGACCCAACAGCCATGAACCAACCATCACTGTGGCGTCCACGGTGTGCGGAATGTGATTTATTGGCATTCATAGTCTGTTTGCATCCTTTCCTCCATTGCTGTGACACAATAGGATCATATTAGTACTGCAGGGTTTTATAGTTTCTGTGCTCTACCAAACAACTGTAATAAAACCTCTATGTAATAAAGATTGCCCATATGTGGGGAAGCTAAAAATGCATTAAGGAAAATAATGTAAGTGTTCTCAGTTCTTTTAATGTATTTGTCACTAATGCACTACTATGGGCTGTGCAAGATGTCTATTTGCTCCACTGCTGCAGAAGGGTGGGCTAGTTGCTTCCTTCAATGTGTGTAAAGATGTTAGAAAATTTGTAGCTGTACAGATATTTAAAACATAGAAAAAATATAACTAACAATGAAATCTTTGCACTAGAGAATGAAGAGTTGTCATTTTCTCATGGGAAATGTGTGGTCTTGACAATGGGAAATATCAGTCTCTTCAAAATGGAGATTTAGGAATGTGACTGAGGGACAGGAGGCATCCAGTAGATTAAAAGAAGCTTTAGAAAATGGGAGATTGCAGTTGTGTGCTTGTCCAATGTTATCCGTAGCTCCATAATGCAAAGATCTAGGAGAATTTCAATTCTCAATTTTGAGAAGGTTAAGAGTAGGTTTCTCAACCTTAACTCTTGATGATATTTGAATATTTAGTTTTGAGTTCAAGTATGGCTTGGGTCCAACTCCATTGTAAGAGTGGAAGCTGGGAAGAGTGACTGGAAAACTAGCTTCTGAATTTAGTGTTTTTGCAATACAAACCTACAAATCGGAAGGAAATGGCATCCATTAAAGGCAAGTCATAATTATTTTGATGCAAAAGGCTGAATAAAAAGCCTTCCTTTAAGGCCCCTACTACTACTTTGGAACCCAATATATCACAAGATATTCAGGTGTCTTTTGAAGACCAAGAATGCTTCATATCCTTGAATTTTTCATCTGGAAAATAATAATGCTTTACTATAGTCAGATTATCAAGATCTTTCTACCAAAATAGTCAACTATTTTGACTAGCTGACAAATATTTTCATTTTTGAGACAATACTGATATTAGTCACATTTACCTTATTTTAGCACTAGGTAGTTGAGTGTTTGCTGTTAATAAATTGTTGATGTGAAGAGAGCTGACTTGTCCCTTTCACACTAAAATTGTGACCCTAAAAGTATATGTGTGTACATTACATCTAAATGCATACAACAACTTTGCATACAAATAGGAATATCAAGTTAAAAATAATCAAGAGAATTGAACCAAGAGAAGAAATACCCTTTTCTCTTCTCTTTGTGCATGTTTACGTTTTCAGGCAAAGCTTTTAATTCATGTACCTGTTTGGAACAAAAGTATTGTTCTAAACTCTATTGATTTTGCAAACCCGAGCATGATTACAATAGTAAAAGAGCTTAGCCTGCAATTTTCAAAGATGCAAGACAAATTTCTCACCCCATGTTTTCCTAAGACCATGAAGCGCACAAATATTATTTGCATAATAGATCATCATTCTTTGCAAAGGCATAGGCCTTGAATTTTGCATACACATAGCTGAGTAGAAAAGCTCACTGAAGCATAACCTGCAATTTCAGGTCTTCAATTTTTGTAGTCTGTAGAAGGCGGATGTTCTTGCCTTTCCTTCTCTTTGCAAGAGGTTATGCAAATGGTACGTTTTTGTGAAGCTGCAATGTAATTGGTGGATTCTAATACTGCTAGAGGCAGTGTATTAATATGCTTTTACAGTAGCTGTTCAGATACTTAATGTGGGGAAAGGGAAATCCCTAAAGGTATGTTTTGCCTGTGACCTGGAAATGGTCAGTGCTTCGCAAGAGCATGTGTGTGCTTGCCAGCTCCTGGGCTGGGATGCCCAGAGCCAGCGGGAGCAAAGGCCAGAGGGGCAGAGCTGGCTGCTGTTGACGGCCCTTGGCTCTCACTAGGGGTCGCAGGATGTCAAAAAATCAAAATCTGCTAGCAAGGGCAAGGATGCCAAACCTCTCTGCAAATGAGCTTCAATGGCATCACTTGTGAGCTGAGGTTAATCCTTGAGAAAACATGCAAATTGCAGGATATTAAGGCCATGTGCTGCCCTCTGTCTTGGGGGCCCTGGGTTCTTGTGGAAACAAGATTTGTTCAGAATACAGGGCTTCAGTCCGGGAAGAAGACAACACCTAATTATTATCAAATATACTGTGGTAGGTATGCCCCTAGAAAGGCCTAATGCTGGTACAAGTAGGATTATTTTTGTTGCTGAATTTAATCTCGGAATTAACTGATGATTTGGCCAGATGCTATTTTTTGTATCGTGCTCATTAAATTCTCACTGCTGGAGGTGAATACATTTGCTTCATAAATGTGAGTCTCTACAGAGCAGTCACTCCTGGAGCTGCTACTGGTGTGTCAGCACTGCTCTAGCAAATTATCTGATTAATGTAATTATCCCTACACTATCTGAAGGACTACATTAACAATTCTTCTTGTGAAAGTTCTGCTATTAAAATATAATCACTGGTTAGGTTTCAAGAGAGCTTTCCCATTTAGCTCGCTGCTCCTTTTAAATGAAACTTCATGTAGGTTCCCATGCCTTTATTATCTCAAACAAACAAATATCCTTGGTAAGGATGATGGTAAGGATAGAAATTATAAAAAGCAATGCAACAAGCTATAATGAAACAAAATCCAAATTTATTAATAGAGACCATTGGCAAATGGTCCAAAGCAAAGGGGATTTAGAGCAGAGAAGGGAAATCATCACAAGTATCTCAAGCAGCCTTATTCTGAGTTAACTGAAATATGCAAATATCTAGTACTGTATTCAGTAAGTATAGTTTGGCATTTGGCATCAATTGAAATAATCATTTCTTATAAAGATTAGAATAAAATTGAGTGGATAGTGTCAATTACTATGGAGAGGTAAGCAAAAAACATTTTTCAGCATATTCACATAAATATGTATTTATACATCTATGTATAGAAAGAAAAAATAGGCTCAGGAAGGAGAAAGAGCAGCAGAAGAGCTTTTCACAGATTGAAGACAACTTGAACGACTCATTTAGAAGACTTGAGCCATCAAGTCAGTACAGTTAACTCTTGAAATCAAGATTTGATTGTTTTCACTGTTAGTAAATATTTGGCGCAACCTCTGTAAAATCTTTGTTACAGATTTTCTTCTTTAGTACAAAGATTTTGATGAGATGTCTTGTTCTATTTACCTGCAATGTTTGTCCTGCAAGCTGCTACTGGCAATTCGTATCACTTACTGTTGAAAAACAGTATCCACACAGATACGGAATTGGTTTATGATAGACTAAGGGGATTTTTTTTTAAGTTGTTGGAAGGTACAGGAAATTTTAACAAATAAAATATGTACATGGTCGTGTATTTTTTTTAAGAAAATCCTCTTAATTGTTGTGATCGTTCTACATAATACCAAACACAAGTAGCAATGCGTGCCCTGATTCTTATATTCCAAACCCACAGGTAGTGAGACACTCACGTGTGCAATGCTGTTTTAAATCTATACTCGTAAGGCAAAGGCTTCAGCTCCTATTCCAACAAAGATGGCCCTGCCTGAGAACAGTAAACCAAAAGCTAGATGCCTGGAGCATGCATACTAAATCTGACTTCAGATTTGCTGTATGTGCAGAGCAAATCTATGCTGCCTTCACAGTGAGACCAGACCCTCTTTCATACAGAAGTGCTCATGTATCACCGATGTCTGGGACATCTCACCTTTACCTTTACTCTATGGATATGTTTTCAGTTTGTCTTCCTTCCTTCGATGGAAGTTTTATGTAAAATAGTTGTTCCGTACTTTGGTTGAATTTTGGAAGAGTTTTGATCTCAGGCTTTGGTTTGCATCATTTATACTGTGTATATGCATGTGCATACACACGTGGTTGGCAGGAATCCTCTGCAGTCAGTCGTCACTGTCTCCTGTATTGCAATTTGTATAGCTTTGTAAGGTTGTTAAAAATGGGCTAAGTTCTGTACCTGTTCCGAAGGAAAACTCCACGAGGTATGAAAATGGCTGCAAATTAAGCTCAGATTGTGTTGCGTATGTATATATGTCTAATTATTACTGTAAAATATGTATTATTTGCTTCAAATATTGATTGGTGGTTGCACAAAATTATCCCTTGGTGAGTGAAAGCGCGTTCATCTTTGAGCTGCACTACAATGCCTGAATCCTCCAGAGGTTATTAATTATTCCTGTATGGTGTATCGGTATCTTTTAAAAGAAGCTTATGCTGCACAGCCTAGAGAGAAGGTCTATTGTAGTAAAGGAGGATTAATAAGAATAGCACAAATAATTTAACTGCATTCAAATTATCCATCTCTTTCCAAAATTCTCTGCCATGTAAAGGATCTAAGTATATATTACTGCAAATAACATGAAGTTAATCACTATAGCACAATATTGTGGTCACAGTGCCTGTGTCGTGGCTTGTTACTGCTTTCTGTAAGACAATTGCCATTCTTCTGGGAGTTGGTGATACCTTATTTTTGGCGATTTGGAGTCAAGAAAATTCATTGTGTCTACTTAGAAAACCCAACCGCAGCACAGTTCTATTTACTTTGATCCTTACCTCCATTCCTCGAGTATTACATGTTGTCTGCTGTAACCTCCAAAGAGGTTAGTTATGCTAAACTATGAGATAAACCAAAATAGAATTTTTTTTCACCAAAGCAGCACACTACTCAAAACAGTAAATCCTGTTCTGCAAGGTGCTGAGCTGCTTCATCTTCTGTGAATGAATGGAAGATCAAAATGCTCAGCGTTCACTTCAGATCAGGCTCATTAAAGGCTTGCTCCTGTCAAAAATCACTCACTGATTTCCAGCTATGTGACAGTACGTTGAATACCAGGGGGTAGGATTAACCCTGTATATCTACTAGTCAGTTTAATAACAATGTTTGTTTATAGATGGTGAACAGACTTTGAATCATTTTCCATAGGTATTCTCAAAAGCATGCTTTTTCATCAAAGCAGTAAACTACTTTTTGCTGCCTGCTAGAATTTTGCCTCAATTCATTAAAAAAACAAAAAAACAAATTTGGTAATGTGAAAGGTATTTTACCTCTTAGTTTTACTCTTTGTAAATAAAGGTTGCAGAGGTGTCTTAGATCAAAAAAGATCTGGAATTAATAATGGTTCAAACAATCACAAGTCTCAGTGCGGCTAGTGTTGCACTCATTTGAAGAAAATATTTGGAGCTTTGTATTTTGTGGTTAATACAGCCTGCATTAAGCATATGCTTTTAATAATTTATAGATAGAAATTACAACAAATGTGAGACTGGCTTTCTTGATGTTACTAAGATTTCAGTGACTACTTTGGATTATTTTTAATACTTGTTTGAAGGTAACCATGCATACATGCCTGCACAAATTAAATGCCAATTAAATGTTCATTCAGTTCAAGTTTAATAAAAAAGACTGGCACTCATTAGTCCCAGTAATAGCATTTTTAGAATAAGGAAGTGATTATTAATAACTGAGGTAGAAATATTATTTAAAACATATTACAGAACTTAAAATATCTAGCAATAAAAATATTTTTAAAGAATCACAGTAAGGTTTATAAGGGGACAAGATCAGTATTATTAGTTTGTTATGCTACATATATTACCATGCACTGTTCACCAGCTACCAATGTCTACAATGATCACTGATAAGTGATCTTGTTTTGGCCCTGCGCAAGTTGAATGCAAGTTCTCTGTAGACTTCGACAGGGAGCAATTTCTTAATGTTGAGAATTGAACCCTGAATGCTTTACCAACCTGTAAAAAATAAACTACACATTTCAAAGCAAACAATTGTTCACCTGTTAGATAATAAGTAAACCAAACTAAAAATGGCAAATGTTCAGATATCAGTTTTTCATCTAGCAGTCTGTACTTCTGTTCTACTACACTCTAAGAAGAAATACAATCTAAGCCATGCTAAGCTCAGAGCTCACAGACATTGTTTTTTAATTAAGAGGAGGGCAGGATGCCTCCTCATACTTGGAATGCAGCTGGCTACAGACAAGTGAATATTTAATATGACCTCATATACTGAACCTTCTAACTTTGAACATTGCTTTAACAATTAAGCTCTTCTGGCCCTCTGTTTAAATAGCTGTCCACAGCTACTGCAAATTGATTTATTGCCTGTTGAGGATTGGGATGCTGAGCAAACACAGAGCAGTTCCTAATTTAAGTATTGCTCCACTGTTTTTGTTGTTGCTTACTCGTTTTAGTGTTTATCCTCAGTGTAGTTTTATGCTGCTCTTCTACAATTCTGAAAGTGTTAAAAATAGAGGAGAACTTATTTAATTATATAAATGGAACCTGGTAGGGTATCTATTAATAAGATTCTCTGACACTGTCCATTGTAAGATACTGTTTGAAGTTACTTATATACCTTTGCCTAATTGTAAGCATTTGGTATGAATTTTTCCATGATGTGTAGCTACTAATTTTTAGGGGTTTTTTTTGTTGTTCTTTAACACGTATTTTAGAACATTAGATTAAATTTTCCAGGTACTTGAAAACGAAACTAGAAAGACATGGATTTGCACTTAATTAAAATTATAGCACTGGTGTTTTGGAGGGGCTTTGGTGTGCTCAGTCTGTAGAAAACGAGTGGAAAAGGAAGGATGTTGGCCTTTATGTCCTTTTTTCCCTTTAAAGATACTATGAACTTGAACATCACCACAATGAACTTTGGAAAAGTGTAATATAAACATAATATAAAAATTATGCAGTTTTAGCAGCAACCTTACCTGAGTATCTCATCGGCAGCAACATTTTATGTAATCCACTTTGAGCTGTACCTTGCTCGGATCTGGGACTTCACTGAGGAGAAGCGATACTTTTATGTGCTCGATGTACCTTATAGTATCTACTTGAATAGATAGGCGAGAATAACTGATTTTGCAGGATGGTGAAGTTGGCACAGAGCTTCTGAAAAAGCAAGGTGGGTAGTGACTAGCAGAAATCAGCAGCAAGATTCGTGGGTGTGTTCTGGGAAAACAAAAAGGTCAAATAAGGAAATTGAGCCTGAGAAGTAACAGTGAAAGGAAAGAAATGGAGAGTCACAAAGATGTGTAGGCGTGTAGACGTGGCACCCACTGCCAGGGTGGAGCTGTAAGGGCAAATGGCTCAGATCATTCCGTAACTGGGAAATACGGTCAAGGAGTAAGATCAACCTTGGGGTGTGCACCTGAAGTAAAGACTAGAGGTGGAAGTCTAACAAAGTTAAATCAAATGAGAAGGCTTAAGAAAAGGATTAGGTTGATGGAGTGAAAACAAAGCAAAAAAAAAAAAAAAAAAAAAAGTACAGCTGATGGTAGATCTGGGAGTGCCTGAGTGAAGTGTCTCAGAATGAGACTAAGGAAGAGTCCAGCTGGCATGGCTGGAATGAGGACAAGGCTCTGACCCTAGCTTTAACTAGACAACAACAACAAAAAAAAAAAAAAAACTAGGTTGAACAGCTGAGAGTGAAGAGAAAGGTTAGAAATAACAGGCAAAGATAAGGCAAAATAAGGACATGGAATACAAGCAGATGGGACTATGCTATTAAAAAATACCCTCTTCTGCAGGTTGGAGAGGGACTCAAGATTCACTGTCCCTCTTCTGTCAGCTATATGTATCCCGTGATGAAAAGGCGTGGACCTTTTCAACTGCTGGTCCAAATACAGGGCTACCTACTATTGCAAACAGTTGTGCTGTTAGTTTAAGATCAGACAGTGCATGGAGGAGCAGAAGATTTATACTATGTGTGAATTATGTGGGTGTCATTAATGATGGTGGCTGTTGTTGGCAGAAGTCCAGTCATATTTATTCTAGAAATTGAAAGGAGTGTTGAAGAAAAGGAAACACAGAAAGAGAAATGGAGATTTAATTTTTCAGAGCTGAAGACTTGAAGATTTGAGTCTTTCCCCTTGCCTGTGCCACAGAGATCCTTTATAAAGCTATTTCAGGCTTTTATATTATACTTCTTCCTACTTATTTGCTTCTCATATTGAGGTGTCTGTAAACTTTGGCATTTGATTAGAAGTCATACTGGATACTCAGTGAGCAGAATTACTGCAGCTGAAACCAGTCCAAACCAGGCCTTGAAGAATTAATGTCTTCAATAATGCCAAGTCACAGAATGGTTGAGGTTGCACAAGACCTCTGGAGATCATCTAGTCCAACTCTCCTGCTCAAGCAGGGTCACCTACAGCATGTTGCACAGGACTGCATCCAGGTGGGTTTTGAATATCTGAGGAAGGAGACTCTATAACCTCTCTGGGCAACCTGTTCCAGTGCGCTGTCACTCTCACAGGGAAGAAGTTCTTCCTCATGTTCAGACGGAACTTGCTGTGGTTTAGCTTGTGCCTGTTGCCTCTTGTCCTGTTGCCGGGCTCCACTGAGAAGAGTCTGGCCCCATTCTTTTTATGCACAGGTCCTCACAGGTCTACAGTGTATCAAATCAGGCAATCTAGAATAGTTTCCCCAGTGTAATATTCATATCCTCTCACTGTATCTCCTCACCTTAGGGGTGTATTATGAAACTAAACTAATTAATATTTTTGAAGCACATGAATGCTGTAGCAACAAGTTCTAGTAAAAAAAATGAGGAAATCAACTCTATCTAGAGTTGAATCAGAATGATTTGTGTGTATCAGAATAAGTGTATAACAAAGTATGACCACACTTTCAAAAAATAGAAGGGTTTATTGTTAATTAAGCACAGAAATGTGTATGAAAAACAAATTAGCATGTGAACATACAATGAATAACTGTTTCATAAAATACTGGGTAGATATGGGGAAGAATGGAGAAGCTTAAGGTGAGCTCATTGCTTTTAAGGTGATTGCTTGACTTTAAATCTCAGGTTTCATTTATATTGTTTGCTCAGTATATAACTAAGATTGCCTATATGCCTGTTTGACTATTATGCTGTATTAAAAGCACAGTAATTATGTCTATTACTGTAGACTTTGCCACAATGTAGTTTCAGTACCTCCCTAATGAATAACAATGTGGGGAATCAAGGACTCCTTAAATATACTTTTATTTGCTTCAGTGCTTTACAAGGAATGAGACTTTCAGCTTAAAGTAGGAAGGCAACCAACTTCCACTGAACTTCACTGTTAACCTCTTGAAAAACCCCCCCAGTCCCTGTCCCAAAGAGCTTGTCGTCATGGTCTTGGGCCTTCAAAGCCTTAGCTTTCGCTAAGCATTCACTTAACTTGATGTTTATGAATAAGCCCATTGTGTCCACCCACCTAAAATTCCACACAAGATTGAGGCCTAAGCAGGAGACAGCCAAAGAACGAGGAGGAGGTGTGAGCAGTGATGTTTCAGATGCATTTTTTTTTAGTTCTGTGATTATCTGTCTTGCATACTTTTATTTTTTTAAAATATTTTTTTTTTGGGGGGGTGAGGGAAGCAGAAAGGCCTCCAGCTTTCTGGTTAAAAATAATACCACTACTGCTTGCTTTTATACGTAACTGCATTTTCCTTTATTTGTGTCCCCCTACTATACTTCAAAATGAGGAAACTTAAAGGAAAGGGGAAAACGCTTGGAGTTTGTTGCTGTTATGTTCCTTTGGTTGGTTTCCTTCCAGCTTAAGCAGTCTGTCTTTCTGGCTATGTGTGGGTTTCTTTGGAAACGGCTGTAGGATGGATTCTTGATTGACTGTGTTGTCAGATGGATTATCAGAGTAGTGAGCTTTTTTGGAATGGTAGACAGGAATATGGTAAGAATTTTTTTAAAAAATGTTTTAAAATTTTGTAGCATGGAAGAAGCTAGATTGAATATTTAAAAGGTTACTTGGGAAAAGTTTATGGGGGGGAATCCATCTCAACCAATTTATTTAGCTACCAGGAAGAAAAAATCTATTTATGAGGAAAGGTTTTTACTAATGTGACTGATGGGAATATTAGTATGTAAGCAATGCAGAACAGTTTCTGCAGATCTGCAATACTTATTCTAAGCAGCAATTTTAATATGCAGCTGCTGTGGATTACAAGCAGAAAACAGTTTTTACCCTGACCTATACACACATTTACTTGTTGCAGCACTTATGTGCACGGACTTATGCATCATTCCCATCTAGTGTTTTTGAGTGTTTCCTGTGTGAGTCAGGGCTCTGCAAGGCCAGCTGTCCTCAAGCCTGCTAGCAGTTGGTACTGCTCTGATGGTGATGCTGAGGTCGGGGGCAGATTGCTGGCTGGAGGCTAAGGGTGACGTCAGCACGTACCTTGCCGGGAGAGTTAATCTCCTGCAGGAGCGGGAGAGAGACTGTCTAATAATCGTCTCACTGGAGAGACTGGTGTGTTTAGGGTCACACATTGTGCATTCTTCTGTGGCTGTAATGCAATCAGCAAAGTCAGTACTACTTATTGACAGACATGTATTTTTGTTAGGTTCTTTTTTGTGTCCAGGTGCATAGCTGCAGGAAAGAAAATTAACTTTTAAAAGGTGTATGTGAAATATCTATATAAAACAAGGTTGAAGGAACAGAGTAACAAAATTTGTTCTGCTTGATGACCATCTTAGGGGGTTAATTTACATTAAATACCTAATTTGTAGACCTTGCAAATAAGCTATATCTCTGATTGAATCAAAGCAGCTTCTTCAGCAAAAGGTGCTGATTAATGCACACAGCCCGTCACGCTGTACGCGTAAAGGCAGTCATTTCAGCCCTGCCCCTGCTCTGATGGTCGGACAGGAAGGGTCTCTGGTAACTTCCTTGGTGTTGCTTCCAAGTGGCTAAGGTTGTTTGTCACGGAAATCACATTATGGAGAAGAGGAAAGGAAAAGGCTAAAAGTTTCTCAGGCTCTTCCGTGGTCTGTTACGTGGTGTGCTTTGCAGGCCTTGTCATGCTCAGCAAACTGAACTGCTGCAATAGAGAACTGCTATTGCTGAAGGCTGCTGCTATGCTTCTAGTGTCAGCTGCTCTTGTTTTGAGTTTCCACTTTTGGAGCAACAGGATGGAGCTGGGGGTGATGTGGATGCAACTTGGACACCAAATGGAAGGAGGCACAACATGGGTGCTTCTAAAGCACTGGCCTCACTTGAAGCTAGACTGTATAATATGCTCTGTTATTAACCAGCTATTAATTCATCTTAACCCACCTTTCCAGTTTTAATAGTATGAAATGCTGGGAGTACTTATCCGTGGTTGGTATTGCTATCACCAACCATTCATTTTAAGGAAGATGCAGGTGGAAAGATCGACTTTAGGGAAGCAGAGTGCTGGATGCGATGGTGTACTTGTCTCCCCTCCCCCCCCCCCTTTTTTTTTTTTTTTTTTTTTTGAAAAAGAAAGGGCAGCTCAGACCTCCTCTACAGCGGTAACAACAAGCCGTGCCGCACCGTGCGCCCCCGCGGCCGGGCACCTGGGGCGGCCCGCGGACGGGAGGGGAGGGGAGGGGGGGGCGGGCGTGGGGGCGGCGCGCTTCTGGCCGGCCGCGGGCGCGGAGCCGCGCCGGCTCTCGCCGCGCTCTTGGCACACCCGGGGGAAGGGACTAGCTCCGGATTTCCACCCCGGCGACGAGGTGGGGGGGGGGTGGGGGGGGCGGGAAGGCGACCGGGAAGTGCTGCGGAAGGAGGGCATCTGCGAGGGCTCGGATGTGAAGGAAAGGCGCAGCCGCCTCTTCGCAGTGCTCCTCTCAAAAGTTTGTGTTAAATGTGACACCCCAGCGAAATGGGAGCAGCAGAAACTCCCAGCTACCCACCCCTCGTCTCTTCCCCCCCCCCCCCCCCCCGCCCCGTGGCCCTTTTCCATGGAAACTTGGAGGAGGAGTAGAGTTTGCTACGGGAAAGTCTCACCTTGGTCTCAAACAGTCTCAGGCGTTCCTGCAGGATCGGAACTGCCCGTCTCGGGGGAGGACGCAGGGAAGGAGGGAGCGAGATCTTCCGCTACCTATATATTTTTGTTTTCGCTTGATCTTATTTTTATTCCAGCAGCGCGTGTCTCCACCCCTCTCCCCTCCTTCTGCTGCCCCCTCCCCCCCTCTCCCCAGGTTGATCGCCTGAAATGAGGCTTTGCGCGCTGATCCCTTCTCGGGCTTTAAAACAAAACCCGGCGGCGCGCGGCGCGCAGCGGCTCCGGGCGCCGCGGCGCTGAGGCGGGACGCTGCGAAGTGGGATACCGCGGAGCGGGGCGGCGGCTCCCGCGGGAGCGGCGCTGGGAACACAAACCTCCACCGCTTTCCTGGGGATCCACGTGAGAACAGGAAAGCCCGACCGCAAGATTTCAGCGCTGCTGCTGCTGCCTGCTGCAATTTTACTTTTCGTTTGCCTTGATTTTTTGTTGTTGTTGTTTGTTCTTGCTTTCATTTTGGAACCGGTTCCCGGCTCCTTGGCGGAACTTCTGGAGAGCTATGGACCTTTTATATCGCCTTCCTCTGTTTTAAACAAACTATGGACGCTTAAACTTTTCTCTTTCCCCTCCCCCTCGCTCCTTAACCCCCACCCGTCAGCTCATGGGGCTAACTCTGCAAAGCAGCCGCAGCAGAGGGAGAAACACACAGCCACTGATTTATTTCCCCGTCTCCTCAATTGCAGTTAATTCTCCTCGTCCTTCTCCTCAGCACCCGTTCTCTCGAGCTCCTTGGCTGCCGAGAGTTGATCTGTGCGTTGTTCTATGTGAGCTCGATTCTTTTGTTGTTGTTGTTTAAATGCCGTGCACCGCTTATATAGAGAGAAAGCTATATGGAGATAGAGGCATATAGTGGATGCGCGTGTGTTTCCATAAGACTATCAAGGGAGCAGATCAGAAGCAGCCCGGATCCTGACCCTGACTGTATGAATAAGTAAGCAGGATGCTGACGACTGTGTGTTAGTTGCCTGTAAGGTTTTCGTAAGTTAAAGGGGGTTGGGGGGTGGTGGTGGGGGGACAGACCAGAGCCAGAGCTTAGAGTAAGTGTTTCTGCGGGAGGGGTGGGGGGAGGAAGGGAGTCCGACACTTTCTCTCCGCTCCCTCCAGCATAGCTGCTGCCTCCCATCATCAGGGCTCCGCGGTTTGCTCTAGTGCGAACTGCCCCCGCGCCCTCCCCGCTGCCTTTCTTTCTTTTTTCCCTTCCTTCCTTCTTTTTCCCCCCTCTCCCCGCGGTAGTTTGCTGATGTGCAGCCCGGATCCACCTTCCGGCAGCGGGACCGGGGGCGGCGGCGGGCGGGAGGCGGGCGCGGAGCGGAGCGCGGCCGGGGCCGGGCGCGGAGGAGCGGGGCGCGGGCAGCGGCCGCCGCCTCCGCGGGAAGTGTGGCTGGGCTTTGACAGAGGCGAGGGGACGCCCTGACAGACAGGATCTCCCGGCCTGAGCCCACCCCCGCGCCCACCCACATACACCCGGCAACTTCTCCCCTGCGATGTGGCGGGGGTGGGGGCGAGGAGGGGCAGCGGCAGTCATTCTCCTTTCTCTATGTTGCACCCGTCTGACTGGGGCTACCTAGAGAGCACAGTCTCTCAGAGGAGCCTCTAGGTGGAGAAGGAAAAAAAAAACAAAACAAAAACAAAAAACCAAAACCTGTGGTTCCTCCATCCCTTACCCTCCTTTTTCAAGTCGGCGTGGACAGCTGAATCGTCCTCCTAATTCATCTGCACCCCTTCCGCCACCTCTCTGCCCGAGGGAGGATGAAAATGCTTTGCTGGAGGATGGCACTGTGGCTGGCCGGGTGGACTTTCTGTGGGAAGCCTTCCTCCTGCTCTGGCCTCGATTACGACTACACTTACGATTTCACTGAGGAGGATAAAGCTGAGGCGATAGATTATAAGGATCCTTGTAAAGCCGGTAAGTGACTTCCAGCCTCGTACAGCCCCCCTCCCCGACGGTGACTTTGTCTCGGCGTTAATTCGCGGTGGGTGCCGGAGGGCAGACCGGGGCTCACCTGCTCCCCGGGGGCGCCGCAGCCCGGCCACCTGGGCCGAGGTGCCCGGGACCTGCTTTCCGGGGACTTCCCGGGCTTTTCCAGCCAGGCGAGGAAGGGATCCTTTCCCCCCACCCCTTCCCACCCCTGATGCGGCTGATGCCTGGAGGGGCTCGCTGCCGGCCGGGGGCGGGCAGAGCCGGCCGGGCTCCGCGGCTGCCGGCCGAGCAGGATGCACCAACTTGCCGGGGACTCGCAAGTTTCCGCGGGCACCTCGGTACGGCTCGGAGGTTTCCCGGCCCCGCGTCCCCCCCACCCTCTCCTCCTCCTCCTCCTCCGGCAGCGCCGGGCCGGGCCCCGCGGGCGGCGCCGGGGCCGTTCGGCTCCTCCCCGGGCTCTGCCCGCCCGCGGCCTCCCCGTCCCTCCCCGCCTGCCTCCGCCGCAGCCAACCTGCGGCGGCTCCCCGCGGCCTCCCGGCCCCGCGGCACCCCCGTTGCCCGCGGGGTTTTCCGCCGTGCGAACTGGTGCTCATCGCGGCTGGGTCTCCTGGCCGCGGTGGTGGTTTCCGCCGCTTTGTGCCCGAGCAGCCCCGTCCCAAATCGTACAGGAAGGGTGAAGTTAGCCCCTAGTCACGTTGCAGAGCAAGCGAGTGCCCTTCACTACAACGCTGACTTAGGACTTCAGCCTCCTGCACACCGGGTACGGTGGCTGTCCGCTAAAGTTCACGGCAGTCGGTTCTCGCTGGCTTCAGAGGAACCAGATTCACTGATACTTCAGTAAACAAGTGCATCCTGCTCTTACATACATACATACATACATACATACATATATATATATATTTAAAATGTGTAATGAGCAACAGTGGTGGTGGTCCATTCTCAAGAGCTGTAGTGTTAAATAAGTGCTTAAGTTTTCCAGCAGCCTCCTTTGCATTAATTAGTTATCTTATGTTCTGAAAACTAGTTCAGCCAAAGGTTGTGTTCACTATGTCTGTGTGGTTTTGTTTAATTTATTGGGGAGAATGTGGTGAACATACATGCCAAATATGCAGACACTATGTTTTTTTTAATCACAGAAATATTTTGCTCCTAAGTGTGAATTGCTAGGTCTTACTTGCTTATGACTGAAGAATGCCCAAGTTCAAAATGAGCAGAAGCAACTGCAAACAATTTGTTTTGTTGTTGTTGTTTTTTTCCCCCAACTAGCACTCACAAATGTGCATTAAGTAACTTGCCATAATTAACTTCAGTGCTTCTTTCTGGTCCATAATTTAGGAATATTCACATATATCATTTTATTTAATGAGTAATATGTGTATGTATTTGCTGTGGAATTTTTTAAGTACTACTTTTTCCCAATGGAAGTAACTAAAAAATTACAGTTCATGACAGTAAGTGTTTTAAGATTATGTATGAAAGAAGGATGACTAAGATTGGAATATGGTTAGCATTTGGCAATTCCTTGCCATCATTTGACTTTGCTTGGAGAAAGGAGATATCCTTTTGGCTCATTTAAATCTTTTACAAAATATTAGCCATAAAGTTCTTGCTACAGCTTTGTGAGATGCTTAGATACTACTGTGATGGGATGGCATGGATAGTTAGTTGTGTGTCGTTCCCAATAGTAATCCCTTCCAGGCTTTTCTGTTTGCTGAGGAGCACATTCATTAATTTTAGTGTACTGTAGCTCTTCAGAAATGAGACTGCATGTTATGTTTCACTGCAAACTGGGTATGTATTGTTTACTGAGCACTTCTAATCAAAATTAGAAAGCTTTAATACATCAATGAAGCTGATCCTCCAACAATATTTCCCAATTATTTTTTCCTTCCTTGAAGGCTACATTAGTCTTGACCTGGAAAGTATATTGAGTAACTGCAATTCCCATCAAAGCTGATGGGTGCTCAGTCTCAGGATCATAGCCCAGCTGTGCGTTGTTGTTGGGTCAGGTCTTACCATCTGGTGTGGGTACGGGACTCCTGTGAGGAATTTTGCTGGTATCTGTCCTTAGGATGACTTTGACAGTGAGGCCCTAAAGCAGGACAGAGTCAAACTTCATACTTAAACATGTGAGTTGTTCACCCTTAAATTTGCATGGTAGTGTGTGTAAATTAATAAGATAAAATAAGATAATCCTTCCAAGATTGTATTCACTCTATGCAAAACTTGTCTCTTAGCTATAATTATCACCTGCTTTTGCTGCATCTCCAGGGCCTACAGTTGAGGTAGTAAAAGAGCTTTTTGTAGCTATGCAGGCTGATAACAATTAGGATTCAGATGCAGGTGAATTTCTGCAACTTGGCAGAATAGGGGAACACCCAAAGTCAATTATTGCTTTACATAGTAACATACTTCAAAAACTTCAGAACTGCATGGCCGACTTTATAGACCTGCTAGGGTAATTTAACCTATTGTAATCTGTAAGCATTTTAAATGTTTTGAAAGCAATCACAACTAAGGTTCCCCAAATACGCTGATGCAAGATGGATTTACATGTATTTTAAAAAAGTTATTTGCATTCTGCTTTTCTCTAGTTGTTAGTGCTTGCTGCTTAGTTTTTTATTCCATTGGCCACATGAGAAAATGTTCTGGTACCATAAAGCAGGCCTCAGATCTATGATCACATACAGTTCTATAAAGATAACTCTTTATAGTCATAGTTTTGTTGAATCAATCTGCAGTCTCCACCTCCTTTGGTAAGTCCCTTTTCCCTCTTTTCCCTCTGCCTTTTAGAAGAGCTGGATAAATTTACCGAAACAAAGAGAAATGCTCTGTAAGACATTATTTTTATCACATGTATTTTAACATTCACGTACAAATTACAGCTTAAAAGATGACATTAAGGAAGGGATACTTTTAGCTAGTGTGCTTAGAATCGTCATGTTTCTTTGGCTTATAAAATTTCTGAAAATAGTGTGGTGCAAAATGCTATGGAGGCAGAAAAGCACCTTTTCCTATGTGATACAATACAATGTTTCTCTCTGAAAATAGAAATCTAGAGATAATAGTCTGATAGATGCACAGTAGAGCTATGGATAGTTTCTGGAACGGGAGTCTCTGGTTACACCTAAAACTGTAGCTGTTTTATGCAACAAACCAAAGTTTAGTCTTAAAGGCAGGCATCTTTAGAGCCTGGTAGCAAGGGGACTCAGTGGAAGGAGAGCCTGGGGAAACGCTGTTGTGACCATGCTCGGGAGAAGAGAGCTAGTAAGGAAGCTATCAACATTGCACGGATTAAGTTGATGAGCTGTGTGGTTTCCTGTGTACTTGTCTGCAGACCTTTAACCTGTGTATGAATTTTTGGTCATGCCACTTCTCTTTCTAACAAGTATCCTGGCATGCCGTAACAGCGGGATGTGATGCAACGCAGTTTCTGTGCTTCTGATGTCTCAGATATTTCCTTGTGTCTCTCCGCAGGATATTGCCCTCAGTGTTTAGCATTGTGGAGTTCAAGTGTAAGGCATTCTTAGTTCATCTTGCAAGATCTAATTTGCTGGAAGATGTGAAACGGGGAATATCATATTCATTTCAGCTGCCAAACTGCTGGCTATGCTGACATTAGTCTTTTACTACTTTCTTGGAGGCATTTCACATCCTAAAAATGATTAAATGTTTGGAGAATAGACTTAAATTTGAATTGCTTGATCTATTGTTTTTCACTGTTGTGGGTCGTGGTCTTTGGACCAGAAATTCTGTTTTACACTGGGGAAACTTTTCCTGAGGAGAGCTTCACTGATATGTATGTTTTCAGAGTAGTTAGAATTTGGAAATTTTTAATGCAAACATTTAGTTGGGATTTTTTTTTCAAATTATGCATGAACTGCTTGCCTTGGAATAGCAGCTCTTCATTTTGTTTTTTTTTCAGAAAGTTAGAAATAAATGTCAAAAGAGTAGCAATAAAGGTATACAGTTATCTTTACAGGTTGATAACTTGGCAGTTGGTTAGCTTGCTGTTCCTTGGCTACGAACAAAATCTGTGTACGTGTGCCTATTTGAGAATAAGCGAGCAGTGTGAGCAGTAATATCTTCCTCGTTGCTTCTGTTTCTCACTCTTGTGAGAATCTAAGCAACTCATTTGATTTTGCTCCTTTTTAAAAATTTTTATACTTTTATACGTCTTAATACTAAGTATTAGTTCTTACCTCATGCAGGTGAGTAACCTAGTTATGCTTGGTATTTGTAAAGTATCTGAACAGGAAAAAGCTGAAGGTAAATGTTAAATATAATTATTCTATAGTGTCATCTGTAACCGCAATCTAACTTTTGTTCATTAATGTTGTAAAAACATGCTCGTATACTTTCAGGATTCTTTTTAGTTTGTATTTTGGTGTACGTGTATTTTCAGCTATAAGAATGTCAATACACAGTCTGGTAATACGAAAGTTCTTAAAACTTCTCATTATACATTTGAATCTGTTGCACAGCTTATGCAGTTGAGATCTTTTCCTGTTTTATTTCAGTTGTGCAGTGCATTCTGAAAGGCAGTGTGCAGTTTACTATTATTATAGAGGATGTACTGTTAATATCACTTGCTAGATTGACCAAGTTGTGACTATTCATGTAGTAAATGGATGCAGTATAGGCAGCTGACACAGAAACAGGCTTTCTGAAATGGTCTGTCCCAAGCAGCATCTATCCTCCTGTGGATAAACTTCTAGAGTGAATTAGTCTACTGAAAAATATATTTTTAAAATCATATTTCATTTTAGAATTCTCAGCCATTATTTTAAGTGTTACGTGATGCCCTTTAATGTGGTATCTCAACTTTTAAAACAGATTGGTGTGAACATAAAGTTTTTTTCCTCGTCAGTTCTTTGCTGAAAAGATTATTTCAGTAGTGAAACTGTGGGAAAACTATACTGAAGAAACATATTTGACATTCTAACTTTGTGAATACCCTTCTGTACAAAAGGCTCGTTTTCATGTCTAGATCTCTTTCCATAGGGATCTGTTTCTGAATATATTTCTGGTGTGTCAAACAAGAGTGACCTGCAAGGAGCAGTATTACATCACGGCAAAACAAGCCTAATTGACAAATCTAATTGAGCTTGGAATCAGGTCCTCAGGCAAGCTAGGAAACATGCGCCACACCTGGATGTCTGCCTTATGTCATTCTTACTGCCCCTCTGGAAAACAAGGCTGATAGGCTTATGACATAATTCCTTTCCTTGTTTTTTGGAGAGAAAGGGCCATGTCTATGGTGCGGGATATTGACAGAAGGACTGTAAAATGGAAGAGCCAACTACTGGCTTTCACAGGCACAGGGGATATTGTGGAGGAAAACAGATTTTTTTTTCTCCTTTCTGGATGCATTGTAGTACGCTAAATTTTATAACAGTGAACAAGCTAAACATGGGGAGAAATCGCTATTCTTTGTTTATAGAACATATGTTTATTCTTAAACTGAAATAGGTTTTCATAGCTTAGCTTTAGGCTTATGAAAAATAGGTTTACAGAATGTTGAAAATGTTATGGTTATACAGCATTTTTCTTTTTAACATATCTGAAGGGAAGATAATTCTAAGACTATTCCAGAGCTAAGTTTTGGGATTTCAAAGTCTTCAGTAGCATAGGGAGCATTTCATAATATTTTTCTGACCTTTCTCAGCCTCCTTGTAGTCTGTCTAGTCTACTTTGTTCTGGTTGTTTTAGAATGAACTCCATTCCCTCCATTCGTGATCATAAACAACCTCTCTTCACCTACTACATCCATGCAAAGCTGTAACAACTGAAAGTGTGAGTGGGGAAGTCTTGGGCACTTTTAGCGCTCTCTTAGGATAATATTTTTTCTTTGCTAAAGAAAGCAGATGATAACAGTTAATCTTTTAATGTATGTTTATTTTCCATGTCTGGTACTCATGTTTCTTTCCCTATCATCTCTTCACGTGCATCATTGTTCCTATGAAAATCTTCCTTATTCTTCTCCACTGAATGGGCTTTCAGCTTTCCTTTGTGCTGTCTGTCTGGTCACTTTGTCCTCTTCTGTTTGCAAGCAAGAGAAGAATATATCAGGTTGGCAATTCTCTCCAAGTATAACTTCTAGCTCCTCATTAGGCTTCCAGTAGAATTATTCTCTACTGGAAGAAGTTATGCTGTCTCATATACCTTGTTTCTGTTTGCTAGTTCTGAAGTAAAGAAAAGGGATAGCTTTGCCCCACAGCTGGAAATGAGGAGGAGTGGGCTGTACGTGACCAGCAAGTCTCAGGGGCATAGCATCTATGTGCTTAGTGGACTACTCGTGATCAAATAAACAGTGCATGGCAAACCCTGAAGTATCTAACTATAAATATTTGTATGAACCATATATATGAGCCTTCTGTTGCCTTTGGACGCATGTCCCTAAATATCAAGATCTGAAGTGGAAACTGTCCTTGCTGAGCAATTGAAATAACAGTACTAGAAGTATTTGTAATATAAAGCTCGTATAAATAATAATAGACTGGAACAGGTTGGGATGGGGAATGTAAATGCTGAGGCTGAGCCAGGGACATGTGGAGAGTTTCTGCGTGCAGCTCTGAGCAGGTGTGCAACACAAATGAGTGGCTGCTCTTGCAGACTGCTGCAGAGGCAGTTCCTATTCATACAGATAATCTCATATTGTTTTATTGGGATTTCTGCCCAAGTAATGGCCTGCAAATGCAAATTTTGAGCAACAATAAATCTGTGAGTATCAGGTGCTTAAGAATACTTGAGCACAATCGGAGAGCTCTTACAGAGCAATAATACTCTAAAACGTAGATTTGTGGATTTTTCCTTTAATATTTAAAAACAGTGACTGTCAAGACCTAAACAACAAAAAAATCAATTTTATTCTAAAATAGCTCCTAATTTTCTTTTCTTGAGGTATGTGAAATATGATGCATAAGGGGATATGAAGTGTGCCTTTAACCAACTTCTTTGCTATAAATACTTTATGGAAATAAAATCTGTTAACAAAATGACCAATAACTGACAATAAATTGATTTTTGAAATTTTATTGGTATTGATGAATTGCAGAACAATTTTATTTCATGCAATTCCTGGCCTGAGGGGTCCTTTCAGTCATTTAAAACGTATGAATGTTCTTATCAACATTTCCTGTTATTTGAAACACTTGGAATTTAAGCATAATTATAATTTTTTTGTTCAAGTTACAGGGGAGTTTTAATTTTAAAGTAGCCATAAATCATGCTTAAAATGTTGATGCTATCCAGCAGAATAAAGTTCAGCTCTGCTCTGACTGTCACTGTCAGACTAAAGGTACATTTCATCAGGATTCTCATCAAGATTGACAAAGTATTAGATTTTTAATATTACAGTAAGGAATGACGAATATTGAAACTCTAATCAGCAAATAGTCATCAAAATCGGGATATCAATGTCAAGACACAAACACAAAGGAAATGAATATTTTTTTAAACTTATTTTCAGTGCAACTGAATCTAGATTTAAAAAATAGCTGTCTTGCTACCTAGATGAATTTCAGCCTTTTTCCTACAAAAGTTAAAAGGCAGAGATTCCTGTGCTTGAAAGGTGCTAGTATCTCTCCAGCCACATTGTGCTCCTTAGATATTGAAAAATATATTATGTAGCTTAAATATCTTGGAAGAAATTATGTACATCAGCTGAGAGTAATGTATTTAAGGAGCTGTACGTATGGATTACTTTATTCTGATGCTAGCAGCGATAGTTAAACATCTCCCTAGTAACACCTCTAACTATTACCAAACAAAAATGAGCACACTTTTTTTGGTGTCTAACATTTTAATAGATGTTAGGTGCACTCTTGCAGTCATGGGAATCTTGTCCAACTGCAGGTTTTAAATTTTACCACTTCCCCTAATAAAGAAGGAGGAATTCTCAACAGGACACAACAATGCTAGAAACAGTGGCCAAGACGAAGAGTTTCCAGATGATATGCTCAGATAAGAGGAAAGCCATTTCAGATGGTCCTTACATAATATCCAGATTTATTTAAGCAGTTTAACTTACACAGCCAATTATATTTACTTTCATGAAGAGTAGTTTTAGAACAACTCTGCGGGTGTGAGAACATGATGATGAACTGCCCAATTTCTCCATCTGGTAAAATGTCTTTATATTTATAACAAATTTGCATACCTCTTTTTGTTTTTTTTTTTACTTGTACTCACCGAATAGACTTTTTCCCTCTTACTCAACATTTCTCCTGTTATTGTACTCTTACCTTTTTTTTTTTTTTCTGTAGGAGGCTTAAGCTTAATTACTTGACAACTATTTCCATACTTATAATTGACTATGTACATCTCTTGAAAAGGTGTATATACATATAGATATACATAATTTATAAATTATTTTATGTCCAGGCAATCTGCTCAGCCCTTTTCTGACTAAAAGCTTTGTGTGTTTCAGTCCAGAACTACCAGCATTACAAAGACATATTACTCATGTTTTTGCGATTATCTTTTTTATACCAAGATCTTTAATCTGTCCATCTACCCTATCTTGTCGTCATAAAAGCTGCTTCTTTCTCTAAGCACGCAGCTATAAAAGAATGGATTCAGAATAAATTCTAGAACCCTTATTTGGTTGTTATTGATGTGACCTGATGACATTGAGTTTTGAATACCAATATAATCTCTCATGCTGTAAAAGGAATTTATATAAAACATTCTCCCCCTGCCCTTAGACCAAAAAAAGCCTAAACCCATGAATAAGTAATGAAGCACATTCATACTGATGTGTGTTTTATTCCACAAAGGTTCACTGAAATAATTAAGGTTACTGGAAAATTATTTGATGGAAAAGGATTTTAAAAAATCCACCTTTGAAAATAGACGAAGAGAAAGGACATGATAAACACATACAATATATGGAATTATAGCAGAAGCAAAAATATTACTTCATCTTATTATCTTAGACTTTTGTTAACTTGCAAAGTGATGATTTCAGAACCGAGACAGAGATGTGTATTTTCCTACACAACTTCTAGATTGAAAGTCTGCTATAGGATGTTACTGAGGCAGTGTTAAGATAGAGGATTTGACATTTAGATAGCAAGAATATCCAGAGCTCTTATAATTACCTGTGATAGCATTTTCAAGTGGAACTCAAGCTTCAGAGTTTAAGCCAGTCTTTAGTAGCTAGAAACCAGGATGAGCCCTAATATGTGGCAAGATTATCCTCAGGTACCTACTGCAGATTCTTGCTTCTTTCTTTGAAGCAGCTGGTAGTGACTGCTGTCAGAGGCAGGACCTTGGATATGCTCCAGGGTTGTAGTCCCTTTGTTCCTCGGCCTTTCCCAAATGCTATTTCAGAAACTCATGTCTTGTTGCATGCCCAAAAGATAAATGCAATTTGGCTATTTTGGGAAGTGCATGAAATTCAAAGCCCACTGTGACATACATGCATCAAACAACTGTATTTCATGAAAATGAATGTATGCAAGCATGTACCCTCCCCCCCACCCCCACATTTACCTAATGTATATAGATTCATATGGGTCCAATGGAGCACTTACGTGCTTATCTTTAAACACATGTGTAAGGTCAGTAATATACATACTTCCTAAGTAAGCATTACTGAAACACAGATGTATGTTGAAGTAACTGTATAGGATCTTTAAAGATGCATATCCTGATTTTGTGGGTGTGTTTTTTTGTTTGCACTGGGAAACACGATGTTTATCTGTGTTAAGCCTAATCTAAAGTCTACTGAACACAGTAGGAATGTTTCCAGTTACTTTAGAGATAATATTTATAGGTAAATAAGTAATAAGGTGAAGAGTTGACTAATTTACTCCCATATATTTCATTTATGCTGTACTTACGTTCATGTGTTTACATGTTTTTCAGGCACAATAATGAAGGCAGTTGGATTTTTGCCCCAGTATTTCTATAGCTGTCATCACTATCACAGTAGTATCACGAAATCTTACATTCAGTGACCTTGTGATTGCAGGTTCTTTCTTGCTGGACTGGGATGTGAAAAAAAAATCCAGCAGCTTGCAAGAGCATCTGATTCTTTTTTTTCCTCCTTCTCCTCCCTCATAAGAAGCCTCAGGATAAAGCAGGGTTTAGATAACTGCAGTCATTTCTCAGTCTTCAGAGATAGATTTCTTCTTGTCATAGTTGACTACTTTATTAATAGTTCAGTGTGATGAATGACTAAAGACACTAATGAATATGATGGTTGCAATTGCATGTGGAGTTCCTTACCTGTGTAATTCCAGGAAGTGAAAAGTCAAAAATAATAAGCCATTTGTGACAAAATATTGCAGCTATATGGTACTAGTGTCAATATAGTTTTAATGTTATCAGCTAAATCATGCACCATGACAAGTATTGAAGCTCTCTTTACTAATTTATATGGCCCCCAAATTAAAATATTTCCTGATTCAGTGTAAGGAAAGGTGATTTTGTAAAACCAGGGGAAGGAATTTGGAGGAATAGCTATATTAATATATTTCCATTATTTAATAACTTGAAGAAATAGTTAAATTGTTTAAAAATAGAGAGCAGAAAGTGTATTTTTTTTCCTAAAACTAGTTTGTCTTGAGTGCAAAGACTCTAGATTGTAGTATAGGCTTGAGTATCTTTATGGGATAGTCTAACTCAATGCAAAACCTACATTTAACCATATAGTGGGCTGCTTTTGTTTCTCAGGCTTGTATTTTCTTTCTGCTGTATAAGTGTGTTAAACTTCAGTTATGTCCTGAGAGAAAACTGCAGATGATAAATGAGGTTAGATTTGACAGAGGATTCTTGTTTGAAAGAAGTCTTTTACTTGTCTTTAGTCATAGAGTTTTCTTGAGTTATTTAGCAGGGGGAGTGAAGGAGAAAAATGTTTGCCCATCACAAAGTGTTTTTTACAGTTCGCAATCCCTTGATTCCTAATACACTAACATGTGGGAGAGGTTGAGATGAGACAGTATAGGAAAGATTTATTTTTCCCCCCTATTATTTTTCTGTATTCTTAAGGATGCATCCTTTTCATACATGGAATATAGGTGAAAATGTGGAGATCTGATTGAGGCTCTTGAAGTTTTCATTCATAACATCTTGGTAGCAGCTGAATTAAGTTTGAATTGTAGTTCTTGATGGTACTAGGTTCATAGTCATATCTATTGCAGCAAATCTTGAGTCAGAAAATTTATAATGTAGGTCCCTTTTTGTGTTATGGAAAAGAGCTAAACTATGGAGATATTTCCCTGATCAAAAACCGCATTTATGGCGATATGCAAGTCTTGAAGGAGTCAAAACTGTGCTAGAAAGAAATTCAAGCTATTTTATAGTGGTTAGAGTCAATAGTGCATGCAGCCAGCTAAAGTCATAATGATTTTTTTCCACTTGGACAAAATGATGTTTTCTTGGTTATTTTTTGAGATGAAAAGAATGCCCATTAGTTTTATTTGGAGTATGGTACAGAATTTTTTCACGTATACTGTATTTATGATGATTATTTGGTCTAGTTGTGCTAGGCCCAAGGATGTATGGGAAGTCAAAGGCTTCCTGAATTATTTGGGAAGACCTGATCATAAATCTAAACCTTTCCTGTGGCTTTCCTAAGTATCAACAAGCTCAAGCTAAAGGCCTTAAGGGAGAAAAAATACAAAATTCAGATAAGTTTTTAGAAGGAGAAAAATCATTTGAGCCTTAGTTTTTCTTCATGTGCTCTGCTTTGGCTTCATTGACCTAAAATGAAGTCATAGCAGTGAAGTTCTCTTCTCTTCCAGTGAGCAGATACCACAGAAATCAGCAAACACCTAGATAAGATTTTGAACCCACTTGCGTGTGCTAAACATGAATTAACATCCCCATTCTTCTATGCTAATCGGTTCTGATTCCTTTTAGTTCTTTATGGCTGCTCTGACATCAAGGTAAGCGCTTTGAACAGCTGGCCCTCCACTGCGAAGGAGCAAGCACATGTGCTGACAGGATCTCAGAAAGGTGCCGATGGGACCGGTTGCTCCCCCAGGGCACTGCCAGCCAGCGCAGCATTCCTGCCTCCCATCTTCGTAATCTGTTGTGGATTTTGTTCTTCCTGTTTATCTGAAAACCACAAAGGTGCCTGTGTTTCAGGCTGGTACTTGTAATTGCTAGGTACTCAAACTAGTCATCTGGAATAAAGAGGCATGAGAGAACTCTGGGTCATCTACTAGGGGAACCCAAGAAACCAGATCAAAAACTGAGATGCAGAAGAGATATAAACTATCCTGTGCGCTGCTCTGTACAGCTGTAGAGAGGCCATTTCCAGTATGAACTTCTGGTAGCGCATTTTGGCAGATGGTCCAAATGTCTGTATTCAGACACTGTTAAGGTACTAGATTTTAATTAAAACAATGATAGGCATATCAAAATTCCTGGTGGTATTTTGTTACAATATGCCATTCAGATAAATATGGATGAATTGTCCTAACACAGACCTTTGACATGCTCCTTCAGATTGTTCACTGGCTGGAAAATGCTCTGGTTTATTAAGACTGTATCTCAAAATTCGTTAATTTTTATTTTCTCTCCATTATGTTGATATAAGAAATGATAGCCTTTCCTTGCAAATCTTGATTTTTATCTCTTGAGACCGCCATAGCTACAATAATGCTATCTAGCATGTTCATTTATTTATGTTTATCTGCATTCCTGCCACACAGAAGAAGGCAGGTGAGGTGTGGAAGACCCTGCATCAGTCATGTTTTTGGCTCTAGATTGTCAGCTGGGCTGTGGTGTGGACTGTATGGTAGGGAGCTATGCCCAGGGCAGTGATCCACTGTAATCAGTTAAGATATTTTTCTTTTAGGATAAAGACTGAAGTGGTTTAGCTCGGTTGGTTAGAGTGTGGTGCTGCTGATGCCAAGGTTGTGGGTTCAGTCCCTGTACGGGCTATGCTAAGGGTTGGGCTAGATGATCTCCAGAGGTCCCTTCCTACCTTACCATTCTATGATTTCTAAAGTAGTGTCCCTTTCCCCCCTCCCCCCCCCAAATTATGTTTATTTTACTCCTGAGTAAACACGTCAATAATTAGTTGCTGTTCATAAACATTGTAGGAGCAGATATAGTAATCCTTACAGTTTTGCCTGAGTGCTTTGAATTGCATGCAGATGAAAACTCGTTGATTTTTTTTTTCTTGGCTACTCTGTCTAGAGTGAGAAATTATATAGAAAGAAGATGTTGTAGCAAAGGTGAGCATAGAGGAACTGTTGTGAGCCAAAGTACATCGTGAGGCACACTCCTGTTATCTGGAAGTCTGACTTCCTGTCTCAGTTTCCTTGTGGGTCTTAATGAATGGCCGAAGAAATGGAACGCTTTCCTGCTTGGCCAAAAACTCTGCTAAATTACTCCTTTGGCTGCGTGCCCTGCTGTTCTTGGGAACAAATCCTGCAGCTCCCCCCTGAGTCTGGAGGGTACTTGTTACAGGTCCTAGGGGCCAGTGGAGCAGGCATTAGAAAGCTCTGTAGTAGGGAGACAGGCCCAGTCCTTCGCACCATGAGACTCAAAAGTTGTAATGCAGCCTTTTGTGCATTTGAGCGAGAGGAGAGGTAGGCACACTGACATTTGTGAATGCAAACTTCCATGGGATTTAAGGAGTGTTAAAGAACTGGAGTATATTACAGTGCAGGATTTTCATGTAATTCATGTAAGTTCTTTTAATGCAATGAAAATAGTATAGTGTACCTTACTGAGTGTGCCAGAGCATATTTAAAATGAAGATTTTTTAAACAGTGTTTGTATATTTTTGCCAAATATAAAACAGCTGATCATACAGCATACAAAATGTCTTCAAGTATATATGATGCAAGTTTATAAAGTCAAAGCAGCTGTGTTGTTCATACTTTGCTTCTTGCAGAGGTCAAATTCAGGAAGGGTCAGATTCAGCTCTGTTATAATTCCATGCAATTTATGTTGTCTTCAGTGGAATTCTGTCCCTGATTTTACCCAAGGACTGGGTTTGGTTAACGAATGTTACATCATCAGCATAATGCATTTTTTCTTAAATAGTAAGAGAATGGTAGAAAATTTAGTAATACATTTTTGTAGCAAGGACTATATTGCTTCTGTGTCTTCTGATTCCTCACTTCTGCATGTATATTGCTTTGTAAGAGAGGTGCTTCTCAGTTCTTGTTGCCTTTTAAAAGAACTCCTGTAATTAAACATCTATGTTTTTTGTAGAAGAAAAATACAAGCTAACAAATTCTGCCATTGGATGCACCAAGTAAAATTTGTGTTAACTATTTGTATTATTTTCATCCTGACTGCCAAAGCATGGATTTGGGTCAGTTATTGAATGTTTACCTTTCAGCCAAACTTGTAAAGATATTAAATGATTGGCCTATTATATTTTAACAGTATTGGACATGGCCATATTTAGCTCTTTGATTTCTGTATTCCATATTTGTATTCACATTTATTCTGATGATATTGTATTATATCTGTGGTTAAACTTAGAGGCTTTTGCTCTCCTGTGTTCATGCCTTTTTTCAGAACAGTTGCTAATACTCTGAAATAAAGCCAGCACAGAGTATCTTTAGGTCAGTTTTCCTTATGTAATATAGAAATACATAGCTCTTCAGTAAGCACACAGTAGTGTAAGTCTGAAATGAATTAGTGCATCTGCATATATATTGGCCTGTGGATTGATATATTTTTTTTACAAGTTATATCCCAAAAATCAAAAAAGCGCACCAAAAATAGTATCTAGTATGTCTGAGGAAAGCCTGTCAATGCAAAAATATTCCTAAGGAGAGCTGCTTGAGGAATACTGAAGTTTGGCCTGACTGGAGCTGTCAACTTTGTAAGAAATTTACAGAGTAGTAAGAAATTGGATAATTTTAAAATGATCGTTTTGGTCATTGCTTATATAAAACACATCGCGTTTTCATTTTTATGTGTATGAATAATAATGGCAATTTTTTTGTTGTTGTTTCTAGATCATCAGCTTGGACTTAGGGTACTTAGTATACTAACATATTTGCATGTTTTGGTTGCATATCATTTATACTATGAACATACTCAGTTACAAAGAGAAACTTCATTCTCTTTCAATGAGTCCCATTAGGGTCAGTTAAAACTGGGGGTGCTGGGACATCTATGTAGTATATGTACACACAGACAGTTTGATAGATAAACTATAACCTGAAGAAGTGCATGAACTTGAGTTTTCATTGTGAAGATCTGATGGAATTTGGTAATATAAATGAAGAATGGGAAATTGCTCTCACTATTTGTTCTAGATTAAAATCAGAAGTGTTTGCCAGCCATTTCCCTGGTTTACCAAACAGCCTAACATTAAAATAAGAGTAGTAAAATCTGCCTGGGGGATGCTTTCCTGTTGGAAGATGACTTGCTTTAAAAGCTTACTGCTGTATGTATTATGCATGTTTTTCCTGGAAACAAAGTGTCTTCATTTTGTTCCAGTTACTGTACTTGCAAAAATGTTTGTGGTATAGAAGCTCATTTTATAACAAAACAAGTAATGCAGAAGTGATTTGCACTAAATAGCAGAGATGTTGATAAAAATTACAAGGACATTACATAAATTGCTTAGTCTCATATATTGCTTCCATGTCTGTTTCTTACAGAGAGAAAGCAACTCTCTGTACTCAATAGCTGTACCACTTGACATTTATTCTGTTGCTTATGGGCTGAGTTTTGTCCTCAGTTGAGTCAGTAGGAGTTGACTTAACATCCACTGGCAAATCTGTCTTGGAATGGTACTACGTTAAGAGTTTGGATGAGATCAAACTGACTGCAAGGGAAAAACGAGCTGTCAGCTGTATCTTATCCAAACCTAAAAGATGTCCATCTAGCAATTAAAAAAAAAAGTTAGAATTGAGCTAATGCATTGATGGACTATTTTGTGGGAGAATGAAAGCAAATTCTTAGGCCAAGTCCAATATACATCTGCCTTCAAAATGACAGTTTTATTTATGAGTAGGAATGTGTCTGTGCCAAATTGCCTGCCCGAAGCTGAAATCACCAATCCAGAATTTGCAAGCACTTGATGTGTATTCATTTTTGTTTTGATTTGCCAAAGCACATTGCCTAACATTATGCACACATTGCAAAGGGCGGCCTCCTTAAGTATGTATGTAGTGTTGCACTTGTATGCCATTTCAAAGCAGAAGGGGGAAAAAAAAATACAAGTGCAGTATTGAGGTCACTTTCAGCAAAAACCTGTGTGCTCACATGTTGAATATTCACTTTGGCTGCCCAGTAACTATCCTAGCCAGTTGGGCATTCTGCTTCTGATACAAAAATTGTTTACGGTTGCTTTGTATCATGCAGTATAAAGCAACGAAACAACTAATTGTTTTTGTTACATCCATCATCTAGAGTCTTGCTCTCAGATTTGGCTGCACAGTTCCTAGCTTTCACCTGCAGCAAGCAGTGTGCTTGCGTCTCCTGTTGCCAGTGCCTAGTGCAAATACTTCTGCTTAGGGACTCCGATTCCCTGATAAGCAGCAGGTAAGATGGACTAAGAAGGAAGCACTCTGGAGCTGGGGCTTGTGGGGAACTCCGAATGTTTGGCACCTAGGGAAGCCAATTCCTGCTATTCAGCCTATCAATGCTTGGGCAAGGGAAGAGCAGCGATGACTGAGCAACAAGTTGGGACCAGCTGATGGAGGGCAGAAGGGCGAGTCGGGGTTGGGGGGGGGGACAGAAATGATGCCTTCGCTGTATTGTTGGTAACTCCTAGGCGTGCTATATTTTCTTATCGCCTAATTAAATTGTGTCCTGTGCATATCAGGGAAAAGTTTTGGTACAAACTCTGTATTCTAAAACAGAATTACCGCCTGACTGATCACTTCTTCAGATAGTTTCAGGTTTAAGAGAGGGAGTGTTAGGTTTGCACTTTTAAAGATCAAATCTTGTTGTTTCCAACTAACCATATGTAGTTGTTCTTGTTCCCACTCAGGACAGCATCCGTGTGTGTATTATATATATAAAATATATGTATATATGCATATAACATACAATATGCATATAACATACAATATGCATATAACATACAATATGCATATAACATACAATATGCATATAACATACAATATGCATATAACATACAATATGCATATAACATACAATATGCATATAACATACAATATGCATATAACATACAATATGCATATAACATACAAACACACACACACAGTTGTTCTATACTGAACTTTAATAGACTCCATTGCTCAAATACTCAGCAATGGGTTTTAACAACCCCGGGAGCTCTGTTCACCCTCTTGCAGGGGGAAATCTCCAGAACCCAGTCTTATTTTTATACTTAGTTAATGGAAATTTGGAGGGAACATTTTTTTGATAGGGTACGCTTGTTCCTGTATAGTCCCTGAAAGTTTTTATTGTCTGACCTAAAAACCCATCAGAGGTACCTTTCTCAAAAGTGTGTGTGATGGAGTCACTTTTGTGTATCAGTAGTCTGGAATAAGACATCAGCTTTAATTTTGTGCAAAACCCAGGACTGTGGATGGAAACCCTAGCAATAAAAACATGAACCCTGACTTCAGAATAATGAGCTAAAGTTTCTTCAGAGTAGGCTGGGCCTTTGCCTTGCATCAGCACTGCAAACGCTCCATAAAACAATAATGGGCAAACTAACTCATCTTATAATCCACACTGGGAAATAAGATTGCTGTGTAGCATCTCTCCTTTACAGGCAGTATTTTTTCAAATGGACTTCCTTTCCAGAACTTTTAAAGTACATTTGTCTTTGGTTTTATTAGAGATGTTAGAAGGTTTGTATTACGTTTTTCTTCTATTTTCATTTTTATATTGGCAGAAGAACTAAAGCAAAGTTTTCATCTCAGGTTGAAATGCAGTTTGATGTGATTGCTCAGCTTCTGATCTCACTACTGAGAATATCTTGTTTTAGGAGTTTATAAAAATATTTGGCTCTGTTTCACCTCAGTCACTCTTGGCAGTTCTTCATCTGCTCTTCTAGGGTTTCCATCTGCTCCTTCATTCTGCAGTTTTCTCTTTACGGCCCAGTTCAGTACCAACAATTTCAAGTAAGTGGAAAAACTGTCACTGATTTATTCAGAGGGTACTGGACTGGATGCAGATACTCTTTGGCATCTTGGTCAGAATCTTCCAGTAGTTTATCTCATTGCTAAAATGAAGAATATGGTAATTCCCTGAGGCTCTGAATACTCCTTTGTTCTTCCTCATTCACAGGTGTCCAATGGTTTAACCTGGAACTATCTGCATTACTTCAAAATAAAGAAAACCCCGTAAAATTTCTTTAGCCCTTGTGAAATATTTAAATCTTTTATCTGATAAACTTTTCAAATTAAAGCCCTTTTAGTTACAGAATAAAGCTTGTGAAGTGCTTATGAATGTGTGTGGGATCAGAATGATTATAAACTCTTGTTAATTTTTCTGTGGTGATTTAATTCTTGTTCTCTAAATTGAGCACAGTTTTCTTGTAGTTTTCACAGTTCATATAGTAGTAGCTATTGGTGCTGAAAAGTCATCTGAGACCAACTGACTAATGCTGCTAACCAGCTCACTGTGTTGCATAGAAAAATAATGTATATGCTTCACCACATCTGCTTATCTATGTATTTCACCTTCAAACGTGCTTTTAATTTCACTTTTTTAATCTTAGATTTTTTTAATAGAAAACAATCTCATCAAAATTTTCTTATTGTTCAGATGGCAAAATTGTAATTACAATTGTGTATCGAAAGGCATTATTTAATAGTGAGGACAATGTATTTGTTACTTACAGGAGATAGCTTATTTGACTAAATATAAAGCTTAATCTGAAGATTTAGAAGGTAAATGTAACAGAACAAGGAAGAACTTGATAGTGAACAGATGCATAATGAAACCACTTACTGTTTTTCTAATAAATTTTCACCTTAATGCTAGTAAAAACGTGTAATGGTCTCGTGTATGCCTGACATTAGAAAGGCTCAGAGTTTGCAGTTTTTTGCTGTAGAGAATGCTGACAGTTAAACATGTAAACATTTTTTATAGCATTAATAGAAGAAAAAGTATTGAACAAATAGTGATTTAAGGTGCTGAAATACAGTAATCTTTACCTGTGTTTTAGGTGTATAAAGTTTAATGAGAACATGTGAAACAGCTATTTCTTATTTCACTCTGTTTGCACTCTCCTGTTTGTTGTGACTTTGAGCAGAATCAAATATAGAAGACTTTTTAATTTCTGTCTGCTTTTCTCTTTCAAAAGTAACCGTGAATACCTAAGTGTTTTCCTTCAATCATTGAAACCATTGGAATGCAAGGTTCATCTGCCTCTACTGTAAGAAAAGAATAGGGACCCTAAAAATCTTTTCAAACTTAAAAAAAAACCCAAAAAACTAAAATTCTAAAATGCCAAATCCTATACCCTAATACATATTTTGCTAATACAAATCAGCTGTTTTAAGAGCTCCAGGTGTAGCAGTATGATTACAGCAGGCAAAAATCAGGGGAGAGGAAGCATTGCACTGACTTACCCCCCTTCCCCCCCCCCCCCCCCAATCTGCTGAAGGCAGTTTTTGCCATTTCACAGCTAGTGTGAAATTTGAGCGCAGCTGGTAATTGCTCTCCCAGGTAACTGTGCCCAGCGTGCCTGGGGCAGCTGTTGAAAGAAAATTTTCATCTCTTGCCTCCCAGCAGACTGAGCAGGAGTGCAGGTGGGGGCACGGCAATGTCAGCCTAGCAGAGCGCATGGAGACCTGCTGGCTGCCGCTGCGAGCCAGCACGAGCTCCTTTCGCTCTCTGGCTGCTCAGTGCTCGGAGCATTGCAGATAGGTGCTCCCCAGCTCTGCTGCCTGTAGGTCCTGAAGGACCGCTCCCTGCCAGCGTCACCATCTGCAAGGGATGGAGGATGGTCTGCTCTTGGTGGCTGCTAGCTGTGTTACTGTGAGGAAGTAGGGAAGTCAACAGGCAGAGAGCTTTTCCAAGGTGTTAGTGAGGAAAAGTGAGTGAAATGAAAAGACCGTGTTTTGTTCCTTGTTCTTGAAGAAAATGTGGAAGTGACTTCTTGGAGTTTCTGGGGAAAAGAATTACTTCCCAGTAAGGAAGATGTTTCTGAGGGAGGCACTGATGTAAAAGCTGGCTGGCTTGTACTGCAACTTGGTGCAGTAACATTAGACAAATGGACTGGCAGAGCAGGAGCTCTACTCAGAGGTCTATTTTACTTTACTTTTTTTTTCTTTGCTCCTTAAAAGCTTGGAGAAATTTTGCTGTTGGTTTCTGTGCAGTTTGAATTTGTCCTTTGACTCTTTTGATTCACTTATGAATCATTGTCCTAAATACTTTTGCTCTGACTCAGTAAAAGATTTATCATGGTCAGCGTCAGCGTTTCTGATACCGGGTGACACTGGATTGCAGCCTAATTATATAGGCATATGTATATAATATTGCTTAAAAGGCATTGTTAGGCAGGTGGTGAAGCGTACCTGTGGAGTTGGGATTTTTGTGATTTTTATTTTGTTTTTAACTAACTTTGCAGTTGGACAGCAGCTATTTATAGCTATTTATATTTGATTATCTGACTTGAGTCCAAGAAATTCAGTACAGCAGGTATAAGAATAACACTGAAAATGAAGATGCTTGCTTGGCTATAGCCTGAGGGCTCACAGGAAGACAGCCTTCCTGTGGCCCAGTTCTTGCAGTGAAGTACTTTGTAATTTTATCCAATTCATTCATTGTATTTTACTCTGAAATGAGGATAAAAAAATGGTTGTTTCTGAAGAACTTGAGGTCTTCAAATACGATGAATGCATCTTGCCCTCCAGCTGAAGTCATCTTTTGCAAGCTGTGCCTGTGGAAAATTCTGTATTTGTATGCATATATGTTTGGCCTGGAAGATCAAGCAGTCATCTGCTGCTAATACTTGCTGCATGTGCTGATATGTTACTGACAAAAATGGAAATTCTGACACGCACAAACTTTCTTTTGGGGAGTGTGTTAGTTCAGGAGCTGCTTTTGACTATTTGGCCCTACAAGCACAAAGAATTTTTATAGTTCTTATGGCAGCATTCCAGCAGTAGGTCTAGGTTAGAACCAAACTTCTATGAAAGAAGTCCCCTTACTGTATATTTCATTCTGAAAAATCTTCACTTCTATTGCTGGCCAAAAATATGGCACATACCCTCATGCTCGCTCCTCAGACACTCAGGTCACCAGGGCAGTGCAGACAATGAACAGTTACGTTTGTGTTATGGATGGATGTGGTAGCTGAAAAAAATAAAGGAAAAACAGGTGCCTCAGTCTGAAAACAATATGTTTCTGTAAAATTACTGTTAGTAATAGCTTTTCAGTTAGTTTCATGAGATAGTGTTTGCAGATAAGTGCTGTGTTTTTCTGTTTTTCTGTTTTTGTTTTTCTCTTCAGAAAGATGTTTCATGCCAACTATAGAGTTTGGCTTTCTTTCTCCCCCCTCCTCCTATTATTTTAGCTCTTCCGTAAGTATTTACCCAATATTCTTGAAACTTCTTTCTGACTTGCTCAAAGCTCACTTGTCCTCTTCCTAATTTGTCCGAACTCCCTTTTCACAGTCGTCCTCGGCTCTGAACCCTGCTTGGGAATCAGCTTCACACAAACCTACCAGCAAAAAGCCTACATGCAGTCACTAAATATTGTCATAAAGGAAAACAACATGCCACATGTGTGAAATCAAGTGTGAAAACAAGAATATCAGTTACTGACTAGTCCCTTGGCCTCTTTAGGGCATGATGTGCTTATCTGTAAAGTGCCTTGCCCTTGTATGGCAACGGATCAGGTCAAATAAATAAATAATAGTCCAAACCCAGAGTTCTTTACTCTGGCAGTAAATTAAAGTAAATGAGAGTATGCTTATGTAAAAAGCTAAATGAGTATGTCAGACTAGTAATTAGATGATGGAAAATACTTACCAAAATATACTAGTACTGAGGAGCTATAGAAGGTCAAAGCCAAATCCTGGATCTAAGTGAATGCCCATGATCATGACTGACACCAGAGGCGGGTGTGGAGTTCAGAGAGCCAAAAATGAACCACAGTTTTTCCCTCTAGTAAAAGGACGTTATCTTCTGTATGTGCTTTGTAAGTGCAATCATATAAGACATGATGAAACTTCTGCTGATTTTTTTAACCTTTTGGCAGAAGCAGTTGATTGTCTTAACTGTAAAGGACAATCTGGAGATAGCAAGGAGAAGAATTCCTGCATGACAGGAAAATAATTAGTAGCATGATTTCTCTGAGCTATTTCAGTGACAGCACCTGCATGGTTGAGTTGAGCTGATGTGGGGTAAGGAAGCAAAATAGAAAAGCTTGGGAAAAGTTATGTCAAATCCTATGGGAATCTCTGTCTGTAGTAGTGAATATGCCTAGAAGTAATCCTGGATACTGAAGTCAGCTGCTGTCGAATGGCTCATGTCAAAGTAAATTTTTTTGCTCTCAGACAGTTGTGGCTGCATCTGAACTGCTGACTGGATGCAGTCTATGGGTTATTTTAATTGCTGTCCATTCCCAGGAATGGTTTAGGGACAGTGCCCATTGGAATAGGCCAGTTTCATGCTAGGAGGCATTCAAACAGTGTGCTAGTACACATCCCATCCCTTGACTGTTCCAGGTCTTGTTGAATTCACATATCTGCATGTAATTTACATATAGATATATTTAATTTATGTACCTATAATTTAATTGTAGATGTTGTCCAAGCGTCCAAGGTATCTTGGTTCATTTTCTGTTATTTGGATATCATCTGTTCTTCAGATGCAGATTAGTTTTAGAAAAAAGACAAATAAGGATTTCACTCTATTTTATTGATGAATACTTCAGAAGATGTTTTTTGGCCTTTTTTCTCCAAGTTTTCAGTTTCTGTGTATGGTAAAGCAAAGTAATAATGTATAGTAGGGGGAATAGTGTGTCACTTTGGAAAAATCTGTTACAAAGGGAAAGAGGCATGCAAGGCAGAAATACGTTTTGTAATTGGTGTCATGTAGTACAGTTCAAAGAACTGGGATCTGTGCTCAATCTAAACTTTTGCAGATGTTCAAGTATATTTTATATGTATCCTTAGATTTAACCCAATGTCTCATTTTCTGGGTGAAGAAAGGAGGTTCCACCCTGCTGTTAGGGAATCCTGATGGTTGTTATTGATTATAATGCAAGGAAGGTAAGGTGAAATGAAAAAGAAATTCAAGGCAGTAGAAAAAACCATAAGAGAATATAGGGACAGAATAGACAGAGACAGAAGGTATGGGATATGAAGAAAGAAAAATCCAGACAGGAGGAGGCAGACATCTGTGGATCTGAAGGTGAAAATAAAAGCGAGGGAATAGAATAATAGGGGAGAAACTACAGATGAAAGAAGCAATCTCTCATATGTTACACCAATATAAAAATCTGAGAAAACAATAGAAAGGTTTAAGAAGGAGTGGATAGAGCAGCCTAAAAGAAAATGCTCTGGGATTCAAAAGGCAAAGAAACAGGAGACCTCCCCAGAGACAAATGTCATGGAAAGTAGGTGTACAGACTACTTTAACTGACTTACGGGTTGTCTGGTGGTTGGCAAGGATAGTGTTAACCCTCTTGGGAGGAGAGGGAAAACCACAGCTGCATGCCCTGGACACAAGGGGTGTCAGGCAGCTGTCAGTAAAGGAAGCAAGGTGAGGCCCAACTGCAGTGAGTTATGTTTTTCTCTCAAGGCGTTAGAAAGGAAGCGTGCATGCTATTGTGTGATAGGCTTTTATTATATGGAAAAAGGGAAATGCTACTGAAAAAACTTTTTATGCAGATTGCTTGCACATTAGATTTGCTTTCATATATGGATACTCTTCTGTTCATCCTGCTTAGCCATAGACCTAGGGAAGTAAAATCCCTTTTTGATCACCAAGTGCAAGCTTTTGGCTGAGTAATGCCTTTATTTTTTCTATGCACGTGCATAGGTTTTGAAGGAAATATTTGTTTCTCCAGCTTGCCAAGTCATAATTTATTTTTTCCTCGTGGTAGTTAAAGGGGTTTCTTTTTCTTCTAAGTCTACACATGGCATAGTTAAAAATCTCTTCTTCCCTGTCATGCAAGCCTAACTGCCCTAACAGCTGTTAAAGGGCAAACTGGATAAGGAGGAGTAATCAGACAGCACCTTGTGTACCCAAACAGCAGTTCGTTTTGGGTGCGTGGGCTGTAAAGCGTTCTTCTCCCTTGAAGCATACACCTTTTTAAGAGACCGCAGTAACGCAAAGCCCTTGTGTACGCAAGAAAAGTATAGCGATTACATTAAGTAGGTTTAGAGATCAGTTTAGTTTAATCTAGGCATTGCCTTCTGTAGACATTCTTACTTTAGTTTAAGAGCACCTTGTGCTAATGTATTTAAATCAATATAAAGCATTCTTAAAGCAAAAAAGAAATTCAAGTAAACTTGATGTGTAAACAGGATTAGCCAAGTCGGCCTCTAAAACGACTGTCTCGTAAATGCCATTGCAGATTCTTATATGAAGTTTCCTCTCCTTGTTTCCTGGGCTTGCTTGTAGCCCAGTAGAAACTTAGATTAAAACGGCATTGTTTTATCTTGCTAGTACAACTAAGAATATATTTGAGATGGGAAGAAAATTTTCATCCCTCCCCCCCCCTCCCCACCTGTGGGTTGTGCCAAATGTGGAATCGGCCGGCGTGCTGTTACACTGGAGAGCGCTGGGGAGGAAACACCTTCAAAACCGCGGGTAAGGTAATAGCAAACTCTACCGCTAAACCACTTCAGCCGGGAGATGAAAAAAGATGTCATCGCGTTTTATTTTTAGCCTTTTCAAATTGGCAGTGTATCACCTTGCCCTCATGTGAATCACAAAGTCAACGTTGTGAATTCACGGTGAAATCTTAAGCAGAATTTTTTTCTGCTGGCGAGGATTTGGTGAAATGTGGATGAAAACAGTTGCGGAGAACTATATTCAATAGTTCTGCCCCTTATATTGGTATTTAATTCAAAAGCAGCTCTTAATTGCATAAATATAATTTATATATATATAATTAATACATATAAATTATATATATAAATTATATATAATGAATAATTGCATTTCACTCACATAATTTTCTGCATTTAGTTTTATAATACTTTTCAATTTTAGAACACATGACCAATAAAAACCATATTATACATTCACCATTATGTAATGGTGTGTTCCTGTGCGTGCTTGAAAATGTTCAGGAGTTTTAGAGTCAGCACTACCTACCATTTAACACTTTTTTTTTTTTTTTTTTTCCCCTCTCTCAAAATAAGCCAAGGGAAAGTCTGACTGAATGCTGCCACTGAGGTGACCTGACTTGGTGGAATAGGCAATAGGCTAATGCAGATTGTAGTTCTACTGAAATTTAAATTGGTTTAGTATTAGATAGAATTAAAGCCTGCTTTTTATAAAGAGTGTTTCACAAAATGGGGATATTATGAAGGCACGCTTGCTAAACGCTGATCTGAGCTTCTGTCTAGGGATCTGATTTCTCTCAGCTGTGCCTCTGTTTGGAATAAGAGGAAACCTGAATAAAGAACAATGTGAAATGTTAACAAGTGTGAAAAGGTTATATCCAGCTAGAGAAAGATTGCAAAAAGTAGCTGAAGTATTTTTGTAAGTATGAAAACATCACACTGTTATAAAAACTGTAAGAACATGCTTTAGCTTAAATCTACTGTTTTGTAGGCATTAGAAATAAATACTCTTTAAATTACAGGGGCACCATCAATAAGCCACTTAATTTTTACTCTGAAAACTCTTGTTATTAACATTTGATCTAGTTTAACTGAGAAAATAGCAGTTCTTTTTATGTGATTCTTATTAATAGGGAACTGGCGAGATAAGATACTCTAAAAGTTCCTGTTCTTACATATTACTGAGTTCAGAAGCTTCTTTTAATGAAGTTCATTCTGTTTGGTAAACAGAAATAAGTTCTACAACTCAAACTTTTCTTCTTGCTCTGCAGTTGTAGTCACATCATCTGAATAGTGAAGGTAGGCCTGAGAATGCTCTTAAATAGAGGTGGTAGGTAGGTTCCAGTTCCTCTGAATTTCTCTGTTATTAACAGGTAGAGTCTTGTCTTGTGGGCGCTTAAGTCAATAAATACAACGTCTGTTGACTTCCTTTGTAAGTCCCATTGGATGCTCTTATAAGTAAATATTTATGGGATCAGAATTTATCTTAATATGTTAGTAGAATATGCAGTGTTAGGTTCTGCAATGTGATTACACATTGCTTTCTGCATTATGCTTCTGAGATCAAGCTTGAAGTTATCTTTGTTTCAGAATCTGTGATTACTAGTGTGTATAATAAACCATTGGAGTTAGCTGAGATGTGAAATAAATTTTAATGTGGCCAAATTTAATTGTGGTGTGTAGGTATATAGAGATCATTATTTATGCACATTCTGAGGAAAAAAGTACAGTGCATTTATGCAAGTTTTGCCCTTGGAATCCTGTTCCTTTAGTTGAGACTAGGCAGTTGTTTGCAGTATCAGGTGTTAGGAACTGTTAACAGCTCCCCAGGTTGGTAGGAGTTATTTATGCAGTATTTATACTGTATGTATGCAGTGATTGATTTATAAAATGTACATTACAATACCTAGAAAAAAGTAGACAAATTGACTATTGAATGAACAGGAGGTTAACTATAAAGTTAAAATATGAAGAGCTATAATGCTCCTAAAATTGTGGGTATTCTTTTTTCAAATCCCACCATGTGTCAGTCTCAGAATAATTTGTCACTTTCTCTGGGTCTTCCTGTACTCTATGCTAATTATATATTCACTGAGGGATAAATGTGAAAGGGTTACTTGTGAACAGGCTAATGGATAACTTTTTTTTCCTCTCATGGATCCACATGATGAATTTTGGCACTGATAATCTGCACCCGTGATTTCTAGGAATATTTTTTATGTTTAAGAATTGCCTATCAGCTGTGCTATTGTTTTTATTTTTTGCAGGCCTAAGAGGAGAGATAATTAATATTTCATTGGCAAGAAATACATTTATTTTACCTTTTTGTGAATTTGGATGAACATATCTGTAAATTATGTTTTGTTTTTCTCTACATAAAATAGTATCTTAAATAGACTCTTAAATTCCAGCTGGCAGAGAAGTTGCCAGTTGCCTTTTGCAGAACAGATGATTTTTCACAGCAGTTACTTGATTCATTCCATAGCTGTCATTTTTTTTCAAAGAAAAGATTACAGCAAACATTCCTTAAAGTAAGGATTTTCCTCTTGACCCTTATCAACACTAAGTTTGAAATGATGGAAACTTGCAGAGTTTGTTGCCTGCTATGGAAGAGTTTCTGATTTCCAGTCCCTTTTGTTTATTACTTGTGATACTGTTTGGGTGAGAGCCCATCTTTTTCCCTGTGCTCCCTTCTGTTCTCCTTTAAAATGCATGATTAAATCCCAAAGACACGGCAAGCTTTCCTTGTGTTTGAAATTGCCATTCCTCTCTGATATGTGTATTATTTTTTCAGAGCACTTTTCCCCCTTGCAGCTGCAGTCTCCATCCCAATGTGGGTGTTAATTGCTGGGCAGCAAGTGCTGCCGACAGCCTGTCTTGTACAGAGCCCCCCAGCCCTTGCTATGCATGCCTTCCTCGCAGTGACATTAATGGGACTTAATCACTCCTATCAAAGGGGAAATAACCAACTGAGAGTTTATGCCATCTCTTTGGATGTGTACATGATTGGCACATGATTTAGTAGCTTGTCCGCTGCATGCGTGCGTGTCCATTTACACTGAAATTTAACTTAGGGAACATTTTGCTAATGTGGGGACGGAGGTGGGGAGGGGGGATGTTGATCTTTTTTGTTAAATTTTATGACCATATATTGTGCCTTCTGAAATATAACTGGCATATAGATGTCTCTTTTTGTAAATTCTTGTTGTATTTTTTTTCTTTTTTTTCCTCCCCTCTAATGCCCATAGTGTTGAGGATGCTTTGTTGCTTTTAGGTGCTAGAAGTGATATGTAGCTTGCTTTATTTTTGTGTTACTGGTTCTTTAAACACTAGCTCTTTTGTCAGATATGTATTCGTCTGTTTGCCTTTCATCTTGACTGTTTCTTTTCAGGGATTTACAATATTGTTGAGTTAAGGATTCTCACAGATGGTAATGGAGGAAAACTGTTAAGTAAGTTTATTTAAGAGTGCTGATTAAGTAAATGTCTCTAAGTCTGTTGCCCTAGGGCAGTGTTTTAAAGGGGGCTTTATTTTCTTCCTTGTAGTAGAAAATGTAGTTTTAATGAACTTGTATTTTATTTGTGAAGCCTTAGGTTTTTCCTACTTGATGTGCTTAAGGAAAAATGTTGTAGTACCCTCATTGTTCTTAATAAAATGGATTAATAAAGATGTAAGAGGATTAAACATTTTAGCTTCTCGCCTTTACACTTAATTTCAGAATACTCTTCTGGAGCCAAAAAACATCTTTATATGCTAGTTTTTCATGGTCTGCTTTGAAGTAGTGCAGTTCAGGAGATGGTTTTTATGTAAACTAAATTGTTCTCACCTACAAGTGTGTGTCATTTGAAAGTCTGTCTTTCATTAATGGAAGAGTGACTGATTTTTTCCTTGTATTTAGGCAAATTAGTAATTTAGCAAGTAGGTTAAGTTATTCTCTAAATTGAAGTCATTGCAGTTTTGCCAACTGATATCATGTATGTGATATCATAATTAAATTTGCATTTACATGAGATCTTGCTTTTTATCCAAAGGCCTTAAAACACTTCCTAAATGTTAATTAGGCTGCAGAATGTTTCTCTGAAACATTTGGATCTATTTGCCCATTTATTCAGAAATGCAAGCTAATACTCACTACTGTTAAATGATACATTTAAGACCAGGAAGAAGTACTCTTGAATCTTAACCCCTGCTTTAAGTGTTGAGACATCACGAATTCCAAGCCCTTTTCCATAAACCTTGGCAACTCAAAAACATATACAAGCCACCGTAATTTCATCTCCTCCTGGCTTCGCGAGGTGCGGGCAGCCAGGACGAAGGGTGAGGGTGGCATGGGGGTGCGGGGAGAGGCCGGGCGAGCTGCGGGGAGCTGTGCTGGTGGGACCTTGGCACTGCGCGCTTCTGCGTGGAGGTGGCCCCTGGAGTAAGGCACTTTTAAATCCCCACTGAGATCGTGCCTGGGGAATGGCTAGCTGGAACGATCTGAAACGTGCCTGGTGCCCAGATATGCTTGCTGGTCATCTTTTTCTTCAGCAGTGTAAGGCTAGAAGTCCACAGGAAAACTACTTTTTAAAAAATACCTGTATACCTACAAGGGTAACTGATAGACCTCTGGATAGGGCCTTAAGATAAACTAGTCTAATTTACAGAGCTTTGTCTATGGCTTAATTTGTTCAAATGCTTTTATTCTATTTTCTGTAATTACATTTAGACAAAGTTTAGCATAGTTTTTGCTTTAGTTCCCATTTGGATTCTCAGTTTAAACTTTAACTGTATTTCTTTCGGATCAAAGAGTTTTTCAAGTTTGTAATTACTTAGGCTTTTATTCCTTATATAATAAGTCTAAGAATCTAGAAGGAAGAGTCTGTCTGGTATCCAATGCGTAACTTGGTTGCCAGAATTACTAATTAGGTAAAGTTATTTCAGAAGTTTTTGACAAAGTTTTAAGATACAGTTTTGGTAAGCACCTTCAGGTATTCAGGCCATAACAGTAATTAAGACACACATTTATCATACAAACAAATAAAAAAATAGGCATATGAAGTTCACTTTTAGATCACCCTCATGTTATAATTTCAAATACTAGAAACATCTCTAAATAGAGGAAACAGAGGTAAATATTGTATCTTAAAAAATGCAGAATTCTTTAACTTAATAGTAACTTAATGCAATGTTATTATCTTAGTAACTTTGCTTTTGGACACTTATTTTATTTTTTGCTTATTTGTTTATGTATATATTGTGTTTTCTGAGGTGTACCTAAGCCGCCTTTGATCTATGTACATGAGATCAGTTACATTGTTCCTATATCTCGGGCCTTCACTTAGACCGTAATTACGCTGAAACAAAGACAGCACAAGGTTGTGTATCCGTTTTCTATACTGCAGCTGCAAAATCCTAGAAAATGTACTGCAAGCAATCCAGGAAATGTACTGAAGCATTAGCAACACTTAAGATAACCATCATCTCCCTTGACTTTAGCCATCTAATTAGATTGAGCTCATCCTCTCTCCTCCTGCTGTAGTGACTTGAAAGAGATAGCTGGTGTGATCAGTTGGTCACTAGACTTGCTGATTTTAAGTGCCTACGGTTGAACGGGGCGCGTGGCCTTGGCCGGAACTGCCTTTCTTAGTTCATTCTCCTGGGAAGGGTAGTAATAGAGGAAATGGAATGACTTTCTGATACGTAAGAAGTCTATTGCGTGTGTCAAGTCCTTCCCCAATGGCTGAGGGATCTAATCCTTGAAACTATTGCAAAACTAGACAGGTACTTTGAAGTTGTCCACTTACTAGGAAGCAGGGAGCATGTACAAACAAAAGAGATCTTCCAATATAGCTGCTGAGGCATTCCTGAAGGTGTTTTTTTCCTTTACTGTCCTTTAGTAATTTGCCAGAGCGCTTCCTTTCTTGCTGCAGGTAGTTCTGTTAGAAAACAAAAGGTAACGATTTATTCCACAATAATTGTCCTTCATATTATGAATTTCTTCCAGGACTTTGCACTACCTTTATCCTTTTAACAAAAGTAAACGTTCAGTGGCAAGTCCTAAACTCTGCAATTATTCTTTTTTCCAAAGAAAGGCTGGCTTAAAAACAACAACTCTTTCTCATAAAAGAAGTCAACACTTCATGCCAAAGATGAGCAAAATCAAGACCTTCTAAAAGGTGGTGCTACCTGCTTATCCTCAGAAACAGATGGGAAGGAAAGAGCTCTCTGAAGCAGTCAGTAATTCTCTAGTTTGTGAAGTGTTTGGTTAGGTGGCTGATGTGAGGAATAATGATGCACCCTCTTCCCTTTTAGCACGTATCTTCAAAGGTGTGTGTGAAAACTTCAGATAACTTTTTCTATCAACTTTGCTTTTCTATAGTGTCAGTATGTACCTCTTGGAAGATAGTTTTTAACCCTCACTTAATGATGTTTCATGTAACGGTTTTGTATAACTCCTATTTTGTTAGACTTTTTTCTTTTTAATTCAAGAAAGATGTTTATTTTGATAATTTATCAAATATCTGAATAATTATGCTTCTTGAGCCACTGAAGAAACTTAATGTTCGTTTTCAGAGTTCCAGAATAGGGAATGGATGGAAGCACAAAACTGAAGCATATAACTAAAATCATATGAAAAACGAAAGTGAGGATATACTGGGAGTTGAGGGAGGGCAATATGCCAGTTGCAATCCTAATCTGGCTTTCTCTTTCCTTGGGCATTTATAACTGCATACTACATATCTATCTGTCCATCCATCCACCATTTATTTGGCATGAAAGAACCACTTTGGGTTGCAAAGACAAATTTGTAAACCCTGCGTGAATCTACAAACATTGTGTAAATCTCCAACACTTATATTTAACATTTAGAGGAGAGCTAGCCAAAGGGGAGAGGGAGAGTTATATTTATGGCGTGATCCGTGGTTTAAGGAAATGGCAAATGCATGTGAATTTATACCTGCTTAGTTTTTACTACTACCATGTACATATAATAGGATAAGAACTAATGAACTCCACCCATTTTCCTCAGCAGTTTTGTACAAAATTTCTCACTGGTTAAAATATAGATTCCAGCATTCTTCCAGACATACAAAATATATGGACACAAAACCAATTTTTGGTTGCTACATTTTGGTTTTGGACATAGGAGATGATGCACAGTGTGAGGTACCTTCCTGGGCATTTCTAGGATGTTGCAGTCACTTTGAAGGCGCTGATGAATGTATCAATAAAACTGCCATTTATTTATTGTGTTACTTTGCATTTGCTGGACAGTGGACTGAACTTCACAGATGTGCTTCACCTAGGTTTTCTCAAAGTTGAATGTCTGCTATAAGCAATATGCAGCAGGTTCTGTATAGGATTTCAGCTGCTGTTTTTGGATCAAAATTGGGCTTTGCTACTGAAAATGAGTGGCCCTCACACTGCCAAGTGCCCTCGTTGGTTGCATCATTTGTCTATCTCCTGCTGTGTCCCTTATTGCGTATTTAAAGAATGAATGTTTGTCCTGTGTGCAAGCTGCTGCCTATAATTTTATAATTGGAGCTGATTACTACACCTGTATTTAGATCATTTATTGTGCTCAAGTATTTTATGATATATATGACTTCTGGGGGAGGGTAGGATAGAGAGGAACTATTGCATCTTTGAAATTTGGAAGAGAAAAGGCCCTAGGGTTGGAAAAACACCTTTTTTTAATCCCATGTAATTTTTTTCAGATTTAATTTAATTAAAGGAGCTCAGATTCACCATTTCCATTTGCTTGCTTATTTTTCTTAGGAAAACTGTTTCAGCCTGCCAAAATTATAGCTGAACATGGACAATGCAGGGAGCGGGTCCCTTGCTGCCACCAAAGCAGCAGATCGCGTTATGCTGGGAGCTGACAGAGCAGCTGGAGCAATGCTAGTGGAAGGGAAGTGAGTTAGCTAAGTCCTACCTCCTGTCCTTAACCGCATCCCCACAGCCTCCCAAAATACCGCTTGGGAGAAAAAGTTCTCACAATTCCTGGGAAACTTGGAGAGGCAGACAGCCTGGCCAAACTTACTCCATAAAACCATGGTCTCAGCAACTCTTCTCCCTCCTTTGGGGGCACAAATATGTGGCACGAATCCCACCTCCAGGGTGGGAGAAGAGAGAGATAAATTGGACCAGGGCTTGCTCCTCTGACCACGGTTGGAGTTAGCACTTAGTTCCAGAGACTGTTTCCCTCTCTGGGATAAAAGCTTTCTTCTGCTGCCAGTTAATGTCCTGCCTCTCATCTGACTGAAGTCTGTGCCACAGTTTCTGACTGCAAACCCTAATGATGATGTACACTGCATAGGGTCCTTACTGCTGTTCATACTAGAAATTAACTTTTCACTTTTTTTTTTAAAGAGAAAGCTAGGAAACTACTTAGAAAAATCATTTTAGAATAACTTTTATCTAGTTTGTAATACTAAGTAGTGAAAGTATATCATGCCACAATGGTTAATGATGTAGCCATATGGTTCTCCTCTCTTGAAAATTACTTCGCCTTTCAAAATACATCTGCAACAGGAAAGAATTAAAGGGAATGTATATGTTATTTCTGAGTTTAATAAGTAATGTAGGAAAGTACATAAATATATATTTTATATAGTCATAATATATCAAAATACAGTGCACCAAATCAGGAATGCAGCACAGTGTTTTATTCTGTAGAAACACTTTTTGATGTTTTAAACTGAGTACAACATCATGAGAGAAATTCAAGAGGAGAGTCTATGTTGAGGTATAGGCTTCAGCTCTACCAATGGGTTAGTTTAAAATTTACACTGAAAATAAAGTTGGTGTAAATGCTAAAAGGAAAACTAAACATTGTCATGAGTGTTGCTGTAATTGCAAAACAACCTTATTGTTCTATCTATTTCTTGAATTCATTAGTTCAGTTTTATTGGCAGACCTCAGTTGCAAAACTATATAAATTTTACTGGGGGATAGTCTTACATTTTATAGAGATGAGACATCTAACAATGGATAGATATTTCATTTTTACAGAAAATTCTTAATGAATTGTACTATCTTTTTTCTTTCCAGAAGGAGTAGTTTTAAAATTCAATTTTGTCTAAAGTTCATCTTGGTATACACATATTCAAAGAGACTTTTCTTCCAAACAAAATACCATGAAATCTTAGTAGTGCCAGGGATTCCTGTCTATTTTATTGTGAGGAAAGGCATGATGCAACTATTTGGCTGTTTGCTTATTTGATATCATCTTTTGTAATAAAGAGCAGAATGCACATTGCCAACCTTTTGTTATCTAGTTTCCCAGCTACAGTACAGTGTTGGGTTCTGCCAAACTCTCTTACATTTTGCAAGTGCTCACTGTTGACTTGGTTATCTCTTCCTGGTAGTCTGCACCCTGCCACTTGGCTGTAAATGTCACACACTCTTCATTCATGCTTCCTACTAATTTTTATTGAATAAATACAGAATTGCAGAAATTTGTAAGTGTGGATAGGAAAATTGAATTTGTTATACACCTGAGTACCACTGAATAAACTTTCCTAGGGGAAAAAAAATACAAAAAAGTGTGTGTTTATGGTTCGATGTGATCTGGAGAGTGGAAAAGTGGGAAAAGATGTATAAGAAGTATCAGATTATGAAAGATTTTAAAATGATTCTAATATTTAAACCATATTTCTGTGTGGACTAAATTCTTTCCAGTTGTATTTGTGTAATATGTACTTAAGTTTATCTTTCATATTTTACCTGTAGATACATGATCTGAGCCTTTCTACTTTAATAAGCAAGAGAGGACAGAAATAGTAGAAGTGGAATAGAAGTCAATACATGATATGCCAAAATTCTTACTACTTAACTGATTGTAGAATATTTCTTTAAGTATCTCATAGCAAGGGTAATCTAATGACAGATTAAAACTGTAGTTTGCAATGCACCATTAAACCATCTCCTTGATATTTCAGAATGTTTTACTATACATCTCAGAGTGCAGCTTTTACCAAAACATTTTATTGCAAGCAAGGTCTTGTTGTACAGCGTTACAGAAGATGGCATGTAAATTTGAAAAAAAAAAAATTGAAAAAAGCATCACTTAAACTATTAGGCAATTTAAGAATAAATTTCAAGCACTCAGAAGAAAAAATCAGTTTCTCAAAACCGCCTTTACATTATTCTAAGGAATGTCAAAGTCATTACATTCAGTAGTGCTGGAGTGATGTGCTGTTGATTTTATGGAAATAAGGAGTGCTAGATGCAAGTGTTGGAAAAGATGGTCAGTGTGCACTAGATGATAATTACTGGTAATTAATGATTAATCATGAACCTTGAATGGCTACTTATCACTAAATTTGATATGTTTAAAGCCTGATCAACACTTTCTCTTGTCTTGTTTGATGGCAGGATTTCTGTTTAGGATTTCCTTTCCTTTTTTTCTTCCTCTCAAACCCAACCTGTCTTATCTTCCTAACGAAGCAGACACAAGTCCTTCCCCTTTTCCTGCATAGTGCGGACATGGGCTTTTTGCTCTGTTGCAGTATTTCGCTGTTGATGAGAGGTTGCTTCTGGGAGTTGCATTTTTGGTAAATACTTTCTTCAGCGGTGCATTATTAATGCCATTTGTGCAATGCCATATGTTAACTTTCATCTCATTGATTATCATAATACAGAATTACTTGAAAAGTTTAGTGCTGCCCCAGTGAAAAATACCAAAGATGCCATTTGTCAAAGCTGCTGCTTCTTCACTGATGAATGACTCTGGCAGAAAAACAGGTTGAGGGGAGGAACCCAAGTGAGCAGATCAGAGCTGTTTGTTTATCTGCTGATCAAGTATATCCAAGAGATTTTTGCTTTTCAGGTAACTTTACAAATCATATTTTGCTATGGGTACATTTTGGGGGTGATTACCATAAACCAAAACATCACATGATTGCTGTGAATCTTTACCATTGTTTCCTATGCCATTCAGAAAAATAATATGTATTTATGTCAATACATTGGAATAATCTAAAATCAGGTGTTAAGAATTTGTCCCCTGCCTTTTGGACTCAGTATTTATAGCTTTCAGCACTTTCTGCAGTGTAGCCATTTATAGTACATGGCTTTTGGGGGTATTTCAAAGGTCTAAAGTAGGAAGCAGTGGGAACTGTCTTGATAAAGTGTAAAACTCCTTCTGGCTGGTACCAAACCTGGTCTGAAGTGTCATCTTGTGATGACAGATTTTGTCAGCTGTAGTGCGCTTGCTGACTCTGTAGCAGATTGCCACAGATACCTTGAGAAGCTTTCATATGAAGCTCGATTCTTCCGCTAAACATCAGGCATCAAGGACAGTCAATGAAAGCCAGTTTTGTGAAGCATAGACTGTCTGCTTGATGTGTTTGTGCTGGCCTTGCACTTAATGGTGAGGTTGAAAATATTCTGTCAGCTTCTGTGCAGATTGAATCACCCTATGAAGCGGTCTGGCGTGATTGCTGTGATTATTTTTCTACACTTGTTAAGCATTGTGGGATATTTTACAACTTTTTGCTTAAATCCCCTGGGCAGTAAAGAGAAAGTTTTCCTAAAAGTACTGGAAAGTGTATATTTGAGCGTAATACAAAGCAGACCTCTTCATTTGATCAAATCTGTCATCTGAAAGAAAGTATTGTTTTCAGTAATGAAAAAGAGCTGTGTAGAGCAATTTAGGTAGAACAATCTGTTCTTCCAGTTTGCCCTTGCCAGCTATGTATTTCACCTCCAGCTTTCTTGAAATTGCGATAAAACATTGCTCTTCCACAACATGCTAAAGGTGATGTTTTCTTTAAGAAACTCCTTAACTTTGGCAGGCTGCTCTTTCTGATAAATATATCTTTCTGATATGTTTTTGACTGGAGTTAAATAGACCTTAAATGGAGAATTTTTAATTGGTAATTCCTTTTTGGTGATTGTCACATTAGCCAATTCTTTCTTCTACCTGCTCTACCAAAATTTTGTCCATTCTCTCCCATAGTGCGGTCTTGTCTACTAAGATGGTGCAGAGACTATTGGCAAAGCTTTGTTCCTGCTGTGTAGAACAGTCTCAATCATGGTGAAATTTAGAAACCACATAGTAATATAGATTTTAAAACTAATCAAAGATATCTGAGTAAATGTGCCTTTTGGATAAGAGTCACTTTGCAAAGACCTTCCCTTTAAAAAAAGATTCTAAAGACAAAGGATAATGAGAACAACTTAGATTATGGCATTTTGCAAATACCTTACTAGTTCCATTATTTACTTATTTGCTTTAAAATTTTAATTTAGAGTCTTTAAAACTACAGTCTGTGAATTTTGTACATCCATCAAGGTCATCAAGTTGTGCTGAAATAGGCTCTACCTTCTGGAAGGACCCGCTTTCTTAAGTTAAAAGAATCAAATTTAAAGTGATTTTTGGCATCTGCTTTGAAATAATGCTGAACTGTCTCTAGTTTCAATTTTCCTATTGAAAATTTTTTCTTTTGGATTTCCCTAGTCTTATCTGCTGGACTAAGAAACCTCAGGTGGTCAATTACTCTTTCTCATGTCGCTATTTTATCAATGGTCAAATTATTTAACATTGTTTGTTATGTACATTGAGCTCCTCTTACTGTAATCATGAAATCATTTGTATAAATCTTTTCTGAATCTCTTCCAGTTTTTCAAAATTCTGTTAAGAGAGTTTTTTTTAAAAAAAGAAAAAGCTGAACTAATTGTTTTGCCAGTGGTTTGTTAAGCTTGTTTACACAATTCCTCCATTAAAATAGCTTAGGCTTTTGGGGCAGATTGCCCTGAAAATCATGTTTCAGTTATTCACCGTGCTGCCAACCAAGTGTCCTGTCGGTAAGTGGGTCCATACTGGTTTCATTGCTTATATCTAGATGTGCACACAATGCTTTTCTGCGGCTCACTTCCACTTTCTTTTCCGTGCCTTCCCAGATGGGTAGGAAAGCCAACAGGCCTTATCTGATCCAGGTACCTAAAGATAAGGCGGTCACAGTTATGTGCAATCTGATGAGCCAGCCAGGCGCTGCCCCTCGGCTGCTGGCGAACCGAACGCCGTGCACTGCTGCTTGGTTTTGAGGCTGCGTATTGTGTACACCCAAAGTCCCTTTGGGGACTGCTTTCACTCTGCATTTGTGAGCTGTCATCCTCATTGCATGTCTCTCGAGCAGTCCTAGCTAACTTACTCATCTTTCCCAAGGGGTGCTATATATTCCACTAGTTGAAAAACTTGTATATTTTTAAGATTTAATTTCAGCAAGAAACATGACACGGTTGAATGACAATTCTTCATACTTAATTATGCCTTCATTTGTAAAGGCTGTTTTAATCCATATAATATGCCTGATTTTGTCTAATGCTAGTAATATGGAGATAGTGATTTAATTGTGCATGGAAGAAGCCTTCCATTTCTGACGTGGAAGTGTGTCATAGCTACCACGTTAAAGACAAAGTCAGTTTATCATAATCTTAGTTTAAGCTACAGATTTAGATGCCTTAATCATTTTTATCTCAGGGTGTAAAGTTGTCTGATCAGTTATCTCCTGCTGTCACTATGTCTTTCTGAAAGAATCCACTTATCTTCATTACTTTGGTTGTAACTTTAAGCTATAGTTATCTGTATCTTGCTGTGCAGTAGGACCTTACTTCCTTTGATTTAACATTATTATTTGCTAGCATGAAGCACATTATCAGTTAAATGCTCTTACAGAATTTTATTGCACTGCAGGAATTACAGTAAAACCGTTGGAAAATTCTGGTGTACAACTTGATGTACTTTAAACTCTTCTAATAGGAACAGCCTCTATATTTATGTTTGTGGTGTTGGTATATGAAAATTGAATGGTAGTGCTAACTTTCTTGGGGATAAATAAAAAAGGTCTAAAGCCAAATAAGCATAGTCTTGAAGTTAAGGCTTGAAATTAAAAGCATGATAGAAAAAGCTTTCAATAGTAATAGTAGAGGGGAGTGGCTACCTATTTTTAAAATAGAACTTGATAAATTATGAGAAGTAGCATATGATAATGTTGAATGTGCCAGCAAGGTTATAAATTCAGTAATTCAACCACTTCTCTGTTCCTATGTTAATCAAAACTACAGAGTGAAATCTTTTCATTGTATTTACTAAGTGCTATGTTATATGAACTTCTGGTTATTCTGTGAAAATTTTGGATGTATGATTGACTTGAATTAGGATATGATTAAGCAAAGAAGCAGGGAATGAACATGGAAAAAACAGGTATATTAGTTTACAGGTTACGTTACCATGTTTTATAATTTGTGCTTCACCGACTCAATGTTTATGTTATGGGAGCTGAATCAAAGGAAAACTCAATAAGATAAATTTTTTAAAAAATAGTGATTTTAATTTTAGTTCTATTTTTAAAACACAGAACAGGAAGATATCCATTTGTTTAATGGAAAACAATATAATCATTAGGAAAATTATTTTATGCTCTCACGATGAAATTAATAATATTGGATTGCATACCTGAAGAAAACATAAGAATGCGAATCTTCTATTTTCATGCTAGCACCTGAAGCTTCCCTGAGGCTAAGGGCACTCATTGTAGCACACCACCATGTGCAAGTTCACTTGTGCTAGCTCTGCAAGGGGTGGCGTGTGAGATGCGGTGCAGTACAGCGCAGCTCTGTGCAGAGATGCAACTCGGGTCCTGGAAGTCACTGAGTATGGGCTAGTTAGCAAAGAGTAGTGTTAACTACTAGTGATAAGTACAGTGTGGAATGAGGATCCCCAGCTGCATTTTGCTTTTCAGGATCTTTGGTAGCACTGAAAACAGCTCTGCAGAGTTAGCTGGGTGCATTATTTCCCTAAAATGTTTGTCTCATACTATCAAGATAATTTAAAATCAAATCCAATAAATAACTTTTGAGACATTAGAGGTTACCACAAATAGATAGCATCAGTCCAGGCACTCAAATACAGCATGGGGGTTGGAAGTATGTCTTCTAGTGACTCTGGGACTTTTTTGGTGTTTTCTTCCAAGTGGAGTTGTTGCAGGTGGTGTAATACTATTGTCTACTCTGCAGGTTTTTGTTTAAAATTCTTACAAAATCCACATATACTTTTTTTATATCTTTTCTAGATTTGTAGGAACATTGCAATCCTTCCCATGCTGTTATGGGCACTAAGGTTTTAGCCCATTTTCTGTAAATTTCATAAATATGAAGAACCTATTTGCCAAAGCTGAAAAACCAAAACAAACCCTAAAACAAAACACAACCCCCTTCTGCTAACACAAACCCCTTCTGCTAACTTCAGCCTTAAAAAGCTCCAGAATCCGTTCCTGTTCTGCCAGATGTTCCTCCCATGTTTTATAAAAACAAATGAAGTCATTTTAGTACATGAAGATGTCTTCTGTTCTCAAACTTTGGGTTAGGTCATTTACTGCTCTCTGAAGTCTCCCTTGTGCATTCATGAATTTGTAAGACATTCATCAAAATTAAAAGACTTTTTAGGATACCAAAAAGACAATTATCTGGTAGATTCAGACTCTAGAGCCTAGGTTTCTTCCTTTTCTCTGCCATGCAGAAAAATGAAGATAACCTATTAGGTTCTATAGTACAGGAATTTTCTGTTTTTCTTCCCCTTGGATGTTTTTAAATGAATCTTGTGGATTACACAAGTAGCCTGTATACTTCTACCTCTTCAGATATTTGTTAGGCATAAGAGATATCCATTCCACATTAGAAATTGAGCTTGTAGTTTCTAAAAGAGTCTATTGATATATTTGTACTGATCAGATTGAACTGCTGAATATCTTTAAAATGTGTTTTTTTTTTCTCTTCAGAGAATAGATAGAAATGTAGTTCTGGAGCAAGACAAGTGTATTAACTTATAAATCACAAATGCTAGTGATATTCCCACTCATAAAGGTGCTTGAATTCTTTACTCTAGACATATCTACATCTGTACTGTTAAAGTTATGATAGAATGCTTCTTGTTTTGAGAGTTGTCAGCTTGGGGAATACCTTATAATTGAAAGCAGTTCACTTGTACAGTTGAGAATATTATAGCTCTCTAATACCTGAAGCAGTATTCATACAACCAATCCACAAGCTGAAATATTGTCATACAATCTTTCCTAAAATAACCTCAAATATTCCATAAAATCACAGTCTATGACTGGCTTTGCTGTGAACAGAAAATTCAAAATTTAGATGGGCATTCCTTTCAAAACCATTCCAGAATTATTCATCTGAAACCTTAGCGGGGTCAGAATATTCTGTATTAAATGAGTATTCTTGTATCCCAGGACCAGTGAGCAGGCTGGTCAAAATAGCAGTGCTTAACAGTATTGGAAAGGCAAATCCATTTTGTTCTTTACTGGGAATTTTATTTTCAATTATTATTGTTGTAGCTCAGAGAAAGACTTATAAGGAAGCATAGCGTCACAAATTTTGAAATGAGAAATGTTGACGTTTGTGATAAGAACTTGGAAACCAGGATTCATAAGACAAGAGGTAATATATAGAAGAGTGTATGTTTTGCATGGCTTTTTCCTCCCGCAACTTGTAGAGCCGAAGCCTATCAAATACTTACAGCAGCGTGCCTTTAGATGTGATTTCTAACGTGATTTTTCATTTAACGTTTGGGCGTTGCGCTAGAGACAGTGTCTCATGAACACACTGCATAAACACTTATAAACGCTCTCCTCAAGGGGCACATGATATAGTAATGTGTTTCCTGAGTGCTAAAGTTGTTGTACTTGGGCAAATGCTTTTCCTGCATTTTTTTTCCTTATTCCTTCCTATTTCAGAATAGTTTGTCATGATGGAATAAAACCATAATAAAGGAGTTAAGTAGCCTATTAAAGTTCTTGGTTCCCTCAGATTTTAGTAGACGAGGAATTTTGAAATACTGGACCCTAAATGCTATAGACTGGACCCTAAAATATCAGTCCTCTGAAAATACTTAATTTGGTATATTTGTTCTGAATGTTAGCTATATTAAATATTTGTATTTCTTTCTGAGCGTAGGGGAAGCTTTGTATTTTCGTATCTTGTGTAATTCCTATTCCTAGAGCAATACTAAGAGGTCATTTGAGGCCACCACTGTGGTGCTGTCATAAGGCACACCCCTCATGGCCAGCAGACCATACTAGCCCCAGGGAGGGCTGGCTAGAAACCCTGTGTTTGGCTCCCCTCCTTTGTTCCAGCTGCTGAACTGTAAAAATACTGAGACTAATTTAGGCAGTAATGTCTTTATTAATTAAAACACAAAGACATTAAAAGCTATTAAATACTTACTATCCATCTTCTCTGTATTCATGTAAACAGCAGCTGTAATTAAGAATATTACAATGGCAATAGGAGAAGTCGTGTCTGTGATCGTGAGTGGGAAGGCAAATGGCCCATGGTACACGATTCCTGTAACATATGGGCCACTGTTGTAAAACAGTTTAGGCAATCTGGTGGCAAGCAGTACGTAACAGGCTACAGTAGCTTAATGAAGGCAGGAAAGGAGGAATAATAGTCTAGAAGAAAAAAGAATCTATTTGGATTAGCCCCCCCCCCCTTTTTTTTTGTTTGACATTCATATTAAAATGCCTTATGAAACTAAGATCAGCATGAGATCAACTTTCTGGGAATGGGAAGCTTAACCAAGGTACAACTATTTGCTTTCTTTTAATGTCTGTGAAATTCTCAAACTTTTACACAGGCATTACACATCACAAGACTGTAATAAAATCAGTAGGATCCATAGATGATTTTGGTCACTGAATTACTTTTTTTTTTTTTTTCTTTTTGACTTTCTTTCAATGCATTAGTCTAAGTTTAATAATCAGTTGAGAACAAGTCTCAGACTCATTAGGTTATTATGTAAAATCCTATTCTAAATATAGACAATTTAACCTAATCAATTCTGTGACAAGTTGGGGTGGCAAGAAAGGTTGAAGGGTTGCAAGTTTGGGAAAAAAGGCAGTCTTGCAGAGAAACTGTAGGGACAGGAAAAATGTTAGTGAAAGTTTAAGCTTTTTTTTTTTTTTTTTTTTTTTTTTTTTTTTTTTTTTTTTTTTTTTTTTTTTTTTTTTTTTTTTAGTTCTTTTCATGTTACTTGACTACCAACAGTGCCAAAACCCAGGAAGTGAGTAAGTTTGGACTGTATGCAGTATGTATAATTCTTTTTAGAATGGGTGGAGTTTCCATTGGTTTACAGCAGAGCTCTCACAAGAGGTTACTACTCTATACTGTTTAGAGACAAGGATTTAAAAAGCTTTCAGCAGCTGTGCAGCGCTGGATTTTTATATAGTGATTGTTAAGAGGATGCAAATGCTAAACTGAAACGCAGTGTGTATGTGTCTAAAGAAGCAAAATGTTAGATGATTTTATAAATTTATCTCAAGTACTATCATGATTAAAAAAACAATCTATGTAAGACTAGGATGTATGGAGTATTAAGTTTAACTATTATAAATAATGTTAATATTAGGCATTGGATAATGTCAGTGGTCTTTCACTGTTTATTTACTGTTGCCTCACTAACTCTGAAGGTTTTTTCCAATTTGTTTTACTTGCCATGTCTAAAAAATATTCAGCAGCTGTGCAGAGTCTCCATGGGAAAAAACAAAACAAAAAAACCTACAAATGCTGAGAAAACATCAGCATTCAGGAACAAGCAAGCCAAACAATTTTGAAGAGTGGGACTAATCATTTCTGTTTTAAACCATAATGTGAATTGGATGATAGAGTAAAACAATCACGCTTCAATTTTGTAACTGTATGGACTATATTGTGCTCTAGTAACAAAAAACATGGTAGAAGACATCTGTTGAATATGTGGACAGGAGTATAGAATTACATTGATCCAACACCCAGAACTCGCTGTATTAAGCACCGGATCAGTGCCAAAAAAAGCAACATTAAGAGCTGTTTAGTCCCTTTCTTCGTCCCTTCTGTAGAGCCAGGGTCATACAATGATGTGCTAAAAACTGAGATGGAGTGACTTAAGTGAGGTTCATGACAAAAATTACTGAAACAGGAAGCTGCAGCTGATAATGGAAATCACTTCTGAAGGCTAAAAATGGCTTTCGTTATATATAGTTTAATATTTCTGTATGTCTAAATTTAATACAGTGCAAATGGAGCAACATTTATTTCATGTGGTATGATGAGAACCCTGATCCTGAATGCCAGATAATCTCTCAGATATGCACTTTCCTTTCAGTACCATTTGGCTTTTTGTATAATTCTTTGGTTCCATTTAATGATTATACAGGGATTTTCTGTTTTAGAGGTACTACTTTAGCCTACTTCTTGGAAATTCTGTCTGTGAGAAAATGAAATACATTTTTCATTTCCATGAGGCAGGAAAAGGTTCAGAAGCAAAGGACTTCCACATAGATCAGTGCCATTGCACTATAATATTAGTGTGACATGCCTATTAATTCTAGTGCCAAGTTTTAAAGAAAGTGTTACTATATAAAATATGTGCCTTTTTATTGTCATAGCATAGCAAAATTACCAAGTGAGTTCTCTTAGTACTGAGTTTGTTATCCACTTGTGTTTCATAGTAAGAAGCTGGTCCAGCTTAGCAATACTGGAAGGGCCATGATGGTTGTGAACTTGATGGCTCTTGTTTTACTAGAGGAGCCATGACATACATTTCCTGAGCTGTAATGTGATTCTGAACTATATCATGCTTTCCTTTTGGAGACTAGTATTTCCAAAATAAGATCTATACTAGCTAAATAGTAATTTCCAATCTTTTTGGGGAAATTAGCCTTCTCCTGGGTCATCTTCCAGATCTCCAAAGAGCTACTGCTGCTTGCTCCTCAGTGCTGGTATTCCATATGCTTGCTCTGCTGGCTCCAGCAGTTCTAGTACTGAGACCAGACTCTCCAGTTCATGTAAACTCATGCTGTCCAAAACCATGCCAGGGACAACACTCATATCTGACTAGCCCGAGTGTCTCTGGAAGTCAGTAAAACCCCAGGAAAACATGCTTGCAAAGGCTCAAGTCTGGAACTACTCATTTCAGACATCTTCTGGGGTAATTAATTCTTAATTTCATCTGACTTTGTGTTGTGGCGATTGCCATGAACTTGTTTGAATCTGGTCCTCAGACTAATACCAGTAGTTTTTATAGCTTAAAGCCTTCCCTTAATAACTTTTACCTCATTTACATATTTCTTCTTATTTTTTTTGCTTGACCTCTAATATTCCAGGAGAGCTACCGTGTTTCATTTTTCATAAGAGTCTGTCTTTTTAAAATTTTCTTTCTGAAACTGGCATCTTATATTCTCCTAGGGCATGTAATTTTGAAAGAACATGCTATATAAAAATCTCTTCCTTCACCTCCCATTTATCAGGAGCAATAACTTTGATTGAGTAACTTACTCTATTACCAGGAGGCTGGGTGTTATACAGGACTTGTTAGGAAAGCAGTTTTATCCATGTTCTCTGTAGTCTACTTAGTTGAATTTTGTGTATTACAGTATTTTTGTCCTTCATCCTCAAAATGGATTTTGTTCTTCTCTGAAATCCTTGCTATTTGTTAACACCTCCATTCCAGTGACAGGTCTGGAACATAGTGCTGGAACGTCTGCTTGGCTCTTGTTTTACTAGAGGAGCCATGACATACATTTCCTGAGCTGTAATGTGATTCTGTATTATATCATGCTTTCCTTTCCTGGACAAAATTAGTAGTTTTCATGTGAAAATCAAAGAGAATTCCCTTGTGTGCTTGATCACAGTTTGTACTATTTTTCCATATCATTAATCCTGGCATTGGAGAGACAACTGGATATGCTTTACTTTATAGAAAAGTTTTTGCCTGTCTTGCCCATTCATAAGATAATCCATAATAGAGCTTATTTGCCTTGCTGGTGGTGTCCTTTTGTTGATGTCTGCTTGGCTTCTTTGAGTAATAATCTAGCATATATTTGGTTAATTCTCAATCTGCCTCCCTTACCAAAGATAAAATGTTGATTATTGATGGCTGAAATGAAATACTCTGTAGTTGTTTTTTGCATGGTGGCTGTCTTTACAGTAGCCACATCCTTTCAGCTCCTTCACTTCATAACTCTCTTCCATTGTTTCAGTTGTGATAGTTTGAATTGTGCTTCATTTAAACTAATTTCCTTGCTTCGTTCTAGTTCTTTCATTTGAACCCACAGGCCTTCTCTTAAAGAGGTGGCAGCAAGCATGCACTGGATTCAAACGTAGTCCTTGATGGTCTTTGTTCAAGAGCAGACATCTCACAGCTTCCACTTGATGTTGGTTTGTCTCCTTGCTAGCTGTTCCGTATCGCAGTTAAAATTGCGTGGTGGAAGTTTGCCTACTTGTGATTGGTAGGGTGCAGGGACTAAACTCCAAATGTCTTGGAAGTTTTTAGTTTGCAGCTGCCTGGCCTGTGAAGTGCCTCTTTTGAGGTCTTTGCTGAATTAGAGGGCTTTTTTGATTAACAAATCATTAAAGCCTGGCTGTTCTTCCCAGGTTCAACAAAGATATGCTGGACTGAAGACCCCAAGAGTTTAAAAGTGCCTGGAAACAAACAAAAATTATTTCCAATGTCTATTAGTCTGATAACTGTGTTACAGCTACTTCTGTAGTGCTGTTACTTTCTTCCTTTTCTTGATTTATCTTCTGAAATCATTGTATTTCACAGAGGGCACCATCATAGAAATCGAGCCCTATTTGAATAGGGAATGCTACACACTTCCTTGCCCCCAAATGCAAACATGTGAGTAATGCTGTACAGGTAAATTTGTAGTTTCTTTTTGCCTTTGATTAGAAGGAGTGTAACATTTGAAAACTGTCAGGCAGAAGAAGAAATTCATTCCTCTTTTAATAACCATGTTGAACTGACTGTGTTCAGCTTATAGGGCAAAGCACCATAAGGTGCTGAAGATGCACATGCACTGTTGTTTCTTAAAGATTTTAATTTAAAAAGTAAGCCTTACTGAGCAGAAAGGTGTCGTTAATCATCTGGGGGAAAAAACATGGAAAGGATGGTTCTTCACTTATAAATTTTAGTTATTCTGTGAACTTTGAGAAACTCTGAAGCTATTTGCACTAAATTTTAAGCCATATGAAGAGAAAAAAAAGCTGCAGCACATCAGCTGTGATGCATAAGTTTCTGTACATAGCAGATAGAGCTGATTAATACGGGTGCAGTGGCAAAGAACAAAATTATTTAATCCCTCAGCTTGCACTATATGATATTAGTTGGCTTGGAATTCACTTGATTTGGTGCAGCTATTTCCGTTTTGAGTATTCCAGCACTCAAATGAAAAAGTCTGAGGCTTGCATCTTTGTGGGGGCCTTGCAGCAGCTGCTTTGTCTGTCTCAGCTCTGACAGCTGTTTCATGTAGGTGGCATACTCAAACTGAAAACCTTCTCTCCGTGATGGTGTGTTTCCCACCATTTCCCTTTCTTTATTTTACAGCTTAATTTTAAAGTTTTTGGCTTTTCCATCCTTTATTCCATTCTATTCTTAGTATCTAGTCTTGATTTAAAAAAAGATGATCTTGGGCTTTCTTTTTAGTTTTATTATGTGTATACTTACATTGTATATTTGAGAAAGTTTTCACTTCAAAAATGGTAATTTTGCCTCATGGAGCCTGCTCTTTCTACAGAAAGAAAGCTTATGCATATAATTAACTCTGTGGCTCTTGACCCTAAGGCTTTTCACAGGATAATGGAGTTTCAAAGTAAAATGAAAATTAGTGTCATAACATCACAGTATGTGATGCTATATAGGGCTAACTGGGGTAATTATGACTACTGTGATGTTATAGACTGTAATTTCCCCCCAATGTTTTGGTTCTAGTTTCCTTAATAAAGTCAGCTGTAGCAGGAAATGTCAGCATTTGCAGGGGGTGCCACGCGCAGCAAAAAAATGTGGCTTGTCATGTATTTTCCTGTGTTTAAAATCCTGGAAAACTAAAGCCTGTTACTACTAAATGAAAGATCAACAGGTGCTAGGACAGTGGCTTCTGCTTGGAGTGACAGAGTACTGTTAGCAGGAAGAGGAGGAAGTAGCTTCCTCACTGTTATCCTTATTTTGGCAGTATAAGGATTAGCAGACCCAGGAAATGATGGTGTTTTTTTCTTACAATAAAAAAATACTAACCTGCTTTATATGAAAACAATTGAAAATCAGCTGTTCCCCCATATGTTCAACAATAGTTAAGTCTGTTGGTGTTACTTCTTTCAAAGTGATTGATACTGTTCCTGTTATGTTTCTCTCTCTCTCTCTCTTTTTTTTTTTTTACATTTGAACTTTTCTGTAGGTTAAAAACTATAAATGATAGTTTTTTAAAAAAGTTAATAAAAGGTTGGTTAAATTATCTCTGCGAGTGTGTGTTTTGTCAGTATCTGTAGTGAGGCAGTGATCAGGGATGCAAAAGGTTCTTTCAGTAGCTTCTTTGCTAATACAGCGTGTAGGCACCTTTTAATGTTTGTTCAGTAATGTTCTCTGTGTTCAGTTTGGTGATAACACGGTACATGAGGAATAGGTTTTTACCAGTTACAGAATATGAATGTTGTTGATGTAGATCTTTCACCAAAAAAAAAATAGTTGTGGAAGTCAGGAAGTTTGTCAGGTTGAACAGCTGAACCAAGAACAGAATCTCTGAGCGAGGAGCTGTTGTGCTGCAGCACACCGTTTAAGCTTGGGAGCGAAGCTTATCCTTTTACCTAACGTTGAGGCTTCTGTCAAAATAGCTTTTGTTTTCTCGAAGATCTTGTTTTGTACTAATTTTAAAGCAATATGAAGGCTGCCTCTCAAAAAAGGAAACATTGAAAAAAAAATTCACTACTTTCAAACGAAGAACAAAAGACAACGTGTAGTTAATAGGAATGGACATCTGTAAATCAACATCTGCTTCGGGTCATGGAGGAGTGTATCTTGCAAATGCTACCTATCCACGCTGATGGGAGGATGTCACAAATGATCTTGAGAGTAATTCTTGGTATTGGAGATCTTTTTTATCTTTCAAATCTTGGAACACACCTCAGTGTTGCATACCACTTTTTTGCTATGATCTGATTCCTCTGAACCTGGAAAGGATTTTTGAAATATGCTGGGCTGTAATATTGGCGGTTTTATGCCTACCATCTCTGTTCTGTCTCTGAAGCTTAGATAACTAACTCAGGTTGGTTTTTTGGGAAGGGGGAAGAGAGACGACTTGTTCAGATTTTGAAACGTTTTAAAATGCTTTTAATATGTATTAGTAGCTATATATTTGTAGGACGAAGAAAGTGGGAATAGGATTGCAAGACACAACTAATTTTTGTAGAGACTGTGTAGTCTTGTTTCACAGATATTTATAAGAACTGTTCAAATGGATTTTACCATGAAAGACAGTTGAGAGGAAAATTATAGATGTGGTGTTGAATACTATAATTTTAAGAACTAAAATAGCTTTGACTCAACTTCAGATTTTTGTATGACTTTCCTGATATTCTTCCCTTAATATTATTGCAGGAAAACTCATTTTACTGAAAGCTAAGCTATGAAACCTTCATCAGCTGGTTTAAGATTTTCATGGTTACATCACCAAACAGACAAGTTAAAATATTTATAAATTGAATACACTTAAGAAATCTTGGTCCCATACTGACATTGTTATGGCTTCTCAAAATGTTCAATGGATTTTTTTCTGAAGTCCAGTGATATAAAATATTCTGGTGTTGATGGACTATTTTATTGACCTCTTTTTCAATATGTTTAAAGTTAAATACTTTGATACTTAGTTATAGGGCTGTGAATGTATCCAAAAGAGAAGTCTAAGTTTATGGAGAATCATTCCTGAACTTACAAATAGTAATAGCAAAATGTTCCAAGGAGGTTTTCTCTCCTAAGCCACTGCAAACTCACTGTCTACTTCCTCATTTCTGTTCATGATCTTGTTTTGTGGCAAAGTTGATACGTTGTTATATTGAAAAAGTTTATGTTCTTATTCAGTGCATGGAGCTGTCAACATACATTTATTTTGCACAGTTTAATAGTTTCCAAAGGCTGTTTCATCCTGCAGTGGTAAATTCTTGGTATCTGTGAATTGGTTTTGATGTAAGTTCAAGATTTAGTCTCATTTTGTTTCAGGAAAATACAGGAGCTATGGTTTTTCATAAAACTCTTTACCTATAGTTTTTAGTATTCTTTCATTCTTTGTCTCACTTTTGTTAATGTATATAAGTGAACCACTAGCAATATCATCCTCTAATTCGGAGTATTTTTAGTGATTTCCCAAGACTAGTATCTTACTGTTTTTCCAACTGAAGTAACTGTTTTGGGATACCACTGGTAAGATTTGTGGGCAGGCAAATAGGAACCTGGGGATACAAATAGATGATAGAGGGACAACTAATCCGTCTTCCTAGGGAAAAGTATTTGGTTTTATAACATATATTTTACATGGTAGTTTTTTGGAACTTTTGGATGGTGAATTCACCTGCATCATGGAACAAAATTGATATAAAGGTTGCTCTTGTATGTCTTTTATGGTAAGTTGGACTATGGAAGCTGTCAGGGAGAGGTGTTGTGTCCCTTTTCAGGTGTGTGGTATGTGGACAACTTCAAGTGAATCAGAGTTCTCACTGAACAGTCAAGCATAGATTTGTACGTGCTGCTTGCTGAAATTAATGAAGTTACTAATTTTGAGTTAAGAGGATTTTGATACATCTGTGAAAATAGGATGCAATTTTTTTATTTAATGACAGTTACTTTCTTGGCTGTCTCCTCCTCCCTCCCGCCCCACTAAAAAGTCAAAATAATTTTGGTATTTATGAACCACTTGAAAATTAATTTCAATTAATAAATTTCTGAAAATTCTGATTAGTAACAGTTTAATAGTTTATTATGTTATGGTTGAAGGTAACACAACAAACAATAATGAAAGCCATTCAGAATATGGCATGCCATCTTAAACTTGTTTATTTTGCACTCAGTGATTGCATGTAAGATCTTTTTCAGTTTATTTGCCCTATCTTGCTCTCATTTTAATAATTTCTAAGAAAAATCTGTTGCATTTGAAAGTCTGGAAAGACTAGACTGATCTGAACACAATGGACACACAAACAAGTTATAATTAGCATATGCTGTATTCCTTGTAATGAGGTTTTACTGATTTAGTTCAAAATCTTCCTTTTGCTCTTCAGGGTTCCAGGGGACAGTTATGTAAGCCACAAAATGGATTGTATGGGATAAAATGACTCACCAAGAGAGACTATAGTGCAAATAGCTGTGTCCGTACAGGGAAGCACTCAATGACTCAGCTGTAGAAGAGGCTGCTAATTGGAGCTGCTGCCCATAGAGGTTTAGAGAATATCTGCCCTGAAGCTCGGCCAACACGCTTTTTGGCATCTCTTGCTGTATGAATTACTGGTCAGATTTTGAAAAGCTCTGGGTGCCCTACCGCCTGTTGAAGGGAATGAAAGGAGCTTAAAGCTCTTCAGGTTTAAATTTTATCTTTCAGTTAACTCTAATATTTTTGTTGACAGTTTTTGGCAGCTTCTGTCGAGGGGGTGAAGGATAAATTTTCTGTGCTCTCCAGTCCCAGTTACATTGCAGAATTTGAGGTGGTGCTTATAAAATGTCCTCTAAAATTTCCTTAACCCTATCGTTGGCATCTTTTCTGTATGACTAGGAGTAATCTCCCTGTCGTAATTCTGCATGTAGTCTCAGAACAAGGGACTACCTGTGGGGCTAGTCACAGTTCACTTGCTAGCTTGCCTAATTTCTTCCTAGTTTTAGAAAGACGACAAAACACGCTATCTAATGTTTGCTGGATCATAATGGTATATTACAGTGTCACTCTTAGAGCTGTCCTTGGTAGCTAGACAGTAAATATGCTATGCCAAGGTTAGAGTTAGTTTTCTTCTGTTAAACTGCTGTGGTTAAGGGGCAAATGCTAGCAATGTTTACTGAGTTACTTTTTATACCATGTTACTAACATCAGTATTACTATCAGCAGTATATTTTTATTATAAAATGTCTCTGATTTGTTTTAAAAAATCATTTAATTGTAGAACAAATCATGGAAAGTTTATAATTTTTGCTAATGTAATTATAGTAAATATACTCATGCACATATTTTGTAAGATTCTGTGCTAATTGATATTTTAATCCCAGAAAGAGCCATCCTTTTGCATATCACAGCCCCATGAATTTTAATACTTGATTTCTTTTTTATACTCATGACTTCTGATCATCTTATAGAAGGTTATGAAAAATTTCTTCTAACTCTGTATGCTGATTGATGCTGTGTGTGTGTATACTTAAAATAATTTTCATCTTTTTCTTTTTTTAGTTCATTTGTATACTTAATAACATTTTCTTCCTCTAGGCTGATGGATATTTGATGTAGTGGCTGGTCTTGTTAGAAGAGAATAGGTTAGCAAAGAGAGCTTTGCAGATGTCTTAATGATTTATGATAGAACGGTCTCTGTTATGGCAGGTAGAACATAGCTGTAGTTCCTTTACTTCATCTGAATTTCATAAATCATGTTATTTTTCATTAATAATCACATTATTAATGTGACAATAGTAAGGTGTGTTTCCCTGGATGGCAAAATTTTTCTAACGTATATTTTTTTTCATGATTGTGAGCCTGTTGTTTGTGTGTAACAAACTTAGCTGATTCACAGAGCAGAGTTCTGTGTCTTAATTACGTAAGACCTTTTTGAAAGTGATATTTGGCTGAGGGCTTTGAGTTGTACAAGAGTAGAACTATGCATACTGCTGAAGAATATTTTCTGTATTAGTAGCTCCACATAAATCCATCTCTTCTGTTAAAAAAAACCCAAACTTTACTGGATAATCTATTTGTGAGTGCATGTAAAAATTGATATTGATGCGTATGTGATCACTGTCAGTTGAATTTTCTGTACATGCATAATGTAATACCTATAAAATATACAAAAATAAAGATGCATGAAATCTAATATAACAGGATACATCTGTTTACCATATTTTGGACAAAAAGGTCTATTTTCTTTTTGGTTAAGAGCCCGTTTGTATATAAAAAAAAAATTTTTTTTTAAATACTTTCCTTTGGTTAATGGTTGCCCAGATGTGGTAGTTTTCAACAAATCTTGCATTTTCAAATGAAAATGAAAAAGCTGCCTGAAAACATCAAGATTTTCTGATCACTGAGCTCCTAGGAAGAATAAAAGTGTGTGAGAAATCAAGGTACATTAAAGTTTTGTTTGGATCATTTTGAAAGTTCTTCTACCCTTTTGTTTCAATTTTTATTTTGTGACATGCTAAGTGAAGTGGTTATTAAATCCTTGTTCATTTTCTGGAACAAAGTTATCAAAGAAATCTCGGTGAAAAGTAAGGGAGGCTTAAATCTGAAGAGGTCAGTTCTGTCAGAAGTTGGGTAAAGGGAGCTCATACAGTTCCTCCTCCTTAACGTGCTGTTAGCATACTTGGTAACACCATGCCTTCCATACCCAAGCAGTACCTCTGCTTGCTTTCTGTAAGGTTAAGGTTGGCCTGCTACAAGTTGCAGTGTACGCAGTAACTTCTTTAGATACTTTCCAACCATAAAAATTTTAAGGCAGAAGATAGAAATACATTCTTCTCTAGAAGGACTTTTGGCACTTGCACAGGCATTCTAAAAAGTAAAGGTTAGTTGTAGTAATGATGGGAGAGATCTCTTATCTTTTGGATAAAGTTCAGGTGGGATTCTGCTTCAGGAGAGTAGAATTTCTGTTCGAAGCAGATGCTGGAAGACAGATATTGTTGGTTTAATTTTTTTAAAAAAGCGGTTATCAGAGTTGATGCCTTTGTCTCACCTGTTGATTGTTAGATTAGATTGAAATTAAGTACAGTCTAACTCTTGTTTATATTGCCCTAGTTACACTAAAATTCAGAAAATCACAGATTTACTTCAGTAAAAGTAAAATGGCAGTTACTAATTTGTTGCTAATGTTAAATGGCTTGTTTCTGTCAAGTCTTCTGCTTGTTGCTCTGCATTTACGTGACCTGCTAAACAGAATTGCATGATGTGAAAAAATACTGGCCTGGAGAAAGCTTCAAATTTTCTATTCTACTTTTAAACAATTTCATATTTTTCCTTTGTAAGTGTTAACTCCTATTTGGTTCATACATTATGGAACCTAGTTCCTACTGGTAGCATAGATTACTTACCTTTACATCATACTTGCATCAGCATTTACTGTTATATTACGATAGTTACATAATTATTAAGCTTAGCCTTGTAGTAGGTTACTAACTAAAACAATTCTAGCTAGCAGTGTGGAAGTTCAATGAGAATAACGTAGCTTTTTGCTTTACTTTCTATAACCCCTCAAATAAAGTTGGTTTTGCTTGCTTGAACAATAAGGTGGTACTTTTTCAATGCATCTGTGTCAGACAAATATGTAGCACTTGAATCTTCTCTATCTGTGTTTTTGTGGTTAAAGTGACAGGACAGTAAAGCACCAACAATAGCTTATCAGGCCTTGGGAGGATATATTTTTCAACAAGTCTTTTTCTACTTTGTAATCTTTTTCTAAAGCTCAATTTGCCTTTTGAGCTTTTATTTTCTATTTATATTCGCATCAGTATTACATACTGAAAACAATGTGATTTCTCCTAGTGCATTTTCAGTTGTATGTTTTCTTGGAGCTTGTTCTGTTTGTTCAAAGCTTTCATTTTGCTAATTTTCAATATTTCCAGGAAAGAAAAATAGGGTTACTAAGTTACAGTACTTGGCCTCAGATCTGATGTGGACAACTAGTGTGACTTCAGTTAAGGCACATCATCTCTTCATAAATGGAAATGTTAATAGTTGTTTCATCTTACCATGTTTCTGTCCTGTCAAAGCTGGTAATCTTTCACTGTTCTTATACAGTGGGCCCTACTATGAATGAGGTGCAATGAGAATCTCTAAGAGATAGCATAATAGTGGAAGTAATTAATATTAAACTCAGTCAGACGACTGAAATCCTCCCTTTGCTAGTCAGGAAACTATTGAAAATATCTGATGAGTGATATCTATGGTATTAAATAATGAGCAGAACAGACAAAATGGCAGATGATGATGATGATGAGTTAAAAATATTTAGGATCAGTTTGAATGGACCAGAGGGAATGATTTGGTAACGGCTGAAATCAGGACAATGTTTCTGCTTTATGGAAGCGAGGAAAGTGTTTTGCTGCAGAACTCTGAAGGGCTGAGCAGAGCTGGGGATGTTTTCCTGGAGGGGGCAGAGAGGTGCGAGTAGAAGGTCACGCAGGGATTGAATCCAGGGATTGTGCGACCCCACGGGGACGGATAATGCAGCTGTTGACAGAAATAGTGATGGGAGGGAGAAAGAAGAATTTGGATGAGAATACTAAACACAGCTCGTGATAGTTGGTAATGCTCTGTTGACTTCATTCACACTAGTTTGAGCATGCAGCTTAGGTTCACCTCTAGCAATAAGTTTGAGTTGGCAGGGAGAGTGCGGGATAAAGTATCAACCAAAACAGGCCGAGATGAAAGGCTGGAGTTTTAGACCCTAACTTTTGCAAATGAACCTCTATCTTAGCTCATGGATTTGTGACTGCAGGTTAGGGAAGATGAGGAGTTAAGATACAAAAAAGTCAAATAGAAAAGAGGTAACCACAAAAAAAAAAAAAAAAAGAAAAAAGAAAAAAAGAAAAAAGAAAAAGAAAAAAAAGAAAGAAAATCCGAAAGAGAACCAGGAAAAGATAGAAGATACAACCCAACAAAAAGGCTAAAGAATGGAAGATAGACAGGAAATATAAACAGATAAATTATCTGAGGCAAATATAATGTATTACAGGAATTGGTTGGAACATATTAATGGCATGAGATTTCTGTTTTTCAGAAGAAAATGTTGGGAAACTTAGATTATAATTTCTGTGTACTGTACAATTTTGACTTTGTAGTTCAAATGCCAGCAAGTTTCGGTGTTTTTTATTTACATGTGGAAAAGATAATGGATATGCTGAAGAATTTAGTAAATTGGCATTACATTTATATGATTACATTTATGCGATGCAAAAAAAAAATTTAAAAACCTGCATGAGTTTAGAATATTGAAACAGATGATTTATGTTCTCCTTTTTTGTCTAAAAATACAGATCAGTAAGCAAATGTAATATGTTTGTAACATATTTTCCCACGAGTTGTAGCATCACATTATAGTCTTCAGATTGGTTTTAATGTTTAAGTAAATACTTTAATTAAATTGAGCTCTTTTTTATTTAAAGCTGTCTTTTGGGGAGATATTGCCTTAGATGATGAAGACTTAAAAATCTTTCAAATTGACAGGACAATTGACCTTACGCAGCACTCCAACGAAAGACTTGGCCATAACACAGGTATGATATTTCAAGTTTTTTTTTTTTTAACTAGTTTTTCTCATTTAATTCGGTATAAAAGTCAATCTTTAAATGTAGAAATTCAGTATAACTTCATGGGTAGTACTAGTTTAAAGTTTAAGAAAGTTATTCAGCAGTGAGCATACATTTGTTTTAGCGAAGCAGAGAAGAGCTAAAATTTTATTTTTCCTGCCTTTGATTTAAAAAACGAAGCAAAACCAACTTGTTCAACTTAAGAACAGAAGCTGCCAGGAACTGTAATTCCTCTCTGCAAGTGGCCATGAGGGGATGGATGCTGGATGAAGCTTTGCTTTTGTCTCTAAAGTTCCAGAAAGCCAGCCAAAATGGCCTATGGAGGACATGCGTGCAATTCTGGAGCGAGACTGCGATTCTTGAATTACAGCTCCTCTGCTTGCGCTTGTCTCCGTTCCATCCAGATCCGCACACCAGCCTAGAAGCAACATGAGAACGTGTTACCTGTGTTAGAATTCGCCTTGTTAGTCCAACAAGTATCTGATTATTGGACAAATTCTAGTATATATGTATTTTTTTTTGCTATTGTTAACATAGGGTGCGCTAATGCCAGAAGCTGCAGTCCTATTAACAGGTAGTTAGAAATTCAGATAGATAGCTAAAGAGATATTACTCACACATGTATATAGATAACCATGTATGTGTGTGTTCAAATGTATGTCTAAAAAAAGTATATTCCTTTAGGCTCTAATTTGTAAACTCAGAATTGAGAATTAATGACCTTCTAAGATATGGTACTAAGATAAATTATTAGGAAGTGTGTGAAAAAATGCTTTTAGAAAATGTATAGATGAATAAATGAAATTTATTTTCCATTAAGCATGTTGTATTTGTAGCGTTAACTGGATGATTCCTACTATGTGGAAAATAAGGATCATCTTGAGGAATAGTCAGAAAGGAACATTACAGACAAGAGTAGCAGTTTTGTTTGATTGTGCAGTATTGTTGTATTTAAAATATTTTTACTCTTACCTTGCAAGTAAATGTTGTGATTAGACTAACTGTACAATGACAGGAGATTTTTTTACCTCTGTCTAAAGTCATCCATATTTTTCTCAAAGCAGAGGCATTTTTGATCTGTTTTAGATCAAGACTGGATTGTAAAATCTTAATAGAAGCAGCCCCCCCTCCCCCCCCCCCAAAAAAAAGAAAAAAGTAGTTTTAATTGGATTGGAAGTGTTTCAGACCCTAGTTTAGCTAACAAAATATAGAAAGCAAGGCCAGTTGTTTCCCCTTAAAGTGGATGCAGTTGAGTGATTCGAGTGATTTCTTTGGCCTGCTGACTTTTTCTTTGCTTTTTTTTTAAACCAAAGTTGCCACAGAGAGATGATATATGTTTCTAAGCTGTTTTTTAAAATAATATTTTGTTCAGTTATTTAATTTTCTCTCTGTACCTGTCTTGAGATTTTGTGCATTATCTTTGCCTATGGAAAGTATCCCATTGAGGGACAGACTAATGCATTTGGATCTCAATGTGTACCTTTACTGCAGAAGTAAGAGGACTCAGTGGGACTCGTCAGTAGAACTGGACTCTATGGAACAAATTCTACTGAAGTTCATGATTTTGTTCTGGTCCTCACTAAACATTTCGATGTTCTTGATTTTTTTCTAAGAATAGTTTGAAATAAATTCAGACTTTTTACACTTTAAATATATAATTATTTTGCTATGTTTAAAATATTTTGAAACAGGACTTTGGCTCATTTTTGCAAACTGCACATTCTAGTGTGCTTTGCTGAATTATAGCCTTTTTTGCTTCAAGTTGTCAAAAGAGGATATTGTCAGCAACTAATTGATATTAGGTAACAAGTAGAAAAAGAAGGTAAAATGATTATTAAATAGAAAACTTAGAGTAGCTTACCTTACTTGCATATACATTGATAATTAATTACAGGCTTGTTTTTTAAACATTTTACAAGCCTACTTATTAGTCTTATGTTGACCTTCCTGCAACAGTGACTTCAGGTGGAGAAGTTAGATACTTGGCAATAAACAATCAAGACACAGTTGCAGAGTTTGCTTTCTCACTGCAGCTACTAATGAAAAATCCTGAGCTCACAGGCTCTGATTCACGTTGAGCGACTGCTCATTTCCGTGAGGATTATCTGCATGAATTTGCAGGATCAGATACTTGCACTGCAAGCTTCCCTAGAGCATTGGCCTATCATTTTATTGGTCTATTTTGTATGAGCCATACACAAAATTGCTGTAAATAGAAACAACAAAACTGATGATAAAACTGATTTGTATATACCAGTGTGAACTCCCCAAATTATTCTTTTTCTCCTGCCCAAACTATGGAAAGAGGAAGCAAATCTGCTCTCCTAAGTCTTTTAGACTTGTGGCTTGGTGAGGCTGTAAATTATTCACGTAAAATAAGTCAGACTAGTTGAGATGCTTTTTCAGTTTTGCATTAAATAGAATACATAGCTTGTGCTAACCCAGCACTGATGGCTTAACTTTTTCTAGAGATAATAAAGGTGTAATAGTTTCTCAGTTTGGTTAAATAATGTATTCTTCAGTTTTTCTGTTCTTTGGTGCAGTTGGTGCTTTTTAAGGACTTTTTCTCATTTTTCTTAGAATTCTTTTTGTCTTTTTTACAAGATAAATGTCAACATGAGAGATAATTATGTTAATTAATGTAAGCAATAGGATGCTCATATATACTGTGTAGTATATTTTATAGCTAACCAAATAACTTCTTGTGAAGGAATGTGTCGAAGAATTACCTCATCTATCTAAAATGTTTTAAAAAATTTGGAATATTTTTCTCAAGGGAGCCAGCAGCTATGTGACAGTGTAATCCAAATAATTAGGCACGTTGTTATTCACTGAGCCACCACACAAACTCACTTGCCTTATATGGAATTGCCTCATTTGTGATATGATTTTAAGTTGCCATTTACTTAAATATGTTCTTATATATATATATGTATGTATGTATATATGTATATGATAGGATATTGAGGAAGATCTTCTCTATGGAGATTAGAGGTTTCAAGGATCCTCTTAGTAGTATCCCTTTACTTTTGCTGCAATAGCAGTAGTTTGAAAATTCTGAAGTCTCACAGCAGATACTGTATCTTAAAAAAATTACTTGCTACAAACTTCTAAAACCCATGAAACTTCCTGAAAAATTTTGGTAATGAATAGTGCAGCATTATCAGTGTTCCTTTGTCTGACTTACTAAATTTGTAGAGGTGCTTGCAGTCACAAAAGGATTAAAATTTTAGCAGGAATATGTGACGGATGTCATACCTAGTGTACACACTAGTTCTAGAAATGTGATACATTTCTGCAAATGACATGGCATATGTTAAGATCAGCTGTTTGTTAGCTTAATTTTTCTTGCTTATTGACTATTGGAAAAGCACAGACGTACATGTCTTAGAAGTTTTATTGCAAGATATGCTTGTACATGATGCTCTGAAGCCTTTAAAGTACATCGAACATCCATTTGCTAACAAAAACTCGTAACTTTGGGGGTAAAAGAAGCCATATTATATCTTTATCATTTTTAAGTTTTGGGGTGTTTGCTTTACCCCCTTCCCTTGAAATGGGAAGATTATGGTATGCATTCAGGAAATGTCTGTGAGAGTAGGGCTTCTAGCTGTCACTGAGTATGACTCTGAGGATGTCAAGGTCACCAGGAAGAAAAAAGCTTCAAATAATAATTAGATGATGTAATTGTCATGACTTGTCTAAATAACAAAGACATTTTGGCTTTCATTCTGGAATGCATATTAGAAAATTTTTTTAGCTACAAATATGTTTTGTTTCATTGTCAAGAATACGTGAAGAATTTGTATGCGAGTCATAGAAGAATGTTAAACTTCCTTAAAGACATATTGCAGTTTTTAGAGAGTATTTCCTAATCTCTCCTAGCAACATAGTTGCTCTAGTATTCTGTATTTTTAACTTTATAAAAGCCATTTTTTTCTTTTTTTCTTTTTAAAGGTGGCTTTGGAGAACATGGGATAGCAAAAAAACGAGGTGCTCTCTATCAGCTTATAGACAGGATACGACGATTTGGCTCTGGTATTTTCACCCTTTAAATTAGGGGCTGCTTGATGTGCTGTATCGTTAACAGTAATGATGATGGTGCTTTAATGTTTTCTGTATTATTGCCATAAACAGACTATTAAAGTAAGAATAATGAAGATCTTAACTCTTTTGTATTTTCTAAGAGCTCTACTTAATGCATCATATCTGGAAGCTGAAAATACATAGCTTTAAATCTCTTATTAAAAGTTATTTAGCTATTTGATATGATAGTGTTCACAGTCATTAATCTACCTGGTATCGATTTAAGATATTTTCAGTATAGTTAGCATATGCTGCATATAGCCAATGGCCTGACTGGTACATAACTGCCTATGCTATGGCTTTTGGGGGATCACACTGCACCTGAAGCATCTGTAGTGTTACTCTGGACAAATGCATTTTTAGAGTAATCATACTTTTGTTGGTATGTTAGCTGCATTCAGGGGGCTTCATCAGTGAAATTCCCATTAATATTGACTGAATTCATTGACCATATTTGATGCAAGAAGATGTCACTTTAATTTCATGAAGCCTCAAAAAGGAAAATATGTAAAACTATCTTAATTACACCATATTATGTCTAAGTGCCTCACTGCATCTCTGGTAAAATTAACCAGGGCACAGTAACTGTCTTTACAGATGTGCCATGATATATCATCTTTGTTCTTACATCAACAATTTTATTATTCTGTAAATGTCTGCCTGCTTTTTTTTAATACAATTTGGCATAAATTGCTTACTCCTCCTAGCTCAAAACAAAGTTGATAAGAAGTTGAAATGATAAGACCTTTATGTTATAATGTTCAGTGATTCAGTAATAATTGTATACTAAGAGTAACAACAGTTTTTTTTTCTATCTAAGTTTCTACATGCATTGTCGAGTGTTGTGTAATTCTCATTTACGTAGTTTAATGCCAGGGTAAGCTATTTGCTTTACTTAAGTATATACGCTATGGCCAATCTTTTTTTATGAAAGCTTGCCATTTTCTATGCTATTTCTGTTGACACTTAAATTACATGTCAATTAGTACAAAGTTAGGTTTTTCCTCCCATGCATCAAAAACTTTCTCCCTATCTTTTGCTCTGGTTCCTTCTTTCTGCTTCTCTCCCAGCCATGAACCTGGGCCAAGATACTGTGCCATGCTCCTGCCCTGGAATCCTCCCTCCTCCTTACGGCATAGCCTGATATGCCTGTTAACACTTAAGTTGAATTAATATCAGTGGGGGTACTCATGGGGGAAGGTACTAATTCAATGAGGAATAAGAATTCAGGCCTTCTGAGTAAGACTTGTTGGCTCCCTTTGCAAGTGATCTATTTGAATCAGCTGCCACGGTTGTCCATGCTGATTTAGCAACTGTTTCAGAAGAAGACAGCTAACCATATCATGGTATGCAAGTCCTTGCCCATCTATCCTTATTCTGTTCTGTTGTCACAGTACGTTTCAGCTGACTATGAAGAGATTTACCTGTAATGTGAAGAAGAATGGATAATATCTCTCACAGTAGTATGTTTTTTAGGTCTTGTAAGGCAATTTAAGCCATTTGTAATAGGGTTCAAAAAGCTCATTTCTGAAAAATACATTATCTGTGTCCTGAAGTGTTGTAGGGTTACTGTCAAGTTGACAGTCATATTTGCGTCTGGAAATGCTATATCTACTGCCAATAGCTACAGATGAAGATCAGTAGAAGAAATGACTTTTCTGACTTATCTATATTTATGCTACTTACCTTTGCCAATAATTTCTTTTTTTTCCTGATAATTCAGTTTACAAGACTGACTAATAGTTGCAGGATGTCTTCATTGTCCATTTCTGTGAGGATAGTTATGCACTTGTTTTTTACCCAAATCCTGCAATAAGAATGAAAGGGACTGTGAATACCTTGACTGTGTTAGTTTAGGTCTGTCCAAAGTCCTTTTCTTTGCTGGAAAAACAAAGTCTCTCTCTCTCTCTCTCTTTTTTTTTTTTTTTTTTTTTTTTTTTTTTTTTTTTAACAAAAAACCCACAAAATCTCCAAACAAAAACAGGTAATGTCATCTATTGTATGTATATGGAAATTTAAAGAATGATTTTGTTATTAAATGAGAAAAATTAGAGGCAGTTAGGCACACAAATGTCTCCTTAAGATAATAAGTTTATGTAGAAATTGTCATTGCATATACATTTGAAAAAAGGAAGATTTAGACTCCATTACAAGGAGTTCCAGGAAAACCATGTAGTGGTAGGCTTTGTGTAACTGCAGTGTTCTATTTTTTTTAAAGGACATAAACATAATGTCTTTGACCTGATGCAAAATAATTGTTCTCTTAATTTTTTTTTTTTTTTTTTTTTGTGTGTGTGTGTGTGAGATCTCATTCAGTGTTTTAATACAGTGTTTCATTACAGGCTTTGAGCAAAATAATACATCTAAAGGAAGAGCAACTGTAAAATTCTCAGGGAAAAATGAGAAAAACCGATTTCCCAGAGCTGCTACATCACGAACAGAAAGAATATGGCCAGGGGGTGTCATTCCATATGTAATAGGAGGAAATTTTACTGGTAAGCTTTATGCTTTGGAAGAGAAAGATAATGATTTTTAAAACTTATTTATTTTGAGCAGAATCTGTGAAAGTCAATAGAAAGACTTCTGGTAGATCAGGCCTGAACTACATCTGTTCAGAAAATTAGTCATATTTTAGAAAATTGGTCCCAAAGGTGAGCTCTAATAATAAAAATATATAACTATGTTTCAGATAGGAGAGACTGTTTTTCATTGTCTAATGTTTCTTATTGCATGTTTGTTTTCAAGAGGGTGAACTAACAATGTCATGAAATCTGTTTTTAAAAAATGTATTTAGTACAAGACTATTACTGATTTGACTGATGTGAAATGTACTCTGCTGAACTGATTTCAGTCAGCAAACTGACCTAAAAGTGTTTTGTAATTCCTCAGTTTTGTTTTCACGTGGATGCACATAAATGTTATATATGATGAGGGAAAGACTGACTTCAAAATAAATGTAATTTTTAGTGGAAAACTGGCAAAAGTATAAAACATTTCTTTTCCCTGCAAAATGTAGATGGATCAATGTGGATGCAAGGGGTAACTTAAAATAAAAAGAGAAAAAAAGCGAAGACAGGTGGGGAAAAACAAGCAATAACATGTATCTTATCATGCACTGGAATGATGCAGGAAACCCAAAGAAATGTTCAAACACTTATTTGTGCTTTTTATGCATCTGTGTACACACACAGAGAAAGCAGTCATTGCTTCCAAACTTGTACTTACTGTAAACTTTTAGTGTCAGTATTTATATGGTACTATTCCAAATGTGACCTTTGCTTTAGGATTACTGTCTTTTGAAATAACAGCAGTAAACTAAATTTAAGTGTATCATGTTGAACACTTTTACCTTTTTCATAACGAAAGATAAATTCTAAAACCTGGCAAATATTACTAAAACATAAAAGAAATGGGCAAGATGGGATGAAATAACCTTTAATTATCAGGATCCTGACATGATTCTAACTCACTACCTTTTATGAACTTTGAAAGGTTTTTCTTTGTTTAAGTTTTTAACAGAATATTACTGTAACTGACACTGGTTTTCAGTCTTGTTGGCAGCTTTTCAGAAAACCTGAGAGTCTAGTGGTATGGACAGTGATTTGGCTGTTCATCTCTTACTCTTTGATCAGGGCCTGCACATGGTGTGAGGAAAGGCACCGGGTTCCTGCAAGAGAGCTTAAGTGTGAAATTTTCAAAAATGTTGTGTGTATAGCTGACTCTTCTCCCTGTTTTACCACTTCCAATGGCATTTTTACCATTTCCAATTTGAGAAATCTTAAGCTACTACTGAGAACTTTTCAAATCTCTTTGGTCTCCAGGACTTGCAGTAGCTGTTCAGAGTTTTGGTAGACTCTCTACCCGCTGCTGAAACGTGTACAGCGTGCAAAGGAGTGCACAGCAGATGTACCTCTGCTGGCAAGTTCACGCAAAGTAGTACAGCTCTTTAGATTTCCAGTTTGGAAGCTATATTCTCAGGTCCTGCCTCCAACTAAAATACGCCCCGTCTTTTTCCAGACGATAACATTACATTGCTGCAGTACTTGAAGTATCTGATGCACAGCCAGCATGCCTAACTAGCTTTAGCTGTTGGAGTGAGAGCTAGCCTGGCTGTTTCTGCATCTAGAATATAGTTTTGTGTTTTGATTATGTTTCCCATTTTAAAAGCAAATCTTTAGGTATATTTAATACTTTATCAAATCAAGAATTTCCCCTTCTTTGGAAGATCATTTGATTTTTGAATGATTTTGGCCTCAAGAAGTGGAGATTGGTTCTTATTTAAGATAGCATTATTAAAAATCAGATAGCTGATATGCCTGTTTACATGCCTTAAAGGTCTCCAGATTTGAAAAAAGAGGTTTTTTATTTTTTTTGTTTGTTTTCAGACTAGATAGGTAGGAACCAGGGATTCTCGATTTTTTTTTTTTTTGTTTTTTTTTTGTTTGGTTTTTTTTTTTTTTGGTTTTTTTTTGGTTTTTTTTTTGGTTTTTTTTGTTTTTTTTGTTTTTTTGTTTGTTTTTTTTTCTATTAGGCATAGTCCACTTCATAACTTCAACCTGAGAAAATTGCTTAACATATTATGCTAATGCGAGGACTTAGGCAACACTTGATTTCTGCTGCCTTCCTCTGGTGTAACATAGCTGTATTCTTTATTGCTAATTTTATGGTTGCTAGAGAGTGTCAGGCAGTATCAGTCCCTTGCAGGGAAAGATGCTCTGGCGAGCTGATGATCTGAGTATCCCTTTATATGGGATATAAAAGAATAAAGACATGCTTGGTGACACTTGGGACTGCCAGGGGACAGGTCTTCAAGATCTACTGATTCCTTCCAGACTCATATTCTCAATATTAAAATCTGATCTTATGGAACAAGATGCAGTTAAAAAAAAAAAAAAAAAACACTTATTTCATGTCCTACAATTCTTTCAGGCAGCCAGCGCGCAATGTTCAAACAGGCTATGCGGCACTGGGAAAAGTACACGTGTGTAACATTTATTGAACGAAGTGATGAAGAAAGTTATATTGTATTTACATACAGGCCTTGTGGGTAAGTATATATGTTAACAGATATTTGTGCTTTCACCGTCAGGCCATGTTTCTCTTCTTTGCAGGCACAGAATTGAGTAGATAGTTAATATATTTAAATCATGTGTATTCAACTTGGCTTTAAATTATTAGTAGTCAGTCTCTATCTTTGGCCTTTTAGGAAATATGCAATATGTATAGAAGGTTTTTTGAAGTTCTCCCTCTTTTATATGTTGCTGGATAAAATTGTCTTGCAATATACACACACATATATAAGATTCTTCATATTTGGCTTTTTGTGGTGCTTTCAGTATTTACAAATCTTGATGTAAAAGTATTTCAGGCTTATAGTTTATTCTTAGCTTTCTCCATGTCACGTATTCACTGTTGAATTACATATGGACACTTACCCATATTCCTTTTCCAGCTTGCTTGTTCTGAATTTTGACTCTTATATTGACTGTCCTTGTCCAGATTTGTTTAATCAGCAAATTCATGTCCTTTTTGCACATTCCTTTTTCCAGGTCACTGAGATGTAAAAGTGGACACAACAGTTTTTCTCATTCATTAGTGCTGTTTTCCGTCAATCACTGTATTCCATCCTCAGATATTTCTACTCCCAAATGCCTCAATCAGCTACACTAGTTATTTATTCCACTGAAGGTTCTTAATTTTATACAGTAGTTAATGAACTTGTGTGTGTCACCTTCATTTTCCAAGAAGAGCATTACTTGTGGAAATATTTATCTTGTGATAGTCACCTATTGAGAATGTAGACTCTGCAGAGAGCAGCTCTTTCTTGCTGACTTTCTGATCAGTGAGCACTTTGCGTGCCTATTTTTAAATTTTTATGGAATGGGATTATGCAAAGAAGAGTTGTAACTTCTTTGCATCATAGGTATGAAACTGAATGTTCTTTATAATCCATAAGCTTATGTGTAGGCATATCTTTAAAATACCTGTGGCCTCCTTTTGAAGGCACAGGACAATGTAATAAAACCCATTTCTAGAGTATTTTAAGAAATGACTCACCTTTGCTTTGGAAAGTCTCTGAGCCATAGATCCTTGGAATCTGGGAGCATGTTCTGGGGAAGCTTGCATGCATGTGCCCACCATGTTCCTGTGCTCCTGCAGGCTAATAGGGGGCTGAAGACCCCTGTTAGAAACAGTGCCAAATTAATGGGCTTCTCTTTAGGCCCAGCATGCCCATAGTTAACTATGCAACCCATAAGATAAATTTCAGTGACTTTAACAGCTAATTGGAAGAGAAATAAGCAGCAGAGGATAATAATGATGGTTCCCTGCAGTTGAAGATGTAGAAAGCAGTGCACATTTAAATAGAAGACTGTGAAAGTTCTAAACGATTTTATGTGCCTTTGGAAAAGTGTGGAGATACCTGCAGAGACCTCAGTTTCATGAAAGGTGAATTCTACATCAAAGCTCCCAGAACCAAGCTGCAGAAAAACTCTCCAGCCAAAACAGTATTCCTAAGGTTGATTGATGCTTTGTGAGATCAAGTCACCTTAGGATGAAGAATAGATTATAACCAGTTCTATCTAGAAGGCTAAAATACACTCAGTATCTACCTCCAGAGTTGTCATTATCCTTTTACATTTAATGTTGTTTTATTGGTGGATAATTTAGAAATTACAAATAATTTGGGAGGAATGTGACAGGGTTAAGATTAAGAACAAGGAAAAGCATGGCAGTGAACAGTCTGCTGATGATTACAAAGCTAGGCTAAGTAGAAGGAGCAGCTGAATGATTTTTGGGGGGATTCTGTATCCATGAGCCATTTTAGCAAGTGCCAGATAAATAGTACCTTTTCTGAGTGAATAAGGACTACTATGCACTAACCACTTACATATAATGCTGATGCAGGATTTTCCATGGAAAGAACACAGACAAAAGTGACACCAAACCATCTGCAAACACTTTCTAACACATGGCCAGTCACAGTGAAATTAATCTCAGTTCTTTCCCATAGCACCCTGCTGTGTTAGTTTGTTAGCACATTGTTTGCAGTACCATAGCAGCTAACAGTCACAAATGAGGGAGACACTATCGTACTTAGATATACTTAGATGTATTTGTACTATGTTCAAATTAAAAACAAAAAGATAAACCCTATTCCAAAAAGCACCCAAATCAGAACATAATGCATTTAAAGAAACAAAGTGAATATAGCCATGTGTGGAAATTCAGGTGTCAATATCTGCAGATGTCTCAGATGACAGCATTAACACAGCAGCATGCAGAGTGTTATTGAGCCTTTGCAAACATTAAGGATATTTTGAAGAAGCATAATGCATTACTCCTTGTAGCAGTTCATGGGGCACTCGTCTCAGGCAGTGGGGAAGAAAAATATTTGAAATACAGCAGCTAGTTATCAGAGACAGACACATGAGTTTAGTAACGTTGAGAGTTTACATGTTGGCAATGAGTGAGATAAGTTTTTATTATCATAAACCCATAGGACTGCAAGGGATCTCAGAAGAGCATTTTATGCCTAAAACAGCTATACCTATGCTGTTATATACTTGACTAATCTGATTCTAAAAATCTGCAAAAATGGATACTTCAGTCTCCTAGGGAATATGTTCTTTCAATATTCTTAATGTAAGAGAAGTGGGGCATTATTTTTGGTAATAACTAAAATATTTCTTTTAGGCTAGACAGCCCCTACTTCATTAAATTTTTCCTGGAAGTCATGTCACTGTTCTTCTCCTTGAGACTTCCAGCTATTCCATGTCTTTCTTGAAACTGAGAACCCAAAACTAGAAAGTATTTGTCTAACTGTGCTGAGCCAGTGCTAGAGCTCATTCATTTGTCCTTCCACTTATGTGCATAAACACTATGTCTTGCTGTTTCTCAACAGCCTGCTATTTTCAACTCATGGTTGGTCAGTTTGTGATTCATAATAAGCTCCAAAATTCTTTCTACAGTACTACAACGTGGTCAGTAGTTCCCTATCTTGCATGTGCAGTATTTTGCACATCTGAGGACACTGAACAATGCCATATTTCCCTTGTCAGTTCTCATCTCCAGTCTGTAAAGATAGCTTTCAGTTCTAAGACTGCCTTCATGGTATTTAGCAGTCCATTCTAGGGCTGCAAATTTAATGAGCATATTCTCTATCATCCAGATTATTAAGGAAAGCATTGGACTAGGACAAACTCCTGCAGAATCCTACTCACTTTCTGCTTTTATTTTAACAGTGTTTTTTTTACTTTGTGTGTAGTATTCCAACCAGCTTTTTACTCCACTTTGTGTCAGGGTTCTCTAGTTTGCTTGTGTGGCGTTCATGTGAAAGAATGCCAAAAGCTTTACATCTGCAGCTGGATCCCTCCTTCCCATCAGACTAATTTCATCAGTTGTAGTTTTAAACTACAATTATTTTTCATCACGTCTTGTTTATTTAACCTGATTTTGAGAACTTTTAAAATACTGTTTTTTAGTACAGCTGAAGCACTTAACTATGCAGTTTGAAACTATAATTCCCGATAGTCGTCTGCACCCATCAGCTGCAGATGTAAGAATAAGAATATAATATGAAGAGAATAGTGTTTATGATTCTTTTACCGAAGCAGTGTGCATGGCTATTAGCATCCACTACAGCAAATATTTATGCAGCCAGTAGATTAGGACAAGAAAACTTTAATCTCTAAACAGGTTCAAAACATGCTTTGTTCACTACTGCTTCTTTATGCTTATGTTTCTTCCTATCACACCAAAAGTGCCTGATGACATAGTATATTTCTCTATGCAAAGCCAAAAAAGGAGTCAGCAAACTGCAATGGCTGCTAGTCACATGCTCTTAATAAATATTACTGAGTAAAAGATCAAACTCTTTTTATATAGCAAGACTAAAAAAGAACAATTAGTCCTATTGTTCTGGCATCTCAATGTGCCTTTGATCTGACTTTGTGGCAATTTTTGTTCTTCACTAGAAGATTTAAGTACTTTTTATGACAAACTTTACATGACTTATTACAATCACTGCTGATTACCACTTGCATGAGTATTTGTCAAAGCTGTCTGAGATAAAGAAAAGTCAAATCTCTTTCATGTGCTTCTCCAAACATTGTAGACTGAACAGCTTCTGAACATTTTAACAGTTTTTGAACTTACTAGTCTGTGATGTCTACTTAACATACAAGTTCTTGAAGTCAGTGAAAAAGGTAAATTGCTTGCCCAAGGTATATTTTTGTAGTGTTCCTTAGCTTTAAAAAAAGGACTATCTGTTCCGAAAGGAACATTTTGTGGAATGAAAAGAAGTTGAGTTTTATTAATCTGTGGCATTAGAGCTGATTCATGCTGTCAGGTGGTAGCTGCTCGTGTTCTTATTGCCCTTGGCAATCAGCACTGCCACTCTGCTGGTGGCAAGGGTTGCAGCATAGGTGATAGGTCTCCTGTTCAGCTGCCATGGTCTACAGCCAAAGATATTAACATAAATTGAAGTTTGTGAGGATGATTTATGTTAATACTCTGCGATGGGGACCTGTCAACTGAGGAACGGGTTTCATTCTGTTCTTGGTAATATTGAGACGATCATCTCCAGTGAGCCAGTGAAGAAGCAATAGCTACCATTGGAGCCAGGTCCTTTCAGGACAGCAAGTTGTAATGTTTGGCCACTGTATTGATCCCTGATAATAAACAAATTCACCAAGCTGGGTTATAGGCCAAAAATCTATTTTTATACAGAGTTAGGTTTGTGATTGAAAGAGGCTTTTTCTCACACAAAAAAATAGATTTTTAAATCTTATTTCTACAGTGAGATTTTATTCACCAATTTTGTGAGATGCTTTCTTTTCTTTTATGTAACCTAGAGGTGACAATATTTAGTCCTAGTAGGTTTATAAAGTTCTGCACATTTTTTTCATCCATATCTGCATGCAGCTGCTGCCATGGCAAGCTGATGATGATGTTCTGTAAGAAACTTTATATTGTCACATTTTGAGGAGTGCAGCTTTTGTAAAATGTGCAGCATTGACCCCACTTGATTCTCTTTTCCTTCATATTGATTTAAGAGGGTTTTAGACAGTAGCTGTGAAATATTATTACTCAAAAGAATGAATGCATTGTTCTAGTCATTTCACTTTCTCCCTGTCTGTTGTTTCTCTTTGCTCAACATCATCGATCAGCTGGACTGATTAAATGGAATTAGAGATTCATAAATAGTTACTGTCTCAACTGCTGTCTGGTGCAATAAAGATTAAAGAGATCCAGGAGCTTTAAAGTCTGCCAGTTGACTCAATTTAAGGAGGATAACAAGTGCTCACACACTACAAGGAAGTCCTGGCCTTGTGCCAAACACACCTGGGAATATTGTCAAACTCAAGATATTACAATTTAATTTATTTCATAGATTCATTTATTTTAGTCTTCCTTACCATTTGACTCAGGGCAGTTGTTGAAGTGATTTGAATCTTGTAGCTTAATTGGATGAATCTGATGTGCTTGGCAGGTCACTCAACCTAGCAAATCCTAATGACCCTCTATCAGTGCATACTGCTGCTATTTTAAGACTCAGTGTTCATTGGTGGCTTCTAATTTTCACTGAAATATAGTCAAGAAATTTGTCTAATTTCTATGAGGTACCTGAAAGCAAGTAACCAATGTAAGGAAACTGCTATATTCAGCTGGGCATTTGTTTGCTTGTTTTTAAATAAGCCTGTGTTCTTTCTAAACATAGATGGCTTGCAGTTTAACTTCACATGCAAATACAAAATTATCTTCTGAAATTCGTACTAACAGATGAGCATTCTGTCAGTGTGCATGTATGCCTATGAGTATAGATAACAGGGCAAGAGATATTCAAGCCAGCATTTAAAAAACGATTAGTAATTCTAAATATGTTGGGTTTTAGGTGTTCAGTGTCAGAAGAAGAAAGTGAAGAGATACCTCTTCAAGACTGTAGTTAGTTTTTTCTTCCAGAAATAAAACATCTTTCAAACATGCCAGCTCAGGTACCCAAAATCACTATTTAAATTTGAAAATGCCCAACTTTTGATTTTGTGAGTAAAAATTAAAAATGTCAAATTATCTTTGAAAACACTTAATCTATCTGATTTATGAAATAACACCTAATGCTTCCAGAGGTGATCTTTTGCACCTGTATTTTTAAAAAAGTTAAATTCTTGGTATTGGCAATTGGCATTTTTGTAAAATGGATGATTTGGTGTTTAACAAATTCATATACTTTCATAACAAGAAATTGTTTTGTGGTAACAATGTCCTGTACTAGCCATTTTGTACTGCCATCACTGTACAGCTATTACCTGAGCTTCTCAAAGTGGCAGTGCATAATTTTAAAAGGTTACACAAATTCTTTTGGTCAAAATAAAGTAAAAAGGAAAGGAGGAGACAGATTGTAGTTAAATTCTTTTTGTTTTTGCTTTTATAGTCACTAGTGTTAAGAAGAGCATAGCTGTAGACAATCATAGTGGGTAATTGAACAAAAGTTTATTATTTTTCACTTTTCTCCATCCCATTTCTTCAAAGTACCACAGTAGAATTTTTTTTTTTTGGAAACCTATGGACATTTTTAATCCACCAACTATATTTTTTCTAATTAAAACATGGAGTGCATATGAAGTGAATAACAATATATTTTCAATAGTTTTAATGTACTTAAATATTCTACAACCTACACTCTTAGTACTATATTGATTTGCTTTAAACCGTAAATATTGATTGACAGTCTTTAATTCTGCATCACAGTTATTCACTGTAGTGGTTCCGTATGGTTGTAAACTTGAAGACTCAGCAAAAGTGTTTAACCTGTTATAAACTAAAAGATTTGTTTTCACTTTTCATAATTGTGTAATTATCATCAGCGTATTCTTAGTAACCTGTTATGCTGCAGCCATGTGTGTTGTAATTAGATTGTATCGAATGTTAAAGATTTTGAGTTCTTGCAAATGTTTCCAGGATTCTGGATGGATAAACAATGAGGTTTAAAAAAAAAAAAATGCTCCTAGTCCAACCAGCCAGTGAAGCTTTGTGGTTAGTGGGTTAGTGACCCTGCCTGCATGGTAGTGATGAGTGGAGTACTGCAAGCATCTTTCTTGGGACCTGTCCTGGATAACATCCTTATCACTGACCCTGGAGGAGGTGGTGATATCTGCAAACCTGACAGAAGTACATGACACCAAACTGGGAGGATTGGCTGATAGGAGGGGCTGCAGTCCAGGGCAGTCTGGACAGGCTAGAGGAAAGGGCCAGCAGGAACCTTATAAAATTCAGCAAAGGCAAATGTGGGGCCCTGCCTCTGGGAAGAAAGGACCCTTGGCAGCATGACAGGCTGCGGAGGGGCTGGCTAGGGAGCAGCTCTGCAGAGGAGGACCTGGGGGGCAGCAAGCTGAGCATGAACTGGCAGTGTGCCCTGGCAGCGAAGGTGGCCAACAATATCTGAGGCTGAATGAAGCAGGAGTGCAGTGCAATAATCGTGGGAAGTAATCATTTCTGTTTACTCAGCGCTTATTAGATCATGTCTACATACTGTGTCCAATCTTGGGCTCCCAGTACAAGAAGACATCCATAACTTAGAGTCACTTCAGTAGAGGATTACCTGGATGATCAGGATTTGGAGCACTTGCTGTGTGAGGATAAGCTGTGGGACATCGGCTTGTTCAGTCAGGGAAAGAGGCAGCTTCGGAGAAACCACACAGCAGCAGCCTCCTGACACTGGAGGGGGCATTGAGATTGAGAAGATGGAGACAGGCTTGTCCTAGTGATACATGGTCAGGTGACACAAAGCAGTGGGGATAAGCTGAAATAAGAGATTCAGCCTGGGTGTAGGGAATTCTTTCACTGTGGGAAACACCCATGGTGAAGCAGGCTGCCCAGGGAGGTTGTGCAGTTGTCATCCTTGGAAGTTTGCGAGACCTGACTGGATAAAGCCCTCAGCAGCCTGGTCTGACCTCATATCTGACCTTGCTTTGAGCAGCAGGTTGGGCTAGAGACCTCCTGAGGTCTCCTCCAGTGTGAATTATCCCATGGTCTTATGTTTCTGCAAAGTCTCATGGGATTTGCAAAAGTGTTTTTGAAAATCAATAGAATTTCATCCACATCTAGTAGTCTGTGGTGTACATTTTCACTGATTACATGCTGCTTATGCTCCTCTATTCTTAAGTACCATAAAGTATTGACAGTACATTTTGTCTCTTTGCACAAGTTTAGGCAGTTATTACATAGTTACTATAATGTACATGACCTTAACATAGGTAGGAAGCCCTAGCTCATTAATTAAGTTTAACTAGTGTGGAAATGTTAGCATGTTTTCACAGATGTTTTCTTTCATCTGATCAATTTCTGTGTGTTCTACGATGGCTTCCTGTAGAGAGCTGAAGCAAATTCCACATCTTTGTCCTTTCCTCAAAGTATTCAAAGATAAGGACCAATGATTTATAAAAGACTTAACTTACAGATCCAAGCTATTCTTTTACAAACGTTTTTCTCCTCGAACTGAGAATGAATGAATAACAGAGTATGAACCGTGCTAATTTCTTTATTTCCCATTAGAAAGGTATTCAAATGTTTGAGTGACCAGTAAAAGATAAACACCTAGGTAAAATGGATCTTGGAAGTACCTGTAGTGCTTTAATTGTGTTTGCATATTCACTGTAGACATAATATTTATTCTGCAAACATGCAGTCTGAAAAATATGTTAAGTACAGCCATGTCAGCATGTCCGGTGCAAAGGTGAAATCCACTGTGGAATCATGAGATAAAATGGTATTACTACTCTCAAATTTTATTCTAACTTTATTTCTGCTATCTGTTGTTCCTTTTGGTCATTTATGCTGTATTTTTAGAGCGGATCTTACAGTATTTCTACTAATATTATTTATATCAGTGCTTATAACTATTTCTACACTGTATGTGTATTGTAAATACTGGAAATATACAGGTGTTCTTTAGTTTCTTTTGCTCCAGAGTAGTGTGGTGGCGCATAAACCTGGAACATCAAGAATGGCACAGGCATGGAGTTTAGGTTGCCTTTGTTTTTATGTGCCTCCTTTGAAAAGAGCTGTCATAGGAAATCATTAGAAGACAATTCAAGAAGCTAATCTAGTATGTGAAAAAACAGTACTGCAAAGTTAGAGCTGGAGCACTGAGCCCAATTCTGTACTGTGACCTAAGGAATGGTGATTCACACTTTTTCATGAAGCTACCTAAAGAAGGGTAAGAGTTAACTTATTTTGAGAGCAGGAATGTTTGAGAAACAGTAGAGATAGTGAGGAATGATTGTAATGTGAGCAGTAATTTTCCTGATAGTATTTTCAAGATAACTTCAAAATTTTTGATATAGCCCTCCCAAGTAGTTAAAATAACACTTTCTGCATAAAATAAATTGTGTGGCCTTTATAATTTTAAATTATTGCTATCATTTTTCTTGGCATGTCCATCCTTGATTTCAACTATCAGTGCAAAAGCAGTGTATGCTTACTGAGGACAGGTGTTACGAGATAAATTGCCATGGCTATATTTGTCTGATCTTCACATTCAGTGAATTCTAGCTGTATTAGACAAATTAATAAAGAACAACCAAGACTGACTCACCAGCCAAGTATCCAAGCAACTGAAAACCCCTTTGCCACTACAAAAAGGTGAAAGGTAGAAAGAAGCAAGTGTTGACATCTGTAGAACGTTATCTGCCTTTGCTGTTGCTCTCATGAAGCTGCCACGGAGGCAGGTGAAGGATAGGATCATGTGCCACACTAGCATCAACCTCCTCAAGGACCAGTTGTATTTTACTATGTTTACTATATAAATGTTGCATCAGCAAATCTGCTTTAAAAAAACAAAAAAGCAAAGCAAGTAAGGTGGAAGGAGAGGGTGTTAATGTGCTCTTCCTGGCAGACGGTGGAATTACAGAGCAGAAATGGGGAATTAATCTCTTACTAAAGCATATAATGCTGTCTTGAAATTCTTAAGATCTGCAGAGGGTACAGAGAATCAGTTTACTAAAATGAAAATTGTTTTCCATTTCTCTGGGATTTGCTTTGCTCGCCCTTCTCTCCTTCTGCTAGCATCGTCAGCAGACTTCTTTTCTAACCAAAAAGTAGACATCTCAGATAAATGCTGACAGTATGAATGCTGAAAAGGGCATCTCTGTTCCATAAGTTTACATTGGAATCATGAAAGCACAGTGAAACAGGAATGAAACATGAGAGCAGTCTTGTGTGAGGCAGCCTCTTCCCCCCCCCCCCCCCCACCGTGAAAATATGCCCTTCCAGGACTAAGGTTCCTATTGCAAGAAAACAAGAGTGGGAAAAGAAACGGTTCACTGATCTGCAGAGAAATTTAGCCTCCTAATATTAAAACTACAGTTGTTGCAGATTACGTTGTGTATCACCTGTAACCAGAAAAACAGAATGAGCAGGGATTGCACAGTGGCATCACAGGAATTTGTTTCATTCAGATTATCTTTTTTCTGTATTTTCATCTTTATGCTTGCCTATGCTAAGTGAATCTTTTAAAGAGCTACCCTTTCCCTTGCATCATTTCTACTAATTTTATAAATAGAATTAATGAAGTAGGGCGATTTTTTTTTCAGATCAAAATACAGCAAATATCTAATCAGTAATCAGAATAGAATGGTAATGAGTCTGGTGAGTTCTGTCAAGACCTATAACAAGTATGGCACAAAGAAACCATGTCTCTGCTTACTGCTTCCAGTTTTGCCTGCACGCATCTGTTGAATGTGCAAGGCAACCATGCAGGAAAGCAGTAATGTGCATACAAGGAAGAAATAGTAATCGTAGTTAACTTTAGTTTTATTGATTCTTTGGGTGAAGAGAAGGTCCTCTGTCTTTCAGAAACCATGATGCTACGAGTGACAATTCTGTTGATCATAACTAGCAGTTCCTAGACAGTCCTTGGCTTGAAGTCAATTTATTGGCTTGTAAGTGAGACTGAATAAATTGTACAATGTATTGTTCTGCTGATTGTTTTTAAAACACTTTGTCCCCCAACGAATTTTAACTGGATTTCCTATATGGTTTATAGTGGTATGTATGAAAAGCTTCATCTGTTTGTGTTTTAATTACAGATGCTGTTCTTATGTAGGTCGAAGAGGAAATGGTCCTCAGGCTATATCTATTGGCAAAAACTGTGATAAATTTGGTATAGTTGTCCATGAACTGGGTCATGTGATAGGCTTTTGGCATGAACATACGCGGCCAGACCGAGATGACCATGTCACCATCATTAGAGAAAACATCCAGCCTGGTGAGAAATTCTGATAAATACTTTGAAAAAAAAGCCAGTTTCTTTTGTCTCCTGGAGTTCCTTATCAAAACTGAACCCTGTATAAAAATAGCTGAAACAAACATTTGCTTCTCTTTCATTCTAGTTACCTAGGCTGATCTCAAGCTGACTCACAAATACAATACTACAATTAAAGTACAGTATTTTCTGAAGTGAAGACATCTGGCCAAGTAGCCAACCAATAAATAGTATTGACTGGAAGGAGAAAAATAGTCATTGTATTCCAAAAGTGAGGGAAATCATTGCTCCTTTTTTTTTTTTTTTTTTTTTTTTTTTAAAAAAAGTCATATTTATGTGGTTGAGAGAACACCTTTCTTTCGTGATCTTTACCGAATGATAAGTAGAAACATGTAAATACTTGTATAGCTGTCCAAGAGGTTTAGATCTGGAAAGAAAGCTGAATGCTTTGAATCTGTGACAAGGGTGGGTCCACAGGGTTTCCAAATCACTGATTCCCTGCAGAGCTTGCAATTTTAACCAGTGGCATCTTACTTTAAGACAAAGTATCTGAGGAACTTAAGAGCTTGAAATTGTGACTGTTGTCTCTTTGGAAGTCTAGAAGTTGTGCCCATCTGTGTGTCTTGTGGGCAAGGTGGCGGGAAACAAGGAATATTTCCTTTGGTATGCCATAAATGCACACAGCCTTTGTGAAATGCTGATCTTGGGCATTGTCTGTTCAAGAAAGGGTAAAGTCAGAAAATGTCCTACTATAGTTTGGAGGATTTTTTTTTTTTTTTTTTTTTTTTTTTTTACTCTGAAAAAATGTTTAAACAAAATGGATTGGAGATGCAATGAATCTTTGCCACCTCAAGTAGGGCTTTGAAGAAGACTAGCAGCTGATAAACACTCACACGAGTCTCTGGTCTAGATGCCCCCAAGCATTTGCTCTAGTGTCCCTGTGCTGTGTTGTGATGGGGGCTCGTGCTATGCATGCTCTGCTCCGCGGCTTTTGCTGCCATGGGGGAAATGAGCTGGCATGTCGTTCTCTGCCTCCTGCTTTCTCCTTGCAGTCTTCTCTAGTTTCTGGCTAAAATTGTCTCCTGGAGTGTGGTGTCAGCTTGAGGATTGCTAAGTGAGATCAGGAGGTCAGGACCACCATAGTACCTGGTTCTGGTTCATTTATTACAGAAATAATGCTAGTGCTATTTTTCTTTTGTAAGACACAAGTATGAATATGAGTTGGAGTAAGGGGTGCTTTGCATCCATATATATGCTGATTAGGGCATTAAGGAGTTTTTGACTGGAATTATGAGCGAATTATTCTTTGTTCCACTTATTTTCCCATTGTTACAGCTGGGCTTTTGAATATGAGTAGTTGTTGGTATGTGGAAACTCCGAGAGTAGCCTTTGAAGCAAAGTCACTTCAGTATCCAACCTGCACTGAGCAGGCTTCTGGAGTGTTGGCTGTGGAATGGATTTTCCCCTTGCCACTAGATTAAGGAACAAGACAGTAAATTTTGGGGAGCATAGTGTAAGGTATGGGACCTTCATGTGAGCTAAGTGAATTAGAATGCTCTTTCTGAATGCCAAATATAGGTGTTTGACGAGGATTTTGGAAAATGTCTTTACTCTCCTGATTAATAAAAGTGCACAGTTACACTGACTAAGATTTATGAATGCCAGTGAATGATTTTTTTTTTTAGGATTTTTGATTTTATTTTTTTTCCCTATTTTTAACAAAAAGAGACATGACAAACTGTAAATTATCAATCATCCATAGGTCAGGAATACAACTTCTTGAAGATGGAGCCCGGAGAGGTGAATTCCCTTGGGGAACCATATGACTTTGACAGCATTATGCACTATGCCAGGAACACCTTCTCAAGGTTGGAGTCTCAGGTTATACCTTTTGACTTTTAATTCTATTCTTCTCTGTGAATACTAAAAACTATACTTTTTTTTTTTTTTAACTATTCCATAGTATCTTAAAAGTATTCTCTTGCTACACAGTATTTTTACAGCAGTCAAAGCACAGCTTATTTTAAGTCAGACCTTACAGAATAATTTAGTTAAATTCTTGAAGACATTGCTTGCCTCTTATGGTGCTTGGTTCCAGTGTAACCTTTTTAATTTTTCTTCAGTTCTTCAGATTTTAAGTCAAGATAACTTGGAAACATCATTTCATAATGATTAATTTTTTGGGTAATATTTCTGCTAAAATTAGAATTTAGAAAAATCAAATGAGTGAAATTGTTAGACATTTTATGTGTAAGATCTGTTCTCTTAGAGAAAAATCTACTTTGCATAAAGTTTGAGTAACTACAGTTATGTGGATAGAACAGTTTATGATATTAAGAAAATCTACCATTTAAATCACAATATTTGCAAAGGGCTGTAGTCAACTATTTAGGACAGCAGTGCAGCATCTTTTGTATTGCTTGTGCAGGTTGTTGCCATCAAAACCATATAATAAAGAGTTCTGCTGTTTTTCCTGTGGCCTATTTTGGGCTGACCCATTCTCAACTCTGTGTTAGCCCACGCAGGGCTTGCTGTGAAACTTTGTACGGATGTGGGGAGCTGTACAGCCAGCTGTTCCCCTAGGCTAGACCTACTCTGGACATTAGTCCAAGTGAAGCAGAAGTCTTCTACATAGTACTCCTATTTTGTACCAGGTTACAGTGCAGCTAATTACTCTATAAAAATACCATCAGAGTAATGTAAATTTAAAAACTGTAGTAGAGTAAAATTTGTCTGGAAAGTGATGTGCTTATCTGCTTCTCATCCAATTTTACGTTTTTAAGGCAAAAATGTTATGGTGATGAAAGTCATGTATATTGTAACAGAAGTATAAGTTTTTTAGACTTAAAATAAACTTTCTGTGGACAATCCGAGACTCTGAAATAAACTAAAGACCACCAGAAGTCTCAACAGCCCTTGTTATAAGCATAAAACATATTTCTTAAGCTTTTTCTTTCTAATATAAATTGTTGTTATTAAAAAAAAAATCTCCCAAAAATGCATTCAGCATGCACGTAATTCACCCCGGAAAAGCATGGGAGTGAGCCACGTGAGGCAGATGTTAGTCATGTCACTTAATCTATTTATCGACACATTACCTTAAGGAAGAGATTATAAGAACCTCTCTGAAATAGAGTAATTTAACAAGCTGGAACCTCTCAGAGTCCTAGGGCAATGACGACAACAGGATTATTTGTGTTTTGGGTCCTGATTTCACCACTTTCCAAGCTGACAAAAACAGATAGTGCCATGAGTAGGCGTTCCCTGCCCCAAGGTTACAATCCACCAGCAGTCCCTTGAGATCATGTATTGATTTGCATTGATTTATCTTGAAAGCATGAGTCAAGTTCAATATGGAATATTGCCAAATATTAATTGTTAGACTTTATTCAATAGGATAAGTAGCAGAAATTACAAAACATCATAAAGTTCTGGTCACACATAATATTATTCATGCTGTATTAAAACTGTGACAAATTATTCCCCCATTAAAGGTTATACTATAATGGTGCTAAAGGATTTAAGAGAGGATTAGTTTTACATTTTTCAAAGTATAAATAGCATCAGTTTCAGGTTCTACCACAACTTAGTGGAAAATAAAATTATACTTTGCTGACATCTCTTTTTTCTGAAATAGTAATGTACCTTATTTCTAGAAATTAAAAATTACAGTAGTTTATTTTGCTGTTTACATTAGGGGAACATCTTAAAATCATTCATTTTTGCAAAATTTCTAGTGAAGCCACAAGAAGTGTGACTGGATAAAGAATAGTGTATACTATTGTTACTCAAAATAGTCCATTTATTAGCATTTTTAGAAGGCTATATTATTAAAAAGTATCCCCAACTACAAAGATTCTTATTTTTCATTTATTATTTTGAACCCATATTATCTCCTCTTACTGAAAACAGCAATTTTAGTTTTCAGTATAAGCTCTAGAAGTACAAAAATTAAAAAGATCAAGAGAACACAGAACTGTATTCATCTGTTAACTGGCATTTTATTGGTGTTTCAAAGGGTTTCAAACTCTATAGCATACTATTAAAACTCTTTTTAGTATGTTCTTCTAAAATTTAAGACTCAATATTTCAATTTGGGGAAATTTTGAATAAAACTATACATTTGGAGAAAGTTTATTACACTTAGTCATTTAGAGTAAATGTTACTGAACTCACTTGTGGTAAGTTGATGTATATTGTTGCAAAGCAAGCAGAGATTGGCAAAATGACATTTATTTTTCAAAAGCAGTAATGGCTAGAATAGAGTAAGACCTATTTTAACCCATGAAAGAAGAATGATTTTATGTTAGAAAAAACTTCCACAAAAATATGGAAGTGCCTTGACACTATTGGATGACTTCACAGAGGATTGGCAAACGTAACTGAATTTACCTGCTTTTACACGTGTAAGTCAGACTTTGACTTCTTTAAAACTTCGTTAGAAATAGGAACTTTGTCATTAATAATTTCATGATAGGGCCTTATTTAAATGTTCTTTTTTTATATCATTTTATAATTCATTTTTTCAGTGTAGCAAGAGCTGAGCTGCAGCAGTGCCTTTTCCTTGTGTAATCTAAATTGTAATGAGAGATTTCTCTGCTGTTGTCTAAAACAACTACAAAAGCTAATATGTTAATTGATATATTGAAGGAAGACTCTTTTTGAATAATACTGTGTTAGGTGTTCTAGCCTGCTAAATTTTGCTGACTTGTTTTCTGTATTTGAAGTTCTGCGTTTTACCTTCTTTCTTAAGCCAAATGTCAATTCTACTTTTAAAAACAGTATTATACATTCATAAAACTCAGACAGTTTTACGACAGAAAACTGATAGGGTTTTGGGGGGGTCTGTTTTTTATTTTTATTTTTTTTAGGGGCATGTTTCTGGATACCATTCTCCCTTCCCGTGATGATAATGGTATACGACCTGCCATTGGCCAGCGTACTCGCCTAAGTAAAGGAGATATTGCACAGGCAAGAAAGCTGTATAGATGTCCAGGTATTGCACCACAAACAAAAAAAATCAAAAAAAAAAAAAAAAAAAAAAAAAAACATTTGTAGCAACTGTTTGACGTTGTTCAAGAAGAATGATAAATTTTTTGAGTCAATTGCTTGGTAGTCTGTTTCCATATTGGCAATGGACATAGGCAGTTCAAGATCTGAATCAAAGAAAAATCTTGTAGGTAAAGTCTCTGGAATGCAAAGCACTTAGTAGATAAACTACTTGAAAGTGGATTTAATTTCATAATATTTCAGTCTTTGCTTTCCTTAGCTCAATGAGTAGAAAAAAAACAATCTTTAATGTAATTCTTGCTTTGCATATTTGCGCTTAAAAACTTGAATTGTGTACGTAGATGAAAGAGCTGTTTTTAATGTACTTCAGAATGCAGGTCTTTTTCATTTGAATTTGAGTGTAGTGCAGTGCGAAAGATGCAAATTAAATTTTACAGTTGGCTCTGAGCAGCACTGTTCAAAATTTGAGGAATTATAAACCAGGACAACAAAATTGTCAATGGTGTTTATGGATGAACTGGCTAGATGCTCTTACAGAATTCATACAGATGTAACAGTTACATTTGGTATTTGCATGTTGTTCTGCCTAATCATAGCATTGTATAACTTCAAATGTGTGTTAGTATTTTACTTCAAATTAGTTTTGAGGTAGTTACGGTCCATGTCAGAGACAGGAGTAGTGTGTCTGAATTAACTGAAAGTTACCCTGTAGGAGGACTCCTTCTCTGAGTGGTGGTGGGTAGTCCTGAAGATGATTTTACTTTCCTTGCTCTGGTTGTAGCCGAGACCAGTTTTGGTCTTTGGTGTAAATTGAAGTGGTTTAGAAAGTGCCATGTATGAACCAGGATTTGCCAGGAAGGCCCTTGTGAAAGGATAAATATAGCAGTTCTTTGCCACATAGGTTTTGTAACTCTCCTGCTCCTCACAGAAATTAATGAAGTCTCTCAGTAGCTATTTTAAGCCAGATACATGGCTATTTTTTATCACCTGATCAATACAGAAAGACTTAAAAAGAGGGATCAGAACAGAGATGATGAAGCTACTTTGGATTCATATCAGCATCAGTGGAATTAACTGAAGATCTGGGGCATCTGATCTGTGCATTTGATGTAAAAGTACATTTCAGATGTACATTGTACATTGTACTTTGTGCTGAAAGTACGCAGAAATCTGGTCTTCTATATGTAGAGAACAAGCACGGAGTTTCTGGGCCTATCAGAGGAGAAATCACATTGAAATATGTTCTTTAACAGCTATTCCTTTTGAAACAATTTTTGTTCAATTCTTTTGATATAGAAAGTACTTCAATAATAGCATTCTTGCAGGCAGCATTATTTCTAACAGGAGTGTGCAGAAAGCAACCATTTCATAAGCACAGAGGAATTACATATACATATATATATATATATATATATACACACACACACATATATATGTGTGTGTGTATGTATGTATATTTGATAAAAGACAAATTTTGAAAGCAAAAGTAGCCTGTAAGAGTCAAAACCACATAGTCAGAACCTTATGATCGCATTCATTTAAGTTTCTTTTTCTTTTTTTCTTTTTTTCTTTTTTTTTTTTTTTAAAGATAGTACTGCCTATACATTCAACAGTCTAACAGTCTAACCTCTAACATGTACTTTCTATCAGCTGAGAAGGATATACTGTGCTTTCGGAGCTAATGTTCAAATGATTGGAGAAAATGACCTTTTTATAAAATTCATAAAATGATATGAAATATGAGTGATCATTTCTTCCAGTGTTTTGAAAGTTAATTTCACAGTATTTTAAAACCACATTGTGGTTTTAATGTAATAAGTAATATGCACTGTAAAAATAAGTTAATTTTTGCAGCACTGATGGACATACTTAAGAGGGATAATACACATGAGCAGTTGTTGCAGGATTGCGGTCCCTTTCTGGTACCACGCTTCGGCAGACTTTGGTTTTCTGGCCTTACATATGTGAGCCAGCCCATATAAAGAGAGAAGGTTTAAAATATGAGAATTAGGCTGAAGGTTTAGTTACAAATTTCAAGTACCATGCTATCTAATGTGGTATTTTTTCAGTTAATCTTTTCAGTAGGAGCTGCATAACTGTATAATGTGCCAAAGACTTAAAAATAAACATCTAATAAAGAAAACTCTCAAAGTTGCACATGACCTGTGATTTAATAAATTTTAAGCCACTAATGGGACTGAAAATTGAGAAACTCAAACATTCAATTTTATGAAAAAAAATCATGTGATCATCATAGTATTTCAGGCAACAAGAGCCTTGATACAATGCTGTTTTTAGATGTTCTCTATTTCCTATTTCAGATAAGATGTTGATTGCTATGCTTGTGATAGAGTAGCAGTGAGTATTACAAATTAATAATTGCATTGTTTTGTGTGTGCTCATTTTTATTACCTTTAATGCAACTGAAAATATGTAAAATAATAACTTAAATGAATTAGTATTTGAGAAATACACCTTTTCTTTTGGGGCTTGATAAAGTATATTGGGGCTTTGCAGTATAGTGCACATTTTATTTAGAGTTTAACGTTCAAAGCAAAGTTCTAGTAATTCCTACTAGCAGTTACTGGTCAAAGAACTACTGCATTTTTCTGAGGTGCATGAGCATGACTTTGAGCTCAGGGCTTCTGGAGAATAGTCAGTCAGTGCAAGGCTGCCTCACAGACTGTTTTTTCTATTCAGAATATTTGGGTCATTATTCAGGAGAGGGCTCAGTGATCAAGAAATAATTTGAGCTAGGTGATACTGAGGCGTGAGGCTGGATATTCTGTCTTTTATCTGCTGAGTAAGTGCAAGGACTCAACGTTTTGAGTAGCAATTTTGACTTATTTTTGCATTTTTTCTTAGGATTTTTATCAAAGGAAATCTTAGCCACCAATAGGGATCTGTTGCATTTTAATACTGAATTACATTATTACACCACTGAATAATAAAGAGAAAGCAAGCAAGCAAGTTGAGGGTCCTTGATCTTCAAGCCTGGAAGTGTTAACAAAGGTTTTCAGTCTGTCTATTAAGGTAATAGAAGATGTTTTCTTTTGATGTAGCTTGCTAAAACTGATACAGGTTTACCATTGTAGTTCTATATAGGAATTGTAGTTGACTTAAAATGTACATATAAGTTTATAGGAGCAAGAGGATGGGCAAGGGAAATGATGGAGAAGGATGCTGCTAAGCAGAGAGAGAGGATGAGGGAAAAAGGAGATGGAGAGGGCCTTAATAACAGATGGGAAAGGAGTGTCAGGCTGGCAGTAGAAGGTTACACAGGGAAAGTGGAAGTGGGTTGAAGTAGTTCATCACATTTCTGTATTGACAGGATTTGGTATGGGGGTGTGAGGAAGAAAGCAGGTGAATATTTTCTAGTTTGGTTCTTTTTTGTGTAGGTCTTGCTAATAATCTTGAAGCTTAACTTGCTTACACTGCAGTTAGAGAAGTGTTCACTTTTGAAAGCCAGTTGTCATCCACTACATAAGTAGGATTAAGACTTTTAAATTAAGACCTTTTCCCCATAACTATAAAGGGGAATCAAGTTAACAGAAAACTACAAATGTGTAGCAAATACTGATTTACTTTTTAATTTCAGCAATGAGTTCATTATCACCACCAGCTGTTTTTAGGGCTCTATGAGCACTGTATGTGTTATAGGTGCCATATATGTGTAGATGTATGAACTTGGGTCTAAGTCAAAAGTATTAAAAATCTTAATTCTCTTTGGAAATGAGAAGTATCTGTTTATTACAGTATGTATTTACGGCTGCTGTGGACAAAAAAAATGAGCTGACTGCCTAAATGCCCAGGTGGCTCTGGGGTTTTGTCATTTGCAGAATTCCCTGTAATCATTAACAGAACTTGACCGTATAGGTAGGCCAAACCAGAGGGGTGTTATATGCGGGCTGTATATTGAATGCTCACAGATTTCACTGGTAGAAATTGCTTTGTATAGGCATATAATCACCCTACTATCTGCTTCCACTGCTAATCTCTATAAGGAGAAGCAGGTGAGTCCTTATAGTATTGTGAATTAAGAAATTGGTTTCTGAACTCTTAAAGAAAGCTGATTGGATCCCACAGATCATTAATTCAAGTATTGGCTGCTATTAGCTACTAATTGGCTACTATAAGCTAGTAATACTAAGTCCTAATTGCAATTCCCTTGGGTAACCACAAATTTTAAACTAAGTGGTAAATATTGTGAAATATGAAAAGCTAAAGCATATATTATAAATTCTGTTTGAATTAATTCTTAGTAGAAGTTATCCAATTAAAATTTTTCTTCCCTAAAGTTCAGAAATATTTATGAAAAATTTGCAGCATTAAAAAGTGCTCATAGGCATTTAGAAGGGATTTAAGTTAAAATTGTAGGGTGTAGTCAGCTTTCCACTATATAGCCTTATTCTTTAATTGCTATAAAAAGAAAATGTTCTGTAGCAACTATGTGTTATTTATAGTCCACAGTTTATGGCTACATATAACTTCTATGTATGGGGCATGAAATGTTGTTAATATTGTGAAGAAAATAATGCAGCGTTACATATGAGGCAAATGCTGAAATGTTTTAAAAGTGTAAAGCTACTGATTGCTGTTAGCCTGCTTTTATGATAGGGTAATTTAAGGTTTTAATAGAGTAAGGGGTAGTTAGGTAAGGGTCTGCCTTCCCTCTTATTACTTGCAGGGCTGCATTTGGACTGACTGCTCTTATGACCCAGACATTTGATTGCTTACTTTCCACAAATGAGTTTTTGTGATTTTGTTCCTGCATATAATGAATATTTGTGAGTCGAAGTGAGAGTTCATTGAAAGAAATGCGTTGTGAGCAGAAGAGATTGGGCAAACGGCATTGTGTTTTCTTACGCATGTGTCACCTGCTGAAGGGATGCTTAGTTACAGAAGTGTTGGTGGAAATTAGCTAGAGCAAATAGAAGAAGCACTAAATTTTGAACAATATTTCTACCCCCTGTGAGAGTACATCTCTGCAGTGTAATCTCATTGAAGCCATACATGTGGGAGGAGGACAGCAAGAGGGCTGTAAAAGTGGGGAGCAGAATACATGGGTGCTCACATCTCCTGAACTCTGCATGCATCTCAGGCAAATTTTCTCCTCTTCTGGTTCTGCTTTCCTGTACTCTCCTGTATAGTGTTATTCTACTTTTGGGTTTCCTTTTGATGCTTCACATCTCATTGTAAGCTATGATATAGCTTGATAGTCAGCACTGGGGGAATGCAGTGGAGTACTCTGCAATTTAGTAAAGTTTTTATTCATTGCTGGGTTAAAAATAAATTTTGGTTAATTATGGATACAGCATTTTTACTGAAAATGATTTGTACAGAAATTTAGCTTTGAACAGTTTTTGTGTATGTGTCATTTGTTGTGATTGCCTACAATTTTTTAAACATAGAAACAAATTTTTTTAAATAAAGGGAGGAAAAGATTCTTTTTTGTTTGTTTCATTTCTACAGGACACAGTGACGTTCCTTTGGCTGTGAAATTTTTTTAGGATGCTCCCATATCTTTTCTCTCTTCATCACAATAACCACTTCAATGTCAGAGAGCATATTTAATACCTTGAATGTAGCTTATGCCTGATATTACATCTTAGACTTGTTTTAACAGGACAGCCTTTACAGCTGTATTGTCTTTGTCATAAACAATCTCTTCCTTTGTCTCCCTTTATTTAAAGATTTTCCAGGTCATTTATAATTCATTGAGATTTTAATGATACAATGGTTCACCTGCTGGCAAATGTAGCTCTGTAATTTAAAAGTATTGCAGATCTGATTACACTGTCAGTCACAGGATAATATTCTCAAATTCACATCTCATATCACACCTGCAAAATCAGCAGGTGGAACAATTTGATTGAAGGTCGAAAAGATGACTGACTGAGGTGTGACATCCTCTAGAATCAGTTTTAATGGTGGAGAATGGCGGGAGCTTCCAATGGTGTATTTTGTATGGAGAAGAGTTACTAATCAGTAAGTCAGTAGCTAGTAATATGATTGACAGGTGAGATATGGGTTGTAAAAACTTCAGTAATAAAGAATATTAAAAGCTTTTGTATTTTTGACTTTACATTTGCTGTACTGATATCGCTGCAAATAGTTTTTGAAAGAGATTCTGTATAGGCTAGAGGTTGAATATAGGATTTAAGTTTTCTATACCAATATAAATTGGTGACATTGGGTCAGATCAGTCCCTTATGTACTATATTAAATGTAATTACTGACAAAATTACAATGCTATGCCAATCACCCCATACCAGCTTTTTTTTTTTTTTTTTTTTTTTTTTTGTAGTTCTTAAAGGCTGTGACTAAAGGCGTGGCCAATCCCCCCACCCCCCGGAAAAAAATGTGTGTATAATTTTGCAACTGATTGACAGCAATGACATTTTTAAGACTGCTGTAATTTTGGTTATGTCAGCAGACAGCGCACAAGTGAAACGGTTCATGTAATAAAAACATCCTGTGTAAAATGGAATGAATGTCAGACTGGCTTAAAGTCATTGTTTTGAATAAATCATAAAATAACTAGTCTGGTTTTCATTCCGCATCTGCAGTGAGTTAAATGCCTTCTAAATAGATATTGGAAGGACACATTTTTCTCTGTTAGGCACATTCAATTTTATATTTTCACTGTATTTTGTCTCTTTCAGCCTGTGGAGAAACGCTGCAGGAATCTATGGGCAACTTTTCTTCTCCCGGATTTCCGAATGGTTATCCTTCCTACACACACTGTATATGGCGAATCTCCGTGACCCCAGGGGAAAAGGTATTTTAACATTCCCTCGGATAAACATAGATTCTATTTTTAAAATTCATTTTTGTTTGTTGGCTTTTCATTTACTTTTGTCTTTAAAGCTTCTATAGGAATGGAAAACAATCATATGCCATAAAGCAGCCTCTCGATTGAGGCTATGAACTGTATGTCATTGACTTGACTTTTTGGCCTAAGGCATTCGATCCTCGATATCATTACCATTGGTGGTTGTCCATGTGAAATTAAGACACGATTTCAGTCTGCTACAGGTTCACTTTGAAGGTCCTCCCTCAAAGTGGAATCCAATTCAGCTGGCAGGTCAGCGTTAAAGTGTAAGGCCCTGTGTTTCCCGGAGCCCTGCTGGCTCCTCGGTAGTTTTTGCAGAAGGGGCTGGCGCTGGGAGCTGTGCTCTGCCTAGGGAAATTCTTAGCGTGTTCAATAAGATCTTGTTTCTTGAGTGAAACAGTGCACAGTGATGTAAAAGGAGCATTACTTTCAGTGTTCCCTGGTATCAGTCTAGTATGTATACTACATTTTGTGGATGTCAATTTTAAGGGACGAATGTGGAAAAAAGATTGGTCTGACAGCAGTTAAATGGAAGTGTGACATCTTGGTGAAAGCAAAACTTGCCCTTTTGAAGGGTGTTGCTATACTTTCAAAACATGCCAGTTATGCCTTATTTTAAATTACTGACTCAAATATTAATCAGAATAAATAAGGATAGGCAGAGCTATGGGAAGTATCACCCAAGACAAAATAGGCAGTGAAAATAGGTGCAAATTTCTTTACAAGTAGCAGTAATGGACAATATTAAGCAGTCAAAAAAAAAAAAAAAATAAGCAAAACCTTAAAGACTGAAACAGAGAACCCCACACGACCTTGCGTATCATAGGAGAGTCCAAAAAACCCAGCATTTACCACTATCAGACATTTCAATCAGTTTTGTCAGTGTTTTCCCAGTCTGCATTGGACTTGGTTTTCTGTCAGTAAGATTACTTTATTCCTTGTTTCTCTTAATTTAGAGGCCTAGGAGACATTAGGAATATTTGTTTGTTATTTGCTTGATCCCGAGGAACCGTAAGAGCAATTGCCACTATTAGGGATAAAAGCAAAGTCATTTGGAATGTGTTAGCCCTGCTGTTGGCAAGAGTGAGAAACAGGAGGAAAAATAAACACACTGTGCTTGGAGGACGTGGGTGGCTCTGCAGGTTGGCAGGCAAGAACAAATGAAAACAGATGAGTAAAAGGAGGTTTGCATAAAAGACAAATTAATCTAGATAAGTAATTTTGTCCCCACTGCCTGTTTTGTTTCTTAGATAATACTATGATAAAAACAGAAATGGCTTAGATTTCTTTCCGTTTCTGTGTTAAAATTAGTGTGGCACTCATCTACAATTGTTACTGGATTTTGAAAAAATATTAATATATACATTGTAAAATGATTGTGTTTAAGAATTCATTGCATACTAACAACTTTCTATAAGTATAAGTCTGTGAACTTCAGTGTCACTGTAATATGTTTATAATATCATTATAATGTCCTGAGATGGTAACTACCATCAGAGCTATATTATTCTGGGCATTATACAAAAGCTTAGTTAGGAGAAAGCCTCTGTGTTGAAGTCAGCAAGGTAAGACCAACTCCCTTTCCACCCTACTCTTCAAAAAATAGGGAAAAAGGCTGAACACTATTTTCTAAATTTAATGTGACATGATACGTAGTCTTTATAGGAAACTGTTTGGACCTTTTCTGTCTCCATAGAATTCAGGAATAAATGACCAAATGATATTTGTACTAATGCCAAAGGATTTTTTTTTTTTTTTTTTTTTGTCAATGCTATTCGCACAGGATAGTATCTCCCTTGAGATAGAGGGCCCTATTTACAGCAACTACTTGATGTGAATAGGAGACAGCAGAAATGAGGTCTAGGTGTTAACTGATGCATGTACCATGGTACCTCATACACAGATATTATGCTTGATTCCAGGTTTCCTCAGTGAATGATTGTAACATATATCTCCTTTATAAGGGGACAATAAAGAGAGCTTTATATTTACTTTTTTGTTTGTTGTTTCGATCCTGATAAAGCTCAGAAATGTTGTATGGTGATTACAGTATGTGTAAGTACATCACATTGTGTTCTGAAACTTCAGTGAACACTTCAGCCACCTAAAAATATACTGAGTGAGAAAGCGTCAGTCCAGATTGTCTAGCTTTTGCTTTTCTTATTTTTTTTAATTTACTTATTTTTTTTGCCCGAGCACAATTTGAAGGGCTTTTATTCTACCCATGCTGCTTTTCACAAGTACAGACACTTGTGAACTTTGGCAGGAAATTCATTGAAGGATATAGTGACTGCAGCCATCATTTATTGATAGGAATCAATTGCCAACCCAGCCTAAAATATGTGCATCCATATTGCTAAAACAAGGTAGTTCATTCACCTTTTACTCAAGATTTAGGACCATATGGTAAATAGCTGTACACAGTGTATCTACACACTAATAGGAGGATGGCGTCAGTAGCGCTGTATGCCCTCTGCCAGGATAAATCCCTCCTCCTGATGTGTGGAGAGTTTTGTTGGCACAGAGTTGCAACTGTGCCAGTGCTTTTTTTGGCTCTGCCTTTTTGAATAGGTTGCATTATTTTCTATTTTTTCATAACTTTTTGCATGAATGTTTAAACAGGAGAGGTAAATACTTGGTTTGATAGAGGAAGAAAAATCACTTGCAGAAAATTTAGTTAATATTGCCTGGGCTTTGCTATGTATTTTGTGCTTTCTTATCCCAGGCAGTGGGAGATATGGTATATTCTCTCTGAAGCTGCAGTGGCACATCTGTATCTGTGTAATCACTAATTTCTTAGTTGTGCTGAGAAAGTTGTGCATTGATTTTTTTTTTAATTATTGTTTTTCAGCCTTTCAGCCATCCTGTCCCTCTGAACTCTTGCTCTGACTTGTTTCTAGCTCTATTTAATATTTTGCAGAATTGCAAAACAATCTTAAATGTTGGGTTTCTGACCAGAAATCATGCTGTGATGGACTGGGGGTTCTGTCTATGTACAGCTAGCTCATGAATTTCGGTCAATGTTAAAGGATTGCTGTATCATCAAATACCCTGGCACATCAGAGTCAGAAAAAGCTGTGAAGGTTATTTCATATAGTTTCAAAGACAGGGGCCATTGAGGAGGCTCATTAAATTTTAATGACTTCTATTTAGATATCAGCACTTTGGGACAATGACAAGATCACACTTAAGTAAAACTAGCTTTTTCCAACTCTGGTGAAGAGGATTTGGAGAATTTCTAAGCAGAAGACTGAGCATTCTGGTGTTCCAGCTGAGTGTTAAAAAATTGAAAACTTGTGGCTAGACTGGAGAGAGCTCCAGGCTGTGAAGGACTGAGCCAATGGAGGAGGTATAGGATGTGGCTTCCATAATCTGCTTCCAAGAGAACCAGCTGGGTCAGCTTCAGCAGCCAGAAAAGGTAGCCTGGCTGTAACCTGTCTGTCTGTCCCACTGTTTATCACGTGGGATAAAGAAGCAGCTCCCTTGTGAACCCTTCTGCCTACCCAGCAGGATGAAATGGGCATGAGTGAGAGAACAAGTAGATTCTTGTTATGCAGCTGAGAGCAGTAGGATTTTCAAGTATTATAGCAAGATACAAAAGGAGATATCGACCTATAGTTTGAAAAACCCAGCAGAAAAAAGAGACTAAGCCTTTAGAAGGTATCTGAACTGCAAAATGTGTGACTTCAGGAGAGGAATAGAAATTTTATGGTAGGCAAGTCCTGTTTGAAGGACAGGTTGAAGAATAAAGAAAGTCTGCAAAAGATAGACCAGCTTGATGCATGGCTGAGAGTAGCATATACAGGACCCCTCTGCTGTCTTCTGAGGTAGACTTGAATAGCACTCAGAAATGTAAAGAATGCTAAAGAAAAGCATGTGGGTGGTTGCACTCTTAGCCAGATCTGCATATTTCTTATGCAGATCAAAATGAAAAGTAGGTGGTTTAAGGATCCTGATAATATTTGCATATTTATTTCTTCAGTACACCTCCCTGAGGGAGTCCCTGAACTGTAAAGGCACAGCACTCTGTGGTTAGGCATCTGGGAAAAGGATGAATATAGCCTAAGGGAAGTTTGAGGGATGTTGCAGTAAGTGAAAGCAAAGCAGTGAGTTGTGAGTTCCCTTTTTGGGAAGAAATGGTAGGAAAATCTGTACCCAGAAAGTAAGACAGGGTTCAAGTTCATGAACAAGGTGCTGCAGTTCACTGGGACCAAAAGAAGCACAAGAGCGTGTGGATGGACCCAACCATGGTAGCTGCATGAGGGAGCACAACTAATGCTTTAACACTTAGAATCATAGAATCAGTAAGGTTGGAAGGGACCTCTGGAGATCATCTAGTCCAACCCCCCTGCTCAGCAGGGTCACGTAGAGTGTATTAGACAGGGTTGCATCCAGGTGGGCCTTAAATATCTCCAGAGGAGGAGACTCCACAACCTCTCTGGGCAACCTGTTCCAGTGCTAAATGGCACTTGCCATTTTTAGATTAGTAGTGCAATAATTTTGAAACTGAGTAGTGTGGCATTGAAGGATTTCCATCAATTTTCTCAGTTACACTGGAAAGAAAACTTCATATTTTGTGAAAATTGAAAAAGTTTCTTCAAAACCTTTGTGAAAAGCTGGTAATGGGAGAATGAAAGCCACACAAAGAGACAATGTAGCTGTATAGCTGGAGGGCAAGACAGAGGTTGCTGGAGTGAAGGCAGGTTGCTAGTTAGAAAACCAGGTTCTAATGCTTGCTCTGCAGCAGACTCCAGTCGGAGTGCATCCGAAGCATGTGTTGTACTTGAACATTTGGAATCATCTCTCTGCTGTTGAAATTTATTGTACTTAAAACTCCTAAAGTCTAGCTTGCGGAATTTGTGGTGATATAGACAATCTGGAATAAAATTCTAAGTGTCTGAGGGCTGGAACTTCAAATCCTGGGAGTCAAACAGTGGGCTGTTAGTTAAACCAAATTATTCTGATAATTTAGTTACTGGCTGTTAAGTGCACTTTCCATCTTCTATAGGAACTTTTTCTGCCAAAAATTTCCATTAAAACTAATGTGTTCCTACAAAGAAGTTCAGTTTCATTAAAAATAAACAAAAAACACCTCAACAGTTGCCACCCCCCACCCACAATTCCCTACCTGCTTTACTTTTAAAGATGATGATTTGGTGTATTTTCCATAAAAAAATAAAATTCTAATTGCTCTTGTTTACTGAATGATTAAACGTGAGGACATTTCATTATCTTAAATTACAGTGTAAGAATGCGTGCCCTATCTGCATAATGCAAAATATTATTACTCAAAACTTTTTTTAATTAGGACTTTGTTTTGATTTTCAAAGTTCAGAGAAAAGGAATCTATATCCAGAGGCAGGTAATATGAATAGCTAGAAAAATAGCTAAAGGTAATATCTATTATTGCAAGTCTTCCAATGTAAAGGATTCACATCCTTTTTTAAAAGGTATGTTTATTTCTCTTATTTCTATTGCAAGAAAGAGAGGGGATTGTGTAACTGTTGTCTGACTTCAGATTAGTCCATTTTGGTCTTCGAGCTCAGAATGAAAGCCTACCTTATAATTTGATGACTGTTCATCATTACAGGAATTTATGTTCCAGAGTACCAATCACAATTCTAGACACGAGTAAATATTGTCTAAATGTTGTGGAATATCCAAAGAATCAATCTAATATCAAAGCATATGTTCTTTGCTTATGGATCTGAGGTTAAATTATTTCTTCCCTTTGTGGCCTTAAAATGATAGTAGGGAAGGGGCTGGAAAATGGAAAGGCAGGCTGTATTTGTTGCATCGCCTACGCTGAAAATGTTCCAAAACTGCTTGCAGAATGTTTCTGCAGAGAACGCAGTGCTAGTGATGCACTGCAGTTTAAGCAGCCCTTTTGCTGGTTTTGTGGATGTGGTAGTAGCTTGTGGGTATAAATATTTGGCCTAACTCAAGCATCGAAACAGGTAGCCTTTTATTTAGTGCTGTCATGATGGTCCTTGGCATGCTTTCTGTCCCATACCTTCATCCCACAAGGATGTGGCTGCCAGCATAATGTGCCTTACTGTAAAGGACTTCTGGCTGTTTGGCCTTACAGATGTTTTCTGTTTCCTCTAAGATCATGGCAGTAAAGGTGAAAGCTGGTAGAATCGTCCGTGAGATGGATTTTCCATGCAAATGGTCAATGGCTTGTCAGCACTGAGTGATAGGAATAGATGAGAATGGTTTTAATATTAAATAAATATTTTTCCCCATTTTCTCTTGAGAATGAGAGATTTTTGAGAATGTAATTGTATACTTATTTCTGTGAAAAGTGAAAACTGAACCTCTAATGCTTTGTTAGCCTGAAGATAAAGACACTAAGTGTTTAGTTACAAATGATTGTTTCCATTTTTACATGCTTGGAGAAGAGCCTTGACCATGACTCTCCGCTATCTCGCCTAGATGACCAAACTACTGAGCTTTATTTTGTCTTTATTTAGCTTCCTCCAACAGGTATTTTTATCTTTTAAAACTGAAGAGCCTGAAAATTTTCTGCCTTTTTAGTTTAATATTTTACTGTTTTCTTTAGAGAGAAACATGGTGCATTTAGAAAATATGGAAGTAAACCATTCCATCTGACTGGCCCATTGCTTTGGTGTTATATTTCCTTATTGCAGCTGGACTAAGGATAAATTCTTGTCCTTCTAACTGACACATGCAGCTGCTTCAGAGGCTGCCATGGAGATAAATTTTTGCAGTGTGAGGTACTTGCTACTGTGCTGCAATTCATATTTCCTTTATAATAGCAGGTTTCAATTGTGATCATAATGATTTATTTTAGCTGTGATCCTAGGATCACAGCTAAAATAAAGCTATCTGTATGCTCATGTGACTAAAGGTTTTTTGTTAATCTGAAATATTTAATGTATATCGAGGAACTGATTTGGAGGAAGATGCTTTCTCTTTCCAAATATACTTAAATCCAATGAAGGGATATGAATTGGAACTGTTTTATAATACAAAATATGAATTATTCTTAATCTTGTTTTGACTCATCCCTGAAACAGCAGAGCATAATTCTAAGACTGTCCCAGCCAGTCAGGGTCCAGCCTGTAGCTGTTGTGCAGCTGATCCAAGCTCAATCCTGCTCCTGCTCAAGAGCAAGTTTATGACAGTTTAAGATTAGTATTTCTGAAACAAAGTAAGATTATGAAATGGTCTAAAGAAGTCTTGATATCATGTATTGAAAATATGCCTATTTATGGATGCACTCAGTAAAATTGGGAATCTAAGTTCAAAAGTTCAGAGAATGCACAGAACTCAGATTTCTTTATTAAAAAGCTTTATTACAGTTACATTAAGGTTTAAAAGGTTACATACATTTTTATTGGTATTGCTTTCAGCATTACTGTCCATATATATTGTCACTATATTACTTGTCTGAAAGTAAATTATCCTCTGAAAACAGTAGTAGAAGAGAAACAAAAAAAAATTGTGTATAGCTGTCAGTGATCCTGATAGTTACAGAATGAAAAGGAAGTGGAATTGGCAGAATTATCAAATACCATACTTAAAATTACATTAGAGCAACTATTTTACCACATCATAATTCTCATATAAGTGTTTCTCAGTTAAAAGTGCCCCGTGAGCAGTTACAATTGCATAGGCCATCTTAAACCTTCCTCAAATACATAAGGTTAAATAAATATTTTTAGTGTTCCCATACAACTTTTTACATCCTGTGAGAATAATTGAAGAGTAGTTAAGCGTTTAGACAGTTGGAACATTTTTACAGGTGGCCACTGTGTTTTTGGTTCTGCAGAATGCTGTTAGGCTAATCTTCTGGTACTAACCACTAACGATTTAATTAGGTGTCGTGCTGTTCTCCTCTGATTGCAGATTGTTTTAAACTTCACCACAATGGACCTTTACAAGAGCAGTCTCTGTTGGTATGACTATATTGAAGTAAGAGATGGCTACTGGAGAAAATCACCTCTGCTTGGTATGCAACTGTTGAATTGCAACTATTGAAAACTATTGAAACTGTTGAATGCTGCACTGTCTATAGTTTAGCGACATCCTAAAAAGTACTGTGGGTAGCAGGCAAGGTCCAAATCCTGTGGACCATTGAACTGAATGAGTATTGTAACTAAATTGGGGAGGAAACTTAAATAGGCTCACATAAACAAGCTTTCATTTCATTGTAACCAAATGATATTGAGCTTTGCATATGGAAAGATGAAAACTACAAAACTTTTGCTTTGCTTATGGGTATTAAGGTAGGAAGTTGCCATAATTTTGTTTATAGAAATGTGGAAATAGTATACAGACAAATCTGTAGAGCATGTAACAAGAAATTTGTAGAGCATGTGATGTGCTGCACAAGGGGTCACCTGCTCTAGAGTTTTACTTACTTGTTTTGTTTCTGTATTTTTTTTAATTATGAGAGAAGAGGAAAAACTTTATGCTCTATACAAAGGACATAAAAAGCAATAACGAATTAAGTCTTAGAGCTGTAACTCAGAAAACTGCAGCCATTCTTAATTCAGAGGATTGGTGAGATTTCAAATCCCATCATGCCACTTTTAGATCGTGGTATACTTTGTCCATAGCTGCTTTGCACTTTACTATTGAAGAAAAAGGGACATTTGTTGGTTAATTCTAGCTGCAGGTTGCAGGCAGTGTACACTAAAACAATACTGACTTTTTCATTGTTGCTTTTAAATAGGCTAAAATCTCAAGCTCTACATTATTGGATTTTAATCCTTAAACTAACAAAGTCCAGAAGAAAGTCCTTCTAAAGGATGAGATACCAATATTGGACTAAATTAACTTATTTTGATATACGTATACTTTTGTGTTTGTACAAAAGTTCACATAATTATATCCCACGTTGTCCAAGTGATATGTGTATATATGACCACCTGTAGTTTATGGACTATACATTTTTTGGGGGAAATATGTCCTCAAAAAGCAAAATCTTTATATTTAAACAATCCTAAAGAAGGTTAACTTTTTCGCTTCCTCAAAACTGGAACTTTTTATTAGTTCCATGGGTTTCAGAATGAATAGCAGTAGCCTAATCAAGAGGCCAAATTTGACATTCTGTGATCTGCTGTGATTTAAACTGGGGATTTCAGACCACAGGAAACAGGAGATGCTTCTTGGTCAGTTGTTTGTTTGTTTTTTAGAATGAAGACTAAAACTATTTATTAGCATCCTCATTACCCCAATTAAAAAGCAACAATAAAAAAAAAAAAAAAAAAGGAAGTGGATACAGAGAATAGATTTTTTTTTTTTTTTTTTTTTTTTTTTTTTTTTGTAAACAGTGCTTTTTGGGGTCATTGAAAAGAAATGAAAAAAAAAAAAAAAAAGGCCAGACAGTAACTACCCTTTTCTCCTTTTCCCCCTCTACTGCCTAGACAAACATAAATTTCATCCACCTAGGATGAATTTAAGAAGATTATGTAGTCTAGGGTTATTTGGATGTTAGTTTTTAAATCTCTTTGGTGTTTAAAGAGACATGATGGTGTTGAGCAGTGTTATTGTGACCTAGATTACTTTCCCTTAAGATTAGCGCTAACTTTACCCCTTTAAAATGCCTGGATATGTATGTATAGAAGCAATCCACAACAATCTATTTTCTCCCTGATTCTGCTAAGTTTTTCTACTTGGACTCTTGAGCCTGAGAGCAGTGAAAAGAATTAATGAAAGCTTTTATTATAAAATCTTTGTGTATGTAGGTCCTGATCTGCAGAAACACATGTACTTAGCTGTGTGTGAATAGTTCCACTGAGTTGGTTATGATACTCCTGTTTATAATGCTAAACATATATATATAAATGTTTGCAGCATTTGGCTTCAGAGGCGACAGAAAATGCAGTTACTGGTTGCATGTTTTTAGGCAGGTTTTGTGGTGACAAACTGCCAGAAGTCCTCGCGTCTACGGACAGTAGAATGTGGATTGAGTTCCGCAGCAGCAGCAATTGGGTTGGAAAAGGTTTTGCAGCAATATATGAAGGTAAGTCGCTTAAAATATTAGAAATGACTTAATTCTGGGACAAACTGTTAACCAGATGCCTTTAGGATTTTTAAAATAATTCAGAAATAACTTAATGCAAAATTGATATTTTATTACTAAAAGAGACAGTTGGAGGCATAAACTTACTAGATAAAACATTTTGCTGCTCTTTATGTGGTCAGACTTCAGGTTGTCTCTTTTCCAAGGACCCCATTAATGATGTTTATAAGCATTTCTTGCTTGTTGTTTGATTAACCTAAATGTGATTTTTCTTTTTCCCCTCTGGGTGGGGAAGTAATTCTCAAGTACTTTCTAGTTATTCTTTACAAAATCTGATTTGAGTTTTCTGTATGCTCGAGGATTACCTAACAGAGATCCTCCTACAGACTGAGTACGTTAGTAAGTCAGCATTCACCTGTTTAAAATATAACCTTCTTAAAGATTGAATCTGTGGTAATAAACTGTATGATTTAACTGATACTCAAAAGTATTTACATGATTTGTTCTGATCACATAAACATACATTTACTTTTAGTAGTCCTCATGAAAATATTTATTTACATTGGCTATTTCTTCAAATTCAGTGTAAGCTTGAACTGATAACCTGTAGGTCAAAAATTTGTGTATAGATGAACTTTCTCTCTCAATTGTCTCTTTATAAAGGTTAGTAGATTTTAATTAGGAATGTATACTAGGTATATTTCAACGGTGAACAAAAAATCTAATTGTTTTGACCTTTTAAATATATTCTGAAAAACGTATAGATCCAGATTATCAATGGTGCTGCTGGTAATAGCAGTCTTCCTGAACTTCTTTTAAAAAAAAAAATTTAGCGCTATTAGGAAGGATGAATTATGTTTGTAAAGTGAAAAATATGTAGTGGTTTAAACAGACTTTGATTGCAATATTTTGTCCTTGATAGACTTCAAATCTTTTCCAAAATAAACTCCTCATTGTGTTTGTGTCTTTTTGTTTGTTTTTTTTTTTAAGGGGTGTAAAAATGCCTGTTTGGGCATGGGGATGGAAAATGTCATTGTTGACAGTATACTTGGAATTTTATGCTTTTATCAGCTATCTGTGGGGGTGAAATCCACAAAAACGAAGGCCAGATCCAATCTCCCAATTATCCTGATGACTACAGACCAATGAAGGAATGTGTGTGGAAAATAACGGTGTCAGAAAACTACAATGTAGGATTAACCTTTCAAGCGTTTGAGGTAAAGCTTTTTAACTGATCCTAGAAAACCATCTAGTGGATGTCACATTTAGTGACATTGAATGGAATCCTCATTAAACCTATGGTAGAATTTAAGAATTCTGTATGAAAATAACCTCCAGAATTGAATTTTTCTCTATGTGAGACCTTTCTTTTTGCAGAAATTTTCAAGAAGATTAAAGGTTTTTATCTGTGTTATTTGAATTGGAAAGTTTAAAGTACTGACTATACTTGCTGTTAAACAAATGCATAACCTAGTTCAATAAAGCTACTTTAGTACTCTGTTAAATAATAGGGTTGTTGTACTTTAGTGCTAAAAGACAAAATCTATCCAGAAAGAAACCACTGTTTTTTGGCTTCTGTTACGAGGGAAAAAAAAGGCTATTTAAATTCAGTTTACAAACCTATATTTAAAGAGGGAAAGAAAACTATGGTGAGTCTTATTTAAGTCTCTCTTGCATATATCTGTGTAAACATTGCTAAAGAATGGTAAACTCGTCTGTAACAAGGAAAATAATATTTCATATGTCTTTTTAATACATACATTATACACTGACTTGTTCCTGTATAAATTTAGTAATATACCTAGTTTGTCTTGAGTATGTCCCAGTAGTAATGAGATGAGGAACAGTGTGTACATATTTTATATAAATTTTCCAGTTTTATGGTACACTTATATGCTAATCATAGCTGTCATAAATATATGATTTTCAACCTGTAATTTTAGTCTTATGGACAGACTTCAGGTGTATGGCGCACTTCCATACGACTGAAAGTTCTGAGCATGAGATAACAAATATTTATGGCTTTATTAGCAGTTATGAATATAAACAGTGAAAACTTTTTTTTATAATTTTGCAGATTCTACTTAAATTTAACTTTCTTGTATCCTGAATTAATGTCCACCCTAGACCAGATAAAATGTACTTTCTCAACTCAGAGTCTTTTTGCTTATGTTGGCTCAAGGTTACTTAAAATAGGATGTTAATATCTCTTTTCAAGCAGTGTTGAAAATAGACAATGTTTTTCCTCAGTTTATATAACTTACTGCCTAGATATGGAGCTTTTCTAATCCGCCATTGTTGCTCCGAATTCTTCAGTGCTGTCCCTGGAAATAGTGTTATGCTTCTGCATATTTTCCCTGCAAAAGAGACTTGACATAGTAGGTATCTTCCAAGCAAATGCTCAGTATTGATCTACATGCATAGTCTGTTATCTCTTGAACAGACCCAGGTTCTGTTTCACCTTGGCACTGTTTCTTACACTTTGGGACTTTTCTCTAATCGCAAAATCATATATGCGCTTTGCAAGTTTGGATACTTTCATGCCTCACCAATAGAAAAGAGTTACAGGCAGTGGACCAGGAAGTGAGAGCGTGAATTGGTAGGTTAACAGTTAAGGCCGCAATGAGAAGAAATTTTGTATTTCAGTTCTTCCCTAGTTTAGTATTAGGGCACTCTCTAGAGACAAAATGTGTGGACTGACATCTCCCAAGAAGCAAGAGGAAATTGAACAGGAATACAGTTGAGTGCTAGTCTCAGGTAAAAAGAACTGAGAGTTAGCATCTCTGCTAGATGTGTTTTAAAGGGGAAAAAGTCTCTAATGGTAGGAACTTGAAAGGCAAAGACTTTTCCAGGGAGAGTCTGAGTTGTGGCAAGAGTACTGCCCTTGAGCATCAGATGAAGTGCCCCAGAACGGCACAAGGCTTCTCAGATATCTCTTTTCAGCGTTTCTTTTTGGCCAGTCCCCATGGCTCCCTACCGAGAATGAGAGTTGTTTTGGAAACTGCTCTGAAGTGCCCTGCCTAGACACTTACAATAGGGTTCAATTTCCATTTCAGATCCAAGTGGCTCAATGTAGGTGTTGCAGTGCTCTGTGTTTTGGTACTAAGTCCCTTTCTGGACTGAATCGTTGGTGCATTGCCCAGCAAAACAAAAACTTGTTTAAAAATCACAGTTCTTCATGCCAGCTTAGATCAAAAATTGTAAATGTCAAGCCAAAGACTTATTGCAGTGTGTTTGTGAGAAAATTACTTCTCTGGCCTTTGAAAGGTACATTTAAGTATGAGGAATTCTCATTATCCATATTTAATGCTAGAAAAAATAACTGTATAAATAACCTCCACTCTGAAATGAAAGCACCAGAAAAGCTGAGAATTTCAAACTGTATCAGTGAGTCATCTTGTTTTGCCTGCTGTGGGCAATACATTTTCCACTGAGTGTAAGACTGCCCTTTCTAACTTGTCTGCTTGATCGGAAGCTACACTTTACAGTATCTAGAGGACAGCAGAAAAGATGTTTGGACTGGAAACTCCATCTTTTAGATTTATTGTTGTTAGTGTATAATTCTTTAAAAAAGGACTATTGGTCTCTTTGCTATTTTTATTTATTTAAAAAGCTTCTATCAGCAGCCAGTCTCACCAGCCAGTCCAGAGGATATGTAGACAATCCAGAGGGCATATAGAGCCAAGCTGTATTAATTTTCCTCATTTGAGTAGCCCTGTTAATCTCAGTGCAGATTATGTTCATTTAAATTATTTTTTACATAAGTCAGGGAATAGGATTTAGCTGATCTTCTGAAGGACTGGTATTAAAGATTCCATTAGGAACACTTCCTCCCTTTTTCTAACTAGTCTGTAAACCAAACTGGGGTTTGACTGTATCAACAAAGAAATCAACAATGGCAAAAATTCATTTGAAGCTTTCTTCTGAAATGTTATGGCTCCTGAATTTGCTCCTGAAACCCTCTTCTCCTGATAGATGTGTGGGTGTGTACGTACACACATGCACACTCCCCCGCCCCCCACACACACACCACTTTTCTGTTGAGGAGCAGTACTAAAGATAGTCTGGAATTTTTAACCAGGTATATTTTAGTCTAAGGTATCTATATTATGTATTTTTTAATTTTCATACCTGGAACTATGAGCAAAGAATTTTCATTTTTTTGTGAAAATGAATGTTGAGAAGGTTGCTTGTGTTAAGTGAGAATGGATATCATATCCGCTAAATAATAGCCTAGTAAACAGTGCAGTTGCACTACTTCTCCCATATCAGAATGAATCTAGTTGAGCATAGACTTGACTCAGTGTTTCAGAGTCTTGGAGGAGAGGGCTCCCTCCTTTTTTATTTATTCCAGGTAAACATATGTATAAATGTTTCAGCTGTGCATCTTTGCGTGCTTGCCCCACCTTCAGGAGACCTTTTCGATCTCCGGAAGCACGCTTGGATATTTTAGAAGAACAATTTCACGTGCTCACTCTGTGTGGTTCTTGTCAAGTTTGATTGCAGGTGATGTGGAACAGTATATATGTGTAGTCAGAGATGTAAAACTTTATATCCTACCAAATTTTAAGTATTTTAGAGACACGCAGCCATTTTCTCTGTTTTTCTATTTCACCATGAGAGGTTGTGGATCTCTTTTTTTTTTTTTTTTTTTTCCCCCTTGTGCTTATGTACTTGTCTTGAAGAATTTTGCTGTCATCTTTTCAACTCAGTTTTCCCATACAGTTCAAACACTGTTTCTTCTAAGCTTTCAGATCATTTTAGTTAGTGCTGTATTTTTCTGTAAAACCTGTTTGTTTATACATTTTTGCATCTGCTAACAATTTCCATATTATCCACATAAAACTTCACTGGTTTAATGTTATAATGCTCCAATAAATAAGGCTTATGAGATCGATCCAGCCACCACTAAAATACGTGGGAAGTTCTTTCATTTAGCTGAGGAAATTTTCTCTCTTTGTAATTGGAAGAATAAGAGAGTTACTGCAAGTGTAACAGATCCTTATATGACTATGTTCCCAGATGACATAAAACCCTAAAACCTGAGATTCAGGTGAACAAAACACATTTTAAATTCATTGTTATTTGTTGATTACCAAAGGCCTTAACACTAGTTCTGTTTCTCAAAAAACACTCTACTTATATCTTAGTTTTTTATATGTAGGTGTAATCTCTCAATATAAAATGTTGATGATGATGGCATCACTTGGAGTAGTAGTACATACGATGGTGAAATGGTCACCTCTTTGAATTGTTTTACTGGAAATCAATAGCACTTTATAAATTGGTTAATTTTTATAGTCTTTGAAAGTTTAGCAACTTACCATTATCTAAAATAGTTTTGTATTTGTCATCTTTCCAGAAATAAAAGATGATTCTTGGAAAAGAAACTAGAATTTCACTTCAATGGGAGTTGGATACATGTTACTTAGAGGTGCACTTGGCATCTAAAAAGTAATAGTTTCCACACTCTGCTATAGAAGATGAGAAGCATGTCAAAAACAACTGTTAAATTAGAAATTTTGAGTTGCGAAGTTTCCCAAACTTATGGTGGGAAAATACACAATTCCTTCATTGCTGTCAGTGGGCTTTGGACCAGCTCACTTATTTCTGTGTCTGAGTGGAGTATTATTTTTACTGAGATAACAAGTGGGTTTTATTTGTTTCAAGTTGGAATGTGATGTGATGTACTTAAACTTTACTTTTTAGGTTAATGAAAATCTGGTATCAGTGTTAGTGTGTCAAAGATTATCAGTGCTCAGGTAGATACATGGCTGATCTCAGTAGCTGCAAACATGCAGCTGCTGCTGAAGGTCAGTAATAGCTTGCATCCCCTGACTTCATGGCCTTACTCATCTCCCTAGCTCTGGACCAGTGCTATGCATGAGCAAATAGCTGAGGTATTACTGAAAACGGCAATATGGATTGTGCCAGAGAAGTAAATGTGAGAAAATTGCATATTTAAGTGCTTGAAGAATCAGAAAGTTGGAGAGAATTTTGTGTGCAAGTGCCATATTTTGATGGTATTAAAATGAAACAAAATCAAACAGCCCTTCCCCCAAGTTTTCCCTCTTACATAAATGAAGCAGAAATCCTAATGTGCTAAATGAAAGCTTCTTAGTGTGTAGTGGTTACTGAGCTTAGTATTGGTCATAATACACCATCAGGGCACACTCTCAGCTGCCTGTTGCACTAACTGTTTGGTTTCTGAATGAGAAGTTCTGTCCAAGAGTAAGAGGTGAATTTGGGGGGGGGGGGTTGGTCTGGTTTTGACTTAAATTTTAGCAGAATTTGCATGTACTGTGTTGAATTTGAATCACCTTCTCCAGCCCCTCCCCCCTCAGAAAATCAAACCTACTCGATTCAGCCACTTGCTCAAAACTAGTTTTCCTATCCAATTTATTTTGAATGCTTGGGATTAGTTGATTATTTTGTAGCTAAGATGCTGTTACATAAGGATGTGAAGTAATTCTGTGGTAAAATGACATCAATCAAAAGATTTTTAATTCTGTTGGGAAAGACTCTGTCTCCATAAAGACCGGCATAATTATCTGGGCTCTGGATAGGATCATGCTCAGGCTGCTGCTGCCGTCTCCTCTGGTGCAGTTCCTGCTCTGACTGACTCTCCGCATGCTATTAGGAAGAGAGTATAAGATATGCTGCACAATTAGAAGCGTACACATACGCACTCCTGTGCTAGTCTGTGCTTGGATGTCATCTAGCAGGAAGTTTAAATGAAATGCACATTTTTAGGTGTTCTGCCCTCGGTAGGTTTTTCTGACAATATGCAAAGATTCACTTGCTGACCCGGAAGGTTAGAAGATGACACCTGAAATCAGGAATCACGGAACAGAAACCAGACCCATCAGCTGAGGAAAAACAATGATAATGTTTTTCATCCTCTGGTTACTGCTTAACAGATGATAATTTTAGAAGTAGGTTTGGATCATTTCTGCCTCTCTAATTCTTCAGATGCCCCAAATTCTTAATGCACTACTAGTATTTACAGTTACCTTGCAGCATTAGTGGGTCATTTATCAAGATAAATGCAAAATTTTCCCCCTTATTGAAGATAAAAGGAAAAAATAAAATAATTAGAATTAATCATATGAAACAATACAAGCTAATACTATCCAAAAATATTTTTCATTCAATCAAAATGAAGCCCTTTAATAATTTCAAAACAGATTAATATTTCTGACCTGATTTGTTGGTGAATTACTAATCTTGCATGCTAGGATATACATGAAGGGAAAAAAGGGCTTTACTTGAATTCAGAGCAGGAATTAGGATAGTAGGAAGCTTAGAGGTGAGCTTGTACTTGTAGTTAATTTCTTCCAATTAGACTGTATCCTGCATAAACATCTCAGAAAATTTTTCTTCTTTTTTTAAAAATACAAGTGTAGTTAAAAAAAAAGTCCAGCAATGCATCTTATTTTTTTTTTCACCCTACAGGTTTACCAACACTAACCAGAGATGAGAACTTCATCAGCAGATTAATACTTGAAGTTAATGGTCAAGCCTAAACAGAACACATAAAATTTTATTATTATTATTATTATTTACAGATTGAACGACATGACAACTGTGCATATGACTACTTGGAAATCCGAGATGGAATGAATGAAAACAGTCCTTTAATTGGTCACTTTTGTGGCTATGACAAGCCAGAAGACATTAGATCTACCTCTAATACCCTGTGGATGAAGTTTGTTTCTGATGGAACAGTTAACAAAGCAGGGTTTGCTGCTAACTTTTTTAAAGGTAAATGGTAAAGCATATTTGGGGAATTGTGAATTGCTTATTTGGTTTTGTAGTTGAAGAACAATGATAGATTAAAAATATTTTTTATATTCTCTTCTTACTAAAATCAGTTCTGTACTGCTTTCAATATATTTTAACCTGTGCATGCAATTTTACCAAATCAAAAGGATTTGGAGGTATTTCAACCTCCTTGTGAATATGTCCAGAAAATGGACATTCAATGAAGGATCATATTTAATGTATTTTCCTACTCTCTTCAGATTCAAATAATCAGTTTAGTTTTGAATCGTCTTTAACAAAATGTAATTTCTGGGTTTATTATGTTGTGAAACATAACATGAAATAGTATGATCACAATAGAGACAGCCAGATCTTTGCTATTAAGATCTTTTCTTTCTGCCTACATGGAAAATTGGTTGTCTTTTTCTAATCACTCTACTGAATGAAGTTCATTGTCCATTTATTTTCCATAAGCAAGATTAAAAAACAAACAAAAACATCAAAAATTACATCTGAGAAATCGTACAGTGACCAGTAGCACCACACCACAGTCTTCCTCCAGACTCTGCTTATTCCAGGGAGGAAATAACATGACACACACCCTTGCAGTCTATCTGCACTCACATCTGCAGTAGTTGTTCCACGGGAAGTTTTTAATTCCTACCTGTCCTGCCAGCTGCACGGTCACAACCAGTAGCAGAGCTGTGGCCCTTGTGTTGCCCTTGAGATGCAAGTCATCACCAGAATCCCTTACAGAGCCACAAGCTAAGGGTTACCTCACCCTAACTGTTAGGGATTTTCTCACCCTAATCATCAGTTCTTGCTGTAGCCAAATTAAAACCTTGAGGGCTGTACATGTAATAGTGGGAGAGCTGTTTTATTCTTAATAAATTACTGATCCTGGTGCAAGGAAACAAATTTTAACATCTTAGGAATATTTCAACAATGAATCTCATAGGCATACTTTATAGCTAGTAGAGATAAATTATTCCTTTCCCTCCCCCATCCCTGATGCATTTTGTTCACTTTAATATCAGTAGAATGAAAACCTGGGATTTGAGGATTCTGTTAATCCGTTTTTGAGTATGAATTCAGGGTAGTGCACGAATTGATTCTGTGGGAGATGAAGTGCCCTTCAAATGACCCTGCTGTGGATTTTCAATCTTTCTTTCAGTACTCCACAGAACCCTTAGATTGCTGCTGCCTAAATTATTGTATGTTGGCCACAAAGTGCTTATAAATTAGGTCTGCAGCTGTCAGTAGGTTTTGTTGTAAAAAAGAACATAAGTTTTATTTTCTCCATTGCAGATCTCCTTAGCATTTGAAAATACTCTAGTCAGCAGCCACAGTTTGTTACGCGGTGCACCTTATAATGGCATGCATACAGCTTGCTGGCTTAACATTGGTTCAGCAAATTACGGCTGGGGAAGGTAATTATTTAACACATTTTGCATTCTTCCCTGTCTTGGCAGAGGAAGATGAATGTGCCAAACCTGACAATGGTGGTTGTGAGCAGCGTTGTGTAAATACTCTGGGCAGTTACCAGTGCGCCTGTGATCCTGGCTATGAACTTGGTCCTGACAAAAAGAGTTGTGAAGGTATAGTACATTGCCAATTTACAAAATATTACAGCTTGTAGTGTGTTATTGCTTGAATGAAACCAGACACCTTTCATATGCTGAATACTAATAATATGAGACCTATGGAACCCAGTTTGGAAAAGAGATGTTCCCTTTTAAGTAGTGATACTGGAGTACTGTCTATCCACAACAGTTATCTTCATTTAGTGTTTATCACTGATTTAACTTCTCAAAATTTGTTAGTTAATTGGAAATGGTGCAAAGCAAGACTTTGTTACTTCATATTTTCACAGACCACTTATTACATTATTCATCCTCATTAAAGTGCAGTCTCACTCCATATGTAAGGAGAGAATTATCAGCATAGCAGGGTGCCACTATTTCATAATTAGAATATTTAATTATCCATCTGATTACTTCTGACCATAGTGTGGTGACAGGGGAGCCTGCTGGTCTGAAAAACAGATTCCTTTATTCTAACTCAAAAATCAGAAAAATCGTCCCCAGTCCCAGTCAGATTGTGTACTTCTTGTGGGAAACAAATTCCAAATTTTAGGGTGAGCAAAGTTTATTTGAATAGTAGTTTAGAGAAATAAAATCCTCACAATGGAAGCCTGAGCAAACATAGGATTAGACAGAGATAAGCTTTTGTGTGCTATAGATGTTTGATATCAAAGGAAAGAAGCAAAAGCTCTTGATCATTACATAGTAATGATAGTTTGATTTTATTTCTTAAACATCAGTAAGTTTGGGAGTAGCACAGATTACTGCTGTTCATCTGGCTGTGCTTCAGTAGCAAATGGAGGTTGAAAAGTGAAGTGCTCTGTATTATAGCATTTTGTAGCTTGATATTATTTAGATGTTATTCACAAGTCTTTATTTTTCTATTTTATTTTTTTCCCAAATCCCTGTTCTTTTCAGTCATGGTTTGTCACAATTGTTGAAATTTTTGGTTAGTTTCTTTGTAGGGTTGGCACTTTTTTTTAGTTTGATTGCTTTTTGGGGAGGCTAAGTGATGGTCTGAAACTTTTGGTGTGATAGACTGCAGCTGTCATCAAGAGCTTTGTCTCCACCCCCCACCTCAAATTTAATGGCAAGCATATTGAAAAAAACAGTGTATTCCAATAAATCTGTCATGTTAGATCTCTACATAGAGGGCAATGTGCAGAAAACGAGGCAAATTTGATAGGGGCCATTGAGCAGAGGTAGATCCTTTGATCATCAGCCCAAGACTGTAAGGAATTTGGTTTAGTCTGCCTGATGATATGAGTCAGAGTATTAGGGAAGATCAGAAGTCTTTCAGAAAACTCTTCCCTCTGCCTCCCCAAAATAGGCAAGGCATGCTTTCCCAATACTCAAACAGAAAAGTAGCTCTGGCAAAGGGAGGAGTCATTCTAAGGACAGGTCTACTTGTGCAGTGTGACATGGAGCAAAAATTCTGAACTGTCCCTAAAAGTGCTTTTGTTCCACATGATGTAGCACTATATGTAGATATTAACTTAGATTCATGAATTAAAATTACTGTGTTGTCACAATCAAGGAGGTGGCTTGGCTATTTTATTTCACATATGGTGCCAGAGTGGAAGCCTCCAACTCAGAAACTCTGCTCTGTAGTTCATTGCAATGTTGGCATGAACTGGAAATTTCTGTTCCTCTTTGATGCTGGTCTGACCCAAATTTCCCTTACTGCAGCATAGTAGAGCAAAAGGTCTTAAGAATTTTTCAGTGCTACTGTGTTTCCCAACATGAGCTAAAGGAAAAATGGAGTAATGTTGAAAAGCAAACTGAAAACCAGTAGCCAGCTGTAGTCTTTATTCATGTTAAACCGTTTGGGGACCAACCTGTGTCATCTGAGCGTGATCTCAAGACATGTGGCTCTTTTGAAACACTGAGATGCGATCCCAGTTAGATTATGTTTACATAATCTGCATGGAAAGCATGGTCCACTGCATGGAAAGCAGGGCACCAGAAGGAAGGCTGACATGTCTGAGTGGGCCAAGTGTGCCCTGGTACAGGAACTGGTGAGTTCTCCCATGTATGTTTGTATAAGCGTGGCATGCGAGACTGCCAGCTAGGTGGAAATAGCCAGTTTTCAGTATGTTCAAGTAAGCAGTCAGCTTTAATACGTAGCCTTTGGAAGAAGGAAGTGGCTCTGCTTCCGAAGATCATCATCTCAGAAAGAGATTTGTCGAAGACTTCCACTGCTGTCACAGTTACGTAATGGTATGAATGGAGAATAACTGAGCATCCCTGCAAATCTCATTACTTCCTCATCCCCTACCCTCTGTGCAAAAAGAAGGGCTTTTTTTTCCACAGGTGCAAAAGATAAACATTAATCTTTTGCTATCTGAAGTGCATTCACACACAAAGCACACTATTGTTCTGTTGTATGGCAATGACTATTATTTCCAAATTTATGCTGAATGTTTCCTCTATTATTTAAACATTTCAGCAAAAGTAATTGTGGCTGAATAATAAGTGGCAACTATCCCAGAGAAATGACCTTATCTAGTAGTTATTGGGAGGCATATGTAACAACATGAGCTGAGACAGGTAGAGCTGATTCTGGATGAATATCCAAGAAGAGAAGCTGGGGAGATGAGAAGTGCATCTTAAGTAGGCTGTCTGCCAGAACATGGACAGGTCAAGGTCCCTGGGCAGGCAGTGAGGTCAGATGACTTGCATGGGAAAGGTTGCTGGAGAATAACCAGAGTCTCTGGAAAGAAGGGAAAAGAATGGATATGATAACGTCTTATGCAATCCTGAAACTTATCTCTGCCCACAAACCTGCAAGCTGTTTGAGATTGGGGCTGTCTCTTTCTTTTTGTTTGCACCAAGTGTGATAAAGCAAGATTCTGATTAGTCTCTCTGGGTATTACAGCAATATAAGTAATGAGGGAAGTAAATCTCTGCCTCTGTTTATAGTAAAATACAGTCTGCAGAAATGATGCTCTCCCTTTTAATTTTACAGCTGCTTGTGGAGGACTTTTGACAAAGCTAAATGGGACTATAACCACACCAGGGTGGCCCAAAGAATATCCTCCAAATAAAAACTGTGTGTGGCAGGTGGTTGCCCCGACGCAATACCGAATTTCGATGAAGTTTGAGTTTTTTGAGTTAGAAGGGAATGAAGTAAGTAACCATGGACAAAGAGCTGTATGATCTGTTTTACACTAAACAGTTCCACGAGTGTTCAAAAATAGATGTTGTATAAAACCCTTGCTATCTGTTCACTTACTGACAATTTCCATAGAAATTCTTGTTTTCATTTTAGGACTGTTTCTGGATTCTTTCAAAATAAACATGGAGTGAATAGCTCTCTTTTATACATATCATCTAAATGTATTACAAGAAATTTAAAAGAAATATTCTCTGCTGAGTCTCAGCTGACTTTTTTTTTTTTTTATCAACAAAGTAAAACAGAACAAATGGTTGAGACCTACTGGAAAGAATTCAAGAGAAGGAAATCTGGAAGAACCAAATCATATTAAAAATGATGACTACAAAGAATACATAAAAGATTTGGTTAGTGGTGGAGTAAAGGAGCATTTAAATAATTTACAAGTATTTGAAGGGTGAATATTTAAAAAGGAGAGGGCACACTTAGAGCAGTACCATAAATAACGCACAGTGGAATGACATCAGTGTATATGAAAAATGGCATTTTTCTGAAAATGAATCCATTTGGACTGGGTCTCAGTGGATATATCATATGCATGTTTAAAAACTATTACATAGCACAGAATGCTTAATGCCAGCAGTGCCTCTGTCAAAGTCTCTGTGAGGAGCAGGTTACACACTGGCTCTCACCACGGGGCCCAGACTTTCTCTGCAGCTCATCAGCAGAAACTGAGAGTCCGTAACTCACGCCGGAGCCAGTTCCCACTGTGTCAGGCCAACCAGGCTTAGACCTGGGCAATCAGGACCTCATGGCTGGAGGCAGTCAGCCCCATGGAGGGGTTGCCCACCTCTGGGCAGAACCCTGCAAGGTGGTAAGGGCAGTTCCCTCTGAAGGCTGTGGGGATTACAATGCTTCTTGTGTGCATATCGGTAAAATATGTATTTTGCTGTAAACTTTGCAGCCTCTATTCTGCCTCCTAGGCGCAGAAGTGTCATACTACTGAGTTGCTTGTAATGATTTATAATACATTACATTCATGTCCTGTTAAATTCCTTGTGAGGATTTCAAAATCTTTCACAGATATTAAGAAATAAAATATTAAAAATCCCACAGAATTGAAACTGAATTACCATTAGACCAAGTTATAAAATTGCACTTTCTTAGAATGTGAACCAGATTTGCAAGTAGGCACCTGAAATATAAGGAGGTTAAATCAGTTTTATAAGGTCGTTCAAGACAACTTCAGCAGATTAAAAAAAAAAAAGGGGGGGGGGGGAAACTTATTTTCCAGAATTTAAGATTTTGTTTTGACCATAGAACTCTGTCCTGTGTTATTAAATGCTAGTACTAAGAAACATACCTATGAAAATTAGAAGAAACATAGGTAATATCTGAAACAATCTAATATGTTGTTGGAAAATGTAGGCATAAAGTACATCTGTGTACATGTAGCAAATGTTTTGAACATCTTCTGTTATTCATTTAGTATCAAACTTAATAAGTAAAGACTTTAAGATATGTTTACAAATAATTGAAATTTCTTGCCCAATGTTACAGCTTCAATAGACTTACAATTTAGTTTTATTTAATGTTACAAGAAAATTATCTCAAATACCATTTCATTTCTAATCTAAACCTATGAAAACATCAACACTTACTCTTGATGTATTGCTGAAATAAATATTGGCATTTATTAACTTCATTGCAAGTTATATTTGAAAATTGCATGTATTAAGATGAAATTATCTTACAATTAATATAAATCAACATGTGGAAGTAACTCAAGTTTTATATAAATTTATTTATATATTTATATAAATGTAGTTTTAATGAATTGCCACTTCCCAATTCTGCAGAATATGAAAACAATTCTAGTAAATGATAAAAATTTAATCTTCTTCATCTAGAATGTATTATATTCTAAAAAATAGAAAACATTGAAGATCATTTAATAATTCATAGGAAGGGAGAGCAACAAATGCCAAAACATCATTATGTATAGTTCCCGTCTAGCTCCCCTGACATTTTTTATGACTATAAATAAAAACTGCGATTTATCAAATATAACTTGGATTTAATGGACAATCTAAGCTCTGTATGAATCCTCCTGACCACTGTTTTTTCTTAAGCTATTAATTGCAGACAACTGGGACATTTTTGATTAAATGATTGATAGTTGAGCCTAAGAAGCTTAAAAGTTTGGGGGGTAGATGGCTTTATGTTAACCAAGGGATTATACACTGAAAGTATTATCAGGAGTGGTGGCCTTGCATAAGGCTTTTCTATTACATTATTTTATTTCATTTTATTTTTAACCTTTTAATGTAAATGACATGCTTTAGTCCTCCAAATCATAGCTGTGCTATTGTTGAAGAAGTGGCTGTGTTAATAGTGCAGATACGTATATTCATAAGTAAATGACTATCTTACATACATTATTATAAAAACCTGGCATGCGACCTTCTAAATGAATAATAAATTTTGTTTAAGCTATAAGGTTCAAAGAGAAAAATATTTATAGGTTCTGGATACTTGGTTTATATTGCAAAAATAGGTATAATTCTAAATTCTAAATAAACTGATAAATTAAGCATTTTAAAAATTAAATAAAATTAAAAAGACCCATAATTTTGAACATTAATATGTACTGTAGATGTGCCTTAGTGACCTTAAAATATGCTTACACAAATTTGGTGAGCATTTGTAAGCATTACGAATGTTTTCAGGGGCTCAGGAAAAAGGTGAAGAAAATATTAACAGATTGTTAAGCAGATTGTCAATCAAAGTTCTTGCATTTGTGAATGATTTCATGCCTTTGGTCAACTAGGAAAAAGATTTCCCCCCCCCACCTCTCCTTCCTTTCAGGTTTGCAAATATGATTATGTGGAGATTCGAAGTGGCCTTTCTTCCGATTCCAAACTACACGGTAAATTCTGCGGTACGGAAGTGCCTGAAGTTATCACCTCACAGTACAACAACATGCGAATTGAGTTCAGATCTGACAACACTGTGTCAAAAAAAGGCTTCAAGGCTCACTTCTTTTCAGGTATAGAAAATCACTCTTGTTTACCTGTGAATGCCTCTGAGCACAGACTGTCTAGATGCAGTGTGTCCTGGTCATGAAAGTGAGTGGCCTTTTCCCTTACAAGTTTGCTTGTAGCTTTAACTTGGTTTCGTTTGTAAAAGCATAAGCCACTCCTAAAATACCATTCTGAATTGAAGTGCCTATATACCGTAGAAAATTTATGGAACATGTGTATATTTTTTTTAAATAACTGTAGAGACAAATACACATTATGAGATAAAAGGAAAAAAGTAAATTTACTAAGCATTCCTGAATTTCTATAAGATTTCTTTTATCTCGCATTTTATTCCTGTTTTTTCAAATCCCAGTTGTAATATGACACATTACATACTATGTGCACATGTAGTTTTTTCACTCGGGTCTCTTAATATATCTCATTAGTTATAAATTACCACTTTCTACTATAACATTTGTTTAGCATTATGGGATCATTCTTGCCAAACTTTGCTCTTAATGTTTTGCAGTAGGAAAGAGCTTAAGACCTTGCTCCTGTAAAAATCTGTGTGTATCTTTAATTAGAAGTGTAATCTCACTGAGGCATCATGAGATCTACAGCAGTTTATATCCACTGAAGACAGGTATCACTGGCTGAAGTTAGGCATGAAAAAATACTGAAGGTGTGAGGAAATACTTGCGAGATAATGTTTTTCACCATTACCCTCTGAGACTAGATTATAATTATCTGTCTGTGGCAGGCTACCACCTGGTTTTAGTAGTGGCATTTTGCTTGTGTTTTTTGTGTGTATTTACACATGCACACACGTGCATAGGTGTGTTATCTTGTGTCAAACAACACCACCCTCCCACAAAGTCTGGAAGCCATTCAGAAGCAATTGGGATTTGAATTTTGCCCCCAGTTTCCTGATAAGAGTAAAAAATCTAGATTGGGAGAATCTCAGTTATATTTAGCATGTAGCAAAACGTATTACAATGCACCATTAATAGTGTTCGTTTGCTTAGGTGTTTTGTTATCAAAGCCAAAATGAAAATACTTCATTAGATAGCTTAATAACTGATGAGTTCACTCTGACAAAGTAAAGTAACGTGAATCAATATATTGTATAAGAAATGTTGCTTAGAATGTGAGGAAAACATCAAGACAAGTGATTTGAAGATTTGCAACTTGCAATTTTTTGTGTTATGTCACTTAAAAAACAAAAAAAAAAGGGTGAAAGTGATTTATCTCATGCAAAGAAATTAACAAACATTTATCTCTAAAGCATTTTTTGGGGGGAAATCACATTTCCTTGGGCATAGTTTTTCAGATCTGTTTTTACATATACTGACACCTTTAACTCATAGAAATTTTAGTTTACTTGTAAAATGACATTTTGAATTAGCAAGAAGCTTTTGAGGTTCACTCAGTATTTGCAGTAAATAACTGTGCATATGTGGCAGATAAACTTCCTCTTAGAAACACTTATGTAACTTGTCATTTCATGTTGGCCTAAGTAGTGCCTGGAGGAATTGTCACAAAATACGATGTTTTTTAGAACAGTAACCATTAAAATGTTCTATCTTAAAAAAAAGAAAAAAAAGTTCTGCAAATTAAGTTTTCTTATATGTATATTTTCAATATCTAAAGCTGGATATTATTATTTATTACCTATACTATTATCTAAATAATAGTATTGTAATTTGTAAGCTTTGTAGTTCAGAAATTTTTATGGACCTGCTGCTGCATATTTATACATCTAAATTCTGATATTCTTTGAAGTGATACTTTATTTTCTGTGGTCTTTCAGTGATAGTTTAAACAATCACATTGTTATTATGAACACATTCTAGAAAGAAAGCAGGCCAGTTCTGTATGTTGGAGGAGGACTCAGCTATAATCCATGGCATTTGGAGGACTGAGTTGTCCTTCAGAATGTTATAGCCCTTCTCTTGTTCAGTTTTGAATGAAATTTTTTTAATTCTCCTAGGTGAAATCAAGTTTTTATCTGGTAGCTTAAAAAAGACACATTTTTTAATGACTCCGTTGACCAGCAGAATAAATTAATTAGGGATTTTTTTAAAATGAATGGAAGTGTGAGATGTCCTGAGTATGGAATAATCTGTTTCTAATTCCCTTCAAACAAAGCTAATTGGATGCAAATAGTGTTTGTCTACAAGTACATAAATGTACTGCATGTTTCATCGTGTACTTCTGCCAAAACCTCATCTCTCATTTCATATGAGTTCAGCTACTGTTTTTATTACTGTTATTGCTTTAATTCTTTGATTCCTCTTCTGACTGTTACCACTTTTAGCAGATATTTTTCTTCTGTATTGTATGGCTTTTGACAGCATTTCCTGACGCAAACAAAATTTACAATGCCTGAGACCAAATCAAAGATTTGAACTTAAAGTACATAAAAACAGATTGTCATCTCCGAATAGTTCATCAGTCATAAATCTCATTGCTATTAGAAAACACTTAAGAATGTAGGGTAAACACAGTTTAATATAAACATAATATGCTATTTGTCCATCAATTAAGAATGGCAAATGGACTTGAGTCTCCACCATATGTAATTTGACTTTTAGGAGTTGATAACTGATCACTATTCAGCTGATCACATGTTCTTTTTGATTCTTTATACATTTGTCCTTAGAATCAACTATTTTTAGAATGATGTATGCTGAGAAATGCTTATTGTTAGTTCTCGTTGTGCAAGATACTCGCTAGAAGGCATTTAAGCATTTTGCTTTTTAAATCGCAATAAAAACTTCCCAAAACAACCTCTACCGATATATGGCTTGAAAAATCAGCAGTGAGGAAAATGCTGCATCTTGCAGTCTGTTCACCAGTAAAAGGCAAGTTTTTTTTGCCTGAAGTGTTCAGGATGCAGGTGGTCAATTAGTCAAATTAGTGTGAAGATTAAAAAGTGTAATATGTTCCTTAAGCACAGCCAAGGAACTTATTTGGTGACTTTTTGGTGGTGATTTTCATGGCCAGGGCTACAGTTGAGAAAGTATGGCCCAGCTCCAGTTCAGATTAGTGAACAGATTTTTTTTGGTGATTGAAACCCACTGTGATAAACTGTGAATGCAAATAGTGACACAGGGCAACAGATGACCTGCATTAAGACGACATTTGCATTGGTATGAGAAAACACATGACTGTGGTTTTGGCTGTAATTTGGCTGTTTTAACAGCCATCCAGGTGCTACTGGAAAGTGAGAAAAAATGTAGTAAAAAAATCTGTAAAATTTAGGTTTGATGGGACTAATCTCAAGAAAGCTCTGTTGTGAGCAATTTAGAGTAATCTAATTTCAGAGAAAAGCTGTATAAATATAAAAATATAATTCAGTTTTGTGATGTGAGCAAGGAGGAGGAACTAGGGAGTAATGATACTTTTTTTTTTTAATATTTTTGTTGACTTTTTGGAATTGAGTTTTAAACTTCTAAACTGGAAGCTTTCAAAAGAATAATCTGTTCTCTCTCACATGCTTTTCTTCCCTCCTCCCTCCCATATGCTTTTCTTCCTCTCTCCTCCTCTCTTTTTAGTGTTTTCAAAAAAAATAGCCCTCATCATTTCTTTTAAAAAGTTTTTTACATATTGGTAGGATTAATACACATTAGCAACATGTCATTAAACTGCTTCCATTTATGATAAGCTTTAGAGTTATTTTTCTGTTTTAAATAAATGTGATTCTTTGCATGGTCATTCAAAACAGACATTGGTGTCTGATGTAAAGTGGAAATGAATTTTGTGGGAACACTTCTGGGGTGATGACTCTTTGAGTCAGTTAAAAAGAGAATGTTAAAATGTTTCTAGCCTTGAGCAGATTTGTGTTGGAGCACAAACTCATCTCTGGTGCCATCCTGGTACGTTTTTTTTCCCCACAGACAAGAACGCTGCCTGCAAAGAGAAAATTTTTGTTTTTGAATCTTGCAAGGACTTGATACAGGTCCCTTCAGGCCGAGTACGTATTATTCACAGACTGGTGGCCTCTGAGGGTCTCAGAGGTACGACCGTTTGTACTCTGAATGGTTAAAATCTAACATTTTGTTCAGAATGGATCTTTCCCTGTTCTGACTACTGAAATAAGAAAAGAAAGTATCCATTCGAAACTGGGAGACTCATTTCCATCTGTCAGCATAACAAATGGCTTTGTTTTTACATGGCAAAACATTTGTTTCTATAACTAATACAGACTAATTGTTTTTTGTGAGTTTTGAAACTGGGCAACAATTTGACAGTCTGTTCTGACTTATGAAGTGTGAGGAAGGCTTGTTCAACAGTTGCATCCTTAATTAACCATGTACAAGTGATTAACAGTTTAAGTATTTTTTCAAGCTTCTCTCTTTTACCTTCTGTCCATTGTTTTACATAAATTTTATCTTGAAGAGATCTAATGCAGGTCTGTTTGCTTATCCACTTGTCTCTTAGGAGATTATTTTGCAGAATACAGATATATTTAATGTTAGAATACTTTTCTCTATTTTCATGCAGTTCAGAAGGTGAAAATGGAGAGGGCTATTATTCAGAATTTGTGTACCTAAACTACTTGAATGTCTAATTTGAATGCATTTTGAGCTTGCCTTCCATTTATTTTATTTTATTAGAAAACCACAAACTAACATTCAGGAGGGGAAATATTGAAGAGTTTTGTTCATATTACATGTAATTTCTCATTTGCTTATTTCTATTCTTTACTTGTAACATGGTGTTTATGATAGTGCTTGCTTTTGAAAAGATGAGAGATTAAAACTTTTGTTTGAAGGGATTTACTACCTCAGCTTTGGACTTGTATTTCAAGGTTCATAAATAGTATGCTGTAGAGCTTTTATGCTTCTTTCATCATTATGGCGATAACTAATAAAAGCCTTTGGCTGATTCTAAGAGCTACATGTGCTTTTGACTATTTCTTACCCTTCAAATCTGTTTGCATCTGCAGAACACTTCCAAGCACTTTCAGTGCAAACAGATTTGAGTTTTACAGCACACAAAAAAATGTTGTGGATGCTTGGGTTTGACTTGCAGGATTTTTCTATAAATATATGTCATCATCTTGTGTTACAAGTGCAAACTAATTTTTACTGGAGAGCTGCAACTCAGAGATCAAAATGTCACATATTTTGGCAGATTAAGCACTGATATGTGTGTGATTGTAATGCAGAGTACCTTCGTTGTGTTACGGAACAGAAATTTCAACAAAGGCGGGGAGAAAAACCACATAAGTAAAACAACAATAATAGACTTAAGTTATCCATACGGGCGTGTAATCTATAGAAATTCTTACTGTGCCTACTAAAGCCTGCAACATTGCATGCTACCTTGTTTGGAGATAACGCTCATTATTGCTTTCCAAGATACGTGAGGTTGAAGGAGACGCGTGCTCTACATTCCAGTGCTGCAACATTTGGACCTCTGGGATGACCATAATTTCTTTGCTTTTCTCCCATCTCTTTATTTTGCATGTTAAAATGGCAAATTTGTAAGATACAGGGTTTCTTTTTTTTTAATGTCTGGCTGTAGGGGGGTTGTGTGTGTGTGTATATATGCATATATATGTATATATGGATTTGTGTGGTTATGGATACATATATTCATGTATGTATATACATATATATGTATATGTTTATATGTCAGGAGTAGTCTGACAGTTTTAATGGACCAGCCTTACCTAAAATGACAACAGCTGAATGACATAGAAGGGTGGCAGCTGAGGCCTCTTGCTAAAATGACAGCCTGTTAATCTAATCTGGCTTTTCTCCATGCAATGAATTTGTAGCTGTTTAATGCAGGTCATATTTCCTCCCCTGCTCCCTGCTTTACTTGTAATACACAAAAGCTCTTTTAAAGAATTTTATGTTAATAAACAAACTGCATGCTGTATTGTAGATCTCCTGAAAGAATTAATATCAGTTTCTTTTGTATGTTTTTCAATGAAATATTTGCCTTTTTGAGAGGTTCTTTAATGTCCAGATTCATTAAAAGTAAAGCACACTGTCACTTGACTAGAAAAAAAAAAACTTATTTGAAAAGTTTATGTTAGATCACTCTTTTCTTAGATCTTTTATGTGCAGAGCTTGAAACCTTGTTTGGCCTAAATGTTCGTTTCAACATATGCCCATTAAATTGTGGGATATGCATAAAGTTGAAATACTTTGTTCATAAATTAAGCTCCTGTTTATTAAAATAAAACTTCAGATATATTTATGAAATCTTTAGCGGTAAGACTAGTTGAAAGAGTAAACACTGGTAACTCTCTTACCTCCTTTTTTTTTCAGCTTGCTTGTTTAACTAGTGTTCCTCTCGCCTAAAAACTATCCCCCACTTCTTGTTAAGTAGAATATTTGTGCCATGGTGCAAGGTTGCAGGCTGAGCAATGAATGAGTAGAACTAAGGTACTATAAAAATGTCATGCTGAGAAGAATATCCCTTAGTTTATCCCTTTCTGGACTTGGTCACTGTTACAACCCTTTTTCTTTTTGGTAACGAGCACTGTTGCTGCCTGTGATGCTCACATGTCCTTGCTGTGTGTTTCTTAGACAAGGATGAGTGTTCGAAGGACAACGGTGGCTGCCAGCATGAGTGCATCAACACGGTAGGAAGCTATGTTTGTCAGTGCCGCAATGGGTTTGTGCTGCATGAGAACAAACACGACTGCAAGGAAGGTAAGTCGTAGCATATCTGAACAGTAGGAAATATAGCTGTCTTTTGGAAAGCTCTCTGCAGCTCTCCTTTAAGGGAAAAGGGGAGAAAAAAAGGGAATCCAGAAGATTCTTATTGAATAGTTCTCTGATGCTTATAAAGTACTTTGTTAAAAGTTGAAATGCAAAAGGAAATGAAATGGATTTTTACTTCCTGCTTTCCTTATATTTAGTTGCTGTATGTATTTGTAGAGAGGCACTTCTTGTGATTCAGTTATGGTGTAACAGGATGTGAATGACTAAGCTGTTCTCGGTAGATGCTCACAACTTGGTCTTAGCTGTTTTTCCGGTTTAATGTATGTCTAGACACTATGGTTTAGAAATCAAAATAATTGCTCAGTAGCTGCAATATGGATGTTAGCAGGAAGAGACTAAACAATGTTTCAAAAATGTTTAAAAATACCCACTGAAGTTGAATTGGCAAGATTTCTCTTGTGGATTTTCATATTTATTTGTGAGGAAAGCAGAATGGGAGGAATAGCAAAATACTTGATTAATTTTGATACTTTGTTTATATTCTTGTATGTTATTTGTTTCAAAAGATGGCAATTCATTGTAAACAACAGCATACGTTTATGACAATCAGTTAACAAGCATGCTGAATTAGTTGCTGTAAAGTGTTTGCAAAGTGGATGAGCATGATCATACCCACTGAAGTGGATGCTTAGCTCTCTTCCTAAAGCTCCTTTCCATAAAGTGGGTCCGTGAGAGAAAACTGTACTTTTCTGGCTGCATCTGAAAGGAGATTTCCAGACTAACCAATGCTATTGTTATTGGCACAGCTGAATGTGAACAGAGGATCCATAGTCCTAATGGGATCATCACAAGTCCCAACTGGCCTGACAAGTATCCCAGCAGAAAGGAGTGCACATGGGAAATCAGTGCCACCCCTGGCCAGAGAGTCAAATTAGTAAGTTTTGCCTATCCTACTTTTTTCTCTTTTTTTCACTCAAACCTTCCCAACTGACTAATCAATGATATGAAACTGTTACTAAGCTTTACTATCAAGTTGCAGTCAAAGGTAAATCTCTTAAACAAAACCCCCGCAATCCTGCTGACTGCTGCCGTTCCTGACCAACTGGGGCTACTTAATACCATGGAGCTGTGAATTTAAATTTCTGGTTATTGAAAATACTCTGGATAGCAAAGGGTAAGAAGAATACTTTCCTCTGGTCAGACTTTAATGTATCAGTGTAGCAATGCATAAAAATAGCACAAAGTTTTGTCAAACATGACAGAAAGCATTTACATAAACTTAATGTGTACAGTATGCAGAATTACAGCTTACAAACAGTCCCTCTACATGTCTCAGCATTTTTATTCTCTCTCTTTCTTTTGATTGTATTTTTCAAGGAGGGAAAGAAGAAACAGAACAAAAGAATGTGGACTTAAATGCTGCACAAAATTTTAGCCTAAATAGATGAGTAACCTAAGTAGAGTTAAGGGAACTTTGGGTCTGGTTGGCTGAGGGCAGTACTGGTGGCTGAAGAAGAACTAACAAAACTGAGGGAGCTTCCAGACTCCTTGAGGTTGTGCAGCCTCTGTACAAAGCCAATGGCACAGACCTGTTGTGGATTTTTTTCTGATTTGTATTCAGCCCCAATGTTCCATTTGGCTTCAGGATATAGAGAGGAGCTTACGTGGCTGTCACTGCAGTACTGGTGGCTAACTACTCCTTTAGGCAGCAAGCAAATTCCACCCGTTGTTCTAGATCTCTCACTCATCTGAAGAGGAAGTTTTGGATGCTGAGAAAATGTTTTTGTGAATTTGCACACACAATCTCTCCTGCTGGGTATAAAATAATAAAGAAGTTACAATAATACCTGTGGAGAAACAAAGCAAAACCGAGGTTTACACACACACGCAGATTCCTTATTCTGAAGCATTTAATAATCTAGCAATTAGAAGGAGAAGGAAAGAGAGGATTGTTGTCCATATAGAAAGATTGCAAAAGGGAAAAGAGCAATGAGATTTCTTTATGACAGAAATTGCCTTGTATGTCTTATTGAAAGTCCAATAGTGTTTTTACAAATGCTTTGGAACAGATAAACTGAAGAAAAAATGTCTCTGCTTAAAAGTAGCAGAAGCAATACTCTACACCAATTTATGGATAAGAGGCATAGCCAAACCAGAACTCCTACTGCTGGTGCTGATATGGGATTATGTGTTGATCTCTATTCTCCAGGAGTAAAATGGTTAAACTCTTACTGCTGAGAGCGTGGTGAACGGTGTCTCTGTCCATTCAAAGGGTGAGAAAAAGGTTTTCAATGCAGAAGGCCTTCCTGCTAGCCCTTCTGAACAAGTGAACTTCATCCTGTGTGCATAACCCAAAGCTCATCACAGGCATGGGCATGTTTCTGTAAGACTTTTCGGTACTTTTAAATTCAACAGGAGAAGCTCATGTGTGAAGATTTCTTTAAGAAAATATTGTGCGAGTCTGCTTTAAAATAAAAGGTTTTAAAATTGGCTTTCTTCTGTGAAATTGGAGAAATTGGACAGAATTTTTCTACGTAGCATTTTCAAAAATACCTATATGATTTGGAGTCCGAAATCCACTTCTCTGTGAAAGCTAGTAGGGTCAGTCTCCTAACTTACAAGATCTTCAAAATCTGTCTGGCACAGCAAATTGCTCTATTAATAATACTAATATAATACCTCCACTATAGATAAATATTTCTTCTTGGACTTTCAAACCAAACTTAAGTTTACTCCTCACAGTTTACTTAGCCAAATTAAACAAGGAGAGAATTGATCTCTTCATTCTAGCAAAAGCACAGGAATTGTGAGACTAGGCTTCATTTTGTGGTGGGAGTTGGTATACAGAAACTAATCTTTTCATGTAATTGCTCTCACACTGATAATCATTGAAGTCTCTTCCTGAAAAGGGTAAAGTTAAGCATTCTGTGTAATTAAGAAGCCTATGAAAAAATGGATATGCGCTTTGGAATTTTTAAATGAAATGTACAGATAAAGATGGCTTTGAAAATACATGTAACACAGAGAGAGAGAGACTTTCATAAGCTAATCAGCCGGATGTTTATAAGAGACAGACTTAAGTATCCCATGCAGGCAGCTATCCATAAGTGCCACCAGCATATCTGCTCAGAGTGCTATAGATAGTAAGGGTTGGATGTTCAGAAGCTATACGTAACACTCCTGAATAGTCTTTCTACTAATGAGACCATCAAAGTGAGGATTGTAGTCAAGTTGGGCTAGATTTTCAGAAGTATTTCTCCCAGGAAGATGAAGTATGATTTAACTATGCTACAACTTTATTAAATTATCAGTAAATGTTTGGCACTAAACAGTAAAGAGCAAGTTAGTAGCAACTCCTTTATTAGATTCAACTTTAAGGAAAAATGGTATCGATTCTCTTCTTTCAAGCCTGCTTATAGTCCTGCTGGGAACTGACTGCCTTTCTTTAAAAAGGGAGATTGTGTTTTAAAAGATGACTTATTTTGACCTTTTAAAAGATTTAATATTAAAATTTGCTTTTCTTTATAGAAAATCCTTTGGTTCTATTTATAATAGCTAGAATCAATTATTAGACTCACAGTGTATTTAGGATTTTCTCCTGTTCTTCAGTGGAACCTAATATTGCACGTACCACTTACTACTGGGATTCCTAAACCTATAAGAGAGACATTACCATGATAATTCAGCTGTTAAGCATATTAGGTTCCTCATATGGTGAGATTGCCTTTTTTGTAACAATCAGAAGAGAAAAATATTAATGGAATTTTCCTTTAAAAGAAAACTAAGCTCTAAGGCTGCTCTTGGACTGCATCTATTACTCTTGTTGAATCCAAATTGACTCGATTCAAATCTATATTTAACCAACTCCCTTGCAGTTAGTTTCTCAGCTTTTTGGGTTTTTAATCTATCAAATTTTATTTGGTTATAAATGACAACTCGTACTTGGCATCGTAAAAATAAGATGGCTGACTGCAATTTAAGAGCAGCAGGAGGAACTGCTGCACAGCTGTTTTTACTACCTCTGTGGTTTCCTTCCCTTAATATAAAACCCCAATTTTCTTGTGCAATGAACCTCTATCTATTGTATCATGTAACTGTCCGGCTTTCACAAACTGAAAGTGCTATTCTGGCTCTTCTGGCAAAGAGGTTTGTGTTTGCTGTTCATATTTCATTTAGGTCAGCTGTTAGTATAAAGTGCCATCACATTTCATGTTGGCTGGCTTCCACAAGGGATTCAGTAGATTAGACTTGCTTTGGTATACCAGATAGAATGTATAATTATGATATCTTCAGTATTTGCCATTTTTTCTGTTAAAAAACAGGAGATTAAGAAATAGTATTTTCCATTAAAAAAATCAGGTGTTTGGCTACTTATTAGGAACACTTATACTTAGTGTTTTTATGGTTTTTTTTTGAAGCAGGTTCTAAATTTTGCCTTGAATTTTAGGTTACTTGTGAAAATTCACAAAGTGTATGTTTATATTGCCTTCTTAGTGTTTACATGAGAGGCAAATACCAACCTTTTAATTCTAAGGTTTCTGGTTCAAATTTGGCCCTGGTCAAAAAGTTGCATCTGAAGTCTCTTAGATGCCTACCTTGAAGTAAGAAAGCTTATCTTCTAAGATTTGAGTGATATCAACAAATTTTATTTAAAAAGCGGGTATTCGTTTAGTGTTTTTTTAGTAGTTTCTGTAGGTTAAAGCATATGGTTTGGATGCTCTGTTTGAGTTATCTCAGCTTTGATAAAAATTAATTGTCCAGGCTCTACTCCTATGGACTCACAATTTACAATTTTTAATAGCATTGAATTTGTCCTCGCAAGCCTCCATGAGTCTTGGGAGCAATAGCGAGAATCTTGATTCTCGATTATAGGAGAAGCATCAGACATTTGAAATGAGGTGAAGTTTGTGATCACTGTGTTTAAGCTATTGCAGCAATTTGCACTCTCTTGGGAAAGCTGAGGAGGGCAAAAGCAAGTCTAAGGGAGTTTTTTAATAAAGTCAAAATCCTTTTGCCATTTTTTCACAATTTACTACTTTTCACAATGATTTCAGTAGCAAAAACATGACTTCAATATGCTGGATACACCCAGGAATATTGTTGTTATAGAAGTTTTCTTTCTACATAGTAGTTAGACAAGATAATTTTCAAGGTGTTGCGTTTTATATGCTTTACATATGCACATTGCCATAGGTCATTCTCAGCTGTGTAAACTGATGTGAGGTAAGTATCTAGAAAAAGGCTTTATGGCTTTATTTTTCATGAATGTTTCAAGGCCTCAGCTATCTGAGGAACAAATCGATTTCATGCTTTCTGGTTTGTCTGCATGTAAAGTGAAATTTGGAATAATCATACAAAATATAAGTACAAATTCAACAAAAAGATAGTAATATTCTAGATTTGCTATTATGTTATCGATTCTAATCTCTTATATGAAGGATACCTTGCCAATTTTTTAAAATTCACTGTCTTAATTATTATTCCACTTTCTTAAAATCAGTGTGCTATTCAAAGCTATAGGCTTGTAGGAGCATAAAAGCTCATTCAACTGCATGTACATTGCATTTTGAAACGTTTGCAGTATATATTTACCTTACAAGTGCAGTAAATGTAATAATACATTGAATCTCCTTTTTTCCCCAGACCTTTAATGAATTTGAGATAGAACAACACCAAGAATGTGCTTATGACCACTTGGAAGTGTTTGATGGTGAAACTGAGAAATCACCAATTCTGGGACGCTTATGTGGCAATAAGTTACCGGATCCTCTAATGGCTACTGGAAATAAAATGTTTCTCCGATTTATTTCTGATGCATCAGTTCAAAGAAAAGGCTTCCAAGCAACGCACTCAACAGGTCAGAAAATCAGGATGTGGTTTACTAATTTCCCCTTCCTTCTTCAGAAGGAACTGAGATGATTTATTAGACAACGTAATGTTACAGCTAAATGTAACGAAACCTTAAAAACAGTAGGAGAAGTCTGAGATTGGAGAAAATACCCTCTATAATTTAGGCATGCCTTTCTTTCTTTTGCTAATGCTGTTTTGCTCGCTCTCTCACTCTCTCTGGTTTGACTTTATGGTAATTTTAATTTTATAGGTACGTGATTAAAAGACTTTGAAACAAGATCTGATAAGACTATGGCATAGACAGTCTTAAGACATTTCTTAGAATTCATGCTATCAGTTTACGAAGATTCAGTAGCTTCTCATTGTATTTGTGATGGCAGTACTTTACTGGGGCATGTGATGTACCTTACTTTCCTGTTCAATTTAAACAAAAGTCTGAGCTTTGTATAAACAGTTACTTTCCTGTAGAGCTGAAAAGTCAAAGTAGAATAGGAAAAACAATACTGAAGACTTTTCTAGTACCTTAAAAATATAATATTCGTGGTATTTACCATTTAATTTTGTGTTTTGCAGAAAGCACTGAAATTTAAACCAGCATTTTGCAGTTGTATTGATTCGTTTCTCTGGACGTTTTCGTAGCGCGTGCGTCGCTTTCCTGAGGTTGCTTAGTGCGCAGTGACCCCTAGTGCTAAATCTGCGAACCTCCCGCACTCCCTCTGAAGGCTTTTCTTTTTTTCTTTTTCAGCTGTAATATCAGTCTTTCCTTTCCGCAGTCCATTCTCCTTCAGGCAATATATTGGAAATAAATATTACTGATGAATGGATTTATAACTACCTCTGATAGTATACTAGGTTTTACTGGCAGGTAACAGTTATTATTAGGTAGTATGCAGACCGATTAGTCAGTCTCTTATCCATACCATTTGATGTATTCATAAAGTGTATGATGTATACGTAAAGCTCAGCTAACAAGTCCTCATACAGTAATATAAACCTATTTTTCTCTTTTTTTTTTCCTTTTGACTCTGTTAAGAACAGTTCTAAAACGTTATTAATTTAATTTCCCTTTCAAAGAAAACCATCAGGCAACAGAATTTGAACAGTTTTTTCACTCTTCATGTCCTTGGTCTGGAAAGTGAAAAGTGGGGGTTTTTTTGATCATTTGTTTTTTTAAAAACGTGTCAGTCAATTTATTTTTCTTCTTTTTGAAGACCTTATTTTACAAAAATGGCACTACATTTTCCCTTTTCTTCTATCTTGAGCCAAACAGTCATTCAGCAGGAATTTTACCTATATACTTTGGAACACAGACATTAATGAATAGATATATGCCAGGTGTTAGACCAGGTATTATATTTTCTTATTTTATTTTCTCTAGCAAATAACAACATGCAATGTATGCAGTATGCATTTGAAGTAGGCAAGATTGCTTTTAATCCTGTCTAGCTGTGCAAGGGTAGACAAGGGCAGTGGAGGAAGCTGCTGTCTTCGCTTCTGGCGTCTGGGTGGAACTTGCTTGGTGGAAGGACTTGTGTCACGTGGCAGCTATGAAATAAGTCACTGGATCCTATACCAGAATGTGTCTTGCTCCTGTATTCCTGACAGTGTTTTGGATTGGTGTGTAAGACCTGTACCAAAGTTTTTGATCACTAACTTTTCTTTTTTTGATCTTTATGTAACTCTTGTCAGACTTTTGAGGTTACTTTGAGAACGGTTCAAAGGATAAATATGTAATACATGATAATTGATACAAATATGAAGTTCTATTTCTTCAGCAGGTCCAGAGATTAAAGTTTTGAATTTGTTAAATGAATATATGATTCCATGTACCTAAGAAATTACACAAAAAAAAGAAAATATAAAATTCTTACGTCTCATGTTTAGTGGTCTGTATCTCCTACATAAAAATGTTTTAAAAACTATTTTAAAATATGAACCAGCTAATTATTTGGTCTGCTAAGTCACCGTCTTCATGTTTTAGTGACCTTTTTTTCTAGTAGATCCTGATGATCATCAGATTCCTCTTATGTAACACTTTTTAGCTCCTAGTTTCAATAATTCCAAATTTGAATGAATCAAACATTTCAGACCGCAGGATAAACCTGCAGCAGCAGGGTCAATAAGGTTTCAAAAAACAGATCGGTTAGAAAACCTTTCCTGGACAAAGCGAAATGTATAAAATGTGGTTTTTAAAGTGACGTGTACTTTTGGAAGTCATTTCTGTTGTATTTTCCCCATCAGAAAAGTCATAAGCCCATTTAGAAGGAATTTATAAAAATGCTTCCATCAGAACATTAAAAAAACATTTCCCAGGGAGTGATTCAGATGCCTGAACACCGGCATCTGGTTCCCTTCTGTACCCCCTCATCCATTGTGCCTACACTCAGCTGCTGTTGCAGAAAGTTGCAGGTCTGCTGTAGGTCCTGTCCTGTCTGCCAGCCTGGTGGTGATGCCTCTGACAGATCTGGGTATCTCAGGTGGCCTTAGATGCATGTTTACAGTCCTGAATTGCTCACTAAATGTCTGTGGATAGTTCAGTGTGGCAATGCTGTATCAAACTTAAAATCGGTTTTATGAGCTCTGATAGAGCACTACTGGTAGATTCAAGCTCTTCCCAACTGTATAGCTTATTAAATGACCAAGAAACTACGTTGTTTCTATCCTTAGGGTTGTAAGAGGCTTGAGAGCCCCTAAAAAGGGGAGGGGGGGGGGAACAAGAAAGAGATGCCTAATAGTTTGTGTTCCTTAGTTGATATAGAAAAAAAATCTTCCATCTGAAACTGTCAGATCAATAGCACTTTGGAAGTCAGTCGTATTTGTCTGCAGTGAGATGTATACACTATATCTACAGCAGAGTAGATGTACCTGCAAAACAGAAAGCAGCAGTCAGTGCAGCTAGGTTAATTCTGGTAGCAACCCTAAATATTGCTGCATGGTGCTGCCCTGTTCTGTGCAGATTCATCACAGTTTGTGCGATGCTGATTTGGAGCTACATTGTGCAGGTTAGACAGAGACTTTTGAAACTACAATTAAGTACTAAAGGAATTGAAAATTTGACTTCTAATTTCCAAATACTATTTTTTCCTAAATATCTAAGGCTACATTCCTTGGGAGGAGGGTGGAAGAATGGAAATTGCCATATAAGCTTAAATTTTCTGTAGCTGCTAGTATGGCTACACCATTTCTTTAAGCTCATATATGCTGCAGCAAGCACAGGGAAGCAATGCGGACAGTTCATTAAACATTTTATGCTTTAGCAGCTGTTTTGTATCTGAAGGAGGGAGGATTTTTAATGCTGGCAACATTCCCATAAAAAAACAGAAATTATGAAAAAAGAAAAAAATAGTAAACTAGTGTAATGATGAGCAATAAATCTGTATGAAGAATCCCAAATTTATTGTATGCTCTTATCTGTTCTTCTAAAAGAAAGACTTCCAAATTTCAGGTTGAATAACAGGTGACGAATAATACTCCACTTACATATTTTTTTCTATTTGTTTCCTATTTGTTTTCCTTAATTTCCTTGTTAATAAAAAAAATGCATATATTTATCAAAAATATGAATTTTCCTCGTTATAGTCACCAATTCCTACCTGAAATATGACTGCAGAATATAACATTGTGATTGGGCATGTTTAGTGCAGGTGGAGTCAGTGCCACTGCAGTCTTGCTCAAATTATCTCTTCACCCAAACTTAGTGTGTGAGTTCTGTAATTTGGTTCCGATGATTATAAAATGATCAATGTACATGTGATCAAAATGCAGATAAATTATCTATTCATTTGTCAATAACAATGGAATAAGTTGTAAATGTCAGATTTTGGTTAAAGCTTATTTGCACTTGGTGTTTTTATCTGTGCTGTAAAGAGGAGATTATTCTTGATGAGAAACCAAGACCAAAGCTAAATTATGCTGTTTTTGTTGAAATCTTCGTAGCTGTAAGAAACTAAGTCTCCACCCATCTCCTGGAAACATAGTAAACAATGAATTTTTTTTGAAGATAATTTTTGATTTGCCTGATAATAGCACTTTTAATTGACAGATACTGAGCAGCTATACATTTAAGTTATCTTAAAAGCTAAACTCACTGGAAATTTGTAATAGAATATGAATTTTATTTATAACTACTGAAAATTTTTGGAACAGAAAAATTGAGGGGTTTTGTCCATGTATTTTCAGTGGTTTCTAATCTCCTTAAGCAAAATGGCTAAGAACAATCTATTGGACTATACAGTAAGTTTATTCATACTTAATTATGAACTTTTAGAGCAGATGCAAACAAATGTGTTTCAAACAACACATTTTGTTTATAAAGTACAAACAGATTTGTAATGAAAATATTGGTATGATATAAGGCACCAATCTTCTCTTTAGGACTTTTCTCAGGAGCACAGAGGATACTCCACTTGCAGCATTTGCCCTGCTGACCTTAGGTATCTTTCAGATGTCTGTCGTGAGAACTTCCTGTCCTTTGAACTACTTTTCATATGGCTTTGGTGTTCCCTGTCTCTCTCACTTACATGAAAATTATTTAGGAAATGTGTTCAAGTCTTTGTAGTTACAAAAAAGGATTTATGTAGCAGAATGATATATTATCCTGAGCTTCCTCCATTGACGCTTGCTCTTGGTCTCTTCTTTTCTGGTTTGCTTCATGCATAATAGGGCTTTATCAGTTTGGGAGTGTCCTGTACTTTGTTTTGAGCCCTTAACTAGACAAATAGTCACAATACGACAGTAAGTTTCTATTTAGAATTCAGTCCAAAATACAAACCACTTAAATATGAATCAGTTTCAGCCTGTGTATTCATACCACGTGTTCCTTGGTTGATCTGTTTTTGAAGTAAAAATTCACTAGACCTGAATCAGGCGAGGCATCTACAGAGAGAAAATACTTGTTTGCACTGAGTGACCTTCTTAGTTTGTTCTTTTTTTTCCCCCCTCCTCCTTTCTCTGTACAGAGTGTGGTGGCCGGCTGAAAGCTGAAACCAAGCCCAAAGATCTGTACTCTCATGCTCAGTTTGGCGATAACAACTACCCAGTTCAGGTAGACTGTGACTGGCTCCTGGTGGCAGAGCGCGGCTGTCGAGTTGAGTTAGCATTTCAGACTTTTGAGGTAGAAGAGGAGGCAGATTGTGGTTATGACTATGTGGAGCTCTTCGATGGTCATGATAAGTCAGCTATGAGACTTGGTCGATTTTGTGGATCTGGGGTAAGTAACCAGGTACTAAAACTTTTCTACTTCAATAAATGCCAAAAATACAAAGAAGGGTGGGGGAGAGGGGACAAGCAGCACTAGCTTACTACACCATATAATGAATATATCAGAATGTGTCTTTTTAAACAAATTAAAGATTTCTAAAATTTCTTTAACTTACAGATTTCAAAATTTCTATGACTTTTAAAAACATTCCCTTTGAGTATTTTAAGTATTTTCAACCAGCAAATTTTCTTCTCTGCCCTTTGGGAGAAGGGAGGGAGTTGAGTGTGTGGTGGTGTTAGATTTTTTTTGTTTGTTGCTTTTTTGGCCCAGAGCATTATAATGTTACATTACATTTCAGGAAGCTGACTGTGGAATGCTTATCAGTTAGCATCCTCTTTTTAAAAAAAAAAAAAAAAAAAAGTTTTCCCTTTAGGAGAGAGAAATGCATTGGGGCTGGAAATTGCCAAGTTAAAATTGTTTCAGTCTGAATGAACTGGTCGTATCTTATGAGTGGCAAGTAGTTGTAGTATGTTTGTCTATTACTAAAACTTCTGGGGAAGAAAAAAGCTCCTAACCTGAGAGTGTACTACTTTGAACACTATCTTTCCAAAAGCATCTCTGTCATATTTTAATTGTGACACATGGAGGAAGGTGACATGCTGAAAGAGAAATATCTTATTTCTCTTCACAGTTGCATTGCTCTGTTGTCCACCTTCCTTAAAAGCTGGTGACATGGTCTCACAAATCATCGTCAATTCTTTATATGTGTACAAATCCAAGCACACTTTCATACATACATGCTTTGCCTAGATAAAAAGTCTGAAAGACTATGTGAAATGGTAGGAGCTCTTAATTAACAACATGCCACTTGGACTTATCCATTGTGCTGGATCGGACATCTCAGTTGTCCTGACTAGTTGACTGTAGTTGAAGCCAACTTAAACCTTTAGGGCACTTCAGGACACTTAGGGAAAAAGGAAAGGTGCTACCACAGAAGTGCAGGCAATACTCAAAGAGAAATAGTACAACTGATGCCAGATCTATTACTCTATGAACAGGAAAATTTTCTTTGCACGCATGCCTATTTTGCAGGGAGAAGTGCAGCAGATTGGAACATTGGCCCAGCCTCTGGCTGACAATTTTTCTCTTTTTTCTTTCCTTTTTTTTTTTTTTTTTTTTTTTTGCCCCCCTTGATTTGATATGGATGAATGACTTCAGAGCAAAGCACATGTTTTCTATTTTATCTCGTATTTCCTATTAAAAGCAAAATAAACTGAACTGAAAGAGAAAAAAGACACCATAAGTATACATTACCACTTTTTCAAATTTAGATTTGGTAGTTCAATTTGTACTTCTGCATCAATGTGCAGCTTCGATAATAAGACAGGCTATCATGAAGAATAATATGTGATTATCTGAGTCGGTTGTGTACCCTAATTTGGAATACTATATACAGTCCTGCCTGGTCACTTCCATGACTGGAGCAGAACTGTTGGAGAGATCTATGAAGGAGGACAAAAGTTTAATTTTTCTTTCTCTCATAAGTAAAAATAAGAGAGTCAATACAAACTGGAAAATTTAGAACAGTTTCAGAAAGTATTATGCAAGAGGGTGCTCTCCAGGCCCAGAGCTTCATGATTTAAGCTGACCTCCAGCTTTGAGGAGTTTGAGTTATAACTTCCTGAGAATCCACCTAAATTTGGCCTGGCAGAGTGTCTTCATCCTCTTAGCTTTAGGGTCTAGCTTATGTCAAAGAGCATAGGTACCTAATATCTATCATGTAAGGGTAGTACAGACATTTCCAGTGTGGAAATTTGTACGTTCTCATTGTTCTTCTAGTCTGTATTGTTTTCCAAAAATCCTACAATGCAAGCCTACAATTTAGAGTTGAATGAGTAGAAGTATTATAATGTGTTAGTTACAGATAGCAGTATATGAGACCCAGTGGAATTACACAGCGAAGTATAAAAGGAAGAGAAATATCCAGTAGAAAAACAACCTGAATAAGTAGAATAAATAGACATCAGTGTGGACAGCTCATTCATTTATTTGTTCATTTATTTTAGCCACCAGAAGAAATTTATTCAGCGGGAGAAGCCATGTTACTCCACTTTCATACTGATGATACAATCAACAAGAAAGGATTTCATATACGATACAGAAGTATAAAATATCCAGATAGCACGCACACCAAAAAATAACACAGGAACCTCTATGCCAGAAAATGAGAGCAAGGAAGAAAGAATGCACAGTGGAAAGGAAGGAAGGCATGCCTTTTTTTTTGAAATTATTAGCACAAATGTTTTATATGAATTCAGTTGGAATGATGACTTATAAGACCAGAAAAAAAAGAGAGTTTGCCTATCCCAGTGGAATAGATATGATGACAATGTGCAGACTCCATATTTGACTGTCTCTGCAAAGCTGGTGAAAGGACTTTGCATGCTTCCAGGGAGAATATAAAAGCTTTTGTTCATGACTTGACACTTGTCATGGATGTGTGCAGATTCAATCAGTTAAATTCAGGGGAAGGGACCCTGCAGACTGTTCTTCCTTCTGTAAATTGTATGGTGTCCAGGAGAAAAAAAGGCTCTTTCAGGTCACATACTCAAAATACTATCTTTATATTTCATTCTGGTTGCTTTGATTTTGTATCTTGGATACAAAAGACATGTACAAAGACATGTAACAAGATATGAAATGGGATGGTCTTCCTACATTGTTCTTTTTTTTTTTTTTTTTTTTTTTTTTTTATGGATTCATCTGTCATATCAGGTTATCAGTGTTTTGAAACTGGAAAATCTTATTTCTGAAACATAAATGATCTTAGAGCGTTTTGTTTTACTAACAGTTAAGTCTGAATTGTTACATTGGTCATCACTAGCTGAAGACTCAGAATTTGAATAATATAAGCATCTGAAAGTATTAGGTTTACTGATTAAGTAAGCTATCTCTGATGATGTGCTCTTATTTTGCACTGAATAAAGAAGAGACTGAGATAAAAATCTGTATCCATGAGAAACATCAAGAATCATCTGAAACTCCTCCTACTGATTCTGTTTTCAGCAGTTAATTTTGGAACCGCTACTAAGCTTTTTTTCTTCAGACCTCTTTGTGAATGAGTTAATTGTCTGTTTTAGCTAATCAGAAATGAAGCTACAGTAGTATCCAAGAGAGAGGTTTCCCAAAGAGTTGAGAGAACAGGAGCATTTGTTTTCTCGGAATAAGAGTATTTGTGATGGCAAAAAACCCAATACAATAGACCCAGGATTTGTTATCAAGAGTGAATTCCTATGGTGCTATTCCGTGAACATTAAAAGCAAAAACAAACCAAGAAGTTTTAGACTTTTGAGCCAACATCTTGCAGATCATGAATGTCTCACTATGCCTGGCTGCATCTGAAAAATGAAGACTTACTGCTCCAACGAAGAGCTCGTTGCAATGGCAGCACTTGTCCTGTGGAACAACTACTATTATTGCCTTAGAAATCTCGCACACGATCAAACAGATCTTCCTGTAGATACACCTTTAATTTGATAAATAATTTGACATGGACACTTCAACATATACTGACAAAAGGATCTTTGAGCAAAAACCCCATCTGCAGAGCAAGATCATCTGCTGTAAATAGTGACCTGCTTTTGCTGTAGAAATGTTAAGTTTAGAACTGAAATATTCTATGTGCTTTAGGCCATACATGGTTTTAGTCATAATATATGTGCATTCTGTGAGTATTGTATGAATGAGTGCTCCAGGAGAGTGAGAGGTATTGTATGGGTGAAAATTGAATTGTTTCTTCATGTGCCAAGTTCTATCAGGACCCTGTTTGACTGTAGCAACTTTTCTTTAAAGGCTTCATAGACAGATAATGAGGACTTCTAGTTGGCAAGAATCCAGTTAAAATGAAGTATTATGTTTCACTTACAAAAAATATTATTTTGGTATCCTTTGATGTAAGTTGCTACTCAAATTAGCTTAGTTTCTGTTACCTTACTATGAACATACATTGGCACTAATAAATCTGATTTTTTTTTTTTTTACAAAAATAAAAACCAAAAGTCTGTTTAGGTGTCATTGGCTGTGTTAGCACCTGTATTGCTATTAATATATTGTCACTTTCCTGACAGCTTCTGTGTGTGAAGTTCAAAGACTGAATCATTGTATTTTTATAACACTGCTTCATTGCACTTTGATTCATTTTTCAGGGTGTTTGCACAAGAAGTGAACAGCATGCATTGTCTCCATGGCCTTTACTATTAAATCCTGTCACAAAACTTACAGTAGTTAAAAACAAGACAAAACCTATTCTTAACAGTAATACATAATTTATCAGCAGTGTTGGATTCCTCTGCTGCAATTTTGAGAGAAGAGCAAGAATCAGCAGCAGTAGCATCTCCCTAGCAAGTTTTTCTCTTCTCCAGATTTGGGGTTTTTATTCCCCTTCAGGGTTATTTTTAACTGAGCATGAAATTGAGCCAAGATTGTTGGTTTTGGAAGGTTTTTTTTTCTTATTTATTCTTAGAGGCTCCTTTGTGTATAAATCTCATTGTCCTATATAAAATAGTGCAACTGAAGTAGTTGAGGAGGAGAGTTGAACTGAGCAAGCTGAAGGCAAGGACACAATGTAGGGTACTTCCAGGACCTAATGGAAGGTAATTGGGGTCATATCATGGTGCTATCAGATGCTATTAGAAATGTAGTTATTTCTAAATTCTGAGAGTTTTTTTTTCTGAAATAACGAAACTCACATGTTCAGTTAACTCCTAGTTTAATGAACTACACTTTAGAGAAAGCAAATCTCATACAACCAGCAGAACAATATAAGAGCAATTCAAAAAATCATTTACGCTGATGAAACAGTGAAAAATGTGGTTTCTCAAAAGATCTTTGAAATGTGGAAATTTGTTCAGAATGCATTGTCTTAAATTCTTACCTTTTGAGTAGTCCACAAAACAGGACACAGTCTGGCAGGCTGGAGAACTTACTTTTGAGATCTAGTTGCGATATATTTCTTGGCAAAACTCCCAGCGGGGTTAGGATGTTATTAATATATTCTCATTCCTATTTACCACAACTTTATGACCTTAGGCAAGCTACTGGGTAAGAGTTAATTTCTTTACAACATGATGATAAATATTTTTTCTTGGTTATGTAAAGATCTGATGTGAGCTGAGTATTTTTCTTTAATGCTTTTAAGTTCAGCATAGAATTGCCAGGTTGATGGAATATGCTGTCTCTTGGACTTGTTTTCGTGGCTGGCTTTTGAAGAATTGAAGCATGTAGCAGACCAGATTCCTTGATCAATACCAGCTTAGATAAGAGGGAAGATATATTCATGAAAGGCTTCTTGTCCTTAAAAAAAACCACACACACCCTCATACAAATCATTGGTATAAACCAATAAAACAGATGCTGTACATGAGAGCTGAGTGCACAGCCGAACTGAATAAAGCAAGGTAGGTGTACACAAAGCAGATATTCTGTTCTTTGGTCCTCTGTGGTAAGCTGCAGCATATTTGAGTAATCCTGCTTTGCTCTGAGAACTGTGAAATAGCTAAGTAATCTACACTGACCTGAGCATGGGTAAGAGCCAGATCCTTAACATTACATTATTGCAGCATTTCTCTTTCAGTTAAGACAACTTGCCTTTTGAACAATTGGAAAAAGAAAGAAAGAAAAAAGCTAGATTAATTGGGTGTAAACTTTATCCATCGGAGGGGTCAGTCTGCAATTTTGCTATACTGCCAGAAGTACAGTTGCTACACCTAATTTTTTTATAATGGAGGAAATTGGTTTTGACCTAACAGGGTGTGCGCTATGCTAACTGTAGCAGGGTGCTGCGCCACCATGGCCTGTGGTCACTGCTTTAACCACAACGTAAACATTTAGTTGTAAAAACTTATAGATACCAGAGTTGGTTATGGACCTAGTAATAAGTAATTCGAAGAAAGTACTCAGACTCAAAATAGACCTGACCGATATCCAGAAGGAAATTTTCCTTTCACTCCAGGAATTAAATTGGGCTCAAATGAGTAACAAGAGCAGTAGAATATTATCACAATAACATGCAGTCATACAAATTGGCACCAACCACCTTATCTAAAAGGTTGCTCTTCTGTTATTTTTATTATTGCTTCCAGTTGACCAGAATAAAAAAATGAGAAAAGCAAAAAAGCTCACCTCTTCCTGAAAAAGGAGAACATAAAGGTACTAAAGATATTACATTACACTGAAAAAGTAAGTACATGTAGTCTCCAAAGTCAACATTGTTGCAGAGCTGATATGTTAATTCTGCAGTACTTCTTTCATACACATTTAGTATGCTTTCTGCTGTGCTGCTTTCACTTGCGGAAGGAAAAGTTAGATGGTTAATTAGATGGGTCACTAAATTTTTTGACTAGAAAACAGAGGATAAACTCTAGGCAACCTGAAGAATGTCTTGCTTTAAGTCCCTACTGGTGCATATCCTGAGTAACTACCTGCTTCTGAGAGGCATAAACATTGGTTTGTAACTCTTTCAAGGTGTTTCCCTCCCCCCTCCCTCCCCCATATCCCAGCAGTCTCAAGTTTTGTTGTTCTGGGTTGAATAGTTGGGGGGCACACTTACGATTCCTTATGATCTGATTCTGTATGAATTGATTTATTTAAAATAGTAGGCAGCTGCTTAATCCCATTGTTACAAAGAATCTGTCTGAAAAGTCCTCTAAAAGCAAAAAGAACAAAGGAAATAATAGAAATTTTCATGATTTTCTTTGTGGCAGGTTTTCTCACTTATGTGAGTTATACACCCTGAATTCACAATAGAAGAAATGTGGAAGAGTTTCAAAACAGTATTTAAAGTATGATGGTGTTGGGTGAATGGTGAAAGAAAACACTGGCAAGCTGTGGGTCTCTGTCTTGATACCACCTCTGTGGTGGTTTTCTCATGCTGATTTCTACTTGTCTTGTAGACAGCCTATCAGATCCTATCCTAATTCAAGAACAAATGATATAATATTTAAGCTTCTGCCCTGCCCTCCATCACCTTTAGATGTAGGTATTCTTCCTGTATTGTTGGGTATCTTTGAAAGGATCATTGATTCTATACATACATAGATGGTGATTGCCATGTGATAGCTACAGTCTGAACAATTCTGGCCAAGATTCAAAATAGGATCTTTGTATATAGCTGGTACTGACCATTGTTGAATTATCCTTACTAAATTCATATTCTGAAGAGCTGTGTGCGTAGCCAGTCATTTGATTTCCTTGAGGTTAGTAGTAATATGCTTGCCTTTTTTTTATTGATACAGTGTCTTTGGTTGATAATAATAGAAACTGTTTCTTTAGTAAGATCCTTAACCTTGAGTATATTATATAGGAAGACCATACTGAGATATCATGTTTGCTGTTGAAATAGTTCGTTACTTAAGAATTTTTATTGCTGTTATGATGTTAGCAAAAGCAATGATATGGTGAAGACATGGAATAAAGGATCTTTGGGACATCTCTAGATAGTCTAAATCTATCACTAAATACAGTAAATCAAACTTGCAATGCAAACCTTCTTTGAGGGTACTGCATCACTGGCATAACATTAAAAAGATGAGTATTTTAGAAGAGATTAATAAATCTTGGATTTACTATCAGTTTGAGACATGAAAAAAGCTTGTGTTACTCTGAGTTCACACCTGTTTAAAGTATTGGCTATTGAATTACAGTGTTAAAAGGATTTGTGTGTGTGTGTTATAAAAAAGAATCTTAATATTAGGGAAAGGTGGTGCTTGTCAAATGAATGTAGTGTGTGCTAACTTACTATAATGCGCATTAATGATGGGGAGGGAGCAACTCCCAATGTCATTTACAGAAAATCTGAGTTATAAATCCCCATATTACAAAAGGCATGCTTGTGTTGTGTTTATAAGCACAATGGAAAACTTTACTGGGACTGTCTCATAATACTTTCGTTCTTGCCTGAATTTGCTTGTGAAAATGTAGCTAAAGCTCAATGAAATCTTTGGGTAGAATGGTACAAATTAAATGCTATAAGGCATGAAATTCTTTTAACTAGTCATTATCCAAAACTTTTTCCATTAATAATACACTATAGTCCTCTTTAACACAAAATTTTCCACGGCAGTTTATCTTTTAAATTATTAGTGCCTTTGTCTTTAAGATATTTTTACTTGTTTGCTAACTGTGCCATTGTATTTTGCTAATTTTGCTATTTGTAGAATCTTATATTTAGGGCAAAATTGTCAATATAACAACTGTTTCAAATCTGAGAACAGTTTGGGCATTAATTTTGATTTGTCCTCAAGGTATATATGATATCAGCCATTAAACATAATGGTTTCAAGCTGAAAGCCTTTATTGAGAATTAATACTATTGGGAAGCAAAGAAAAGCTTTCCACCCTTTTTAGGATTATCATTAATTAAAATGAAGAATGTGTACAAGATTTACAAATAGAACTGCAGGAATGCTAAATTCATTGGGAGGAATTTGATGTTAGATTGCAGATCACTAAGAGGTATAGTTTTGTCCTATGAAATAGTATCTAGAGAAATGTTTCAGGAAAACTAGTGAATATATTCTAATAAGAGCATTATGAATAAGAAAACCCAATTTATTTTGATTTTGTTTTCGTTTAAAAGAAACATTATGCTGATTAGCAGCTTTAAATGATTTTGGAAGGGCAAACTCAATAATCTCTCATTCCTAGTTCTGCCGAACAGATACCAAGAAAAACCTGGAAACGCAACAATTATTGCCAGAAGTAAAAATACTGTTAGTAAAATGACCAATATGGTAAGTGCAGAATGCTAAATAAATATTTATGAATGCAGTTGGAACATACCTCTGTATTGGAAGATACAAGGACTTTCTACTTTCTGACTGAAAAAATTTTGCACAAAATGGCATTTCACACGTTGAATAGTCAGTCAGCTATTTGACCATAGGCTGATTTTAGTCTGAATCCATGTTACATCTGTATTCAGGATTCGTTAAAAAATAAATGCATAGTATGTATTCATTTAGTGTTACAGGGGTCCATTTTCTCAAGTTAGCAATACTCATTTGAAACAGTAAAAGCTTTTTAAAAGCTGTTTACCTCTGAAGGAGTATCCTTGCCAGAGTGTTAGTATGTATCCCGAAAGAGATTCTGGGAAAAAAATAGTAAGAATAACAGAGTAAGAACACGGTTCTGTGTTCTGCGTGTATATCCTGTGGTCCACACTGTGCCAGTGGTTGCTGCAGGGTGTAGAGACAGGGACAAAAGCATAAGGGGCCAGATGCACTGTGGCAGGCAGCTGTGGTAGCAGCTGGAAGCCTGAACCTGATGAGATCGGATGGGCACGCAGAGAGCCTTGAGCAAACGCAGCATGTTGAGCTACCTGGGCACCACATTTTTCTTTCCGCCTTACACTTGGCGGTCCTTGGCCGTAGGATTTCCCTTCCTAGATACACTGTTAGGCAAGCAGTATGATTAGCTTCTTCTTGAAGAGGAGTTAAATTATCCTCTCATTGAAGGGGTAGTCGGTAGTCTCTCCGTAGGCTGGTTTTTACTCAAGGAACAAGGATTGTTTTGCTTTTGATGGATATTGCTGAAAGCAACTACAACTTTAAAAATATAAATTGGATTTCCGTTTATGTTCACTTTATGCTGAAGACTACTGAACTGAGGGCAACTGGTAATAAAGACATTTGTCTGAATTAAGGCCATAAATAAGAAAAGGCGCCTCTTCCTTTCTTGAGGGCAGTACATATTTTGTCTGCTAGAGGAAACTGCATATTTGCTGCTTTTATTTGAAATCAGGAAACAAATGACCTTTAAAAAGCAAGTGGGAGAAAAACGTTTTCTGAATCTTTAAACTTCCACTGTTAGAAATGGTTTGGAATAGCCACGATACATCTTCATAAGGAACTCTTGAGTCTGAACACACAGAAGAACTGAGAGAGGACAGAAGAATGAAATGGTTGTGACTAAATACACCATTGTCATTGCTTCTACAAGAAAAGACAGACTTTTTATTTTTGGTGGAGCACTTCATTGCTTTAAAATCACAGGAAATACCCCCAATGTGTTCCTTAAAATCCCTTCTCTGGGTGAAGCTGTCGAATGAAGAACAGCTGTTTGCATCCTGAATGAGATAGACTGTCTCAAGTCTAAAAAATAATCTCTGGAAACAGTATTCAAATGAAAAATGTACACTATTGCAAACACCCTTAGTGCTTGATGTGTCCAAAAAGGAAGGCTATGCTTGCCTGTAATGGCACTTCACTAAATGTTCGTTGTTCTGATACATGTTACCTGAGGAATACTTAAAAATTTGTTACTCAGTTTTCTGGTTCATTTTTCCAGATATATAAGAAAAATAGTGAAAATTAGGCATGAGTTCATAGTGAAATTTATTGTAAAATAACATCAGGATTGCATAACTAAACAGATCTTTGGCATGAATAATAGAGTACTCTGAGATGTCTGCGGTTACCTCAGACTACATTCACATCTTGATTGCTTTGTATGTTGTTATATTTTTTGACGGAATTAAAACTTCATCAAGAAAATCACTTATTGTGATGATTTTCTAACTTGGTTTCATCTTTCCCTCTGGAAATATTTTTTGAGTGAAATGATCTCTTCTAGACAGTTGTACTTAACTATGCTTCAGTAGACATGAGAAACTGAGACACTTTGTTTATTTATGCTAAATTTTAGTGGGTAATGTGACATGGGTTTTGGCATTGTTTCTTTTGATTATTCCCTTACGGACTCTGAAACAAATCATGAGTGTTTTGAAGAGGATATTTTGGAACAGATTCACAGAATATGAATGAGTTTTATGCTGGTTAGCTGACTTCTCTTATTTCATTAACATCACATAGAAATTTCTATTCCTGTATGTCTCAAACACATTTCAGCAGAAGGGGGCCTGACTGACCAGTATTTCATTCTGCAGCACGCCCTGTCCTTTCAAATACAGCAGGACACGTTACAAATGAGCTATCCCATGAGCTTGTTTGTAGAATAAATGCTCAAATAAATCGTTTGAAGATCCTAAAGCGCCACTGTGTGTTCTGCATCAGTGTACTTTAAATACTTTCTTCTTCACTTTCATGAAGTCTTGCCTTTATAGTCAAGATTGCCTGAGACTGTTGTTTTTTCTTGAAGATAGAGGAGGACAATTTCTACTAGGCCTTTTTGTTCCAAGAAAGCAGATTTATATAACTTTGGATTGTAATGCAAAACCTGTATGTTTATCTTGACTTTTTCTAACAGTCCATATTAGCAAGGAGGAGAAATTTTCTTCAGAGGGAACACTTTTATTTTAAATGCTGAAGTGCATTAAGGGATTTTAACTGCTATTTTAAAGCCACTTAAAGATAATACATAATTCTACACAAAGAAATAGTATTCTTCTAGGCATGCTCAACAAGTACTGCATATAAATAACACGCTAGTCTGTCTCTTGTGGAATTTAATGGGCAATTTGACCTGGCCAAAGTAATGTCAAAATTATTAGAGGCACTTGCCTACCTTCAGAAAATGTTTGTAAAATGACAAAAAGAAAATTGGACCTTGAATCAACTTTGGGCTTTTTACAGTTTGCTTCAGTTGAATTCTGAGAACTTTATGTCAAGCTACAGACTGTATCTTGGATATGTTTGCTTTCCCTACAAATACCTGTGCTCATGCTCTTTAGACAGGAGTTCCGATCTCCAGACTAGCAATAGAAACGTGTTACCTACGCAAATGATGTGCAGTTGTGCAGAAGAGGATCACCACTGAGACAAATATTCTGGGCAAGCTGCTTAATCAAATAGTAGATACTGATATGCAGAGTCTTTGATCACCAGAGAGTATCTGGAAAAAAGGAAAACACAAAATAAAAAAGGCTTAAGAAAGAGGGTCTTTCACTGACTTTTTGAGAGAAAAAGATGATCAGACCAAGCCTAGAAACAGAAAATGAATTACAGGAGTGAGAGAAATCTATTGATTCCAGAAGGAAACAGATGGTACAGGATCTGCAGTTTCTCAGATGGGCACTCTTAAGTGCCAGTCTACCTGTGAATGGTGGGATAACTGAGGATGAGAAATGCATACAGGTATTTTATTGTTTTGTCTAGATCTATATAGGACTAAAGAATCATAGCAATTAAATCATGAGCAGAATGATGGCAGGGTCCATCTTATTCCAATGTTGTGTATTTCAGCATCTTTATAAAAGTAGTTTAATTTGTTGCCACAGAGTCTGGAAGAAACAGCTCCTGTGTTGGGGGATTGATGAACTCTGGCCACGAGGGATAACTAAGAAATTTTGCAACAACAGAACGTTCCAGTGAAAGCAGAGCTAGAAATGGTAGCTGTGGCTAGGAGAGATTTTCTTTCCATAAAGCTGCAGGGGAGCTTTATAGAGGGAGAACAGTTTCTTTGAGGTTTCTTAAAATAGCAGGGATGCTATTTTTTCCCCCCATTTTGTTCCTGAACCATTCAGTATATATCACCTCTCTCTGACTGCCTTTGGCTTGAATGGGTGGATGAATGGCCTGCCAGATAAAACAAACTTTATCATCACATACTTTGTTCGTTTTTGCTCCTCATAGAATGGATACAATTCTTTCTATTTTATGATGCTAACAGTGTACCACGCTCTTTCTGATGATCTGTGCCAGGGCCATGTGTCAGTCATTTAGGAGCACGCGGGTAAGTTCTAATCTGATTTATAAAGCTGGTGATTACTATTAATGAGTATGGGGTTTCAACAGCATCCTTATTGCTATATACTGTAGCGGGTCCTAATGGCCTTATTCACAGCCAGTCTTTGTTTTTTACAGGTCTGTTTTTCATCTTACAACCAAATCCATAATATCCATAACACAGCAAAAGCTCTGAAAAGAGATAGTGTTAGGCCATTAATTAAAAATGGAAGAGGTCTATTGCCTTAAGTAGTCACTGTTACTTTAAACAACCTGTTCCTGTGTGCTGCAAATATGTAAGTAACAAAAATGTATCATTGCGTGCAGAAATATTTTTAGCTCTTAGTTCCTTATGTGATGGAATTAGCCCACAGATCCTCTGGGGGTTTTTGTTTTGGTTTGGTGTTTCCTTGCCTTGTCTTTCTCACTTCAGAGGACAAATCTCTCATGGAAAAAGATATACATATACAAGTGAGATAATACAATCCTTAGGACACTTGTGCCATTAAAAAATGAAACAATACTTTCCTTGGTTTTCCATAGTTGTCATATTTATTATGAAAGAAATCAATAGTATAAATTTTTTCTTTGGAATTTACTTTCACAGAATCAGTAAGGTTGGAAGGCACCTCTAGATATCATCTAGTCCAGCCTCCCAACTTTGAAAAATCCGTAGCAAGAAACTGCTTTATGTGTTTTCTTGTTGTCTTTAAAGCTCCAATTAGAGGTAAAAATAAATATTTTTAGGCATATTCAGAGAAATCTAAAATCTACATGAGTAAGCAAATAGACATCTGGAGATCTTTTTTTAAAAAAATCTTTTTCTAAGTTCTAGCAGGCAAAGTTTCAGGAATGTTTCCTCCTATTTTGAAGCACAGGTAGTTCTGCCTGACTGTGAGGGGAAATTTCTTCCCTGTGCGAGTGACGGAGCACTGGACCAGGTTGCCCAGAGAGGTTATGGAGTCTCCTTCTCTGGAGATCTTCAAGGCCCGCCTGGCTGCAACCCTGTCTGACATGCTCTAGGTGACCCTGCTGAGCAGGGGGTTTGGACTAGATGATTTCCGGAGGTCCCTTCCAACATTACTGGTTCTATTTTCTATGTTTAAGCCCATCAATTCACTTTTCCTTTTTCCCAAAATGGAGTTTATCCATTATTATCATCAGAAGGAAAAATGAAATATTTCAATTACTGACAACCAATTTCCGTTTTTTCTTATTTTACTGAAACTCCGTTTTCATGGCAGATATATATTTTTATCTGAAAAGCAGTCCTTTGTAATCAAGATTTGGAGAAAGCTATGATTTAGTAATTTACTTTTTTCCTGCCTTAAATATTTATTTAATCTTAAGATTTATTACTATTATTCCTTTTATTCCTGAGTTTGCACTTCACTCAGACTGCAAAAGACCATTCTTCTGCTTTTCTCATTTCCTCTAATTCAAAAATAGTCCATATTTCTTAGAACTGTATTTCCTTATTTATCTGCCATTCAATCATTCTGTGTCTCTTGGGATAGCTGGAAAATCAGTTCTTTTTAGTTCTCTGTACAGCTGAAGTAATGAAGTTCTGCACTGAGGTTGTGCAGGTCAGAATTTGACCTTTGCAGTTTATCAATCAACATCCTTCTGAAATTAAAAGGCTTCAGCACCATTTATCTACTTATTTTTAACACCCAGATCAAAGAACAGTGTAAGATATCTTTGAAATTTAGTATAACCTTTAAGTGCTAAAGGAAAAAGATGGCAAGTAATTTGCAGGAAGCACTTGCAAATACATTAATAGAATCAAGTAAAATATATTCTTAACTGAGAAAATATTCTCTCTTTTCTTTGAAAGAACTCTGCACCTTTATTTCATTCCTTTACAATTCCTTACAAAAGCATTAAGAGGGTTGCTGGCTTCATACTGACAGGGTGTTGAAGCAGACAAATAAGACTGAGATGGAAAGGGTTGTTTAAAGCCCCTTATCGTTGCTAGAGAAGTGAGAAGTTCTTATTTGCACAGCCGCAACAGGTTGGACTTCTTTCTTTCTTGTTCAGATGTCCCCTTTGTTTCCTGGCTATCCTGCTACAGATACCTTTTCAAGGGCAAGCAGAGTGGTGCCTGTATTATGCTGGATGCAAGAAGTGAATGTGGTTGAGCTCCCCTTCTCTTCCTGCTCCCGTGGCGGGTGGCATAATACAAAGCTGAAAAGGAAAAGAGGCTTTGCATTGCTTGGTTACTAAGGAGTGCCTCAATTTCTTGCTCTCTTTCTGCATCTGGCGCATGAAATCATATGCTGCTATTCTATGCATGCATGAGTCTCAGCGCTGTGTTAGTAGAGAGTAGAGGGGACAAAACCTACCTTGCTTCTGGGTTAGTAGTTGAATCCCCACAGAGAGTTAGCAGCTTCAGTCAAAAGCCTTTACTAAAAGAAATTAGATGCTAGCACTGTTGTTCTTGTTGTCCAGGTCATTGACACGGGCACTATGCTCCCAGGTAAGGAATTTTAATTTTTAATGACATTTGTCACTATCTTTCCTCTGCTGGGGTAACGAATCTTCTCTAATGAGTTGGGATTTACTATCGTATGAAGTGGTAGGTGGAGCGAGCGAGTTGTCTGCTGTTTTCCAGTTATTGTTAGCCCGATGTGAAAATACGTGCTTTTTCTCTTTAGGGTTATATTGTGCGGTAGGTGCCCAGTATTGAAAGAGGAGTCAGTATTGAAAGCAGGAGTGTCCCCACATGCCTGATTCAAGAAATGACTCACTTTTCCTTTGAAAGTTGGAAGGATGATGGTGATAGCTCAAATGGGTTAATCCTCATTTTTGTCTCTTCTCTACCTTCTCCTTTGGACTCTTATGGCTAGGAGTGGGAGGAGGCCTCAAGTCTGCCGACTGGTGGACATCTGGGGCTGCTTCTGCTCTGATGTTTTTGGATGAATATGAAAGGGGGAGAGAGATGATCACAAATTGCATCCCTACAGGAATAGGCAAATCAGTTATGAGACTCAAGGATGCTAGTTACTGAGTTAAACATCTGTTTACACCTACACAAAAAGCAGCAACCTTGGCTCATGTTCGGACAGGGTCAGGGTGGGAAGACAGATGATAATTTCTTCTCTGAGCGTGAGATGAGCAAGCACAGAAACAGTGTTCTGGCTAAATGTTTTGTCTGGAGGCAGAGAGGACAGGGGACAAGCCTTGCTGGGGAAAAAATGTGTAAAGCAGGAATTAAGCTGCTCAAGAGTGTTCCTCATTCTGAAGGAACTCAAGAACTGATGCACAGGCTAAACCTTCCTGTCCTATTGATGCCTCGTTAGCCAAATCGTTCTTGGCATTCTAATGGAGTACTCATCACCTGTTTTTAGTATGTTCCCTTCTTTGGTGCCTCAGATAATCCTATGCTAACACTCATTTTGGGGAAATCCTTTTTGGAAACTGTTGCAGACCTGCCACAAAGAGCCAGTATGAATTTGTCAACAGCTGCTGCTCTTGTTTCAGCTGCAGATTACTCTTAAAATGTAAGAATTCTGTCATGAGAACTGAGTCACCTTCACACTCTGCAGGACAGCCAATATCACTGCATGATTCTTGACCAGGTGATATTAAAGACAGCCAGCAATGTCCATGGCATCTGGATGCAGTCCCATCTAGCTTGCCTAATTTTAATAGAGTGTTTCAGATGATGTGGGCAGCCTACTGCACTTGTGTCTGTAAACTCCTGCATCTCTCCCCAGACTAATTTAGGGAGCTCCAAGTAAAGTTTGTCATCTGAAATCCCCAGTTTTCTATACTAGCTTTTTCATTTTCATCACTGTTTCAAGCAACTGTCCCTTAAGAGGCAGTATTTCTGGAAGCGGCTGCTTTTGCTTATGTTATTATATGACAGCAGTGCTGTTTATCAGCTTTTGCACAAGATTTCTGAGGCTGCACTCTACATGCAGTACCCTGGCAATGTATAATATGTTCCCACACTGATTCAAGTCACTGGGCAGATGTTTAGTAAGGAAGAGGTTTGTATTTTGCAGCTTTTTAAAAAGGCATAAGAGAATTTTTGTATATAGATTCTGTAGGTGCCTTGATAACCTTGTTCTTTAAACACTAATGTATAGTTAGTGATAAGTGGGCTACTTGGGGTTAGGTTGAGCTCAGTTCATTAGAGTGTGGTGCTCATAATGCTAAGGTCATGGGTTCAATCCCCGCATGGGCCATTCATTTGCAGGTTGGACTAGATGATCTCCAGAGGTCCCTTCCAACGTTACCAATTCTATGATACCCATTTCTATGATCAAAGGGATTGGTGAGGGCAACTATACAAAATGAGTTCATATGTTCTGGTCAACAAACGACATACATGAATTTGCCAGAACCCAGACTCCATGGGAATTCTTTTAGGAAGCATGATATCCAGTGAAAATGTTTAGGATTCCTGTGTGCAGAAAGGAGGAGAACCACAGTTCAAAAGACTTTCAGATAGTTCATCTTTATAGAATATGGGGACAAACACAGCATGACTACAAGCAGTGCTGGTCAATAGGCGCCAAAAGAGTAGAGCCGTGATGAAGCCACAGTCTATTTTCCCTTTTTGTGTTCCAAAGGATGCAAATATTGGTGCTTTTTTATGGCTCGAGGAGAGACCCATTTGTATTTGACTGTCAGTCCCCATTATAATTAATAATTTGTGTCTCTCCTGTCTAGGCTCATTGGCAGAGAAAAAGCTTGAGGAAGAAAGTGGATCTTTTAGGTTTGTTGCTTTGGTTTTGTATTTGATTTTCTTGCTGAACAAAGGCTACTTTTCTATCAGTTTCACGCTGCAGTACCTAAGTGAGGAACCTGGGCAGTGGCTGAACCTTTTGATACTATTACCCCAGGCGTATTTCCTTGCTATCTGTCAAGTCAACTAGCAAAGAAGACAACCTTGAAAACCACTGATGGCAGCAATGACTGAGTTCCTGTTACTGTCAATCCAATCTTTCTGTGTATGGTGTTTGCTCATCTAGCAAATACCACCTCACTGAACCCCCTGCTCTTACCACTTCATCATAGACTTTTAAACCAAAATCAGGCACCTGACCCAAATCTGAAAACATGCATATTATAATAAGGCAGAAGGACAGCAGAAAAAGCAGCACTTATATTTTGGCTTAAAAATAAAGCAGTTCTGCCATGAAAGGCTTTTTTAGCTATTATGTTTGAAGTCTTATCTTCTGACTGTGCTGGTGATCTGTTGTAATTACAAATAATATTTCTAGAGAAAATATTGTCTGTGGATCTGATGGTGGTTTATGAACATTAAGTTGAACTCCAGCAATACTTTGAGCAGTGTTTGAAATCAAGGAAGGACAAGAAGCTATAGCTTTCACTTTGTAAAGGAGGCAGCTATTAGTGCAGAAATACAACAATACTTAACTTTGCTAAATGCTTTTCTACATGCTTTTTTGAAATGTGTATCTCAAAACTCATTTGTGTACTTTTCCCTTAGCACAACTATTTTTGAGAGGTTATCTGTTACCTTTTCACCCATACTACTTATATGAAGATAACAAAATAACAAAAATATTTTGAATATAAGTAATCAAAACCCCTTTTTCTTTCTGACAGAACTTCTATTTTACAACTTTTATCAAATTTATTTAAATTATCCCTCTTCTCTAGAAAAGAGGAAGAATCCTCAAAGGCTTTCCAAGCAATTGAATAACAAACTAAGGCTTTTGCTTCCAGGCTTCTGGATCCATTGTAGTGAAGTCTTTGTCCGGATCATTGCAGAACCTCTAGAGGAACTTTTCACCATCGGGCACATACAGCTTTTTAAACCACTGTGGACTCACCTTATCCATCTATGTTGAGCTTTAGTTTGGAATAATCTTTCAGTGCTTTGTTCTGTGTTTGCAGAAAAGTTGTACTAGGGCACAAAACATACGGAATTCAGCAAGGAAGTCATAATTAGTGGATTGTATGCCAACACAAGCTGTGAGAGCTGCATAGATGAAAACAAACCCACTAGTGACTTAGCTTCCAAGAAATAATGTTTGCATCTCCCAAATGCTTCCTTCTAGACAATCTGTTACTAGTAGTCATGTACTATTCTGTAAAAATGTTTGGTTAAGGAGGACACCATTCTTGCATAAATCAGTTTGTGGGTTTTTTTTTTTCTGTGTTAGACTGTGAAGCAACTTTATAATTAGCTCAGACACAAATAAGCCTTGTAGGTCTCTTTCAGAGGTCATCCATGAAGTTAGAGCTCTTGAAGTTCACTCTGGAATATAAATCAATATATTGCATTATTGACCTTGGATGGGATTTAGGCCTCTCCATGATAGTGATATTGCTCTCCCTCTTGTTTTTACCTTCTATGAATTTTGCCATTGAATCAGTACAAATTATTTGCATCAAGTTCTGAATAGATAAATCAGTGAAAACATATTTGCAAGCAGTCCTCAAATGGCTATAATCTGCTAATATTTATCTCATGTATTATTTAAACAGGGCAATAGACTGAAAGGCAAGTTTATAAACCTTGATCTTTTTGACTGATTGAGGAAATGCAGGGTAGGCCTGAGGTAAGTCATTTTCTTTTTTACAAATGTTTCTGGCTAGCAGAGAAGTAATAAGCAAGGTGCTTTTAACAAAAGAACTTGGGAACTGCAGTCCTCCCATCTGTTAACCACTTAACTCATAATCCTATGCGTAATGCTGTTACGAATACGTAAATAATCGCTTCAGGCTTAAGCTGCATTTGCTGCTTAAATAACTTAGGAATGTGTTTCTCTACTAGCAGTGAATGCAGCTTATAAAACACACAGGGAGCTGCAGCTGCTTATTCCTCTTCATTAGATACGCTGACAGCTTTCCGATGATAAGTGTTTTGCTGTCATCTCTGAAGTAGCTAGCATTAAAATGGATACGGTAACTTCCCACTTCTGCGTGTGAGGCTGTCTTGGATGAGCCCCGACTGCCCTGAGTGCCCTGCCGTTCGCCCTGGTTGTTTTCTAGGGAGGAAGGAGCTTACTGAGGGCATTTCGGGGAAGTGGAACCACTAGCTGGGCCAGTGGCTCGGTGAGTTTTACACTAGGCAGACAGTACTCACTGGATTAAGACTTACTAAATACTGTGATCAGCTCCTAGAGGAATGGTAAGGATATGAGGGATGTTGAGAAAAAGAGAAAAAAAAAACAGTATCCTTCATTAAAAAAAAAAAAAAAAAAAAAAAAGTTTCTCATAAATTTCATTAGTATTTTTTGACTTTTAAAGTCTGACATATTAGGAAAAAAGCAGCAAGCATCTGTACTAAAATGAATTGATATGTCACCTATTTTAATCATGATTTCAGGGTTACTTTGCCTCTGTATCTTTCAGTTATTAGAAAGTGCTCAATGGCATTTTTATCTAAAGGCTTCTTTTTGGTATTCTACTTGAGACTGCATTTGGACAGAACTTAAAAGTGGGATGAAGGGCTGACAAATTAGAAGTTTTTTCTTAGTTAACTATCCTAAAACATACTTGATACTTAAGGTAAAGAATATCAAATGAAGAATTTAATACAGTGATACCTGAAATTAAGGAATCAGACTGGTAATTTCTGATTAGTACATTCGTGATGTTTTGAAAATCATAGACCTCACCAGCTATCACTTCATTTTTATTCTAGAAATTCTATCAAGAAAACTAGCTTTGTTCTTTTTTCACCTCGCAATTGGTTTTTCAACTTTGAGCAAATGAATTACTGAGCTGAGGGGCCAAAAACTAGTTTAGCACTTCAACAAATTCTGCTTTAAAGTGATTAGTCAGTGACTTCCTTCAGCTGAGTGTCTCTGCTTCCTTTTAAGCAGCAGCCAAGTGCTGTTGCGCACATAAATGTTTTTAATACCTGGTGGCAATCTTGGATTTTATAAGATTTGTTATACCTTCAGTTTTTCAATGTTGTCTTTTAAATAGAAAACACATGCATTTAAAAGAAGTTTACTTTTTGTTTCTTTTGTTCTAGGTTGTTAACTTTGGAGTGTTGTAATAGCTGTTGTCTGTTGTTGCTAGTAAGTTCTGTCTGTGCCGTACGGTCTGTCAGGACCTCACAGCTAGCATGTTTGCTGCCAGAAGACTTCAGTGTTGCTCTTCTCTTATAAAGAATGACCACAAGTTTGGCAAGGTTTAATGTTATAAAGATGGTCCTTATGTGGTAGCTCTGCCAAGGCATCAACACGTGTTTGCCTTTGGGAAGGTGCTGGCGGAAAGCTGTGCTTCCTTGGCCAGTATAGAGTTACGTGATATCTTACTCCCTTTATAGAGTGATCAGGATGGCAGACACTGATCAAAACTGCCTGAGACGCCACCTGCATCATAGCCCACCCTGTCTGTTGTGCCTGGCCTGTGCCCCAGTCTGCATGTTCACGTTCCACCCTTATCATTTAGCAGGGCACCATCCTGTGCTTAATAAATTTGTCTCCGTTACTTACTTTTGACAGGACTATGCATCTTGTAACGTTCTCCTGACCTTGTTAGCACTTTAATCTTGTGTAAACAGTTCATCCGCCGGCCACAGCTCTATGAGATTTCTTTTTGTCAGCACTTCAGCAAAGCTTTTACATGAGCAGCGTATAGGATGAGCTGTGCTCCAGTGAAACCTATACCTGTGATGCAGAAGCATACATGTAGAAGGTACTGGAAATTCCAAAAATCATTGCCAATAATTTTTTCTTTGAATTTTGTACAATTAACTAAATATCTGAGATTTGATCTGAACCTCGTTTTACAGGTAGAAAGGCAATTAAGAATTATAAAAGAAGTCTAAGTATTCACGTAATTCTAAATATTTATAGATACTCTGTATGTATATACTATACATATGTACATGATGTGCATACCTCAGAAGGATGTTAAGATTGCAGCAGGAGGGTGCAAAGGAAAATTATAAAGAATTAGACTTGATGTTTGCTTCAATAGTATTGAATTGCCACTCTTTCCACTCCACTTGCATGTGCTTTCTGTTAAAGCCTGTGATTATTGTGATTAGACCCCTTCCTATTCAGTGCAAAGAAAGGAAAGTGCTCACCCCATGTGTGCAACTATTTTGTTTTCTTTGTGTCGCCCAACACTTATTTACTGTGCAGTATTCTGTTGTTCCCTGAAAAGGCTTACCAATTTCTTTGCAATCTATTCATTCCATTTCGTCATTTTAGTATTTGTCAGGGTGACTTTCTTTTGGGAGCATCTACCTTAGTGCATTCTCCTTTGACAGAAAACAAAATTTAATTTTAAGAGGGAAGTGAAAACCAACATAATATGTGACTTTTCTTGTACACCTGAATTTCTGTTAGTAATTAAAGGTAGCTAGCAGTTCTTTGGCTGGTCTAAGCAGGCATGGGCAGTAATTATATTCTCTCTGTGTTCTTCCAGGACGGAGGAACAGAGGTAGGTCATAGTGATGAGAGACAGGAAAATGTAAAAGATTTTACTTTCAAAGAAAGGAAGAGGCCACAGTTCATTGCATGTTTTTAGTAGCCACACTGGGTATAGTTTAGATCCTCTTTTCCAGTCCTATGCAATAACCATGACTTGTGGTGCCACATAGGACTTGGGATGGAATTTCTGGCTATGTTTAAGACAACTGCTCCATTTTCACTGACTTCAGCGTAGCCAAACTTTGATCCTATGTTTCCAGCGTGGAACAAATTCATCATGTAGAGATATGTTTTTTTTCTCATGATCATGGATACTTTAGATCTTTTTACAATAAAATCCAAGGTACACAGAAGAATGTTTAATGAAAGAAAAAAACCACCTTATACACGTGTTACTTCTGTGAATGTGGAGCTAAAATGTGTATTAAAAAGTTGATGAAAATTTGGATTCTTTTCAACTTTTCTACTCTTTGTTTGATTGGGAAGCGAGAGTTTGTTCACATTTTTCCTGCTAACAGTGATCTTCCTGATTCCATTTAAAAACAAATGGAGCAGAGCAAATCACTAAGGCACCCAAGCATGTTCTGAGCTTTGCAACACTGAAACAGTTGTTTATTCTGCGGGGCTTCAGGAAGGTACCCCAAAGGCTTTGAGAGACAGAATACCCATAAAAGCTGGAATAGGTGGAAACATCTGACTTCTCCCTGTAGTAGCTCTTAATTTTCTACTTCTGCTTCTTTGGGGTGTTTTTGTAAAATATATGCGAGCCAAACAAAATAAAACTGATGCAGACTGTATGTCAATGAGATGGCAATACAATTACTTGTTGCAAATTATGCTCAGGAGTGCTGCGTCCATCTGTTCCTATTAAGTGAAATGAGATAGAGTCAAGTTTCTTATGGATGGATGGGAACAGTACACAACTAAACGTGTCAGAATTATTGGCACATTATTCTCTGCCAATAATGCCGGAGGCGTTATTCGGATTATTCTATCTTCCTTATTCTTTCCCCCACTTCGTTCTTTTCAGACTTGCTGGATATACATCAGAACTTGTGAATGCTGCAACCATGAAACCATCTTTAAAATAGCTGTGAGATAAATGCTCATGGGCTTTTAGCAGTCATTTAGAAATATGACTTTTTAAAAGGGTCTTTTAAAAATAGGGTTCTTTGATATCATTTCGAATGCAACAATTGAATCATGAGGGAGAAAAATAATTTAAGAAAGGTTCCAGAATGATTTGTGATCCAAAAGGAAGTTAGTATACATCTAAAGTAATGAAATTACTAATGTGTTTTTTTTGTACCACTGTCCTCTGTTGAAGGGGGTGCTCAGCAGTGTGTCCTATAATCTCTGTTCCTTATAACTGCTGTTACAACTCGGACTGTAGAAAGTTTAGTTGTTAGAGCAGAAAGGTTAGATTTGTATTTGTACTGTCAGTGTAAAGTCACAAATGGATGCAGTGTGAAAACATGAGTCTGTGTGCTTTGTTATTGATGTGGTACATATACAGCTTCAATGCATTTTTCAGATAAGCTTCCTCTGACATCTTAAACTGACCTTTAAACTGTTTCTTTGATTTTTTGCTTTTGCACCTCAATATATTTCAAAACCTTTTGGGGAGCTTGGTATACACAGTGTAGTGTCAGGGAGTAGTCAGATGTGAAAAGCTATACAAAGTTGTTAATGAGAAATTGTCTTATTCTTCTTTTATTTCTGCATCTCCCCATATTTTTTCAGTGTTGTACTGCATGTGAAAAAAGCAGCACACTTTTTAATATGACAGAGTGGGATTATCTTAAATGAGCAAAGCTCGTCCACTAGCATGTGAAGTACAACATGGATGGGAATGAAAGTTCTTAACAGTTACCTCACTGGCAACAGCAACTGGAGATTCCTCTTTGCTATGACTGGTGAGTGTAAACACTTCTACAGAACGTGAGTGTGTATTTTATTTCTATAGCCATTGTACTAGAAGAGAGATTAAAGTCTTAGAGCTTCCAAGAGCACTCGAGTGTAAATTATTTGGACTATGCTCCCAAATTAAATATCTCCCACAGTATGTTCTGGTTAAAAACCCTATGATGAAACTTAAAATGAGAGAGTGGTCATTTACCTACAGGTAGGTATAGCAAAGAGAGCTAAACAAGAGGCTAATTTAACCTACTTCTTAGCGAAAGAAATTGGCTTCTATACTACCAAATTGCTTTTGATAACTATCACTTACCTAAAGCTAGTTCCTTCACTGTAACCACAGACATCTCTAAATATCTGTGTATAGCATTGAATTTCATCGATACTATAAGCGAGTGGGCTTCCACCAGTCAGGCCAATGCAGAGGTTCTCAAGTTTCGTACGAGAGGAAGCATTAGCATTAGGAAGTGACAAGAAAACTAAATAGTCTGAGATTATTGGCTGTGATGCAGTGATGTTATGTTATGGGGCCCTAACACTTCTAGGTTCAAGCTGTGCATAGAGAATTCAGTTTTATGATTTAGATTTACCAGCTGGGGTTGCTGTAAGCTCCTGTATCTATACACCCTGTTCCACTGGGCAGTATAAAATTTAAATCTATTGTGGCTATGACTTCTGAATGCTGAGAGGCCATAAAAGAAGCTGAAGTATGGTAAGCCAGACATTCTAATTACATATGTGCTGCAAATCAAAGATCTCAGCAGAACTTCCTGTACTGAAAAGCCTTTAAAAGATTTTCTTAGCGAGCATAGTGGTGAGATTACGAAGCCAACCATTTTTAAGTGACAGCTTGGATGAATTTAGAAACAATTTCTTATTCTAAGTTAATGATCTGTAAAAAGGCTGTGTGAAAATGAAACTCTATTTCAGAAAAAAAAGAAGAAATGAAACTCTGTTTCAGAAATAGACTGCAGGCACCTAAAGCATCTGAAGACATGTAACTCTTGTGTAGGGTAGAAAAGCCAAAATAATCTCTTTTAAGATTTGGTAGTATTTTAAGTCCCAGCTGATAAATTTGTAGTCCAAGATTAAGCATGGAGCAGAAGCCATGAAATGCTTTGACCTTTCTCCTTCCACAAATTTTTTTTACTATGAAAACAGCTCCAGCTCCAGGACAGACTTTATATGTAAACCACCTTCCATATTGCCTCTGAGAACATAAATATAACATTCATTTAGCCTAGTGAGGTTTGCCTGGTGTTATACAGGAGAACTACAGATAATTGGACTTCTTTGAAACGTGTTTTATGTCTTAGATAAACAAGAATCATGCTGATATTCACCTAGGTTTGGTGCTCTTGTCTGTTCCTCAACTTCTTGGCCAAGAGCAGCATTCACATAAGAGTTCATTAGAGGTGGAACAGCTTGTACAGCAAACTCCGGAACTGTATTATAGCGGTGTAACATACACAGAGCTCCCAGCTTATACTAAGAACAAATACCCACAAATGCTCTTGTTCCTTTGCTGGCTCAGAAATGTAATAAAAATATCTTAATTGAGTGACCTAAATCCTGTCAGTCCAGTGACTGACATTTTTCTATTGTGAGTGCAGTGGATTCCAGTGATGCTTGCAGCACAAGAAGCCTTGGGGAGCGCATTTTCCGCAAACTCTGAAAACATAGTGAAACAAGTAAATTTTATAGGAGAAAACTGGATGAAAAGCAAGGGAGGTCAGTGAATGTCTAAGAAGATGATGACTATTCAGTAATGGAAGATACTTCCAAAGAATATGTGAGGATGAGAGGTACAAGAAGCAGAGAAAATATAAGTGCAGTTCAAGGAAAAAGCAGACATTCAGATCTTTTTCAAGGATGTCGGTAGAATATTTAACTTGAGTTAGGAGGTGAGCAGCTCATGGAGGTACTAGTAATACGGATGATAAAGGAGGAGTCTAAGTATAGTTACTTGTACCCGAATCTATTGGCACAAGAGAAAACAATATGAGAGAATGGCAAGGTCTGAAGAGGCTATAACTGTGGCAGGAGATGACGAAGATGTAGAAAATAGATTTGTGCCAAGGAGAGAACTGAGAGAACTCGCAGAGATGACTGGAAAGATCAATGTGTAACAGGACTGTAGAAGTGGATGAAGAGATGGTAGCTGCATGTAGGACTGTGTTAGAGACTGGAAAAGATGGCACGAAGAGCAGCTTTGTCTGTTTTTAAGGCAGTCAGGTTTGTAGTCTTAACCATTAGAAAACACTACACTGGATAGAGGAGTCTACCTTTTAAAAATCATAAGAATTTCAGGCACAGCAGGACTTAAGAGTGAAAGCTTTAAGCAATCAATTATAAAAGGCAAAAAAAGTGAAAGCTTCAGACACACAAAAATTGAGGGGCCCATGCAAGGTTACTTGCTTCCTGCTGAGAGGAGCTTTAATGAGTCACAAGCAGGGAAAAGCAGCCACTGTGGTGCATTCAGTTAGAGGACACTTAGGGTTTAATTTAAAATTCTGTTAAGTGGGAGAGTTCTGGTGGAGGAGAAAGGTTACTGCCCAGCTGGCCAGCACGTGTGGGTAGAACCTGCCTTTAGCTGAAATGAACATGTTCACAGGTTTGTTGCAACTGCCCTGTGATTTACTACTACTTACTCCACTGGAAACTCGGGATCTGTTTTTGTTTTGGCTTGGGACACAGGATTTTAATAACTCAAGTGGCAAACTTGTCAGTATCGTAATATAATCCTTTTAGTCCAGATAGCCATTCAGTTGTAGCTAGCTGGAAGTTTTAAAGGCAGCTCTGACTAATATGTTCTTGTACTTTGTAGTACCCTTTTGTACTCTGAGATTATGAAGCATCTGATTCTTCTTTACCTGTGTTAACTGGTATACTTCTCTGATCTCCCTTTGATTTCCTCTCTAAATTTAGTGTTTCTATTATTTTCAGCTATAAAAGTTCCTGAGCGCTTTGAATAATTTTTTCTTTGTCCTTTGGGCTCTTCTGTTTTTGCTGTGTTTCTCTGGCAGTGGTTAATCTCTAGCATGTTGAATCCTTGCTTGTGATGAGCTCCGCAGGAGCAAGCCCATCTTCTTTACTCCTTAGTCCCAGTGGTTTGGGTTTTACAGGCTGCTTTGTACCAGACCTACTTGTCCCATTTTCCAGTTTTGAAGGATTTTATCCTAGGATCGCTCAGTGTACTTCTGAATAATATAGCAGAATTTGAAAACATGTATTCTGGACCAGGATTCCTGGCTATTTGTCAGCCCTGTCAAAATTACTGTACAGTAGCTCTGACAAGGCGACTGTGAGTCTGGAAATCCTAGAAATTTCCATAGCGCACATGCACAGAGTGAGTACAACACTTCTGGGAAATGTTGGGCTTCCTATGCACACATTGCACAGTATGCACATTCATGCAACGTATCCTGAAGGCTCTGGGTTTACTGCACGTGTGCAACACAGAGCACATTTGTTTTTTCCGTCTGATAATTCCTTGAAAGAAATAGAATAGCCTTAACATTCTCATTTTCTCTTCCTAAGTTAAATATGCTACCCGTCGTATGTTAAGTGACCTCCTTCCTTGAGCCATGATGATCTAAAAGGATCTTTGGCAATCAGAAATAAGTTGTAGACAACCTGTGAGACTGCAAGCAAATGCAAATCTTTTCAACATGCTTGATGCACTTTGAGCTAAACTGTCTTCCCTGACAAAGTGGTCACAGCATGAGGTGAGTAAAACGCTGTAAAAATCACAAGTGAGACAAGGCAGCTATGTGGTTAGCTTCTGGGTGACAAGACAAGCTTTATATCCGTGGTTTACCTTGCAAAAAAACTGCCTTTTCTCTGCTACCAGATAGAAAACACATGGTTCTGTGTCAGCAAATTCAGTGAAAATTTTACTTTGTACAGGTAAAATTTGGTAAATTTGGTAGAGCTGGAACTTCCCAGATGTTTAAAGGCTTAAAGATTCAGCCAGTTTTTCAGATATTTACTAGTCAATAGAAACTAGACAAAAGTCAGCAGAACATTTAATCTTCTGCTCCAGTAGGATTATACTGTCTCAATCAATAACATGTCAACTCTGTTCTTCTCCCTTTCATTCAATCATCACAGCAATTAGTTAAAAAATCTTCTCTCTCCTTATCCTAACAGAATGACTAAATACATCTGAGCAAATGTGTCCTATATAGGCTCATAATCCAACAGCACAATCTTACTTTCTTCAGCGTTTGAGAGGTCCTTCTGAAATCTCTGCAGTGCCTGAAATTTAGGTATTCTTAACTTTGTGCCCCTTCAAGCAGTATGAAGTGGCCATGATCAATAAAATCACAGATTTTTAATATTTTAATGCAATATTTTGGGTAAAAAAAAAGGAGGGGGGCTGGAATTAGCACGACTTGCTTCATTTTATCTCCTGTGTTTCTCTCCTTGTTTCCATTTCATTAAACTTGCCACTTATTTCGTTTTTTTTTTTCCTGCCAGGTGCCATTCTTGTTATATTATCATTTTCTTGTTTATTTCTTTTACTATCCTGAGCTGGCTTGTATTTATTCCTCCTTTTCTTTTCTTCACACTGTCTTTTTTGTTTCTTTCCTTCTCCTGAGCCACTTTCTAGATACCCTTTTCTATTTTTAATTTCCAGGCACAATATCCTTGCTCCCTCCTCCATCCGCTTTCCTTGTAGCCTCCCCCGTTTCCTTCTCCGAAGCCGCCTGAGAGGTGCCTGAAATCAGTGACCTAACTGCTAACCTGAGAAGGCTGCCAGGGCAGCATGTTGAGCCGGTCAGTCTGCCTTTAAGAAAAGGTTGGGAGTAGACAGAAGTTGCATTGTTTTGCTGTTTATTCCTGTCCAACATCATAAATGTTTATATTGTTTTCTCTGACCAGTTCTTAAGAAATTTTTGAGATTCTTAGGATACAATCTCAAAAGCTTCTGACTTCATGTTTTCTTTTTTCTTGTGTAGTTTTTTAAACTCCTTAAAGGAATGTGTTTGATTTAATTGGAGTTTCTCCTTTTAATATATTGTCTTACTGGTATTCATGAGCCTAGGAACCCCCTCACCGGATTAAAGAAATAAGCTGAAATAGGCCAAGATCAGAAAAGGCTAATGACAGAGGGTTTTTATCTAGTATCTACTTGATGAAAATATAGGCTGAGTCTGCAGCGTGTGGGGTAGATATGCTGGGTACGTGCCCAGACACAAGATATAAGTGTGCATCACCTGTCCTTCAGCATAGACGGTCTACTATAGCATCTCTGATCTGGACTTTTGATTAGAACTATTTAGCTATAGAATATGTGTATGTGTTTGTCTTTCCTTACCTTTTCCTTTTTGCACAATTTGCGCCTGTTTATCCCGATGGCATTTCTGCTAGAATTTGTGAAATTCACCTTCATCTTTATTATAAAGAATACATCAAAGACGTTTGGTGGCTATAAAAAGCAGTTTCTTCAGACACATTAAGTAATGTCAGACAACTCCCCCAAAAATGGCTGGGTAGGTTTGTTAGTACAGTCATATCTGTATTTCTAGATTTTCCTTAGGTAATTTTGGTTACTTTTGTCTCACCAGCAATGATAGCATACTGTTTTGAAGTACCCTTTTTTCTTAAAATATTAATCAGAAGGTAACATCTTCCATGGGAGGATTTTGCAATGATCAGCAGTTTGTCCTTGAAGTCATATAACGTAAAACCAAAGAATATTCAGTATTCCATTAATAGACCATTACCTTTTCAGTATTTTTTCTTGCGTATACAGGCTTAATGTAACATTTAAGGAACCATTTCAGTCTGCTAAAATCTATCATCAGAGGTCACTTAGTAAGTTTATTTTGCAGAAAATTGCTGGCAACGATTTTGCCTCAGTATTGGAAGAAAGGAAATTAGGCTACAGAAGAAATTTCTGAGCCCTGCCATGCAGTTGTATTGCACTAGATGGCACTGTTGTACTTCTCAAAATATGGTGGCCTTATTTTACTGCAATACCACCTCATGTTCTGAAATGCTTAAAGGCTGTTGTGTATGAGAACATGCAACTAGAAGAGCGTTTTAATAACGTGGTGTTGCCTGAAAGGTTTGTTCTGTGTTGGTTTGTGCTTGAGCCACTGCATCTGTATAGACAACAAAAACTATTTCTTCTCTTCACTCAACTACAGCCCTAATCCTGTGAATACTCTTCAAATGCTTTCAGTAGGAATATTTTCAGTCTCTCTTAGATCTGTTGCAGAGACTGATACTGGAAAATAGTAGAGTGCTGGGCAGTCTGGCTAATGATAAGTAGTAGCTCAGCTTCACTTTGCTGCTTTTTAAAAGAGCAGAGATAAGCCAAAAGAGATACAAAATCATTATATTGATGGAAACTGCTAATAGACAAGCAGATGAACACTCATACCTGGCTTCCTCTTTAATTAACCTTCTACCTAAGAGTGCGAAAGTGTGGTAGATGTGACCCCTGGACTAACATTGCTTTCATTTATCTAGGAAATAACACTACACTTAACATATGCAGTAACTAGTAAGGTTAGTATTTCTCAGGATGAAAGATTTGTTTTGAAAAAGAGGAAATTTCAAGGACATGAATAGAGTTGCCTTTGGCCAATGTGTGTGCACTTTGGGCCCTCCTCTAACGGAGGAGAATGCCAGAGCATGTCTGATACAAACAAATTTGCTGAGTTTTCCTGCTTCTGTAGTCTAGCTTTCTCTTTTTCATACACACTTGGAACTCTAGCAAACTGTTCATTGCTCTAAAATTCAGTCAGATGGATTTATTTTCCCCCTGAAAAAGTCATCTGAGCGAGAGCTCGTGATTGTTCCTCCAGTCTGTGGTGGATCTCTGCCTTTTACCTTTAGTTCTTCCCAAGCACACTATTTATCTGTTCATGTGGCCTCCATCACTCTCTACTTCTAGGTATTTAAAGCGATCTGAACAAACTCCTCTTTCTTTCCAGCCTGTAAGATAAGTAGTTAGTTCAAATATAGTATAGCAGTTTTGTGGGGTGTGTGCAGAACCATCTTCCTCTAGGAGCAAAGTTAGCCCCAAATGACTTTTTAGATCTGTTACGTGCTTGAGGTTCCTCGTTTCAAAATTGTCATTGTCTTTTATATATATGCCTTACATGAGTATCTCTGATTATCCCTCCTGTCTCCCTTCAAATTTACCTGAAGCCCTTGTGTATGTTGCTTCATTCATTTGTGAGCTATATTATTATTTATGACTTTTCTTTGAAATTCCTTTTATCTTTACAATTCAGCAGTTCCCACACTGAGAAGTTCTGATCTGTTGTCCCTACATTAAGTGGATACTTAAGTGTAATACTTAAAGAGAGGGCATAATCCACTAGATTATTTTAGTTGCACTTAGTTGTTGCATTTGAGGGAAAAGAAGGCAGTATTTATAGAGCAATTAGTATGTGGAAGAAAATAATGCAGGAAACTTCTGTTTGTTTGCCTAATGTTCAGAGAAGCTAGTCTTCATTTCAGCTAAACAAAAACAGGGACATATTTGGCCTTCTTTCCTTGTGGACAAACAAGATCAGGAAAATGTCAAGATGTCTGTTACTGATTGCTCTACCTGTCAGATAACTGAATTTGTAATTCCTTGAACGTTATCACCAGGCAAAGTGCCATCTTCTGCAGCTAAAAAAAATTAAATATTGTAAGAATTGTACTGATAAAAATTATAGAAGAGATTATGCTTAATTATACTTGGTTATTTCTCTAACTTGAAGTGACTTTTACAGTTAAAGTTTCATGCTTTGGCCTTTTAAGAACATTTTCCATCTTTTCAGCAGCGCCTAACAGACTAAATACATTCCTAGAAAGAAATAGTCAGGGGTCTCCATGCTTCTACCAAAGGTATTATTCCATTGTAACAATGGGATTGTTACGTTCATTGTAACTGAACAATAACTGGCTGCAGAAAAGTCAGTTAAACTTTGTTCTTATACAGATTCTGAGCTACAGGTCTGAACCAGTTAAAACAGACAAATCACTCTACAGAGGCACTTTGACTATTACTTAGCTGGCTGAGTGTACAGGCCAGAGCCAGAGAGCAAACTTTCACTTGGCTAGGTCACTTATTTCCTCCTTACAATATGCGATGTTTACAGAAGGAGAAAGATTTTAAAAATGACTTGTGAATTTCCTAGCTCAGTTGGCATGTAAGAGATGTAGATCCAAGCACTGCCTCACCACTATTAAGATCGATGAAGCAGAATTACTGAATGCCTTCTTTGCTTCAGTCTTCACTGCTAAGGGCAGCCCCCAGGAATCCCATAGCCCGGACATGAGGGAGAAAGTCTGGAGCAGGGAAGACTTTCATTTGGTTGAGGAGGAAAGGATTAGAGACCTTTTGGGCAGCTTAAACATCCACAGATCCATGGGCCCGGATGGGATGCACCCACGGGTACTGAGGGAGCTGGCGGATGTTGTTGCCAGGCTGTTCTCCATCATCTTTGAAAGGTTCTGGAAAACTGGAGAGGTGCCTGAGGGCTGAAAGAAAGCCAGTGTCACCCTAGTCTTCAAAAAGGGCAAGAAGGAGGACCCAGGTAACTCCAGGCTGGTCAGCTTCACCTCCATCCCTGGAAAGGTGATGGAATAGCTCATTCTGGGTGTCATCTCCAAACATATGGAGGAAAAGAAGGTGATCAGGAGTAGCCAGCATGGATTCACCAAGGGGAAATCCTGCTTAACCAACCTGAGAGCCTTCTATGATGGAATGAGTGGCTGGGTAGATGAGGGGAGAGCAGGGGATGCTGTGTACCTTGACTTCAGCAAGGCTTTTGACACTGTCTCCTGTAACATCCTCCTAGATAAGCTCAGAAAGTGTGGGTTAGACGAGTGGACAGTGAGGTGGACTGAGAAGTGGCTGAAAGGCAGAGCTCAGAGGGTCGTCATCAGTGGCGTGGAGTCTAGTTGGAGGCCTGTGGCTAGTGGCATCCCCCAGGGCTCAGTACTGGGTCCCATCCTGTTCAACTTCTTCATCAACGACCTGGATGAGGGGATGGAGCACCTCCTCAGCAAGTTTGTGGATGATACCAAGCTGGGAGGAGTGGCTGAGACACCAGAGGGCTGTGCTGCCATTCAGAGAGACTTGGACAGGCTGGAGAGCTGGGCGGAGAGGAACCTCAGGAGGTTCAACAAGGACAAGTGCAGAGTCCTGCACCTAGGGAAAAATCACCCTAGGCACCAGTACAAGCTGGGGGCTGACCTTCTGGAGAGCAGCTCTGCAGAGAAGGACCTGGGAGTGCTGGTGGATGACAAGTTGACCATGAGCCAGCAAGGTGCCCTTGTGGCCAAGAAAGCCAATGGTCTCCTGGGGTGCATTAGGAAGAGTGTTGCCAGCAGGTTGAGGGAGGTGATCCTGCCCCTCTACTCAGCCCTGGGGAGGCCTCATCTGGAGAACTATGTCCAGTTCTGGGCTCCCCAGTACAAGAGAGAGATGGAGCTACTGGAGAGAGTCCAGCGTAGGGCTATGAAGATGATCAGAGGGCTGGAGCATCTGCCCTGTGAGGAACGGCTGCAAGAGCTGGGCCTCTTCAGCCTGGGGAAGAGCAGACTGAGGGGGGATCTTATCAGTGTGTACAAGTACCTGAAGGGAGGGTGTCAAGGGGACAGGGACAAACTCTTTTCAGTTGCCCCATGTGACAGGACAAGAGGCAATGGGCAGAAATTGAAGCACAGGCAGTTCCGCCTGACTGTGAGGGGGAATTTCTTTCCTGTGAGAGTGACAGAGCCCTGGACCAGGCTGCCCAGAGAGGTGGTAGAGTCTCCTTCTCTGGAGATATTCAAGGGCCGCCTGGCTGCAACCCTGTCTAACACGCTCTAGGTGACCCTGCTGAGCAGGGAGGTTGGACTAGATGATCTCTAGAGGTCCCTTCCAACCTTACTGATTCTATGATTCTACGAACACCTACATTAACTTTGCAGCTCTGAAGTCCTATAAAAGAGGTAACATTTTTGGTTGGTGGCTGTACCTTTTGTGTTCAGACACATGATTTTCTCGCTCATAAATTTTACTTTTAAAGACTGCTAAATACAACTCACAAGTGGTGTAAAGTTATGCTGTTTTAAAGGTATGTTTTCATCCCAAATATCGTACAAACTATAGGTTCTTAATTAAGTCCTATCTTACTCTAGCTCCACTGGGGGAAATGAGCTAGCTGTCCCTGGGAGTTGTGCATGCTGCTGTAGGCTGTGTATGTCCTTATTTCTGTTTATTCTTTCCTTATGCGCAGATACCAGATGGCTCATGCAGCAGGTGATTGAAGCAGTTCAGTAATCTTAGTCACATTTAAAATAGATTGAAGAGGATAAAGAAAAATAAACAGAATATGCTATTGAATATTGCTGATGAAGGGAAGAAAATGTGTTGCAGGTTATGGTAAAATTATTTCCAGATTTGTGGCACAGAGAGCTTTGTACCCCAATATGTTAAATAGAAAACAGAAGTTCCAAACTCTAACAGAAATTCCTCTGTAGAAAGAGATGGTGATATCTTGTCAATCTATAGTGTACTTCTAAAGCAGTGCAAGTTTATTTTTGTGCAGCATTTAAAATACCTCTTAGAAAAGTGCTAGGAAACATGATGTTTGCTATAAACAGATGCCCTTGGCTAAGTTAAATATATATATGCATATATATATATATATATATATATATATGCTTTAGGTAAATCAAGTTCAGTGTGAGAACTTCTTAGGTGCCTTCTTAATGAGATCTTTGGTCATTTTCAGATGTGAGAGTACAGCTGACATTGAAAATTATTAAAGGCTATATCAGCATTGCATTAGAAGTACTTAACATTATAGAAAAGGTTAAACATTTGTAACACTGGTAAAATAACATCCCTACATGGAGACAGAAAACAGGAACAGAGGGTTTTTTTAGTGGAATTGTGATTAACTACAATCATCTTGCAAAGTTACTATAAAGGTTAAAACATACATACCATTTTAATTCTCCCTCTAAAACAGAAAATAGCCACTTTGGAATTCAGTGAAAATTAGGCATGTAGTTAATACTCATGCATGTAGGTAAGGACCTTGCCAAATAGAGACGGTCATTGCTAAGGTATGCAGGCAGATGACCCTGGCATGAGGTTTAGCTAGCTGAGCACACCTTGAGAAACTACCAGATGCCACAGGAGAAATTGCTAAACGTAACAAGTAACAGAGCGCGAGGCTGAAAAAGTTGCGAATCGCACCAAGAGGAATGATAGGATTTCACAGGTGGTTAAGGGGGAGTTGGGTGAGAGACAGCCAAGCTTCACACATTTTATGGGAGCATTGGAGACCATTTGGGGAGCACAGTCTTGCAAGGCCAACAGCAGCCTTATCGGTAATACTATGTAAGGCCAAAGTGACCCTAGGGATGGATCAAGGTAGATGGAGGAAGAACAAGTAGGGGAAGTGGAGAGAAGGGGGCTAAAAGAGACCAGTCACTTGTAAGCAAGCTGACTGTCGCTACACTTGTGACGCTGAGCCTGGTGCCTGGTTGCTGCAGTCTGTCCTTCCTCATTAAATCCTGTTCCTAACTATTTTCCCTGTGATTTTTACTCTCCATGGTGTGTATGGTGTGTGGGGGCATGGGGTTGTGTGGGGGGTATGGTGAAGGTGTAGAGGTCCAAATGCCAGCAACTAGAGAAGGTGCCAAGGATCACAGATGCCTTTTGGTCTGGGTGCCTGCAGCTGGAGAGGCCGGGGCTGTGGGTACATTTCTGTACAGCACTTCAGTCCTCTGCATGCTTTTGTGTGTCTGCATTTCGCTGCTGGCTGTGCCTGTGGGTGGGAACGGCAGCAGCTGCATCTACCAGGCTGGGATGGCAGAAAGCTCCTGGGTGTGTGAGTGCCTGGGATTTAGCCCTGGTGGCCTGAGAAGACGGGGTGCCCTATGTCCCAAAGTGTAGGGGTTCAGCCGCTTTTTAACAAGCGTTTAACTTGAGTTCCATGTTAAATGCATCCCTACCAGGATTAGCCACGAGACAGCAGAGTCAAGAATCAAATGCCACATTGCTGAGGGTTGTAAAGATGGGCCTGGAAAGATAGAGGTCTCTTCTTGAACATATAATTTTTTGGAGTATCTTCATGTAACTTTACCAATTCTAAGAGAGATTGAGCTTTGCTTTGACAATTATAGTCTATTCTGGAAGGAAGAGCTGTTTACCTAAACTATCGATATACCAGAAACTTTAGAAATGGAAGAAGTACAGCAACAGCTGTTGCTGTTTGTTGTTATTTGAGCAGTTTCTTTTGCACTTAATTCATGTTTTGTTTGTTTGTACTTTTTTATCTGAGAAACAGGTATTTATTTTTCCTAGCAAGATCCATCCGCACAAAGAAGGATACAGTAGAGATAAATGGCAGGAAAGAATTCTACAGCTTTTAGTCCGGTTTGGGTGGTAATCCAAAACTGCCTGCAAAGAAAAGGAAAATGAGACCTAGGAAAATGCCAGCGGCCATTTTTTTTCTTTAGAGATTCTTTTTTAATTTTGTCATTATATTTGACATCTTTGATACAGGAATTTGTTACAAGCTAATGTCTGTGGCAGAAAACTGAAGAGATGAAGTCAATGCTGAGATACAGAACACAAGTAAAGTGTATTGAAATGACAAGATTGTGCAGTAGCACATTTTCGTAGCTGAAGTGGGTAGCTGTGGAGACAGCAGGGGCAGCATTGCAAACACAGAATTAGTTCTTTCTGTGTTCTACTAAATTATCCATTGTTGCTATTTCACATATGCCGTTTGCTGTTTCATGTTTTACATTACTAGGCAAAGGTGGGATGTTATTTTGTATAGCCAGTTGTGATTACCTGAATGAAAACCATCTTTTATGAAAGAGATAAGGCCATGTAATAAAAAACAATATGAATACACTGTTAATTTGCCATACTGCAGTGATGCCAAGACACCCAGCTGTTCTTGGGGCTTTGCTGTGCTAACTGTGCCACAGAAGAACAACTGAAGATGGTCTCTTGTCCCATGTCATACAGATTATACAAGCAAAGAAGAAAAGGTGAGGATGGAAAAAACATCCCTATTTTACAAAGAGGTATGAGTGTGGAATGGTTGAACAAGTTTGGATCTTCATGAGGAGGTGTAGATTGCATTGCTTCAGTCTTAGCCCAGAACAAAATCTAAATCTAATATTCTCTCTCTTACTACTTCCACAAAATGCCACAGTGAATGTGTCTCTCTGTGAGCTATATTAATTTAGTACATACAAAAAATATTTCCCTACTTTTCATCTCCTCCTCTCTTCCCAAGCTCCATAACAGCATACTAGTGCAGTAAATATCTTAAAAGTGTAGAATGATGCTTGAAACATAAAATTCAAACCCATTCCAGGCTGGAGGTATCAGTGACAGTATAAGTTTGAAGATGTTAGGAAATGCGTTGTCATATTTAGATCTGTCAAAATCAGAAAAGTCCAGCAAACCTGGACCTTTTAAATTATAGAGGGGGTAGAGAAGTAAAAAATATCTCCCTCCCCTTCCTGGAACGCTAAATTATTTCCCTTTGTTTTCTTTTTTTCCCCTTCTTTAGCTGTTAGTCTCTTCAAGTATCAAGGAATGTCCTTCACAACACACACCTTTCGTGTTTCCCTTTTCAAATATCTATCTTGCCTTCAGAAAAACTACTTTTAAATGACACTTTAATAAGCACATTGTGACATTTTTCACAAGTTACGAGCCTTTTTTTCCCCTGAATTTGTTTGTTCTCCATCCAGCAGTTCTACCTCTCATCAGTGCAGATACAGTGGGAGGGCTACTGGCAGTACCGGGAGAGATCCTATGACAAAAGCAGTGAATTCATGTGTCCTGATAAGATTGACCATTTCTATGTAGTTTTTCCCCTGAGGCTTCATCAGTCTCTTCTTTGTAAGAAGATAAAATTGTGCATGAGTTCCCATACAGTATACACACTGGATAACATCTAAAAGCTGCAGTTCAAAGGTGTCCTTTCTCTAACTAATCCCTTATGTCCAATATGTTAAACTGCAGAAATCTTGAAGGCTAACAAGGCCCTGAAGACCCAGGGATCAAAGCTGACTCTACCATAAAAGCGGAGAATGAGGTCATGGCAAAGTGGGCTCAGAGAACCAGGTATGTGCTAACTTAGAAAATGGATACATGCTCTGTGTACATACTAACACTTAATAGTGCAAGACTCATGAACTAATGAATGCTCTAAAAATCTAGCTATGAGACTTTACAAAGTAGATGGATAAATAATATCCAGTGTATTCTGGTCTAAGGAAGGTTATTTACAAATACCTTACTGTTGTCTCACAGGATATACCCATTACAAGGCTCTTTCACTGTTCCTCTAAAGTTCTCCCTTTTGCTTTTACTACTGAAGCTAGTCCATACCTTCATTTCTATCAGCCTGCCATCAGAGTTCCCTAAGTGAATTATTAATTCAGTTCTAAGTTGTGGGAAGTAGAAGGATTTAATTGAAAGTACTATGTCACCTGTTGCAGGAAGCACAGGTTATGAGCTTGGTGAATTGTCAAAGTGCTAATTGATAACAATATTATCTAAGCGCAAACTGTTTGTGATGGGGGAGGCTCAAAAGTGACACTGTACTTTTTGTCTATTAAACTGCATTCTCAGGAGAAATATGCTGTTTGCTAAGCTTAGGCGTAAGGTGGAGAAAGAAGAAGTCTTATAGAAGAGAACCAGCATTTTCCTTAAGTAGTAGAAATGAAGAACTAAGAAGCTGAAAACAATAAAAATCCTGGGCTGCATGCTTTAAACTGAAAAGAGGTTCTGCTCTCTAAAAATGATTCACATAGAAGGTAGGCATATTTCTGATGAATTGGTGACGTGCAGCACATACCGTTAAGCACATGTAATCTTGTAGCAAGAACATTTAACTAGGATAAGAAATGTTCTTGTTTATTTATGGAAATAGGAATGACATGCAGCAGGGAGGTAAGTTTTCTCAAGTGGAAACTTTATATTGTGTCAAAAAGTGAAGTCCCCTGAAAAATCATATTTTTCTTGTAGCAGAAGCATGCAGTACAAACAACTTCTCTTTCATCAGTGTCAACCTTATTGTGGCAATGGCCTTCACTGCCCACTTGTTAAGTTTTCAAAGGGTACATTTATGCCTTGACCCGAGATATTCCCCCTGCTTTGGAGAACTGTCATAAATACCCACAAAGCTACTTCTCTATCTTCCTTAAAATGCCCCTTAACTATGTTATTCACAGAAACCCTTGGAAAAAAATGCATGCTACTGATATAGAAGGACCATTATATTTAATACTGCTCAATAAAATTCCATCTGTATTTCATCCAGGAGTCATTTCTATCTCTAATTAGGAAGTAGAAAGTTCAATTTCCTCAAATGTCCTTTCTGTTTTCCCATCAGTATCCACCTGTTATGTCTCATCTTGTATTTAGGCTGTGGGGTCTTGGCACCAGAAATTGTTTTTCTAGTTTGTACGGCATCTAGTGCATTAGTGAGCTGGTTCTTTATGAAGGATCCTATTCATAAAGACAAAATATATGCTAAATAAAAAAATGTTTCTTTATACTGGCAGCTCTTGTTTTCTATCTATTAACTCTGAGGTACTTAAATGGACTTAAAGTACTTTTTCTTACTATAGTGCTTTTCGTAAAGCTTCCAAAGGCTTTAAAACACCTGGCAGATATTTTGCCACTGTTTTAACATTAGTGAATTTGATTCACAAGGAGAAAGTAATTTTACATTCAGCAAAATGATAACAAAGGTGAGACTTAAACTCAGTTTTTCTAGTTTTTTGCATTAACCTTTCTGCAACAGTGTTACTCCAATATACAACGCAAGCTCATGCAGACTCTCTATTTCACAGCTCACACAGTGAAATTTTAGTGTTTTTGATGCCTACAGAGTTATCCAAAACCTTCCAGTAAATGTGACCGAGGTAAAGGACAAGCCTGTCTTTGAAAACAAAAGACAAACTATATAGATGCTATCTAAGCACAAAATAAAGAGCTAGGAATGGGCAAGAGCTGAAGATGGAGAACAGCAAACAAAAAGGGTCCTGGAACAAAGGCAGGAGTGGAAGAAACTGTATAATGGGGGCCTGCAAACACACAAAGCCTTCAGCTTCTTCAGGCAAGTCATCTCCTCTAGCCTTGAACATAGTTTGGTGTGTGATTCTGTTTTGAACTTGATGTTTTAGAGGAAAGTCTAAACAGAAAGAATCTATCACTCAACCTTTTCTACCTCTTTAACAGCAGCTGCACATAGGATTTTCATAAAATGTGTGGACTTTACTAGTTACCTAGAATACATCAATAGTGGGGAGATGATACTCTTGCTCAGTATCCTAACGTATTTGTGATGTGTCAGTGGTGAGAAAAGTGCCAACAAAAGGATATCATCTTAGTAAGGGTCCTTATTTATGGTTTACATCATAAATAACAATGTGTTTGCAAAATCCATTCAAGCCTGAATCAATTCAGTCCCGGAGAAGGAGAGGATTATTTTTTCAAAAATATATTTGTGCTCCCAGGAATGAGACTTGGCATTCAGACAGCATGATGCAGATTATTTCCTGTCTGCCACAAGAAGTTACTGGACAAAAAGTTAATCCAGCAAGAGAGAATGTGCCACCTTGATGTGGTGCTACAATTTCCATTCTGTGGCCAATCCTAGATAGAAGTAAGCAAGGAACACCAGAAGCAATGGCCAAATGGGAGAAGGGATACTGGAGCTGGGCCAGTAAAAGAAAGTTGTTATTACAGAGTTGCAGTATTAAAACTAATGCAGGTGAGCTGTGAGTACAACGTCTTTATTCAGCTGTGTCAGAAGGAGAATATGTGATAACATAAAAGCTCTGAAGTGTCAGCCTTTGATGTTCAGGAGGCAAACTCTCACCTTTCAAGTCAAAGTACAGAACATACGCTTGGTGGTAGAGCGCTGAAAACCAGCAGTCTGAGGGAGGTGATGACATGTATTAAGCCGCATAAATCCTGTTGAACAGTGAAGGATCGATTAAATGCTTTGGCTTACATGTCTTGGAACACAGAGCTGATATAGTATTTATAGTTTTACGTATATTTATCAGAAGCAAATTTGTCATGAAAATTTTCAACAATTAAAACAGAAATTAAGTAATATCTCAGTATTATAAAATTAGCTGGAAATATTAATGGAAATTACTATCATATAAGCTACATATAGTAAGAAAGCTTGCCAAAAGAAATGTTTTCCCTAATTTTTTTCAGATACTCATGCATGAATGTGAAGTAATTCCACAGTAATTTCAGAGCATTGAAAGTTTAATTATAAAATGCAGGCTTACCATTGTTGGAGTATTTGTGCTGTTTTATCAGGGTCATGATGGAATCTTGAATTATTATAGCTGCTTAGCTTTAAATATAATTTTTCACTAGCCACTAAGGTCAATGTGAAAGATTCAGTCATGTTTCTGTATCTTACTGTTTTATGAGCAGCTGAACATCAAACATCTCTTGCTGTCACTAGCAGGAACTGCTCCTTTAACTTGGTGAGATAACTAATGACCCTGTAAATCAATTTATGGCTCCATATGTACTGTTGTGTATTCATACAGTTACCTGATTGATTCTGATTGTGAAAGTCACTGCAGAAAATACTTAGTTGTCATTAGACACTGCTGGAACAGCCCCTATAAACACAAATGCCTCCCAAGCCCACAGAGAGTTTTTAGAAATTTGTCCTAACCCTTTAAAGTTAAGGCTCTGTGTTTTTAGTACTGAGATGAACTAAATCACAGGTCTTTTAAAACACTTCAAAGCAATGTTGTCTCCAAATGAGCGTGAAAGCAAGCATAGAGGTAATTTAGTGTGTGTGACGGTATCATTTAGGAGAGTACATCACCATATCTCTGGAACACTACATAACTGCATTCATAGGGATTGTGGAGTTTTTTTCTTCTTTTTCTTTTTGTTTCATGAATTCAGCACTCTTGACTTTAAGAGCACCACACAAACCATTCAGCAGAGGGACAGGAGGTCTGCACAGTGTTTTCCTGGAGCAATAAAAACATACATCACAGAGATAGGAGTCTGACTACTGTGGATAAAAGTCTTATTGGTGATTGGAAGGCCTGGCACAAATTACCTTGATTCAGGATCCATCAAAGGCTTCAGAGACTTCAGAAGAGAAACAAAGAAGAGGTAAATGCTTGTGATTTTCTTAGGGATTTTTCCCATCCCATAAGAATTAGCGAGGCATCAGAAGACTGTATGAAAGTAGAGTTTAATCTGGGAAAGAGGATGGAAGCTTTTATGTGGAGCTATGATGTCCTCTTTCACTATGGTGGGGGAGGAGAATGGCTTGTGCTGGACTGTTTTTCAAGGTGACGCACTAGGTCAGGGATTCCCGAAGATGTGCTCAACAGAGGGTCAGTAAGGGATGAAACACCTGGAATAAGAGGACAGATCATCACAAGCCCACCCTACCCTTAGTGGTTATGATCTGGGAACAGACTCTGAAGCACTTCTATGCATCCTACGAGGCTGAGGAGCAGGCAGGATCTGGCATAGGTCTCTGGAGACTTGCCCTCCGCTCTCCGGATGCTGGAGGAGACCTTTCAGTGGCCCCAGGCAGTTGATCCTGATGAGAGCCATTGCAGTGGGAAAGTCTGTTTCTGCAGGGAAAGGCTGCAATGAAAGGTTTGGGGTTGCCTCAAACCTAAGTTACTGCTGACTCATAGGACAGAACCAGAGAGAATCATGTGTGGTGCTAGTATTAGCTACTGTGAGGGTGGGTCTGGTCTAATCCTATTAATTACAGTGGTTGTACTAATTAGTTGTCTCATTGTCATAGAAAAAGATTAACTGATTATTAATTTTAAGTCATGGTATTTGCAAGTTATCACCCCCTGATTTCAATTCTATTTAACCGTAAACTGAACATAGTCTAATTATTATTGTCATAAATATATAAACGTATGTATATGTACACACATATAAAGTTAAAATGCAACAAATAAAAAAATTACAATCCTGGGTGTAAAAGTACATTCAATATAATTCTTAAACTTGAAATCTTGAGGTTTAAGGATCCTCAACTGTTCAAAATAATTCATTAAATGGAGGGAAAACTTTACAATCAGATAGGAAGCAGCATTCTGCTAACAAATGCTCTGGCTAAACTCTAGGTAAAAGTAGCAACTGTGTGTGTGCATGTGTGTATGTTTATGTATAAAACTGAAAAGCAGTAGAGTAGTAAGTACAAATAGAATGTTATAGGAAAATTTCAGGCTCATATGACACATGCAACATAAAGGAAGTAAAGGATAATGAAACTACTGGTCTATATGGTTATATGGAAGAAGTCTTGTCAAACTATGAGAAGACTGTAAGTCTTCCTGATAAAAGTAACTGTGTCAGTGTAGAGAATTATAATTCTAATGATGTTTGTTTTAATCCCAGAAGACGTTCTGATAGAACCATACAGAACCAGAGGAACCCTTTGGTTCAAAGGATCCATTAAGTGAATGAAAAACTGGTTAATCAATACATCTCATAAAGTAATTGTGGTATAAAGAATGGAAATGTTAGGAATAAAATGCAAAGAATAAGAAATATGAGATTACTATCTTTTATGTCCCAGAGAATTTTGTTATGGATGCAGGCATACTCACAAAATGGAAGAATCCTTTGAAAAGTTGTAATCCTGGTAAGATTTCTGTGGTTAGATGACGCAGAAATGGTGAACAGTGCTGGAGAAAGTCCATTCATTTGTATTTCTTTGTAGGGGAGACCTCAAATGATGAACACGTAAAGAGGCCAAATGCAAATTAATATATCTAAGAATAAAGACTGTAGGTTTTCCTTACAACATGAATTACATTGTTTTACAGGTTTTGAGATTATGTGAAATTCATTTCTAGTGCACTGAAGTTACTAAAATACTCAAATATCAGTCCCAAAAAGTAAGCTAGGAGACATCAAATATGGAGATGACATTTTCTCTGTACATAGAAAGAGAAATCCCAGCAGACAGAAATCTATCTGCAGAATGAAGTTGAAAACTTTCCTTGATTCATTAAAATGCTTTTCAAAGCATCCAAGAATGCTCTGTAATTTGAAAGACATTCAATTTCAGAAGCTAAGAATTAAGTGGGGAGCTGATTATGGCATGCAATACTTACTTGAAGAAGAAATCTCTGATGCTGTTTGACTTTCTATAAAAAAATAACCTAGCTGAAATTAGAGAAAATCAGACTCAAAGTAATATTAATGGTGACACTAATTTGATTATCATTTTACTTAGGAAAGTACTGTTTTTTTGTACTCCTGGATGACTAAGAATAAAAGGGAACAAAACAGGTATGATAGGGGTTAGTTCAAAATAATACTGAGGAGCGCAGAATATACTGGACTGTGTTTGATGGCCTATGAAAAGAATGGGATTTGGTAAGATGATTTTTGTGCTCCTCTTAGCCTTAAAATTTCAGATGTTATGAAGGGTGCCCAGATGAGCAGCCCTCGAGCATGAAAGCTTATCTGCTCAACAGGTACCACATGAAAAGCACAAGTGCACACATCGTCTCTAATAAGCTTGAATGCCTCCTTCAGGGCCCAGTTCCACGGAAAAGAGGATGATTTCTTGAGAGGTGGACGTTCTACAGGTGGATGAAAAGGAGGAGGGGTTCTTGATTAAACCTGGAATACTGCCTTTATCTGTAAAAGGGAATAACTTTGTGTTTAGGCAGAGGGCCAATTCACACATCTACTAGTAGTCAATGGATGGTAATTTCTACTGGATACTAAAAGCTAGGTCAGATCTGAACCCAATGACCTAGAACTGAAATGGTCCATATGCCACCACTATGCTGTTGGTAGTCACAACCCTCCTGCTGAAATAAGACTATTCCTGCAAGCAGGAAGCTTTAGCATTATCTGTTAGATGAAACAACTGCCTTGACATTTCTACTCTGCCCTCAGTTTTAGCTTTTGCTATATGCTGTTTGTCACACTTTAGGTTTGACCTCTGGGGGGACAAGAGAAAATAAGACACTTCATGAAAAGAGAGCAAAGCATGGAAATGGAAAAGATCCTCTAAGACAAGAAGCTCTCCCTAAACTCCAGTGAGCACAAAGAACTGAAGTTTAGGTATTTTCTTCTCACAGTTCCATTCAAGGTCTTTTCTGAGCCCTCAGGAATTGACCAATTGGTAGATGATATTAATCTACCTGGCTGGTACTTTTAATTACAAATCTTTTGGTTAGTTTGGTCTGTTTGTCTTCTATTGATTATGTAGAAGCTGATAAAAACCTATCTGGAAAGTGTCCATTAGCCATGTGATACTTGTTCTTTAAATATTCAGCCCAACCCAGCAAATTCAGCTTGCTGCATGCTGAAAAATATCAGGACATGCAGGACATGCATTAAATTTATATATCTAGTTACTTTCACGCTCTTCATCACTATAACGTCTTACATTTTATGTACAAATATGCATATACACAGCATTCTTAGCTATTAGTTTTCTGAAGATTAAGAGTTTCTTTGGAGAGGTTACTGTGTAGTAAAGAAGGAAACACTGCACATTTAGGTCATAATTAATAGGAAGTGAAGTTTACAGTGCGTAGGACGTGAATCATGGCTCTTCTGCTCTTTAGTTTCCTGACAAAGAAAACACTCTGCTGGCTCATGTCACACCACAAGGTCATTAGAAGTCCTGGCCTAGGCTGAACAGCCACTCTTGATTACAGTAGACTACCAAAGCCATAAATTTATTGTCTGCTTTTTTATCAGTCGTCTTTGGACAGATGCCTGAACTGTTTATGATGTACCACATATATGATTAAGAATTTCCCTGGTAGGAAACATATATCTTTTACTATATCTATAGATACAGGATTTACTGGGAATCAGATTTGCTGAATGCTGACTTTCTGACAAATACATATTGAATCTTTAATATAATTGTTTCCTCTACCTATTACTGTTAAGGAAATACCTGAAAAAGCATTAGGTGTCTACAAGCCATTGCTTCTTTCTGTCTGCTGCAGTATAAGCATTTTCATTACTCTTTATTCCTCAAAACCTCAAAAACTTGAAGCAAAGCTTGTTAGCAAATATTTTATCACAATGTTGCTATATTTGTGGTTTTGCTATATGCAGAGCTCCAGCCATATGTTAGTGCTTCTCCATATCTGTGTGGCAGCTGAACAGATAGTATGAAATCTTTTTTCTTATGGCACTCATAAAACAACAACTGAAAAGCAGGTATATGCTTTGGTAGTGAAACAATACATTGCTGCATCAGCTAGTCTTATCTCAAAAATTAAGACAAAACCTCAAACAAACCCCTTTTAATACCAAGTCAGTTTTAGATGATGCTAATAAATAAGAAATAGCTAATAAACTGCAAAATCTGAAGCTTTATATGTGGGAAGGTCAGCCATAGGATAATAAACCAAATCCACAGAAGTGCCCAAAGAAAAAGAAAAAAATAGTAAAATATTTTCATCAGCATTTAAGTTTGGACTATGAGAAGATACATAAAGATTTAAGAGTTTCCAACTAAGTAACATAATGATATATTGGCCAATAAATAGCACAGAAAACTAAAGATATTTCTGGCTCTGTTTCTCTGCTGTTAGACTAAAAGGATGATAGCCATTCTTGTTCTGACTCTCATCATCAGGCCTATGGTATCTGAGCTCTTCTTTAGTTGCTTTTTTTCCACAGAGGAAAATATAATTTACCCATACAGAATATCAGCCAAGTTTGAATAACTGGTTAAATGATGTTATTAAATATTTCTTGGCTGTATGTTTTATATTGGCAAGCAGGCTGAGTTACTTTTGGTTAATACCTATTACTGTGGAGAAGGTCTGTGCTGCCAGGCTGCTATAATGTCTTGTCCAGCTGCACAGTGGTAAAGCCTCTACATGCAATCCTCACCCCAATGACATCAATTAAAATTACTTTTTTTTTTATCCCCTTTAGCGTAGCGCTAATATTTTCTTCTCTTTTCACTTGACAATTCCTTTTGTTTTGCAATGTTCAGTACTCAGGAATCTAAATCAATCTGTACTTAGCATTAAAAGGTCTTGCTGGAGATTCTTTTATTGAAGGAAAGAATCTCCTGAATAAGACTGATTTGTATCTCTGGTTATAATTTTTGACTGGGGCTTATCACAGGTTGAATGAATGCACCATCCTAGTAACTGACAATATAATAATTATGTAATATACTGTCTTTTTGTGTAAGATTAGAGGTTGTTGAAATGAGAAACACCTATCTAGCAGAGCTATTTGTTCCTTCCTTCTTTTAGAATAGTTAGGCACAATTCCCATCAATCATTGATCGTCTTCAGTTTTCAGAGTAGTAAGTGCTCCTCCTGCTATGTGTGGTGTCACTTAGTATCTTGTTATAGGATGTCTTGGAGCTAACATCTCATGCAAGACAATTGTCAACAGCCATCGTGAGCCAGATAGGTTTAAGAGCAGTAAAATAAAGGGTTTGATTCTGTAAAGTAAGTTTAAACATGCAATCATTCAGGTATTAATAGGGTAAGTAGAAAAATTAAATATATTACATGTGTGTGTATATATATATCTCCCCTATATTTGACACAGTGAATCACACACACATACACACACACAGATTATAGTACATGGGAGACTTTTTCCTCCTCTCCTGCTTTTATCTATCCTTCTTTCTTTCTTTTATTTTTACAGACTAACACTTTAACTAACATTGTATCAGTTATTAAGAATGACAGAGTAAGTGTTCTCTCTCTGTCAGTACCCAAACACCAATTCATACACAAAAGGCCTGACTGTCGATCAGTCCAACTAAAATGCTATCGGATATCATGTCTAGTCTTCATGCACTGCAGCTGGGTCAAGTACTTGGGCACAAATTGATGGTTAGGCTAGTGCTAGATTTTCAGTCCACGATGATGTCTTAATTCCTCATGCAGACCGTGTCTGAAAGATAATTCATCTTTAGCATGTCAGCTCACTCCAAAGCTGCCATGAATTCTGGAGCAAGAACAGAGAAACGCGATGGGGGCAGGGGGGTGCCATGGCTGTCCCAAAAATGCAAAGGTGTTGAGTTGAAATTGGGCATCCACAATGGGAAAAATATGAACAGAGAATAATTAAAGATGGCATTTTGGGGTTACAACTGTGGAGTGTCTCTTCTAACCAAAGTAAAATTAGATTAAAGCTGAAAGAAACAGCTGCACATTAAGTCCTATTTAATATTGATGCTAACTGAAGTATGGATTTGAATGTGCTATTTTCTCTAGATTTTTGCCTTGTATCACTGCCTCATTGTATAATAAATAGGTTTTCTATTTATTACATTTTATATTTTTAATGTATTTTAATGTGTTTTAATTTTTCCCTTGTAAGCCTCTTAGAATGATACCAAAAGAATCAGAGGGACTTGTGGGGGGTGGTTGGGGTGGGGAGTATCCATAGTCCTCAAGATGGAAAAATCCCCAACGGTTAGACATAAAATTGAATGTCTGTGATTTATTTATGCATGATTTACACTTTAAAAATAAAATGTTATGTAAAAGATGCTTTTAATGAAAGCTGTTTTCTCAGATATATTGATTTATTCCATATAGCTTGTTTTTAGAGACACTATTCTGTTTCATTTAATCTCCAGTACACTTGATAAGGAATGCTATCCTGACCTTTTCTTATAGGGAATCTGATGTCCAGTTTGTTTACAAAAAGTATCTCCTCCAGTAGTTACTTGGGTACTGAGTGACACATGCTTAAACCAGGTATCTTTGCTTATCAGAGAACTGCACATCCTCCCTAAAAGAAATAAACAAAAAAACCCTTATGCTGAACACAACAAAAAGATTCCTCATTACAATAACAAAAGCAGAAGAAATATTATTCCTGCTTCACTTATTACCACGCTTCCTGAAAGACTGCATTGCCTGGTACTACTCTCTGATCACTGCTTAAGAGGTGGAACGGAAACAGTTGCTCCCATAAATTTTTAGAGACGATGCTGGCCGTGCTTTCTGAAAGTCTGCTCCCTGAAGTAAAGTATCCTCTCAGCCTAATCACGCTTAACGTTTCTTCAGGTTTCACAAAGGAGTTCTGAGAGTTCTCCGCATACAAATCTAGTAACGTTTGACCATTTAAGACAAAAATACAAGTTTTTCAATTTTATTTAAATTTCACTAAGGCTAAACTCTTATAGATTAGGTATTTCTGCCAGAGTCAATAAGGTTCATACAGTGTTTTTTCAAGCATATAGGTGGTCTTCAATTAACCCAGAATATTAAGCAATGGAAAGTATAAAGTAATCTATAGTTTATAAGTAATCTAAGTAATCTTAAGTAATCTATAGTATGAATTGAAATACTAATGGATACTACATAAGCTTACATAGCTGTGTAGTAGAAGATCCAGGCACAAGGTTAAGATTTACAGATTCACAAGTTCTTTCTCTGACATCTAGAAAGCTGTTCTTTTTTTAGTTTTTGTTATTCCTAAGACTAGTGAGAATATTTTATGAGAATTTTTCTATTGGAATGGTGCTACTTCCCTAGCAGTTTGTCTTAGTGTATTCATTTGGGATCTACAATGCAAAATGGAGATTTTCTACAGAAGAATTTACTAAGATTTATTGAAATTGCTATTTTAGTTGATATTTTCTATGACCATATGGTAGGACTGAACAGACAGCAGCACAGTTTCTCAGTTTCTTTTTCAAATAGATTAACTGCCCCAGTACTGTTGATGAAGAAACACTGTACCAATTTTGTTCAGAATAGGGTTGCATTTTTAAAGCTATTTTCCTGATCAAACTCTCTTCCCACATTTTGATATTGTACCTGTGAGACTTGGACTGCACAAATTAGATGTTTTTCTGATGCGTTTATCCTGGAAGAAGTGCTTTAAGGGCACATCCGGCACGCTCTGAAAGCTGTAAGACCAGCCCAGAGTTGAAACATTCATAGCTGAAATGGTCACTAGCACCATCTCTCTTGCTCGGCAGATCCAACCCCAATGAGCTGTGATTCTTGTTAATATAGCCCTGGTTATTGCTGGCGTGTCAGCAGCTGATGTAATCTAGCTGTTGCGAAGAAAGAGACTGAAAAATGCTCTAGATGAATGAAGTTCTGGTAATTAATCTGACAACAGAAGGCAGGTGAAAAACCCATCACAACAACTATTTCCACACGTGCAAAAATAATAAACAAATTTGAAATTTAACCTAAATATTTAGCTAAGGTAGTGAAAATCATTATGGCAGCACTATGGGCTGGCATAATGGCAAAATGGGCTGTGGATTTTTTTCAGAAAGGGTGCATAGACTTTGGACTAAAAAAAGTTAAGAAATACTGTGCTAGAAAATGCTTCTGGACAAGTGTCCCATCTTTGCCTATTCAACATGGCTGAATAACTCTGATGATTATTAAGGGTGACATTGGCTGAATTTACTAGGACAGAGCAAGGTGATATCTGGATGGGAGCAGTATCTGTGTGAGGGTTAATTGCCTGCGACGCTACCCAAAGTACATTTCCATAAAGTTGACAGATTTAAAAAAGAAAAAAGAAAAAGTAGAAGAACATTTTATTAGCTCCTGTGATTGATAAAATGAATGTGCTATTTTAATATAACTTCAGAGCATACAGGTCATCACATGCCTGACTACATTTAGGTTGGTATGTGAATATATTTTGCTATTCATAGCTGGTGAAAACAAGTTTCCTATACAATTTCAGGCTATACGGCAACTATTTTTGTTCTGATAACTTCAAAACTAAATTATCAGAATATACTTCTTTCCAGAGAAAATAGCTTCTCTATAAGGCCCACTTGTAAAATTCTCTACAATTCTAAATGGAATATGAAGTGTTACTTGCTTTCTGGTTACCAGAGTGAATCTTTCTGATTTTATTTCTCCTCGTGCCATGCCAGCACAGTAACAATTAAGGATACTTTAATTCAAATAAGTTAATGTAATCTATGTATATTAAAGCATTCAGTGTTATTGTGTCATCAGGTATGTTGTTCTAACTATGATCTGTTGTGGCTTTGAGGGAAACTGCATTCTGATTTGTATTTTGCTTCCCAAGCTATCTAGGTATGGATATATTTAAAGACATACTGAACCTGAGAAACAGTTGAGGTAATGCAAGTTTTTTTTTTTTTCCTTTGCCTTTTACTTCCTTGAGTTTTTATTCATTGTTATCAAAGCTTCATAAACCCAGTAAATAAATATGAAACAACAAATGAGAATTTTTACTTTAATATAGGATTGAGATAGAGCAGCATCATGATAATAGAGATTGGTGGGTTAGGACCAATACGATGATATTAGTTAATCTGTGCTATGGCAAATCTGTTTACTTTAGGCAATGGATGGGATACTGCTCCTTTCTACCCATCTGCCAAATTGGCTGTCTTCACATACTGACACACAGAGAAGTCTTTCTGAGCATTTCCTTAATCTGGATTAATATAAACCACCTATTTAAATTGCGAAGAGTAACCTGGCTGCTTTTGGCTGAAGTTAGGAAGTACTCAAGTGCAATAGAGATGTACTCTTTAGTAGAAGGCTGGTAGACAACAGCTGAAGGAAGATAGCAGTGTCTTATATGTAGAACTCAGTGGACAGTTAGACAGTCCTAGATACTGTTTTTATAGGAAAGTAAAAATTTTGTTCTTAGTATGAAATGTTTAGCATGGGCTTTTTCTAGTTTGAAAATAGCCTTCTGTTTTGTAGTTATTTGAAACATAAGTTGTTAATAAACATAAGTTCATTAAACAGTGAACGTTAGATTAGGTCATCTTGGCTTTAGTTTATTTTATTTTTGCCAAAATCAATAACAATGTCATAATTCTTATCTTTCTATTTCTGTCATTTTTCATTAAAAAAGAAGTCTAGTAACCTCTGCAATTTTTTTTAAAGCCAGTTAGAATCCTTCAGAGATCTCATGCTCATACGTAATTTTTATCTAAGGTGTATGTGGGTGACGTATATCTTAAATGATGTGTTTAGGTACTCTTTAATTTACAGGATACATAGAAGAAACATTTTTGAACTGAATGGGAGTAGGTAGCTGCTCTTGCATGATTTGAACAAGCCTTTAATATATAGGACATTTAAGATCCTTGGAAATCCGTTACAGACCATTTCTCCCTTCTCCCCTTCAAGTGACCATTTTACAGGTAAATGCACTTGAAATGGGAAATGAGGTTAAATGCTAGGAAGCTAAAAATCCCTCAACTGTGATTTTGCCACTGCTTGCAATTTGCCATGTGAAAATCTCTGTGTTTTCATCTGTACTTGAAATTACCCATCCTTAGCTCAGAGATAAGAAAGCATACAGCACCTAACTCGTAGAATTATTCTGAGATTTAATTAATTGTGCAGTTCTTCAAAAGAAAAAATTGCTTTAGTATCAAACTCCAAGGCTCTGTTCCCACCTGGAGTTACTCAGAGACGCTTTCAGGACTACTTTCAAGGTGTATCAAACTAAATATGGATAACACCTGTTCCAAATAACTTATGGTTTTTGACTATTTTCATGTATGGACATTAAAATCCCGTGTTTTCTTGCTTTAAAATGAGTTTCAATGAGTTATTTTTATTTAGAAATATCTGCAGGTTAAAAAAAAAAAAAAAGGCCCTGAGCAGTAATATTATTAAATTATACTCCAGATAAGTTCATTTGAGCTTTCTAAATTAGAAACATATAAACACAGAGCAGGATTCCACCTTCTTTTAAAGACACTAGTAACCAGCAGCTGAAGAGTCCTCTGTACTATGTACTGTACTATGACTACTAAATATTTCAAACAAGAAATGGTTCATCTATCTTTACACTTCAAAGTACTTTCCTGAGAAAGAGATGTCAACAAGCTTATTAGAACATTATCTTCATTAAATAATTCAGAACAAATTCAATAGTTACATATGATTATGATTTCCCTCTTCTCTGTACATTTTAGTTATACTTCTAAATCTGGATGAGAAAACCAGTGGCTTATACCTCTCACGTTCTGGTGCAGAATGAAATGTTTCTAGTTTTTGTGGATTTTTATGCATTGTTATCAATGCATAGTATTGAGATGCCTAGTATGAAATGCCCAGTAACTTGCCAAATATTTAGAACGGAAGCCATGAACAGCTCTTTACCCCAGGGTCTTCTGCAGTTTAATAGCAGAAGTTTCTTCAAAAGCTAATAATATTTTACATAGTCATTGGAACCTGCTTGTCATGAATAGCGGTAATACTGAACACTAAATTCACCCATCTGCATTCTGCAGTCATTAGGCTCCTGTGTGGTTAGGCAGAAATGACTACAGTCAACCACTACCATTTTAGACGTTCAGAAGATAGAAACTAACAGCTAGTACTTTTTAGATAAGTTGATTTCTTAATTTTTTTCCTTTTCCTTTCAAATAGTTTTGAAAACTGCTTTCATGCCTGTGCTGTGAAATATCATAGGAATAGCTTTACAAAGGTATTTCTCTCTGTTTTCCTCTTTTTTCTTTACTTCCTGTAGGCATTTAGCTATAGATTTGATTATATGCTGAAGTCTAATCTTACTTAACAGAGAATTTGAGGTTAAACTTAAACTTTACTAATGTATTTATCCATACTTCTAAAGCTAAGCTAGGCTAACTATGGAGCTATTAAAAGAATATTTGTTTCCTATGAAAAACCTTTAAGGTAACTGTTAAAATGTGCTATGGGTTGTTACTTTTTAACAGGATGAAAAGACCATTACAAATGATAAACTGTAATTTATTTTTTTCTGTGGGTATAAGCAACATTTTTTCTATATTCTTATTTATGTGTTTATACTCAAGATTTTGAAATGTAAATGGAATACCTATTGAAAAACTGGGCAGATTGTCATGAGTTTTAAACATGAGGAAAATTAATACCAGAAGTGGTTTCTTTATTCTTCGTAGAAAACAGAAATATTATGTTTGGCTGGCCAGTCTTGATACAGCAGTTATAGATAGATAGTGGAGAGTTTATTTGTCTTTATACATTCTCATTTATAGGTGGGACATTGGTTACATCAACTTTACTGGGTGGAAGATCTTTTCACATCTTCCATGATTTCTTGGTAGACATCTAGAGCCACAGAATATAAGATTAAGTTGGTCAACATGGAAGAACTGAGTTCCCAAATAATATATATATATATATATATAATGCCTATAGTTTGAAAACATGAATTTGACCATCTGATTAATGCTACCTGTATCTTTTCAATGGTAATTCCTTCTGCTTGTCTTTTAGCCGGTGAACTCCTTTTGTCTGATACTTTATCAACTCTATTATGGATGTGTAGCTGTGGCTTGCAACCGAATGTACATCCCAGCCACTTTTACAGTATTCAGTACACCGAGTTTTGTGGGCAAAGCATTTTTTAATTGATTAGCTGAGCTGAAAGTGTTCACTGTTCATAGAAATGCTTTCACAGACTGAAATTTGCATAGCAATTTAATTCATAACCAGCTTAGATGCTGTTAGGAAGGCCTGTTGAAAATATTGTTATTGTGAGCACCAGATAATGTGTAGAAATGATTAGTTTGCTAAAATAGGGGATGTAGCATTTTCACAAGGTTTAATCATTCTGTTTCAGTGGAAAACTTGGTACATCATGTCACCATTACTCAGGAAAGAGCAGCACTTCCAACACACAAGTTTTGCAAATGATCTGTGACCATGATGAAGGACTATTTTAGTCTAGAGATAGGAGAATTTTAAGTGAGAAACCATTACCATAATTATTCTGGATCTACAACACCAATGTTCTGTTATTAAGACAAATATCTTTTCTGTATCAATTTTCAGATATAAATGCATGGAAGAGTCTTATAAAAGTAATGTATCTGTAACACATACTTCTCTAAAAACTGTTTTAAAGACTTGTTAGAGACTATATTAATCTGGCATTTTGTTAGGTATTTAGCCACATCTCATCTGTGTGGAATGTCTGTAATAGTAAACCCAGCTAGTAAATAAAGAAAACCAGAAAAGGCAGAAACTTTATGATGAAGAAATGGTTATTCAAGGGTTAATTTGTTTTCTGGGTTCAGAAAAAAAAAACTATTTTTTGAAAGGGAAGTTTTCTGCAGTTTTTTTATGAGATACCTCATACTGCCCCCCAGCTATATTCTGATTTTCTCGTGGAAGTAAATCTGAGTAAGGTGCTCAGTGATACACAATTATTTATTATTCATCTAAACTTTGACTTTCCACACATGTAATACTAATACTATTTAAAAATCTCCTTTTCCCAGGTTTCTGTGCCTTTGTGATGGACTTTGGAGTCCAAAGGCTATTTGTTTTGCTATTAAAGAATATAGGCCTCAG